>NC_137847.1:4873125-5493750 GCF_948465745.1 Chenopodium album
TAAAAATAAAATTTCTAAACATGATTTATATTAGTTTTCTTAAACATCCTATTTCCAAATAAAAATTAGCAAATGTGAAATTGGTGGACAGTGGGGGTCCTACAGTTTCATGGCCCAACAATTCACTATCCTTTCATTTTCTTTGCCCTTGCTCTTTCAATAATTAGACATTTAGACTAACTAAATCAGTACGTACAATTTATTTATTTTTATTGATGCAAAAATTGTACAATTTATAACATATAAACACTGTTTTTGTTCAACTAAGTTAAGACGCTAATTGTTACTTAAAATGCTACTGCTAAATGTGTCACATTATACTGTGTATCTTTATTACTTTCTAGAATAATACTAACAATTTTACTGTGTATCTTTATTACTTTCATTTATCACTTTATTACTTTCACTTTCATTTCCTATTACTCCATTCTCATTTACATTCTAATTCTAATTCTGGTTTCAAAAAAAAAAAAAAAAAAAAAAAAAAAAAGGGTTTCAAAAGAAAAAGAAAAAGAAAAAAAAAAATCTAATTCTCGTTAACATTCCCTTCCTCAATACCAATCATTAACTTTCTCATTCCCCATACCAATATTATGTTTTCATTCCCCTACTTCAACCCCTTTTTTCAAAATCTTTGTCCATTGCACCCCAAGCCAATTAGCTTAGTGTTGCAATATATAAATTTCACTTAGCGCATGTTCACATTTACTGAATTAAGCTGAACTGAACTGAACTGGACTAATTGGAGCTGAACTGAACTGATTGGAACTGAATTGAACTAAACTGAACTGAATATTTTATGAGAGAGGGAAATTAGGAGCTGAACTGAACTAAACTGAATTGAATTGAACTTAACTGAAATTAAGTAAATGTGAACAGGCCCTTAGTATTTACGTTTTACATTTTATTATCCATTTCACATTCTCATTGTTATCTTGGAGAAATTATGTAGGGAAAATACATATTAAAACATCATTTTTTGTGTAAGCACATTTTTAAATGACATCTAATGACCAATATCCAACAAAAGAGCCAACATTGCGTTCAATAATATCTTTTATCCATTTCACATTGCTATTTATTTATTAGAGTATATATGTGTATTTGATTAATGACATCTAATTTCTAAACTTCACATTGCAATAAATAAATCACACATCATAAACACCAGTATGACATGTACGTGCACATACACATATATACTCTAATAACTTCCTTATATGCATGATTATGATGCAAATAATTAAAAAAAATTAAAAAAGGAGAAAGTTTACATTAATTACATTAATATAGAAATTAACATAAAGAATTAAAATAGTATACAAATATTTATATGTATGTAAGTATATTCGCCTTTCAATATTGAAGAACTACCTCCCTTTTTAAATACTTGCTCCATTCTACTTTTTACACAATTCATTTGTCCTATTTTGATTAATGTTTGTGATTTATACGAAACAAAAAATATAATCTTGTGGGTACTTATTGGAATAATCTCAATTAATAGATTATTAATTTTTAATTATTAGAATTTATACTAAATAATTAAAGATATTATTGATCAAATATTAGCATCGAAAATTCAATTCGACATACGTGCTTAAGAGAAATTGAGCAACTATTTAAAATGGAGGGAGTAATAAAAAAAAAACTATTCAAAATAATACTCCGTAATTCATACTTTACAAATTTTCAAATTATACTCCCTCCGTCCCCAAAACAACGACCCTTTTGGGTTGATTTCGCGGTTATTAAGAAATTTAAATAAAAAGAAATAAAATCATATGGAAAGATAAATTTACATGGGGTTTGTAAAAAAGTAGAGAGATAAAGTATTAAAAATATATGAAAAAACAAAATTTTATATGGAGAACCTAATTTTGCACAAATATTGATGTAAATTAATGGGTATTTTAATGCAAATGGGTCGATTATTTTGGGACTAAAATTACCAAAAAAGGTCTAAGTTTTGGGAATGGATGGAGTATAAATAAAATCTTTAATTATAGAAGTACCGAGTACAATCTTTTGTTTTCCTTAGAATAAAAAAAGAGTAAAAAAAATGAATTGTGAACTCTCTAATGGTTGCTAGTCCCAAGAAAGATATTGCAGTCAGGGGCTTAAAGTTTTAACGTCATATAAATTGGCCACCTTTTCGGGAAAAAGAAGAATATGTCATAATCACGATGTTAATGCTAATATTGGTACGTTTTTTTCGTGGAAAAACGAAAGTTTGAAGAAAAAATAATTACACTGTGTTTCTTTGTATGCTAACAGACGAGTACTTTTTTTAAATAATGTTCTGCCACTATTTTACATAATTTGTCGATCAATTCATTCAATTGTGTTAATCTGTTTTCTCTATAATTAAAGTAATACACATTGATAATTAGCGTACAAATTTAAATTTGTCTTAAAGTAAATTAGTAGTTAGTACTACTAACATTTAGGTTGTTTTATCACTAATGTTGATGAAGTATTTCATTTTATATTTATCACATATGCTAGCTAAAAGCTTTCCTTAACTTCGTATCTATATCTTATTATAGTCATGGAGAAACGTGTACAGAAAAATAATCTAATCACATACTCCATATAAGAAAATTTACTGTCGTGATATTTTTAATAAACGTGAATTTATAATGGTATCTCCAATTATTAATATTAATAATGAAAATCTTTACATCGGGCATTTGAAAAATAACTACCATATTATTTTAATGATATATAATAAGATTGATTCATTTTTTCACGTTATAAAATGGCCACAATTAATCTTATAATATCTACAATGTAAATATAAATTTTGAAAATTTTAATCCTACATAAAATAAATATTATTTGAGAAACTATACAATAAGAATAAAAATTACATAAATGAAACTAAAAATTTGATAAATAAATAAAATGTTGATGATACTATTTAATACCATTAATAAAGTAACATAATTAATTACTTGGAAAAAAAATATGTTACTTATGAACTATATAATCATTAAAACATTATGCTAGTCATATTTCAAACGACTACTGTAAAATTTTCAAGAATATCTATCTATATTTTGTGTGTTTATTTTGTGTTAGAAAACACAAAACATAAATCATTAATATGCCACATGCTATCAAAAATCACTCATATGTCATGTGTCACCTACCTTGATCTTTCCTTTTTTGTATTCTCTTTTAAATATAAAAGTTATAATAAGGATCTTGCTAACAAACGTACTCAGGGCGTTAGTTAAGCATTTAAAATATTTCCTTAAATAATATTAATTTAGAAAAGCATTTCAAAATCACGCCTCAAACGGTGTAATTGATGTCCATTTTAATTCAATATTTCTACTTTAATTATCATCAAACGCTCCCAGAGCGTTTGTTAGTTTTTGCCTTAAAATAAATATATTATATAATGTTAACGTCTTTATGCATTCCTTACGTAACTTGCAAATTTAAGTAAGAAAATGAAGTGTTTCATTTCCACTATAATAAGTTTAGTTGAACTAATTAGTATACATTTCATAAACATATGAAGTATAATAAAAATAGTCTTTTCATCTCCTAAACTTAAAAAATATACCTTAAACCAATATGTCATTTCATATCCCACAATATTCATGTATATATACCTAATTAACTAAATTCCTTCATCTTCTTCCATAGTTCCACCCTCACACTTTTTTTTTCTTTTAAGTTTTAGCAGTTAACTTCAAGCCTGTTCACATTTACTGAACTAAACTGATTGGAGCTGAAGTGAACTGAACTGAAATTAAGCTGAAGTGAACCGGCCCTTCATTTAATTCATCTTAATGATCATGAAACAATTACTTTGCATTTTATATCTCAAGTTTCAACTATTGAAAAGCATACCTACATATAAAAATAACCAAAGTAATAACCCTCGCATCAAACGGGCCAAAAGACTAGTTAAAATAAGATAGTCAAATGGAACTTACAAGCAAATCCTAATTATTATAAATTTATAATGTTATACTTTATTTTATAATATTTGCATGATATTGACATTTTACACTATTAATTCCTACAGTGATTTTGACCACATTTTAATACTAGTATATGTAGATACATTTTAATTAATATTGAATTAATCTCGATACTATTTTCATACTTTAATTTTGTAATTATTAGTAAAGCATAATAAAAAAAATAAAAAATAAAAAATATACTAATAATGTCAAAGTAGTACGTCGGTAAACATGTCTAGTTAAATCGAGGCAACAATTAACAAAAGGATGAAGTATCAAATAATTGTGGTTAAGATGTGTTAGATATTTGATACTCTTCCTATAACAATTATCGTATTGTTGTTTATTACGTCGTGACTATATATCTTTCCTATATTTTTTTGTAATAATATCTACCTCCTCAATAGTGATACACCAGGCCATTAGTTATTTTGATTGTTGTCTCCTCTACTCTTCCAATTGAAGTGTTAGACTGTTCTTATGCAAAAATGAACTTATCATTGTAAACACATACTTCGTATTGTTTACCAACAAAAAGTATATACATGTTCTTTACCAATTTCTAACATATATATCGAGAGTATAGTACCATGATATGTAATTTCCTTTATTGTCAAGAAATGATCGAATCTTGGAGTTGTGACATGACAATCATAAAACATGAAAACAGTAAACGTGAGGAACGTGTGACCCTACTATAATTGTGACTTTGTGATTTGTGATGAAGCCAAAAATCCATAAATTTACAAGTTATTCAAAAATCCGACAAAAGGTTAGATTCCCACAAAGCTTCTCAAGTTGAGGTTAAAAATAAAGGAAATTTACATTCCACCAAATCCTAAAGTTTAGCTTCTAGCAACATTTTATTTTATTTATTTTTATTTATTTTAGTTGAAATAGGAACGAAGTTCACTAAATAGACTTATTAGAGTGAGTGAAAATGCTTAAGTATCGTGATGTGAGAGGATTAAGATATAGTAAAATTGATTAGATTAAAAAATTGTAACTAAGTAGGAAGGGGGTAGAATAAAAAAGTTTGGAGACATATGTTAGAGTGTGACTCTAGGATAGAAGTTAGATTTTAGAGTGCGACTCTTGGATAAAAACAAATTAATTGTATGGAATATGTGTATAATTTATGTATACGAAAAAATGGAATAATTGTATATCAGTCACATTACCGTTCTAGTAGTTAGAATCAATAACACGCATGATTAACAACTAGTATGTGTATAATACTAAACAATCTTTAACTTTTAACTTATTCGATTCCAAATACATAATAATAATGATAGATAGTATATCGTATTATTCAAATTTTTTCATAAATATCTTATCGTCATCACAACGATTTAAAATGTAACTTTACATATGTGATCAAATTCGTGACCATGGGAGCGTAAGGATTGTTAATTTGTTTGCTCCCATCATTAATACTATTGATTAATATCAAATCACCAAGAAAATTCCTCGTTGACAAGGAGATCTTACCAAAGCAAAAGAAAATAAAACCAATAGTTGGCTTTTCCCACGAGCATGTACCAAAATAATTTCCTCTTTTGGAAAGCAATAATTAGGCAAAATAAGGAAAGTCCACTTATCAAAATCTGCTAATTAGACCAAATCATTAGTTATTCAAGGCATAAAAGAAGTTTGTCTGGATTCATTAAGTTTATTTGTCATTGTATGTTGTTGAAACCCCCCAAAACTATGATATGATACGGAAAATATGTTGGTAGGTTCATCTAATTTTGGCTTTTGCTTCTATTGTACGCCTCTAGGAAATTTCATACTCGTACTTAGTTTTAAAAAATTTGTGTTAGTAATACTTAATTTCCATAGTACGGTCATATTTGGAAATGTCAACAAATAATTTGAATTTCCACTAGAATGATTTGCTTTTGAAATGAAGTTTACGAATGTCTTTGTGGGATTGGATAACATAATTAAAATTAGAGATATTAACTAGAAATAAACATTAGTTATACGGATTGATACGTGATTTTGACATGCATTCTAAAATTAATACTTGTATCATTTTAGAAAATATTATAACTTGTTATGTAACGGCATTGATGTCCTTGGCTGCTCGTCAGCTAGCAAGATCCTTTTTTTTTTCAACAAGATCCTTTATTCTCCAAACTTATTGCAATTTCAAAATATTTAAGTTGGGTTAAAAAAAATAAGTATGTATAAAAGCTAATATGAGCTGCAATTCAATTTACCAATCAAATAACTTCCATAGTTACCACATGCATATAACTATGAATTTCACTGAAAAACTACCCCCTCATTTTACGTACCAAAGAGTCTCACAATTCACATTGTATGGAGTAATAAAAATGAGAAAATGAAGTAATTCTTTGACTTAAACAAATTTATTAGTTAATTATCCCTTAAACTTCTAGTCTTAATTTTCCGGCTATTGTGGTCTGACACTCTGACTTCTATTTTTCTATACCCTGAAGGACTTGTATCAAATAGAGCAAATTCAGCTTCTATAAATTCTTAACACCGTAGTCTAAAACTATGCCGATCTTCAATCAACAATTTTGCAAAATAGCTTCTTGCGCCTGTAGTATGAAGAACAAATTCAATCGCTTATTTCATGTCATTAGATTGAACAAGCGAGATCTTGTACTTTGCAGATAAACTGCACCCTCAAAAACATTCATCTATCTTTATTAGCAGCGTAATTATATAATGCGAAGTGATTAGTAATCACTAAACAACTCTAATGACATACTAAAGATCAGCACTAACAATTCGGTACAGAGATAGCTCTAAAGATTTGAGTATAAATATACTTTTAACCATTCAATTTTCAAAGCTAAACACAATCACAACAATAGTCGACAACTAGTGTAAGAGATAATCAGAAGAGAGGAGATTATGGAACACAATCAACCAAAACACATTCTTTGATCGATTTCCCTGGGGACGTCATTAAAGTAAGAAACCCACATTATTAGCATTAATTTAGCAGGTTATTGAATCATAGCTAGTTAGCGATTGTACACGGCACAAATATGTGCTATAAGCTAGCACAAACAACTGAATCAAAAATGTAAAGCTTTTGTATATTAAGGTCATCTAAATTTTACAACATCAACCATCAATTGTTGAAAATCTCGTTTAGGGCTGCATTACACCACCAGCACAGGATAAATACAAGGAAATTTTGCTTCTCAAAACTGCATATGCAGGACACGAAAATTTATCGTCTCCAATTTCCTTTTATTTTCAAAAAATACCACTTGCCTGTAAAAGCTTCTATAAGTAAATCCAGGAAATGGAAGAGAAGGGAAGGATGGCCAAGGTCCTTAGTTGGCCTTTTACTTTGTATGGAAAATACCGCTTACTGCTTCATAGCTTGGAACATAAAGAACTGCAAAAGAGACAGAATTGAAAAAAAAAAAAAAAAAAATCATTACATTCAAGCAAGGATAGATAAAGAAAAAAAAAAGACGCACAAAATTAATTTCAAGTAATTTACCATCTCCATGTGAAGCCATTGTAAGGGGAGAAGATAAGAGCTTTTGCGCGATGGAGGTAATGTCCTTTTCAGTGATTTCATCAATAGCTTTCAAAAAGTGCTCTACTGGTTTCCTGGTAACATTATAACAAAGTTCTTATCAGCTGGAAAGCCTAGCTAAACACAATCTTCCATACACAATAACACAAATATGATAAATGATAGTAGCTTCTCGGCCAACATCCAGAATCTACTCTCACATAATGTTTAGATAATCCTTCTGTCCGTCAAAATATTCCATAATCGCAATCAAGAAGTTCGTTGTTTCATATTCATTTACTTTGAAAGCATGTAGAAATGGCGAGTTGAGCCACATGACTTCTACCAACACAACACCAAATTTGGCAACCTAACAGGCCACTATTTTCAGGAAACTACTAATCTAGTCCTGGGTAGGTCAACCACCCAGCTCGAAGCTGGGAAGAGAATTGTTTGTATGAGATGGAGGGAGGCAGGGAAAGAAAATGCTTGAGAGAAAGTAACATCATGACAGCCGCAGCTACATTGGTCCTTTGTCTGCTAGAATCTCACTGCCAATACGATGATACAATACCTAATTACCAATACACTTTCTCCCACTTTACAGGTTAGCAATGCTACAGAAAAAACCATGGTTGCAGTTGCATACATAGTAACAGTAACAATGTCACAGAAGCATCATCTAGCAAGTGTTGCCTCAAGTTTCACAGCATGAATAAATAAATAAGAAATCTGTAATTTCATCATACTTCGTATTCAAGAGTTATGGAATATAGTTTAAAAATTTATACTTGAAAATCCATCTTAGCACCTAAAACTTGTTTGTTGTGGCAAAAGAAGAGGTGTGAATTACATATAGTATTAATATATGAGATAATAGAGTTCTTATACGTCAATAACTACAAATCTGTAGTATGAACATGTTTATTGTTTAATGGGCTTTTAGTAACATATAACAACAGCAAATGTGGTAACAAAACTTTGTAGTGTCTCCATATCAATTTAGCACAATTTATAAAGGTGGAACAGCCCTTCCATTAGGCTCTAAGCCTCTAACTATTAAATCAACCATTGCACAGATGAACTTAAACAAACCAGTCCCTCTGTTAACTATTAAGCATTTCAGCTGTTGCTAGCCAAACAAATACTGCATTGTAAAAACTGTTGCCATGATAAATAATCAATAGGCATTATGGAAAAGGAAAATATAACATGAAATCGGGAAACACTAGGTCATTAAGACAGATATAAACAGAAGTAATAGTAATATATATATAGTGCAGACATTTTTTTTTTAAAAAAAAAAGTTACCTCTCTCCATAGGTCAAAATCTGTCTACCAATGTCTTCAGATGCAACCATCTGTACACATATACAGACATTAAGACAGAGAAAAACTAAAAAAAGAAGAATATTTTTTAATTTAATAAATAAATATATAGAAATAAACCAAAGAAGGCATACTCTAGATTCTAAATTCATTAGAATAGCAGACTTAGTTGCTGCTTTAGCGCGACTGAGCTGTACTTGTGAGACTGAAGAAAAGAGTGAAAGGGGATTGAAAAATATTACGGTTAGTAACTTCAAAATACACAACCGAAATATTAACAAGATCCAAAACAAACTACTGGCAAACCTTGTCCGAATGTTGCAACCGCAAGGAGTTCTCTAGCAGCAATCTCGATTGCATTCGTTACAAAGTCAGAGCTCTAAAAAAGAATAGCTAGATTAACAACCAGGATAAGCAAGAAAGCGTGTAAATGAAGAAACAAACGTTTTACAGCTACCCGCTTCAACTTGTCTATCATGAGATGCAAGTGCCATAGTGTATCCATAAAAAGTTAAAATTCAGAAAATCTTGATTTAATGTGGTATAACTTTTCTAGCACATCTAAAAAATAGAACACTTAATAAATTGCGGCATCCATTGATACTTAGAAGCATAATCATTAATTATTCGATGTCAACACAAGAATAAAACTGTGCGTCCATTAAAATGCACATTAGCAGCAAGATGTTCAAGCATGACTAAACAGTAAACTCTATAGCCTGCTCAACTTCTCATTCACCCAGAGATTCTTTTACACATGAGTGCACATAGAGGTAGGTCCACCCAAGGCAATTTTTTTGCTCATTTAAAAATTAATAAGGGCAAAATGTGTCAAATGAGCAGAAAAATACCCTTGGGTGTACCCAACTCTAGGTCCACCCAGGCGTATTTCACCATTCACCCAGGGCTTGAACCTTCTGAAAAGAGAAACAAAGGCAAAAAGGGATGGGAAAAAAGATGCAAGGAAAAAAAAAAAACAGATCATGTTATGTTGCGGAATGGGCAGCCTGCCAAGAATAGTTCATCAAAGACAGCTTCTAAGCCATTTTTATCAAGTAGCTCGTTCTGATCATCTGATGTCAAACAAAATCAAAAAGATGGAGAAGGGCCAAAAGGTTTGAAAAATAATATCAGTTTCATGAGATCTGCTGGGTTTTAAAAAGGAACATTTCTTATCAGACCACGTTTGTTCTTATCTGTAGAGAGGACTGCCATAAAACCAGTGTTTCTTTATGGTACCGAATGTTGGGCTTCTAGGGAGCACATCAAAAAGATGGAGCTTACAAAGATGCACATGTTAAGGTGGATGTGCGGAAACACTCTAAGAGATAGAATCAGAAATGTAAGTTATTCACAATAAAGCAGGTGTGGAAGACTTTGTAGACAAACTAAGGAAAAATCATCTGTGCTGGTTTTGGGCATGTAAAGAGGAGACCCGAGGGTGCACCGGTATGAAGAGTGGAAGAGTTGGACCACGGAGGGGTTAAATGAGGGAGAGGGAGACCGAAAATGACTTGGTTGGAAGGACTTAGGAAGGATGTGAAGTATATGGATTTGCGTGAGGATGAGGCATTGGATCGTAAAGGATGGAGGAAGATTTTTGTCAATAACTACACAGAAAAATCACTTTTGGTTCATGTAGCCAACCCCACTTATGGGAGTAAGGCTTTGATTGACTGATTGATTCATTGGTCTGTAACCCATCAGCATTCCCTTTACCCAATAACACTCTTCACCATCACAAGAATCAGGCCCTTCTTCATAAGTCATTACTGATTCTTAAAAAACTCCATCTCTCTTCCAACATATAGTCACCAGCAGGAATATAAGCTCCTGTTAGCCCCCACTAATTATCACCTACTCAAATTATTTCAATCTCTGAGGGTGGATTACACACCAACACCCAAGCTGCAGTAATACAACACCACCACTAGATGCCCTAAGTCATCTCAGCAATCCCCCAGCAGACGGGATGCATAAAGGCAGTGATTTTCCTTGTTCAAATGCCAACCCACCACAACCAAACTCAAAGATTTACCACTTTGGCACAAGATCTGATCAAGGGGATAAATACAGAAAAAAAGATATAGATCTGGAAAACAGCAACGGCCACTTCTCTAGGTCCAAAGGTGGCAGGAAAGTAAATTTAAGAGGGTGAATGGGTGATAAATTGAGGGCAATTGGGGTACGACAAAAAAAGGTGATTGGATGTCAGGTAAACAAAGTCAACTTAACATCCAATACCAGAGAAAAGATTGGCAATTGGTTGTCGTGAAGACCGTACAGATTATCCCACTGATGAGGTATTGTGCTAGGATGCAAGATGGCGTTGACAGGTGTAAGACAAGACAGAAAGCAAAATGGTATATTTCTATTCTATGATGACATTGGAGCTATATTGTTGCGTTAAATTGAAAGGGGTGGGTGCCAAAGATTTTGAATACCTCAAGGGAACCACAGACTGTTGGGGTTGGAGCGGATGTGTTTATATCACCAGCATCCACATATGAATACAATTAACCTAAAAGCAGGATCCATTCCCATTCCTGATTAAATATTTACAAGCCATATGCTCTCAGAGATATTGGGAAGATGTGCAAGTGAAAGACCTCCATCAAATAGTAAACTTAGATAAAGCAACAGCTAGACCCAGTACTTTCCTAACGGAAAAAATATTGCTAAGCCATATAGCTTTGGAGATCTTATTAGAAAGCGTTTAGGAAATAAAACTTGCTAAATTGCAGCACTGCAAACTTGTACAAGAAGAGCGAAGTAGACAATGGGAAAGTCCAGTACATTTTCAGTCATGATGTAACATGTAACTCACTATGCAATCTTTATTTTTACTACATGTTCAACTATTGAGTCATAAGATATAAAACATTTAGACTTGAGAAGTAACGGTGCTCCTAATTTATGCTAAGTTAGAGAGAAAACCAGTGACAAACAACGAAACAGCATACTTTATTCAATCACTCTATAATATAATTACTCAAGACAGGATCACTTGTCAGGACTGAGATATCTTATGACAGTTTACAAAAGACAAAATGTTTAGATACATAAAGATTGAACTAAAAAGCAGTGATTTCATCGAAAAATTAGTGCTGGAATGCTGAATTGTGCAGAATGAAATGTAGAAAGTTAAATAAAGGAAACAGAACATGACGTGTGATCATTAGAAGTCAAAGATCTGCTTACAGTGGTAGCTTGAATTCCAAATATGCCTGTATTATTGTAGATGCTGTTAAAGGCAGAGAAAGACTGAATTTGTGGATACTCATTTAGGACATTCAGATCTGATCATAACAAAGAAAGAATATTAGAAGGTAAATAATATTAATTCAGATATACAGTCAAGCAAAACACAGTCAAGAACCTCAAAATAAATTGCAAGCATGGACTAAAAATATGTGATTTTATAGAAAAGAATCTCATTAAATAAATACAGCAATCTATTCGCAGAACATTTTCCTGAATAGTACTTCAAACCTATGAGGGGCCATGGCCTACAAAGCAAGCCATACTTCTCCGTTAAATGGCTTTAGCTTGTACATTATTTTTTCAATATTACACTCCAAGGTCACACTTTTCCAGTATTCTACAGATTCAGAACAAAATGGATTAATAGCTATTATCTTGAACGAAACACTCACATAATCTTGAATACATTCCTTTTCCAGGACCACCAGCTGAAAAGGATCCACCACCTCCCATAAGCATCTACATATAACCACAAAAACCTTTTGCTTTAGTTATCCACAAAGTGAATAAGAGGTATACAGATTAAGAGCAGAAAACTTGAGATAACTTTTATAATCCCACACTACCAAAAAAAAAAAAAAAAAAAAAAAAAAAAGACCACCCAGTGTCTCGAATTAAGCTCTTGCTCATGACTGCACAGATCATGTATACACAGCCATTCTTCTATGAACTCTGGTGTAATATGAAATCATACATATGAGGAAGTAAAAATCACTGCACCTATTGTTATACCTGAAGAACAGTCAGAATCATAGCATCTTTATCTTGCTGCCAGCCACCAGGAAGTTCAAAACCCAGTGCAAAATGTGTTATCTGACCATAAAGTAAGTTAAACATTAAAATCAGTCATTGAGTATGGAATACAAATGAGAAAATTCAACAGGCTAATATTACAAACCCCTGATCCTGCTTGGCAACGGTAATCCCCTCCGATGTAAACAGATTTTGGCTCTTCCGGGCGTGGTACACAAGGTAGGTCTGACAGAAGAGGCTCTGCAATTGACAACAGATCTTCATGCTCAACCCCAGAAGCAGCAAGTACCATACGAGGAGCTGTGTAATTTTCCTGCAATTGTCAAAGGGTAACCTTGATCAGAGGCAGATTTGATCAAGACAAAGAAAACATAGAAACAAAAGTCTATATGGCAAGCTTGACACGTAAAAATCATGGAAGAACAAAGTATAAAAATAGCATATTATACTTACAGCAACAAATCTCTCCAGAACAGAGCTATCTAATCTGGCCATCGTTGATTCTTGGGCCATAAGAGAATGTGCAAGGGCACCAGAATAACCAGCAGAATGGATTGCCTCAACAAGCAATGCCTGGGGGTTGTTGGAAGCTTCATTTACCTCAACCTTCAGCTTCTTAAGCTGCAAAAGTAGCATTCAACATATATGCTTTTAATCAACAAGGCCACTAAATTGGAAAATATTAGGGTCGTGCGATCAAGAAATTACCGTCTCATTGACCTCCCAATCCAAGAAAGCAGGGTTCCTAACACAATCTACAAGAAGTTCGACCATTTCAGGAACATAAGTCTTCAAAGCATCAAATGTGTAACCCATCTGCTCTCGAGAAGCGGAGGAGTTCACATTGCCTCCTATGGCCTCTACTTCACGCACAATACGCAGGTGGCTACGATTTGTTGTGGTTTTGAATGCCATGCGCTCTAAAAGGTGTGTTGTGCCAAATGAAAATGGTGTCTCGTAAATTGAACCAGAGTCAATGTACAAACCAATTGAGGCAGTAGGGTTCTGCATAAGAAGTTCCAAAAATAAAAATTCATCATTGAAAACCTAAACGCATACCAAACACCTATTTCAGGTATTTTATGGCGAAGAAAATCCAGACTTACAGAAGAAGCCTCAGAAGCAATTTTGAGTCCATTAGGAAGAGTAGTTATCTTGGTTTTGGCTGGTTCCACGTAATCAGGCAGTGGTGGAGGCACTGTTACTCCCTCCAATGGGAAGTCTAGTGGAGGAAGGGATTTGCTGCTTCCCAAAATCCAGTTTAACAACCCCCCAGAAGCATTTGTTTTGGCGGTTACAGCACTGGAACTGGCATATCTTGTCAAATACCTGCTGCCTTCGCGACCCTAAATCAATAATTTGACATCATACAGTCAGCTTTTATGATATTATGCACAATCTATTATTACACATCTACTAAACCTTCTGTATTGCGGAAAGAGATCCAAGACATGAATTCATCAAGCTACTGTATTATAGGAAGATGTCCAAGACCATGTGTAATGTGTAAAGATCACGACTTTAACAAAAGAGCACAGCGTAATAAGGGTGAGAAAGGAAATTACTCTTGTATAAGTAATTGGTTATACTACTAATTGTATTGTCATATAAAAAACAAAGGAACATTGATAAGGCAATATTGCTTATTTTGTTTGAAAATCAAGAGAATTCATTATTGTTCGTATACACTAATAAAGTGATCTTAATACTCATAACGTCGTACACCAAACAACTAAAAGGCAAAACCTTCCTACCAAAAATCGTAAGGAAATTTCTATTAAGTCTAGCATAGTAGCATATTCAAATTAATATGACAACTTCAAAAATTGAATGATGGTAATCACAGTTAAAGTTTAAACATTTCCAACAAACATTGCATTAACAACTCTAACACAAATATAGCATTGCATATCAACCCTACATGCACATTCTATCAACAATAAATCGAACCCCAACCGTGGCGGCATATCGAAAACATAGATCAAATTCATATGTTTCTACAAAAATCAAATTGACACGAATGATACAAAATCAAACCGAAAACGATTCAAAAGATGAAATAATATTTCAACAGATCTAAACATCAATATCAAAATAACTTGCGATAATCGATATTTCGTCAAATTGAAATCAATTTCAGAATAAATAATATCATCAAACAAAATCAAACAACCTAAACACTCAATCGAACTTGAATAACAACGAAAGTAAAGAACAAATGGAATCCAAAAATTAGGGTTTTTACAAAAATTGAAAAAAAAAATTAAATGGAGAAAAAGATTTAACCTTATTTAGGGCATTAAGGCGAGAAGCTGCAGCTCTGTACATGATGAAATGATGAGGTGATTAAAGGTTCTTCAATGGAGGATTTCTCTCTCCTCTTTCTCTCTCTTCAATTTCAATGGGAATGTTGAAGAGTTGAGAGTTGAGACTGCTGTTACTTGTTTCAGGGGAGGAGAGAGAAAATTGGGGAAAACAATTTAATTTGGGCTTTGTTTAGTGTTCCAAGACTTTTTGGCCCAGCTGATTTGGACTCTTTTAGAGGCTTCTAAGCCCAATTGAATTGTTAACGAACTTGTGAAATGTGAAGACGTGAAGTACTCACTTCATCAAAACTGAGTATGGAGTAATATTTTCCGCTTTCTGAATTTATGTTATCTGAACTTATCAACTTATTAGACATGAAATATTTGAAGAAAAAAAATTGAGCAAAATACACCTATAGTTGAATTAAATTAACCTAAGACTTTTTAGGGGGGGGGGGGTAATTGTTGTAATTTATTTGAAATATATTGTAGTACAATTTCATCGGAAAAATGAATACAAAAATTCAGTCAAGGCAACTTACATGGCGAATAATTTCGAGTTGATAAATAGACATGATAATGATAAAACAAGAATATTGATAAATGGACACATGATAATGATAATGATAAAACAAGAATAACTCTTTAGTTGCCATGCATCTCTAGATTACAATAATAATTGAGTTGGGTAATTAAAATACTAGACAAGATGCAAATCTGAGCTGTAGTTGAGAACTGCAAATACCAACTAAGACCCAATTGCACCCACAGGCCACAATACAGATCATTTTGCTTGATACCACGTCACGGCAGGAGCTTATCAAACCTTGCTTATCATCAAAATCCAAAAGCCTGCTGATACGAAGCATCATAATTCATACAAGTAATAAGATAATTAAGCCTACTGATAATTAATTCATCCAAAAGCCTATTGTAAATTTTATTAATTTACTTGCTAGGTTATTAAAGCTAATGGTTTTAGAATTCAAATAAAGTAAATTTTAAAAACAAGGTTGGTTATTGTAAAACGATCAGCACTAGATTACGGACCTGTTCTTTTCAAATTATTTTCAGTTCAATTCAGTTCTTAACTTCCTTCTCCCATAAAATATTCAGTCAGTTCAGTTCAATCCAATCAATCAGAACATGCCCTACGTACTGGAATAAGCTCTATATATATACGAAGTATATAATTAAACGAGAAGAGTAATTATATACGGGCACTTTATGTGAAAAAAATAATATTTAATTATAATATACGGAGTATTTTTTGTTATATACAAGTAGTATGGGATTTAACAAAAGTAGATATTAAAACAATACTCATATTTTATTTTATTTTATTTTAATACTATTATTATTCAATCAAGGGTTTGTTCTCTTCGAATTATTTTCAATTCAGTTCTTAATTTCCTTCTCTTATAAAATATTCAGTTCAGTTCAATCTTTCAGAACGGGCTTGTTTTCATTTACTGAACTGAATATTTAATGAGAAAAGAAAAATTAGAAATTGAATTGAACTGAATCGCACGGAATTAAACTTAAAAAAAAAAAAAAAAAAAAAAAAAAAAAAAAAAAAAAAAAAAAACTAAAGGAAATGCTCAAATAGTTTGTTACGGAGTATATGCAATTTTAGCAATATTCTTTGTAAATGACGTTCGGAAAAAGGAATTGTCATTACTTCTAGAATGTAGACATGAGCACATGACCGATTGACCATATGTTTCATATAGTCATAAATTTATCAAATTTTTTTTTTTTTTTTGGAAGGAATAAATTTATCAACTTTGATTGCACCAAAAATAAAAATAACTTCAACTTTGTTGTGTCAAAAAAAAAAAAAAAAAACTTCGTTAATTTCACGTATTTGTTACAGAGTACCATTTTATCACCTTGAAAGAAGAATCACGTGAGGTTAAAGCTTCAACGGGCATGACCGTACCGCATGAGACTTTGGACTCTTGAAATTTCCATAAAATTCCTTTTTTTTTTTTTTCAACAAAGTGATCTTGATTGTTTAATGACTTTAATATTTTTTTTTTTTTTTTTTTTTTTGAGGAAATAATTTTGTTTACTTCTAACCCTATTAATGAGTCTACTACTCCTTACTGTTCAATCAGAATATTCGTTAAATTTTATGACTTTTTCTAGACGAGATTCCTTTATAAACTTTTATAAGGATAATTTTACTTTGACTTAAGTATAAAATTAGGGTCTAATTTTTTTTCTTTTTTCACCTTTTGAGACCTCTCACTTTTTTTTGTTCATCTTTTGAGACTTCATGGGTAGAATCTAGACAAAAAGTTAGTCACTTGGGTTAGATAAGTTAATCCCTTGGCTTAAATAAGTTAGTCCCCTAAAAATGATTAGAAAGAAAATAAATCCCCTCTAAAATGTTAGTCCCCTCATAAATGCTTGTGCAGGTTAATTTTACATCATAATTTCATATTACAACTTCAAATAGATTAATAAAATTTGTGAAAGCATACTATTAAAATCAAGCAATAGCAATTTTATGAATTTAAGGGCCTGTTCTCATTGACTGAACTGAACTGAACTCAGCTGAACTGAACTGAACTGAACTGAAATGAATATTTTATAAGAGAAGGAAATTAGGAGCTGAACTGAACTGAACTGAATTGAGCTGAACTGAACTGAACTGAACTCAGCTGAACTGAACTGAACTGAACTGAATTTCAACGTAAGAGAACAGGCCCTAAATCTTAATTTTTAACAAGAGCAATCACTAGATTTTGCTTTCACGAATTAAACAATCTTAATTCCAAATTAAAATTTCAAATAACAATCAAAATAATAAAAAGAAATTGGGCAAGACACATCAACTACCTTAAACAAATAGCTAAGTGCAACCAAATTCATGTAAGCAAACTGAATTAAAATCAAACTTAACAATGATGGAGTGAGAATTTATAGCCGATCGACAAAATCGCAGCTGAAAGTGTCACTTAACCTGTGAGATTTTGCAGTTGCGAGAATATAAATCGGGAGAATTTTGAAGTTGGAAATTTGAAGAATCTAGTAAACTGAATTGTACACTGTATAATATATGGAGTACTACGTACTACTACATATTTCTAAATTATAATCTAATCAGTTTGGATTTTTTTTTATGTTTTTTTTATGGGTAACTAATTAGCAGGATAAAACCCTAGACTGAAAAATTAAATTTAGATGATGAGAAAAAGAAAGTAACAGGAAAAACTGCTCATGGAACATGTGTAAAGTTTGCCACGGGAGAAGAGTTACTCGTAGCACAAATGTAAAGTCTGCCACGGGAAAGCACTATTCATGGCACAAATATAAAGTTTGCCACGGGAAAATAAATTCTCGTGGTGTAAATTTTTCTTCTCAAATTCGTTTTCCTCGTGACTAGATGAAATTATGCTACGAATTTTTAATTCCCGTGGCATAATTCGTGGCACAAGTGATGATTTGTTGTAGTGACGGCTAGTTACAACAATTTTTTTTTTTTTTGCTTTTATTTTCACTGGCATATTTGGATACTCTTTTTTTGGATATGGCTGATGATTATTTATGAAGGGACTGGCTTTATTAGTTTAATAGATTAACCTAGTGCGATACACAGTTTTAAAATAAGAATTGAATTATAGACTTTTAACACGTACTGAAAGAAAATAACTTCCTCATTTTCCCTAACTATTTTCTAATTAAATATAATTATAAAATTCCCGAAAGTGCATAATTTTCATATTTAATTAAGAAATTTCAATTAAATTATATTATTAACTATTGTTAACAACTCGTAAATAACTAAATAGCATAATATGTGTAGAAAATCCAAAATTTAAAATTTAAAAATTCAAATGGAATATATGTTCAAAGGTATGTTAAATAGGATAGCTTAAAAAGAAAAAAAAAATGACATCATCCTTGCGTTTTGGAGGGAAAAATTAAATAAAAAAGTGACACGAAGGTAAATGACATCAGCGATTGTTATTTTAGTGTGTGTGTGTGTAGATTTTGTGAAAATTTTAATGAGAGGACTAACTTTTTTGGGTCAAATAGTCAATTAAGGGACTCACTTTTCCTCCGGTGGGTTAAAGATAGCTTAAATGACCAAAAAGTTAATTAGAGATTTCAAAAGGTAAAAAAATAAAAAGGTTAGACCCTAGTTTTATAATTAACTCATTTTACTTCTATATCTTGCTAAAGAGGGTAATTAAGTTGTGTAGTTTCCACTTTTTAATCTTAATAATACAAATCTTATACTATCGGACAAATTTTAGTGCGCAATGTTTGCCAAGTCTATACAAATTTGTGGAGTAAGTGTCCAGGAGGTTGAAAAAAGTAATAAATATCGAATCTCCGTTTCATATTATTTACAACGATTTGACATAAGATAGAGAGGAAAAATGTCTAATCATGGCTAATAATATGAAACGGAGGTAGTAATTAGAGTCAAGGAAAGAAGAGTAATACGGAGTAAAAATTTATGAGAACGATGAACACCTCAAAATTATTGCTTGTAAAAATAAGAGTACTAAAGACGTCACCTTAGATTGTCAGAGTTACTACCTCCGTTTTTTTATAGTTGCCACCGTTTGACTTTTACACTATTCACATACTATACTTTGACTCGATTTTATTATTTATAGATATAATATAATATAATCATGTGGGATCTTGTTTGAATTGTATCGATGTATATTTTGTTAATATCCGTTTTTTATAATTTTACAATGTTGATAATTAGAGATATTAAGCTTTAAAAACATGCGTTGGCAAGAGTGATAATAGAAAGGTGTCAACTAAATAAAACGGAGGTAGTATTTAATTAACAAATTTCAGATCAGTAGACGCCAGTAGTAATAAAAATGAGGTTAGGGTCTAGGAAGCTAGTGTATGTACGTAGGAGGAACACTTCAGACTAATGTGTAGAGAATTAGAACCTTGGAGGATTACATTGGCAGATCAGATCACTCTCACAATATTAAACAACTAGTTCAAAACCCGTGCTATGCACGGTTTTACAATAATAATTTACTATTTGTTTATTAGAAACTGTACAAAACGAATCACTAGAAGTACCAAAAAAAAAAAAAAAAAACATAAAAAAGTACAATAAACATTGTGATATACCATAAGATTAATCTCAATGTCTAAATTACATTACAATTAATGTGAGATGGAAGAATTAATAAGACAAGCTTAGAGGCGCACGCAATGCGTGCATGATTCCTTTTGCTTTCTATTTACTTGACACATTTTTTCTTATAAAAATATCTATATATATATTTTTTTTTAATTTTAATTTAAAGGTTTATCTATTACTTGACATGCATAAATGGCATTGTTCCAATACCTTTTTTTTACTCGTTCATTAATTTTCTCTCTTTGACCCATAAGTCACTATATAGCAGGGAAAAAAAATTGTCTCACTATCCAAATGGCCACACTATATATATGGAAAAAATTACCTCTTTACCCATTCACTATAACAAAGAAAGATACGTATCTTCTCATTTCATATAATAAGTTGATGTGAATCGAGTTCCCTTTTTTATAATTATCTTTATTGCTTTATTTAGGTACTCTCTTGGTTTTACCTTACTCTTAAAGTGGGGGTTTTACAAGTGAGTTTTTAATAATGTTTTCATTATTTTCTTAGTAGTATTTATGGGGTCTTGGGCTTCCAAAGTTGTGTTAATTAGTTAGTGGGCTATCTTGGTTCATTAATTAATTATTAGGAATTTTATCTAGTTTGCTTGCGGAGCAAGTAGGATAGATTCATTTTCATGATTGCTAAATACAACCTTCATCTACTCAGCACACCCCCTTAAAAACCCAAATTTACCCTCACACTCAAACTCTCTCTTAAACTCCTTTGTCATTTCTTTCGTTCCTCTCTTTCAACCTAAAACCCAAAAATTTTCAATCAAAAAAGTCATTCAATACTAAAATCAATGTGAGAACTTGTGCTGTCATTCTTCAATCGAAATTTGTCGCTTGATCTTCCCTACAAATTGTTCATTGTTGTTGTAAAGATAATCTACACAATCTCTCATATTTTTGTTGCTCCATTTTACAAATTAATTTAGGGTGTAATCTCGTTTTTTTTTTCCGCTTGAGTACGATGAATTTTGGGGGTTTTGTATACTCTTTATTCTATTTGTGGGGTGTTTAATCTTTGTTGGGATCGAATTTTCATTCAATTGAAAACATCGAATTGGAATTGGGTAGTATTAGATAAGTTGACAAATGCAATTTCAACTATTTTGTGTTACTGGTATGAAATTGATTTGACTACTTTGTATGGATTGGGAAAAATAGAGGAATGTATTCCATATAACTGGGATATAATAGTTGTAGTTTTTTTGTATAATTGGAATATAATAGTTCTAGTTGTTTTGTTTAACTGGGTAGTAGATGAGTAAGATGAATGACAGCTTGTTTCTTAATAGCCTGCTCCTTTATTGTTTGTAAGCTGTAATCTAATTTGTCTCAACTAGTATCTGTTTTCATTGTCTGGTTCAAGCCTGCTAAAAATAAGTTTAATTCTATGATCTAAATTGTCTTTCATGCTTCTTGTTCCATTTGCTAGCAAAATCATGCAGCACTTGTATCATAAAATTTATGTTAATCGGTTGCTACACTTGGGAGGGGAGGAGAAAAGATAATTTTGGTACTCGTGTGATAGAAAATTTTAAATTTATTAATATGTTTTACCAAGTTGAAAGACGAGGAGAAAAGATAATTTTTATAATTCTATTAGGGTTGAAAAAATAAGGGAAAAAGGGTTGCGTTAAGTAAACCTAGGTTGCGTTTAGCAACCCCCTTTATTTTTCCTACATATACTAGTTATATGTCAATTATTTTGGGAGGATATTTTATAACAAAAAGTTGAGTTTATTGAGCTTTTGCTTGAAGAGAACTTTGTTAAGGTTCAATCTAGTTGTTAACTAGGATTTTGGGATCGTTGCTCCTAAGATCAAACTTAGAAGTCGTTGTCTTCTAAGACTATCCTTCGAATTTCCACCATTAAAATCACTCAAATCCTTCCATCAAATTAAAACTGTCAAAATACACATCATAAGTACTATATTAATTGAATTAAATTGCCTAAAACTAAAGTACTATATTAATTTATAATATTTTTGAATCTTATACATTACAAATTACAATTAGCAAAAACTACATTAATTTGCCCAAAAAAACTTACATTATTAGACTTTATCCTAAAATCTATCTATAACAACTCAATTTTACAACTATCGTAGCATACATATTTGATGAACTTGGTTCTACATTAATCTGCCAAAAAAAAAAAAAAAAAAAAAAAACTAAACTTATATCATTAGACTTTATCCTAAAATCTATCTATAACAACTTAATTTTACAACTATCGTAACATACATATTTGATGAACTCATGAACTTGATTTGTCTATAACTTTAAATTATTAACAAAATATGGAAATAAAAAATGTTAAAAGTGACCCTAAAGACCTCGCTCAATTGTAACATATTATACAGTGGAATATGTGGTCTACTTTCATAAGAGTAATGCAAAAAAAAAAAAAAAAAAAAAAAAAAAAAAAGGGACAACAAACCCAATTCAACCAAGAAAAAATGTAAATTAACCAAAAATTACAGTAGATGATTTACCTTTAAGAAGATAATGCCAATCATCAAAAAATGAACTTTCATGAATCAGTAATCTTCCAACATAGTAGAGTTGATGATGTACCCGTCAAACAATATATAAGCAATCCCTACATATTCAACCAATATTATGATAATCAATCTCATGAAAACAATTAAATTAAACTCAAAAAATTGATGACTACTTGATAGAGCCGATCATTTTTACTTATGTAATTAGACAAAATAATACCTATTTGTTTAAAGAGGAACTTAAAGAAAAATTATAGATACATAGAATTGATGAAAATAATTTATGGAGAGATTGAAGAGAGAAAAAAAAACCATAAAAGTAAGGAGTATATTGTATTGTTTTTTTTTTTTAATTAGTAATTTAGTAGGGATGAACAACTGAGATAGATATTTTTTTTCAATGACAAGTAGATTTTGTTCCTCTCGTCCAAAAAAAAAAGTTGATTTGTTCCTAATTTAAAAAATTGTCCATGGCTAAAAGATATAGATAGATTGATTTGTTCCTAAAAAACACTACTATGATTTTTTTTTTTTTAAGAATTTACATTTAAAAATATAATTTGTAGATTGATTGAATCTGTATGCATGATAAAAGATATAGTTTTTTTTTTTTTGAAAAAAAAGGTACAGTAGTTATTTGTATTCCAAAAAACTAAAAAACAGTTTTTGTACGTGGGGTAAACTATTTTTTTTTTAAATAGTTAATAGAAAATTAGAAATGTAAATTTAGTTTGTAGCAGTTTTCTTTTATTTTTTTACAAATGTTTTTTATTTGTACTTTTATTAGAAGGGTAATTTTGGCAAAGTGAAAATTCCCAACCAAAAAAGGGAATTCCCTTTAAAGATTAATATAGATAGATTTTAGTATTCGGAATATAAAAGTTACTCTTATCTTAATAAAAAAAGTACTCACTATTCATGTTATGCTGGTTAATAATAAAAATAAAAAATAAAAAATAAAAATAAAAAAACATTTTGATGATATCCTAAATAGTATTTTATAATTTTATGTAACATTTTATTTAATACCACTATATTTTTTAATTTTATTTAAATTATTATTGTTGGATATCACTCCCTAAATATAAGGCAAAAACTTCTCCTTTAGATATAGTAACAAACTTATATTTAAAAATAAAAAAAATAAAAAAAGGTAACAAAATATTTTGGTGGGAAAATTTTTTATATGGTGATGACACGTGTACTTAGGGGATAACTGCGGGGATTATTTTAGTGTATAGAGTATACATACCAATTTTAAATTGATGTATATTGGTGGATAATTTGTTTAACTTATTTTTCATTATTTTAGGTATGTTTAGAAAAATTAAATTTTGTTAAAGCTGATACGGGTTGCCCAAAAGCAAATTATGTTTGTGAGTTGGTGTGCTATGATACATTTCTCTTTTTAAATATTTCTGTTCTTTTCCTACTCACATGAGCTGATTTCATGTTAATTTCATGCAACAAAACTAAAGTTTGGGGTGGTTTTTGCCCTTTTTGGTTTCAAAGTCCATTGATTTTGCCACTTTTTTTTTTCTTTTTTTTTTTCATGTTCACTATTGCATTTCATGAGTCAAAAAAAAGGGGAAAAAAAGTGTTGGCCTGCACGTGATGTTGAGATGACGGTATGAAGCATGACGGCTTCTGAGTGTACGGCCAGGATGGGCCAGCGGTGACACTTGGTATACATTATCAAATGATCAAGTCACATAACTACACAATAATGTTGTATTATACTCCAACATTATTACAAGTAATTTATTAAAACAGTGCTAATATTATTAATTGGTCAATCATGCTATAATTGCTTATAATTAATTAATGTTACATATTAAGTAAATTTTCATTGTTAAAGCTTTCAAGTTGTATACGTTTTATTTAAATCTTAAAGGTTTATTTGATGTTTAAAACATACTTATTAAATTGTTTTCAGGCGGAACTTTTTTAACGGTTTTAGTTCACCCTTATATTTTGAAATGTTTCCCCTACAAATACCTAGTTTTTTTTTTTTTTTTTTTTTTTTTTTTTTTTTTTTTTGTACTTAAAACTTTCTCTCAATCCCCTTACAATCAATCAAACACTCACATTATAAAAGTTATGATTTAGTCAAACCTCTCTTTTTGCCCCAAATCTCTCTTTTTGTCCAAACCTCTCTTAACTAATCATACTTCAGTCTTTCGAGTAACTTAAATAAAACCAATTAATGTTAAATATCTCCATCAAAGGTATAATAAACTGAATAGTGGTCCAAATTTGCTAGTGATGTTCTTGATTATCTCTATTTTACAAAAGGTGCGTGGACCCTTATTCCATCCCTAAACTCGAACTTTCTAATTGATAATAGTGTTGTAATATAAGAAGTATTTTCAAGGCTATATTGAAATTAAAATAAGAAGATCGAAAAAATGATCTTATGACAATAAAAGAGTACGGTGTGTCGTGATGCAAATCACTGACTTGAAAACGAAATTTCGGCGCAACCAGGGTGCACAATTGTATTCGCCGGCACGTTCCCTAAGGTTAACACATCACTTTCACACAAAGACACTTTTGGGTGGAAGGTTGGAGCCAAGTAACTTATGCCCAATATAGAGTATGTGTTTAAGCAAGCTTGTATTTTATATGTATTTCTTGTATATCTCAAAATCAGAATACATCCTCCAATTTATAGAAATGAATGATGGAAGAAGACGAAAAATCATGGAGGAATCTTCTATGAATAAGGAAATGAAATCAGAAATATTATGGTGATTAAAACACCATAATCAACCTCTTAAATGGGGGGTTACAAGAAATCAAACAAGAAGAGGAATCAAAGGGAACCGTTGGAGTCCAATGGACAAACACGCGCCCGATCGGGCGGACACTCCCTTTTTCCAGACGTTTTCTCGCGCCCGATCGGGCGGTGGAACTCTAGAATTTTACGACTCTTCTCGCGCCCGATCAGGTACCTGATCGGGCGCCCATATCTGACCCTTTGAATTTCCTTTCTCTATTTCCAACAATCCCCCACTAAAGGAAGGGAAGAAAAGCCAACAAAAGATGAGGATAAGCAACATATTGGGCATAAGAGGAGATCAATACATAACACTTAGATATTACATAAGTTACTTGGCTCCAACCTTCCACCCAAAAGTGCCTTTGTGTGGAAGTGGTGTGTTAACCTTAGGAAACGTGCCGGCGAATACAATTGTGCACCCCGGTTGCGCCGGAATTTCGTTTTCAAGTCAGTGATTTGCATCACGACACACCGTACTCTTTCATTGTCATAAGATCATTTTTTCAATCTTCTTATTTTAATTTCAATATACCCTTGAAAATACTTCTTATATTACAACAAATAGAAGTATTAGCAAAGGTTCAATCAATAACATGGCGGCTATTCTAGCTACGTGCAATGTGCTTCGCATGTTTATTTGAACAACGTTTATAAAAAAAAAATAAAAATGTAGCCATCACCAAATACTCCTTGTATCATATACTTTCCAAAAACTTGGTGTACGGTAGTATGACTAATATTCAATCTTCTCCATGCTGAATGAATTGAATCATGCTCCATCAGTTGCTCACTCGTGGCGGTCCTTAGGGTTTAGGGTCTGTTTTGAGTTAGTGAACTGAGTTAAACTAAATTGATTGGAGCTGAACTGAAATGAATTGAGCTAAACTGACTTGTTTATGAGAGAAGGAAATTAGAAACTGAACTGAACTGAACTGAAATTAAGTTGAAGAAAACAGGCCCTTAGTCATTTAGAATATCCCTTTTTTTCTTTCCCGCTTAATTTGCTTTATTCCAAAAGCCTGGCTTAGTGAATAATTATTTTTGACATTTCTTAATAGATGGAATTAAAGATCTGGCTTAGTGAATAATTATTTTTGACATTTCTTAATAGATGGAATTAAAGATTTACAAATTACGGATTATAAGTTTGTCAAACTACTCAAAAGAGCCTTACAAGCTCCAATCTATATACTATACTAAAAGAGAAGTACCTCAATGTAAGCCTGACAAATGTCGCTATATGATTCGCTATCTTATATTATTTTATTTTATTTTTTTTAACGTTTATGCTTCTATATAAAAACAAGAATATTCTAAGTATCTTATTCTAAATGACTACATAAAATATTATGGAAAAAAAATGTAATATCATATTTAATTAGTAAAGTCTAGCATAGTAATAATGGTAAATGATCGGAGCATAATTTTGTTAGTAATATTGTGATAGCATAGCACCCGTGCATAAATATACTTCCTTAATTAGTAAACTACTATGCCACTTATTATAGTAAACATATTTCTTAATTCTGTTAAAAGTTTACTTCCTTAATTCTATTAGTAATATTATGGTAACATAGGACTCGTGCTATCGTGCATATATATAATTCCTTAATTACTAATAACTTAATTAGTAAAATGCAATTTCATATCTTATTTGTAAAGTCTAGAAATATTATGGTAACATGATATAAGCATCTATATAAATAATGATTTACATAAATTAGTCAAACATAATATTTTGTCACATATTTCGTACAAAAATACGGAAAAAATAAAATATAGTTAACATGTAAAATCAAATCATAATATTCAAATAATAAAATAAGATACAATATTTTTTGTATTATCATCTATATAATACGTTAGGTTAATATAAATAATAGTCATAGTCATATAAGTCTTTACAATTTTCATTTTAAGGTCATATCATTTATACATGTTAATATATATTGTTATTGATTATGGCATGCACTATGATATCTGACCTCATCCCTCTTAAAAAATATGAATAAAAGTATGATTTGTGAGGCTATATGGTACCAACCTAAATATTTCAATCCAAAAAAATTAGCTCACTTGAGTCAATTTTAGTTGATGGAAAGGTACACCATAATAGTTTCACTGAACTGATTGTGAGTTTTCAAATTGTGAATATACAAAACAAAAGTAAAATTAAATTAACTTAGGCTTAAAAATAAATATACATATATATATATATATATGTATATATACATATATATATATATATATATATATATATATATATATATATATATATATATACATATATATATATATATATATAATGTAAATTTTTCCTGAAAAAAGTTAGACAAAATATTTTCCTAGCAAAACTATGCCAAAAAATATATAATATCTAATGAAATTTATATGAAAAATATTCTCACTTTTATAACCATTAAATTTTCATATTTTCTTACTCATGTAATGCTCATATTCAAAATTTAAAAAACTTAATATGTAATTTTATGAGTTTTATAACATTCATAGTTATAGTATAAGAATACATGTCCGTAAAGAAATGCATTACATACATGATTGGTTAGTTGATAAATTATGACTTTTACTCTTATAATTTTAATAAATATTTTTTAATCATATAAAATTTATCAATAACCATATCTATATATTTGTGTTGTATATTCAATCATCAGTTGTTGATTAGTTATATGGATATGATGTAATAGTTTTTGACATAATGCTTAGCTTAGATAATTATAAAATATAGCGGTGAATAAGATATAAGACTATTATTGTGTTTGTATATTTAGCGAATGCGACGGGTAAAACATGTTTTAGATTGTATAGATACTGAACATATGGTATGACAAGTAAATTTTAGTATTTCTTCTACTGTTTGACTATAGTTATGTGCAGATGGTATGACAAGTAGCTCGACGTTTTCCTCTACTTCTCTTATATAGTTATGTGAGGCAAAATAATTAATTTATTTTTCAATTATAATAAATAACATTATAAAAAATAATAGGGAATAAAAGAAAAGAATTGCAAATGACATAAAATACTATTCAAATTACTCCTTCTTTAATTTATTTACAAATTGACCATTATTGCAACTGAACAAAATTTTAATAATTAATTGTTAGAGAAAATAAGCCCTTTATTACTATTTTTTTTTTTTTGATGGGAATTACTAATTGAATTATCTTAGTATTTTTTTTCCTACGGGATCAATCATGCTTTTGTCAAAAAAATAATGATTTGATTTATAAACGTGCAATGCACGGGCACTATACTAGTAATGTTATAAAGATTACAGATAAAATTAATCTACAGTACAATTTCCTTGCAAGAAAATAGTCAATTTGAAATATTGGGTGAAGGTTGAGTTGTTTTTTTTTAGATTGCTACCCACCTATTGGGTGGGTAAGGTTGAGTTGACTTACCTTACAATAAATTTTTATAATTAGGATTCCTAATAATAAAAATAATGTTTTGTTTTTATTAGTATGTTTCTTTTGCCAGTTACACTCTACTACTTTGTTTCATTTTTTGACTGTTACCCCTTAAGTCTCTTATAAAGCCATTATTACCCCTCTTATCCAAATAAACTACCCAATTTTCGTTTATATGTGTGGTTACTTTTGCCACTTACAAATTACAACCCTACTTTTTCAAACTTTTCATAATTTCCAGCTTAATTTGTGCAAATAGCCATTTTTAATAACATTTAATTAGGAACGGAATAAGTATTCTTGATACATATTTCACGTGAATTAGATAAAATACACCATAATTGACATCCAATATGCATGGACCTCTCTAGAACAAGTTATAAGCTATGGTATTATTTTGACTTTGAAAATTGAAATTGGAAGGTCTAAATATATCAACTCCTCGGCACGTAAGTCAGCAGTCATAGGAAAGCATGGGAAATGGGGTCGTTAAACCCATCTTTGTTTTAATCGAATTCTTTTTAGTCATGATCATGATTGATGACATAATTACACTATAATTATTATAATAAAGATTGAGATTAATAGGGAACAAATCATAAACATAAACCATTCAAACAGCAAATCTAACTAATTAACGACTAATCGTTAACTAAAGTGATGATCAAGTTTTTATTAGCGATTAAATTGATTGTGTACTCCATATGCATTTTCTTATCGTGTGCAGTTGCGCACTGTCTATATTATACGGAGTACTCCCTCCGTCCCTAAATTATATTCCTCTTTGTAAATTTACACGAGAATTAAGGAGGGAAGAATAAGACAAATAACAATAATTAAATAATGCAATGGGAAGTACAAAGATAGATTAGTTATTACTCAAGACATGTCATCAATCCTTTGCAAAAAAAAAAAAGGACCAATCACATGCTCCTAATTGAAAATTTTTAACCAATCATATTCATTGTAATTTGGCACAAGGATTATGAGTGAGATTAGGTAAGGATGAGTGAGAAAGCATTAAATATAAAACAGAAAAAGAGAGTTGATTTACTAAAAAAAAACTTACCAAAAATAGAAAGGAGGAATGTAATTTTGGAATACCAAAAATAGAAAGGAGGAATGTAATTTAGGGACGGAGGGAGTACTTCTTTTTTATGTCACATCCAAATTTAGATTTATGTTCCGTTTTTAATTACATTTTCTTCTTTATACCAAAATTTGTGTATTACTGTATTTGTTTAGAAAATGATTTTAATAATACAGAGTAAATTTTTTTTTTTTTCGATTCAAATTCTAGCAAAGTTTCTGATATTGCTACATCATATCGCCTACATGCTGTTTAACATGCTGCCCCTAGAGGTCAAATTTAGAAATTGCATGCATGATGATTGCGGAGTTGCAACTGATGTGACTGAGTAATTGTTAGACTTTAAAAATCAAGATTATTATACGTTTCTTCTATATTATAGAGTAATTATTTATTTATTTATATGTATCATTGTATGGAAAAAAAAATTGAAATCTGATATAGACCTACAAGTACTAATTTACAGTGATTATTGGACTCATTTGACATTTTCTATGAAAACAAAATATATGCATGACTGCATATTGAAGTTTTTTATTAAAGAAAAAAAATATGTCAACGTGATGATGTGGAAAACAACATATATACTCCAAGAGCTACTTATACTTATCAAATATTCTCTCCGTTTTTTTTACTTGTGTTATTTGCAATTGAAATTTTAATTTACATTATTTATACATAGATGCGCTGATTTAATAAATATTTTGTGAATTACAGATGATGAAATGCATAATCATCACTTGAGGCTTGATTAGATATATACATATATTTAAAACATCAACTTTTGAAAAAAAATTATACTCCTCCTTCACCATTTGATGTTGTAAAATAAGTATTTCAAAGGCCGCGAATAATAAAATGAATAATGTAATAGTTTGATCAAAAGGAAGATGATGTGGCGTGACTTCGTTACTGCCTTTAAAAATGAAATCCGGCGCAATTGAGGTGCACATTGTATTGCCGGTATGTTTCCTAAGGTTACACACCACTCTCACACAAAGACACTTTTGGATGAGAGGTGGAGTCATACAAACTTATGCTCAAAGAACAAATGTATTTAGCTAGTTTTTTGTGTATGATGTATGTCCAAGAAGAAGATAACCAAGCCAAATTTATAAGGATGAAGTTTCAAGCTAGAGGATGAATCTAGACATCAAAATGTGATTAAATCACCATAAACATCCACTTCAATGGGAGGTTACAAGAGAATCCAAGAGATGAATAAAGAATACCAAAAGGTGAATGTATGTAGACATGAAAAGTCTTCTCCACAACCCACTTGTGGGCAATCGTTGTTAGGCACCGCCTACTTGTGGAGTAGGCTGATTTTCCTAATAAAGTAGACATAAAAAGTCTACTCCACAACCCACCTGTGGGCAAACATTTTAAGGTACAACCTCCTTGTGGAGTAAACTAATCAACCTCCAAAAAACTTGGTTTTTACTCTCTTTAGTCCAACATTTGATTGTCACTTATGATAGAAAATCACGGAATTAAGGAGAAATTAAGGATGTACATGGGAACTAAAACCCAATCATTTACGAAAAAAGAAGAGAGAGAAAATAATTCATGTGATTTATTAAACAACCAATGAAAATTAAGGACCACATAAGTAATCCATGTGATTTATTTTTAACCAATAAAATTACAAGAAATAATTATATCATCCAATAGGATTACACTACATATATTGATGACTAAGCTAAAAATGTTTGATAGAGAGAAAGTCATAGTTACAACTTCCAAAGGGGAACCAATAATTAAAAAGGGCAAAAAAATATGAGGGTAAAATAGGAAGCCCTCATAATAAGGACAAAAAATTATGAGGTTGAAATTGTAATTTAATGTGTATTATTTAATTTAAATATGTGAAATGTGACAAACATTTAGGGGTACTCAAAATGGAAAAAGTGACAATCAAATGGGGACGGAGGGAGTATTAACCATAAAAATTACAAATGCATTGATAAATGTGATTCTCATAGTTGTACAAGCAAGTGAAAAAGAACTAAGAGAAGAAGTTATACAACTTGTTTGAATATAGGTTTTGATTGTGCGATTATTCTAAAAGTAACAATTTTGCCAAGTCGAAATTGGGATGGAGATTATTAGCGGAGCCAAATGCCCTTTGGTCGAGGGTAATGCGTGCTAATATTGTGATAACCGTTATGATATTGACATGTTTAAAGAGAAAGCAAATGCTTCGAATGCGTGGCGTGGTATTATGAGTAGCATTGATGTGGTTCGAAAGGGATTGAATATGGCAGTAGGGGCTGGCCATCGAACCTTCTTCTGGCACCATCGTTGGCTTTGTAAAGAGCCCTTACTGAATTATGCCCCTGTTGAGACTCCAATTGATGTCCAAGATTTAACAGTTCGTGAGCTTTGGGACAAAGAAATAGGTTGGAAATTCGCCCAATTTGTTGATTATTTGCCGGCTAATATTCTTGAGGAAAGTGATGCCCGTGAATTGGTGGAGGATGAGGACGGTGAAGATGAGGTGTACTGGAATGGTTCGCCATCAAGGGGATTTACTTTAAGCTCTGCTATGAGCATTGTGCGCGAGTTAGAAGGAGTAATCGATACCCCGAAAGAAGGTTAGGCTGCGATTTGGAGTAGTCCCGTCCCTCAAAGAATTCGCTTCTTTTTGTGGTTGGCTATACAGGATAGATTAATGTCAAACACCACAAGGTTTGTGCGAACGTTAACTGATGATCCCCGATGTCTAATTTGTGGCAAAGGAAAAGAGAATGCATATCATGTTCTGCGATTTTGTCCCACGGCTAAAGTGTTGTTGAATAAACTAGGTGTGCGCAAGGCAAATATGAGTGAAGATTATTTGAGTTTGGAGAAGTGGATTTTACTTAATCTGGATGCTCGTAAGGTAAACATGGGGAGTGAATGGCCTCGAGTATTTTGTGTAGCATGTTGGTGGCTCTGGCGTTGGCGTAATGCCAGAACCTTCCAGCCTACTCCCAACATTCCTTTTGAACAGGTTGGTTCATTCTTGCAAGGGTGGGAGAGATCAAAAGAGCTTTGGACAGAGCTAGAGTATATGATGATGATGCTAAGAGGCTGAGGGTGGAAAAGCTCATCAAATGGCAGTTCCCGAAGGAGGGGTGGGTCCGTCTTAACACTGATGGGGCCTCAAAGGGCAACCCTAGAGAAGCTGGGGCTGGGGGTATTATAAGAGGTCATAGAGAAGAAACTCGCGAGATATTTGTTATGAATTGTGGACGGTGTACGTGTACCAGGGCAACACTTGCTGCTGTTTTGAAGGGGCTAAGTGTGGCTTGGGATGGAGGTCATCGGAAGGTGCAACTCACCGTGGACTCCGAAGTTGTTATGCGCATGTTGGTGGAAGAAATTCCCTCCAACTCTCCGTTTACTCACTTCATTCGAAGGTACAAAGCTCTTGTTTTCGAAAGGGAATGAGAGGTGACCAACTCTGACTGTTATAGAGAGGCTAATCGGGCGGCGAATTGGTTAGCTAACTATGGAGTGAAGTCGAATGAGAAATTTGTTCTCTTTGAGGTGGTCCCAAAGGATCTTCTTGCCGTTTTATTGGAGGAGTTGAGCGGGATGACGCAAGCAAGGATGGTGCTAGCTAATAAAGTGCATTAGGGATTGTGCTTTGGTTTAGTTGTTTTGTTTATTTCTTTTGTCTTAGTTGTTCTTTTTGTTTTTGGGGCTTGCCCCTCTCTTTCACCAAAAAAAAAATAAAAAAATTACCAAGTAACTTTTGAACTAATCCCAAGATTTCCATTTTTATCTTGGTAGTGCCACAATTTGGCCACCACAAAATTGAAAATAGTAAGGAGTGAATTTCATATATACGAAGTATATAAGATCATACATGAAGCACCTCCTCCCTTAACGAAACTAAGTTATGCTAGTTGTTATCACGAGTAGAGAAAAGTGAAGTAGTTAGAAGATCTATGTTAATTGTTTAAGACGATTCAATATGTTTACATATCTCGATTATTTGGTTTACTCGTTTGTTATTCAAATTTTACTTATAAACATACTCATATATACACAAACACAGGTTAGTCTCTAGGCCAATCAAATAGTTTGACCAAAGTTTTGGCCATACTAAACATTTTGCTTCATTTCTTTAACATAAGAGTATTTATTTGCAAATATTTTTTTTTTAAAGAATAATTACTTTCTTTTACAATTTTTTTTGAATTTTGTTTAACGTTTAGCTAAACACGGTTAGAAGCAATGAAACATCTTAAATTGTTTTTACCAAATTTAGCAAATGTGCAAACCTTTTTCCTCAATTTATCAATAGTTTGGTTAAAGAATTTAAGGGACAAAAAGTTTATTTTTAAGATGATAATAAAATTAGGTTTACTCCGTGGTTATGACATATAAATGTAGTTACCTTTTTTCTTTTTTTAGGAGATGTAGTGATTTTTTTTTTGAAGAAATATAGTTACTTTATTTGAGAAAATACAATATATCATACCCAGTAATTTCTTGGGCAACAGGAAATACAAATTACAAAGCTGCTAGTTTTTTTTTTTTTTTTTAATTTTTTTTTTGACGGGTACAAAGCTGCTAGTAGAAGATCTAAATCCACCAATAAACTCATGCCACAAATTTAAAGGAATCCTCAATTACTATAGTAACTTTAGACTTCACCTCCAATTCTCCCTTAAAGTCACATTACATAACCAAAAAACAGAAAAAGAAAAGTTTCTAGATTGAAACATTCTAGAAAATTTTGAAATTTCCATAATATTCTTCCTTGATTGGTTTTATTTTCACCCTTTTTGTGCCCTCGTTCAAACTCTTATTTTCAAGGCAATTGCTTATTCAAACTATGGGGGTGTTTGGGAGTTAGAGGTTTGAGGAAAAAAGAGAGGTTTGAGAGGAAAGAGAGGTTTGACCAACTCAAAAAGATATTTGGGGTGTTTGGTAGTTAAAGGTTTGGAAGAGAGTTTTGGAATAAAAAAGCTCTTTTTTAAAAAGCTCATATTAAGGTTTTGTTTGGTAAAAGTAACGGTAGCGGGTAGCTTTTAGCGATCGAATAGCGGGTAACTGTTAAGGTAGCGAGTAGCGGTCAAATAGTAGTGGGTAGAGGTTAGCTGTCAAGGTAACGGTTGATAGTATGAGTGTTTGGAAAAAGTAGCGGTTGTAATACCAAAATATATCAAAATTGACATAATTATTGTTTTAAAAGTAATAAAAAATTGTCAAACGCTACCTGCTACTTCTAAACGCTACTCTTTTTAACGTTTGAGAAAAGCTATCTAAACACTACCTCTATCGCTAACTGCTACTAGAATCGCTACCTTACCAAACACTCTCAAATTTTTTCTGGTAGTATTTTGACTGGTCAAAACGCTAACCGCTACCTCAAACGCTACTACCAAACAAGGCCTAAGAGCTTTTTGGAAGAGCTTATAGCTTTTTGGTTATTTTATTTCTGAAATCGCTAACAACTAATAGCTATTTATCAAACAGTTTTACACAAACAGCTAATATAATCAGTTAGTCAAATCAGCTAACCTCTAACAGCTAAAAGCTAACTCCCAAACAGGGCCTATACCCGTAAAGTATTGACATACGAGTAATTAATATTGTAAGAACATATATACGATAACTACACAACCATTTTAGTACTCGTCTACTCAAACATGGATCCAAAATGGTCTTCTATAACATAGATTATCACTCCTTAAAACAAGTGGTTGAAAAAGTAAAATCTAACCATATAATTTTATTTATTTATATTTTTATATGTTTGTAAATTATAAATATGCGAATAATTAAAAATTTTCAATAATATAAATTAAGAGCAGGAATAAAAAAAATCAAGGAAATTTCGTAGCCAGTCACTGAACGTTTCTATGTGCACATTCTCTCTCCTTCCACCCTTTTATTTTAATCATCAAAAAGCCCTTTAAAAAGTCCAAACCAGAATCTAAAAACTAGAACAATTTATATTAAGATCAAAAACTTTGAGCTTTTTTCTAATACCATCAATTTTTACCCACCAAAAACAAATAAACCTGCCATTTTTATATAATCTCTTAAGATCCATCATAATTATTCACTAATTTCTTGATTAGTAAATCACTAATACCCTCTTCATTATCATTATTTTTACTAAAAAGGGTAGCTAAAAGTTCATCAATGGAGCCAAAAATTATTAAGGGAGAAGGTGGTTATGTTCTTGATGATGTTCCTCATTTTTCTGATTATCTCTCTAATCTTCCTGTAAATTTCTCATTCTCTCCTTTTTAATTTTATTTTTGGTGATTTCTATGATTTTAGTGTATGTTTGATGTTATGTTAGTTTGATTTTTACTATGTATTATGATATTATAAGCTTGATTTTCTTTGATTTAAGATGTTTGTGATTCTGGGTTTTTTTGTTTTTTTTTTTTTTTTTAATTTTTTCCCAGAAATTTGGAGTATGCTTTGATTTTAATTGATTATGATTGGTTTGATTTTTTTTCAGACGTATCCGAACCCGTTACAAAACAATCCTTCATATTCAGTGACCAAGTAAGGCAACCCTTTTTCTTTTATTTTTTTAATTGTTGTTATTTTTGTTTTTGGTATAGAGAAGATTCGAACGAGGTAATAATGTAGACGAGATTTGATCCGAGTTTTTAATGACACCCGGAACATTTTTTTCTGACAAAGCTCGTTGACAGCCATGACACCCACTTGTTTTCTGTTCTAATAATTGATGATCATGGTTTAGAAAATAGAAATGGAATGAATTAGCATGGGTATGTAATTTTGACTTGTCACTTTTTCTTTATGATTCTAATTGAACTTTGGTTTTTCCACTCTTCTATTTCAGGCAATATTTTGTGGATTTTGATGATACGGTTGTTCAAAAGGTTAATCTTTTCTCAGCCTATGACTTTCTGTAAAAGGTTGTTAGTTTTGATGCTCCAGACTCTTCATAACTGCCAGTTTTCTGGAAGTATATGCATTCATTTTGTACTGTAAGGCTGGCAATTAGTGTAGGAACGGCCATGTTTGTCTTTGGTACTCCGTATTCGTGTTGATTTCGGGTTGTTTACAAACTCCTTCCGCTCCTTATTGTTTGTCTCATTTAGCCGTTCCTAAAAGAATGCCCCATTTTGTTTTTGATCAGGAAGATTGCAACTTTACTCATATGCAATACATTTTGCCCCACCATTTTTGTCTATGATCAAATCCACTTAACCAAAAATTAACTAAGTTAATAATTGCTTTTTTTTGGGGGGGGGGGGGGGGGGGAGGACAATTTTGGGATAGAGGGCATAGTACTGTATAAACGTAGGATGGACAAAATTGGGTGTGGCTTGGGTTGGGTTGTCGTGTTGGGTCAATGATTGCCACTACTTTAAATGGCAAATGAAAGAGTTAAGAGTAGCAAAGGGTCTTGATTACTCAAACTTGTACTCCATATTGTATATATGTATGTAGAGTTGTAACTATAGGAAACTGAGATTGAGGTGAGTATGTCTTCTCTTTTCACAGGCTGTTCAACATAAAGATGGTCCAAGGGGTATACATTTTCGACGACAAGGTCCTCGTCAAAAGGTAATCACTTAATATATATGCTTGGTTCTGTGAAGTTTAAGAGGAGAACTTTAGGGTATAAGATTGTTTGGTGGTAGATACTAGATAGTAGATGCTAATTCTATTTGATAAATCTATGGTTTAGGTGTATTTCAAGCCAGATGAAGTTACTGCATGTATCGTTACATGCGGAGGTCTATGTCCTGGGCTTAACACTGTGATCAGGGAATTAGTTTGTGGCTTGGATTACATGTACGGTGTTAAAAATATCCTGGGAATTGAGGTAAGTTCTCATGCTTTACGACAAAAACAACTGTGTTTTTCTGATGGATTGACTGAAATCTGGTTTATGTTTGGATATAGTGTGGCTACAAAGGGTTCTATGCTCGGAATACACTCCCACTGACACCAAAGACTGTTGACAGCATCCACAAACGGGGTGGAACTATCCTTGGCACATCAAGAGGTGGCTATGTCACTTCCAAAATTGTGGACAGCATTCAGGACAGGGGAATTAATCAGGTATTGTCAGGTTACTGTGTAGTGCTCTGGAATGGCGTGAAAGTTTCATCTAGGCATATAACGTTGTCCATGTTATGTGATTAGGTGTATATAATTGGAGGGGATGGAACTCAAAAGGGTGCATCAGTAATATATCAGGTACTTAGTTTGGGAACTGATTTATACTCATGCAGTCATGCATGCTAAGCTAGGATTGTGTCACTTATCATTTCCATCGTTCCATATCAGGAAGTAAGAAAACGAGGCCTTAAGGTTGCAGTTGTGGGAATTCCGAAAACAATTGACAATGACATTCCGGTATACCCTATTCATTCTCAATTTTCTCCTTGGCATCTTACCTAAATTATTTAGCTGGTGTTCTTGCGAAACTGCTTGTTCTGATGATGATTTTGTCTACTTTCTCTAGATCATCGACAAATCTTTTGGATTTGACACTGCTGTGGAGGAGGCACAACGTGCTATAAATGCTGCACACACTGAAGCTGAAAGTGTTGAAAATGGGATTGGTCTTGTTAAGTTGATGGGTCGTGACAGTGGTAAGCATAAATATTTGACCAAACATTTTCATTCACCAAAATTTTGAGAGAAGAATATGAAATCATGGACTTAATTCCCTTTTCCTTTGAGTAGCACAAAGAAATTGATCTAATGACATATAATTCATCCTGCAGGTTTCATTGCAATGTTTGCAACCCTTGCTAGCCGAGATGTTGACTGTTGCTTGATTCCGGAATCACCCTTCTATCTCGAAGGGCAAGGTGGGCTCTATGAGTTCATTGGTAGACGACTTAGAGAAAATGGACACATGGTTATAGTCATAGCTGAAGGAGCAGGTGAGAAGGTAGAAGAAAGAGACCCTTCTGGAAATAAGGCTTTTAAAGATGTTGGTCTCTGGTTGTCTCACATGATCAAGGTATGAATTTCTACTTATACTCTATCGAAGTCAATGATGTATACATCTACACAAGCTAACTAGAATTTGTTTTTCTTTAACAGGAACACTTTGCTAAGACTAAATTGAACATAACTCTTAAATACATAGGTTAGTCTTGTAATTTTGTTTCTTTCAGCACTTTTGTGTTTCTCATGTACCAAGTGCTAGACTGCTAGGCTTTAAAATTATAAGCAACTAATTAAGATTCTCTGATTCCATTATATTTGAAATCAGATCCTACTTATATGATCCGAGCTGTTCCTGCTAACGCATCAGACAACGTGTACTGTACAATTCTTGCCCAAAGCGCAATCCATGGGGCTATGGCGGGTTACACAGGTTGTACTGTTGGGCCAGTCAATGGCAGGCAATGCTACATACCTTTCTATGTAAGTCTCTTATTTGAAGTCATCTTTCAGATTGATATTGTTTTTCGTTTACATTCAATTATAGGAGGCTAATACACATATCACTGAGAGTGGATTAAGTAGTTTGGGAGTTATGAAGGGGCATATTTTGCTATGTCCTGAATAATTAGGGAGGCATTTTTGGGAAGATAAAAGAGTGAAAGGGGATACTTCCTCTTAATAATACTTGTAGCATTAAGTACTTATCTAATCTTTCTATGATAATTGCAGCGAATTATTGAGAAACCAAACAAGGTTGTGATAACAGATAGAATGTGGGCTAGGCTTTTGTCTTCAACCAATCAGCCTAGCTTTATGAATCCTCCCAAGGGTGCAGTTGTTGCAGGAAATAAGGATGAGATACTACTATCCAAGTCTTCTGCTGAAGAGTCAAATGAGAATGAAAAGTGTGCACCATCACCAACCTCGTCATCAACCCTTGATAATCATGTCAATGATCTGCATTCGTTGAACAACGGATCTACCCATCCGATGCTAGAGTAAAGTAGTTTTCAATATTTTTTTGAGATTCTGAAAACTTCCACTGTTTTAAAGGAACAGAGGAGATGCATAATAATCAGTCACGTTGGATTCATCCTACATTAGTGTTCGTCTAATAGTAGGGGATCAGATGCCACAATATTGTTTTCAACTAGTATTTGTGCCCTTTGTAAAAATTGAAGAGTGAATTGGTCATGTACTTGTATTTATATTTGGAATATAATCTATCCCAAAGTCCCAAACACATTTTGTATTGTAGTTTTAGAAAGCTCGAAGTTCCTTATCATCTTGTTTGAGGTCAAGAGTACAAACTTTTATGTGTATTGTGTATCCAAGAATAAGGTGGCAATTGATAAATTCAATATTATTTTTCATTTTTGTTAGAAGTGGTAAATTTATAAAGCCCGGCCTAGCCCAGCTGAAGTTGGGTCCGAATCCCAGCCGGTTTGACCCGTAAACTGGCATTTCTGGCTTAAAGCCCGTACATTTGGCCCGAGCTGGCTTGAAGCTAAGTGTGAAGAAAAAACAAACTTTAACATATAGTTATCTTATCATTCAGAGTTCCAGAAAATACTCCAAAAGGCAAGTAATCCAAACAAGATAGAAATGGTCAATAGGCCAGCAAAGACAAATTGGACAAGTAAGAAAGTAACCAATTATAAATGAAATTTTATTGTCCCCAAAAATCAAACACAAGCTATATCTGTATTACTTGCAATTTTTGTTCCATTGAAGAACAAGAAACCGTTAGATTGCGTAGGGGTGCAAATGAAAATGATACCCGTCATGAACAACGCGATTAGGGGGGAAAATTGAAGATCCCATTTGCTAGGGGTGAAAATCGAACTCTTCCACAAAGTCATATAGGCGAAAGGAGGGTCTCCAACAATATAAAGTTAAATATAAGGAGAATATGTGGTATATCAGTGTATGTTTTGACCAAGCTTCTTGTTAAAATTTTGACCAATAATAATGGTATGTCTATTGAAAAGTTGAAAGCTGAATCTGATTAATTGATTTTGATTAGCTGATTGTATTAACTTATTTGACTAACTTATTTTATTAGGTGATTGTATAAAAATGTTGGTAAATAGCGGATTGCTTAAAGTGGTTTAAGTATATGAAATAACCAATAAGCTACTTGTGAGGGTTAGGTAGTGCGGTTGGATTTTAATTTAAATGGGGGCATAAGTGTCATTTCAACGTAAGATATTAAATAAGCTAATTGAAAAGGCTCCTAATAGGAGGTTTTTGAAAAACAGCTTATTTAGTAGAATAAGCTCTTTAAATAAGCTTTCACCAAACACCTTAAATTAGCTTGTTTAATAGTCAATAAGCTAATATTGGTCAAATAAGCTAGTTACCGAACACAACCAATATTTTTCTTTCAAAAATATTTAACTCTATTTCTTATCAACAATTACTTCGATTTTAGCAATATTAATCTCATATAACCTACAATAATGAGGACATTTTCCGAACTAGTCCATATCATTAGTCAAAGTTTTCACAAGAAGCTTGGTTTAGTAGGAAATACTGCATCTTCAACTTTGAGGTTGGAGGAATAGGGGTTGAATCTAAGGTTCTAAGCCCTTTGAGGTGAAGGATCCCTTTTTTTGTTCCCCTCACTCTCACAATGACCCGCAAATACTATACCCCCTTATTGTACTTTAAAAAAAACGTTAGAATTGAGGTATGGTCAAAATCTATTTTTCATACTTTACACAAAAAATATAAAATAAAAAATCCATACTTTTATACTACCTACATATCATATTATTTGCAATAGTTAGACATTTTTCCTCTATACTTTATATCAAATCGTTACAAATAATATAAAACGAAGGTAGTATAATCTTATAATCAAGTTTAACAAGGTCAAATTAACCACAACCCTATATTGTTAGACAATACACTAATAGACTCAAGTCACTTGACCGCGCACCGTGGCACCATCCTAGCTAACCCATGGCGCCCGAAACAGCCCAGCTAGTGCCGTCAAATTTCAAACCGAAACCGTTTAACTACCCGAAACAAACCGACCCAAATGAGAACCGAACCGATTAAAAACCGTTTTTTTGAAACCGAAAACCGACCCGAACCATATGTGAATGAACCCGAAACCGAACCGATCCGAATAACGTTACACCGTATAAGAACCGAACCAGTTTTAAACCGAATTGAAATCAAACCGAACCGAACTGTTTCTAACCCGAAACCGCTTTCAACCCGAAACCGTTTGAACCGGGATAAAACCGTTTACACCGAACCGTTAACAACCCGCAACCCGTTTGCACCGAACTGTATATAAACCGAACCGCTTATAAACCGAACCGCTTGCAAACCGAATCGTTTGTGAGCCGGACCGCTTATAAACGAATCGGCTACAAACTGCTTACTATAAAGAGAATATTAAAATCAAGTTAAAAGGTGTTTTAAATGAAATTTAATTATCATAGTACAAAAATTCTTCATGCCAAATTAATATTTATTGAAAATTTGTTATCATAGTATAAAATATCTTCCTGCCAAATTATTATCATAGTATAAAATATCTTCCTACCACTAAAAATCCTCCTGCCATAAAATAAACCAAAAAAGAACCGAACCAGTTATAAACTGAACCGAAAAAGAACCGAGCCAATTATAAACTGAACCGAAAAAGAACCGAACTAGTTATAAACTGAACCAAATAAGAACTGAACTATTTCTAACCCGAAACCGTTTCCAACTCGAAACTGTTTGAACCGGGATAAAAACCGTTTACACCGAACCGTTAACAAACTGCAACCCGTCTGCACCGAACCGTTTACTACCCGGACTGTTTATAACCCGAACCGAATTAAAACCGCTCAAGAATAAACCGTAACCGAATTGAACCGATAACTATTTAAACCGAACTGGAACCGACCTGCGAGACACTTAAACCGATTTCAAACCGACCCGATTTAATATCGAACCGATTTCAAACCGAACCAAACCGAACTGTCAAAAAGTTTTGACAGTGCTAAGCCTAGCACATCCTAGTACTATCCGTCTATCCTAGTTCAATTGTGACACCCTTAATTCCAATCAAATAAAAGACCAAACACTTTGTTGGGTTCATAGCTAAATTAGAATTTTGTAAATTTCTCTCTGCAAAAATCAAGGATCAAACGATGACGATACGTTTCGTGTTAATGGTGAACAAACAAGGCCAAACTCGGCTAGCTCAGTACTACGAGTACCTCACTATCGACCAGCGCCGTGCTCTTGAGGGTGAGATCGTCCGCAAATGCCTCGCTCGCAACGATCAACAGGTCCCTCTCTCTTTCCTTTTGTGATCTCTCTTCATATTCTCAAATTTAGCTCAGTTTTTTTGGGAGTAATTTTGACCAATTTTGTGCTTTTTTGTGCATTGGGTCTTGCAATTTAGCATTCATCTTGAGCATTGTGGGTCAAATCTGATTGTGGGTAGTTGTTTATTTTGAATTTTAGGTGTTTTTGATGGATTATTGATCTTGTTCATGCTTCTATTGATGAGCATTGATCTGGGTGTAATTGAAATTGGGCTAATTGTGGAAAATTTGGATCAATTCTTGGTTTTTTCTGTAATGGGTTTGTAATTTGTCATCCTTAAGAACAAATTGGATTGCGGGTAGCTGTGTACTAGTATTTGAATTTTAGGTTTTCCTTCTTTATTTTGGTTGTGATTTATGATTTTGTGTTTGCTGTAATTAATTTTGGGTGTTTAGGGTTTTGGATCCCCTTTTTACAGAATTTGATGTCTGTTTGATCTTTATTGGAATTGTAAGGAAAGGTTTTCAATGTGGATTATGACTTTGTGATTATGATTTTTGATAATTCATAAATACCAACAGAAAGCTTTAAATTTGCTTAGCTGAAGTGTGCGATTTGAGTGTTTGGAGGTGCTCTAATCTTGTTTTATTCCTGCATTGTGAAAAAATCAGCTATCTATGTGATTTTTATTTGTTGTAAAGTTCATAATTTATGTTGTATCAAAGTTATTCATGTTTGTTGCCCCTTGTCTTGAACTGTTGAGTGACATATGGACTATTGTTGGTTTAATGCAATTTTGTTTAGCAATTTGATTAATCACATAATTAAATTGGTCTTAGGTCTTACTTTAGCTACTGATTCAAAGGAAAATTAAACTTGTTCCACAAGTGGGTTTGTATGACCATGCTTGCTTCTGGTTTGACACATTACTAAACAAACATTACTCCCTTTTGACATGGCAGTGTTCGTTTGTGGAGCATCGCAATTACAAGATTGTATATAGGCGCTATGCATCTCTATTTTTCTTGGTTGGAGTTGACAACGATGAGCTGATTATTTGCGCTCATTTAAGTTTTTATTTGCCCAAATATGTTATTTCTAGCTGTAGCTTTGTTTGATATAGCTTGTCGTGTTTTAAACAGCTTAATGCAGCTTTCTATTTTAGTGCACAGGCATGAATGCATGTGTTTATATGCAAGTTCACTTTGATTATCACTCTTTTGGGTGTCAAGCTTCTTTATAAGCTCAAGACCTCTCATGGGTATAGTATCCATGTTATAGGTGGAGTTCAAGCATTTTCTACTTTCAAAGAAGAAAAAGGTCTTAAAACCTCATTTTGAGGATTTCTTAGTTGTCATTTAGTTGGATGTAGGAAGTTAGACCTTTGAGGGTTTTGCAAGTCTCATGGAGTCCTACTTGCTGAATAACTTGGAAAGTATAGAGAACTGTTTGGTTGTAAGGAGAAGATTTTTTTTATAAAAAGCTCCACTTACTTAGCCCGAGTCTGTGGGAAGTAAAATTTCCCAGTGTTAACTCCTCAGTTTTCTGCTTTTCACTTGAAATTTTTTGCCAAACTGCCAACTAAACACCCGGTCAGACTCTTATGTTATGAATAACTTTCACGTTTCTTCCATCGTAAGTGTTGTGTTGGTGGTTTCTATGTTTTGTGTGGAGTCTTATTTGGGCAACAACTATAACCTGTGCTGATCCCGAGCATACACCCATTGTCATTTCTCAGCTTATTTGTTATTATTTTGAGTTTCCAAGTTTTCTGAAAGCTGAATCAAAATTCTGGTAACCGGAATATGTAGGGTTTAAAAAATTATTTTTTATCAGCTGTCATCTTCAAAATAAAACATGATTAGTACAACTGTGACTAATTTCAAGCTCATCAAATAACCTATTTCATGTAACTTTCTAAAACTTAAATCCGGAAGTGATTCTAAACATGCCTTATAAATTTAAGAATGTCTTGTTTTTGTACAAACATGTTGGTGATTCTTCAATCAGAGGACATGAGAATAGCTGGGATTGTGTGTCAGTATTATGTGGCAATCATGCGCTCTATACTGCAAGAAATTCCCCGCAACATCATCCATTGGGAAGATGGGCAGTTTAGTTTCTTCTCATATCTATGTACATCTCAACAATCATCTTCCCTAAACTATTTTATCCTCATCTTATCGCCTTTTTCCTTTCACTTTCAAACATTATGAGCCTCTTACCTTTGTTTTCCTTGCCTATCAAATTTACCATTATGTTCTTGGCTTAAGGTCCTCCATAGAGCAATTCTATAAAAAAAAAAAAAAAAAAAAAAAAAAGGCTTAAACTTTAAAGTGAAGATGGAATTATCATGTTATTAGCTGTTCTTCAATTTCTTGAATATTATATGTTTGATCGTGCTTGTTTATACACTATGTCACTATCTGATGCTGGTGGCATTGTATAATACAAAAAAGGTGTATATCTAGGATAAGTGGTGGTAAAGCAGGGCAAACTTCAGATACTAAATTTTTTTATTGTCTTTTGGTTCATGTTTGGAATCCGGAATCTATCAACCGCTCAAGCTCAACACTATTTGGCCTACTTATTCCTGTTAAATCCTTACTTGGAATTCGAGATAGATATGACTATATATGAGAGGTGTAACTTTTGTTTAACTTTTCATCCCCCTCTCTCAATGCTGTAGTATCTTCAGTACCCGAGCTCTTCTGATGCAAATCATAGAACAATTAATTTAGTCAAGTCTCATAGTTTTCATCTTGTTTTAATGTAGACTGTTGCTTGCGATTTTTATGTGTAATGTACTGATGGAGATGCTCTTTATTATGATTTCTTTGTTGCATAAGTTAACTCTCACAGTCACCTCAGCATTAATAAGTATTTTATTGCTCTCTTATATGTTGCAGAATGAGCTTGCCATTCTGGAGTTCATACATTTATTGGTAGAAACCATGGATCGACACTTTGGCAATGTGGTGAGTGTCATCCTGCATGCTTCCTTCTTAAAACTTGTATTATCATATGGTCTTTATTCTTAATTTTGATTGCGATAATGCAGTGTGAGCTGGATATTATGTTCCATCTAGAGAAAGCGCATTTTATGTTGGAGGAAATGGTGATGAATGGATGTATCGTCGAGACGAACAAATCTAACATTTTGGCCCCTATACAGTTGATGGATAAAGCATCTTAATTATGTGCTTGGATGAGGTACATTATTAGGCTATATTGTATATGTTGACATTCTTCTTTTTGCCAAATTTTCAAATTCACAAAATCAACAAAATGAGGACAGTACTGTTAACTTCTTCTCAGTTGTATGTTCGTTAAGTTTGTTACTAAGCCTGTTTTATTTCAAGAATGTTAGTGAAACTTTCCTTTCTGTGGAATAGCTGTAATTTTGTCATTCATATGAGATAAAATGAAGTTATGTTATATTTAAGGCTTATACGAGTTACATTTTTACCCCATGAATGAAGTTTCATTTTGAAATTTTTGAAAAATAAAAATAAAAATAAAGATTATTATTATTATTATTATTATTATTATTATTATTATATTTTTTAACCATTGTAGTCATGTAGTGTAAGGAAAAAAAAAATTGCATACTCCAAAGATCATTCCCATATCCTCAATTGCATCAAACAAATAGATTTTGCCTTTGATGATGCTATTTGTTATCGCAAATTCGCAACTCTTGTGTAGCTCTAATGTGTCGTTATTTTATCAAATTTGAGTTACAATTCTTCAAGCACAAATGGTTATAGTTATACATTGACAATCATAAAAGTGCAGCTGTTGCAATAATAATAAGGTGGAGGAAGTATTTCTTTCTTCTGTTTCTATTTTCATTAGTTTGGGGCAAAGCATTAGTTCAATTTAACATGTTATAATCAACAAAAGCTCCTCAATTATCAAAAAATTTCCCAAACATTTTACTGGTATTTAGCAAAACACAAGCTCTAGAACATATAGGAAATTGCATGAAAAGAAGTAAATAACTACACATTAATACACACATATAAGGTCATTCCTGAATCCTCTATTGCACCAAAGAAATAATTTTTGCCTTTGCTGATGCTCTTGGCAACTGCAATAGCTCTTGCAACACCTTTAGCTCTGAACTCGGGTGAAGATTATTACACTTGAACAGCAATTTCTCCAGCACAACTGAGATAGTGAGCACATATTCAATCAATTTGAGCTCCACACTTGACCCAGTAATACCTGTAATTTTTGCCTTAACGAGATGTCCAAGCTTATAGTTGTTGTCATAGTCAAATTTGTGCTGAAGAATGCTTTTTTCTGGAGTAATCTGTCCACAATGATAGTAAATTCTTTAGCATTAAAAAACAGGGGTGCCTAGTGCCTTGTATAGACATGGTAATTTTGAAAACTCTTAAAAGTTTCATAGGGTAATTTCGACTTCTGCAAAATGTTTCATGCTGTAAAACTGTGGCTATTATCTTCGAGATTTGTGAGTCAATTCTAAAACATATGCTACAAAATTTATGCATAATTATACCAGTACTTACTGATAATTCAAGATCCTTGATATAGGGACAATTTCGAAACATGCTGATAGTAAAACAAAATACATTAAAATCATCCAAGTCGAGTTCTCTCAGGCAAAGCTTTTGCAGGTGATTAAATGTCAGAGTAATTTTGTTCTCTTACAACCTGCAGCCAAGAACTTGCATAACAAAGAGAACAGAGATTATATAAAGGGACCAAAATATAGTAAAAGTATTGTCTAATATTACTATAATAGAAATTGTAGTTGTGTTTATAACCTACCTTACAGAGGGTGCGATCAAATTCAAGGTTTTGAAGCTTAACTGGCGGAATTGCAAGGATCTTAATAGCATTAACTGTTTTTAATCTTTCTATATATGAAGCGTTCCCCATTGAGGATAATGACAGTGAAACGCGCTTGAGATGAAAAACATTTCTGAAAGCCAGCGACACAAAAGGGCCTTTAACAGTTAAGTCTTCCAGGATAGGCACATGATCAAAATACTAGATTAGTATGACGATGACCAATGATATAAATAAGCGTTAATGAAGTAAGTCGCGGACAATTTGTGATCAAACTTCTGAATACACCATGATTAAATTCAAAAGAGATTAACTTAAGAATCCGAAGATGAGTGAAGCCCATATAGTCACTTGGTGGAGTATTCAGTACATAAAAACTTAAATTCAATTCTACCAGCTCACTGCAAGCGAAAATATAAGAAGGCACACTAGGATCCCTCTGATCTTTAGACGAATTTATAAGATTGATCGTTTTAATCCCTGCTCTCGATAGAAAAGATAGCCACTGACTGAGATTAAGGTTGAATTCCTGATCAGGATAATCTGAAACATGAAGAGAGAACTCATGTACAGGACCATTGTGATGAAGCAATATATTACTGATGATTTTGCTGAACTTTTGCCAATCAAAACTTCCGCTTGATTCATGTTCTTCCCAGAAAGCTCTATCAAAGAAAAGGCGCTTAAGGGACAACCAATTATGCCTCCATTTCCTTGATAGCACGTTCATCTTAGCTGCTATCGACAGTGGTAAACGTCGCAGGATATTGTCTGTCAGATAAGTTGGCAGACTACTGATTAAATCTTGGTTTGGTTCAGGAATCTTGGTTTTTTTATTAGACTTTGAAGAAGCCATTGTTTACTTAGAGATTGAACTCGTGATTTGGCCAAGTTTTATATGTAGACTATACAATGTAGAAAGGTGTATATAGTCCCTATGAATTTCAAGTATTAGTAGTGTGGCTTCCCAAGTGATCAGTATGCTTAGATTTGGGGGGTGAAAACTGAAAAGTCATTCTTAAAATTAAGAATACAGAAGTTTAAGAGTCAATGAATTTAAGTGTTTTTTTTACTCCATATGAATAGTGTCATGATTCATGAATATTACTCGCAAGTATTATTCAAGTTCAAAGATCATTATTTTATTTTATTTATTATTATTTTTTTTTTTTGAAAAACAAAGATTATTATTGATATTTAAGAAAATTAAATACTTTCTCGGTTTTACTTTAGTTGATAGGTTTTGATTTTGACATTATTTACAAATTTACTACGGAGTATTACTAACTTTTGTACTCGTAATTCATAGTTATAAATCTATGATAAAATAGTGATCTTGTTTAAATGTGTGGATGTAAATTTTTTTATTAATATCAACTGTTTACTATAATTTTATAATCGACATCAAAAGTATATTGCCCAATAGCATGGTAGAGTAGATGTTTTAGAATGTAAGCCTTGATTCTTACATACAGTTTTCTTCATAGTCTTCAATAGCATGGGAGAGTACTGTTTTAGAATGTAAGCCATAAGTTTGGGGTAAAATATGAATTCAGTACAACATGTTCTTCAATAAATTTTCTTCATAGTCTTCAATTCTCAAAAAAATCCCCCTAACATTTTATACATGCATTGAAATACTTTTAACATTTTATACAGCAAAACACAGCTCTTTTTTTTTTTTTTTTTTTTTTTCAGTAGCAAAACACAGCTCTTGATCATTTGAGGAAATTGCAAGAATATAACTATACATAATAACAACCTAGATCCTCTATTGGACCAGACAAACAAGTTTAGCCTTCTTCGATGCTCTTGGAAACTGCAATAGCTCTCGCAACACCTTTAGCTCTGAGCTTGGGTCAAGTTTATTACACTTAAACAGAAATTTTTTGAGCTTAACTGAGATACCAACAAATCAACAATATATTTAACCAATTTGAGCTCCGCACTTGACCCAGTAATACCTGTAACTTTTGCCTTAAGGAGATGTGCAAGCTTAAATTTGTTGTAGTAGTCAAATTTGTGCTGAAGAACGCTTTTGTTCGGATTAACCTGTCCACAATGACACACACAGTAATTTCTTCAGCATTAAAAAACACAGGGGGACACCATAATTGAACAAAACTGTTTAAAGTTTCATAGGGTAGTTTCAGCTTCTGCAATGTTTTCTGCTGTAGAAATATGGTTATTAACTTCAACATCTGTGAGTCAATACTAAAACATATGTTATGAAGATTATGTATACATACTTGCTGATAATTCGAGATACTTGATATAGGGACAATTTTGAACCATGTTGACGGTGAAACAAAATACACTAAAATCATCCAAGTCGAGTTTTTCAGGTTAAGAGCTTGCAGGTGACTAAATGTCTGAGTAAATTTTTTGAAACAACCTGCAGCCAAGAACTTGCATAACGAAGAGAACAGAGATCATCTAAAGGGAACATAATATATTATTTTCAGATATTGAATACGGAGTAGTATATATGCATTTTACCTTACAGAGGTGGCCATCAAATCGAAGGAATTGAAGTTTAACAGGCTGAGTTGCAAGAGCCAGAATCACGCTGACAGTTTCTAAGTAAGTAGTGTTTTCCATTGGGGACAAAGATAGCAAAATGTACCTGAGATGGAATATATTTCTGAAAGCCAGTGATGCAAAAGAACCTTGAATATTTAAATTTTCAAGGATAGGCACATGATCAAAAACCAGATCAGTAATTCCAATGCAATCTTTAAGCCTTAACTGAGTAAGTCGTTGACAACTTGCGATCAAACTTCTGAAAACATCATGTTTAAATTCAACAGACAGTAGCTCAAGATTCCGAAGATAAGCAAAACCTATACAGACACTTGGTGGAGCATTCAGTGCATAAGAAGCAATTTTCAAATCAACCAGCTCATTGCAGGCGAAAATATGAGAAGACATAATAATAGGTAGGCGATCAGCTTTAGCCAAATTCACAAGAGTGATCTTTTTAATCGCGGCTCTTGATAGAAAAGATAGGCACTGACTTAGATTAAGATAAAATTCATGATCAGGATCGTTTGGAACATGAAGATAGAAGTCATGAACAGGACCGTTGTGATATAGCAATATACTATACCGATGATTTCATTGATACGTTTCCAGTCAAAATTTGTGCCTGATTTATGTTCTTCCCAGAAAGCTTTATCAAAGACAAGGTACTTAAGGGACAACCAATTACGCCTCCATTTTCTTGATAGCACACTCGTCTTAGCTACTATTGACACTGGTAAACGTTTAATGATCTCGTCTATCAGATCAGTTGGAAGACTATTGATTGAATCTTGGTTTCTTTCAGGGACCTTGGATTGTTTATTAGACTCGGATGAAGCCATTTTCCACTACTTACTTACTTAGAGATCAAACCTGAAATTTGGCCAAGTCTTATAAGAGGAGTATACAAACAATTAACAATGTAGAAAAGTGTATTTAGTGTCAACACCCACAAATATAACCAAAAACAACCCAAATTTACAAGTAATTCACCAAGCAAAACAACCAAGATGGACAGCAAGAACAAGCAGCCATATGGATGAGGTAAAACCACAATAACACACAATATAAACATAGAAAAACCTTTGATGTGAATAGTAAAAACCACAGGACTTGTGAAGAGTTTTCTTTTTTCTATTCTTACGATTATAGGACCTCCGTTTCAAATTATTTGCAACAATATGCCATAAAGTGTGAGTATAGAATATAATTGTTACAACCCTTTGATATGAAAAGTAAAAACCACGAGACTTGTGAGGAGTCCTCTTTCTTCTTTTCTTATGATTATACATTTATACTACATCCATTTCAAATTATTTATAACACTTTGACATGAAGTATGAGTATAAAATGTTTACTCGTTACAAATAATTTACAACGGTGGTAGTAATAAAATTGAGGACAAAAGAAACCCAAATAAGTCAACAAAGTCTCAAAGTGTCACAAGCTCACAACCCACCAACAAGTACATGCTTAAGAGAATAGTAACTAAGAGAACAATAGTGAAGAATATATATTACCAAAACGCAGGGTCTATGACTCTATGTCCAACCGTTCAAGTAGAGGTCCTATGAATTCCCAACAGGCTGACAATATTTGAGCTCGATCTAACGGTTAAAGTTCTGGCAATAGACAGTTTTTTTTAAGGTTGTCTGTAAAAATCCGAACCTAAGAAGATTCACTCAAAAACCCTCTCCTCTCCTTTCTTCACTTTTGATACTTACTGTAGCTCTTACACTCCTCGGTCCTCATACAATGCACGGCTTGTTCTCTTCGACTTTATATTAGATATTACTCTCTCCATTATCGAAAGAAGGTTATTTTAATGGTTTTTCACACTTAATAAGAAAAAGGAAAAATTAGATAGTGGAAAACAAGTAATGTGTATTAAATTACACTTTGAAAATAGGAATATTTATATTCAAAGAATGTACTCTAGGAATAGTTGCATTCGAAATACGTAAATGTTTTAATGCATAGGGATAGTTGCATCTTGTATGGAAAATATATATGTACCCCTTTCATTTTTAAATACTTGCTCAATTTTTTTATGCGCGGAATTTTAGGAGAAATTGAAGAATATAATAAAATATGGAGGTAGTGGGTTAGGTGGAAAAATAATAAATTGTAAAAAGCAAAAATAATGGAGACAATTAGAAGAGAGAGAATATGAAATTAATAAAATATGATTTATGTTGGGTCTACTAGGTGATTAAATATTGTAAAAGTTTTTCAAATAAGGAAATGGAGTAAGTATTTAAAAACGGCCGAAAAAAAATGGAACAAGTATTTAAAAACGGAGGGAGTAATAGTAGGGATAGATTCATCTTGTATGGAAACTATCCTACGTGTCATTCTTACTTTAAAAATTTTCCCTCAATTTCTAGGTATGATGTCATCCAATTATTATTATTTTTAATCTACACTATATATTTCTCAAACAAAAAATAATTGTTACTCTATTTTACACAAATAAAAAATTAAAAAAAAACAATTTTTTATGCATAATAATAAAAGGAAAATGTTATACATAGCCCTTAGGGCTACATATAAGCATTAAATTTACACTTGAAAATCGTAAAAAGTTAATAAATCATAAAAATATACACTAATTACACTGATTTACGCGTGTTTTTGTCATGAATTCCTAATTTTATACAATTTTCAAGAGTATATTTAATGCTTATATATAGCCCTTAGGGCTACATATAACATTACTGATAACACATTTATATACTCATTGTTATATGTTATATTTGAGTGTTTCTATCATATTTTCTCTATATATTTAATCTTTTAGAGCTACATTTCTTTATATTTCGATGTTGCTCTCCTCGTGCTCTCTTTCTTTATTTTGTAGGATTTACGCGTAAAAGAGCACCTTTGCAAGCTAAGTGAGCTAGGAGCGTGTAGGAGATTACGAGCCCAACATCATATGGTCATATTCCAAGGTTGAAGTTGTTTTCGAAGGAGTTTTGTGTAGAAATTGCCTAGCCTTGGCCTGGTCGTGGCTTGTTGCATTAAGCTTTGGCCTGGTCGTGGCTCCTCCTTTTATGCCCAAGAGAAGCCTACCAAGATCAGTAGACACCACGGGTTGGCCGTGGCAAAGTCCTAGCAGCTTTGGGTAACCCGTGGCTATCACCTGACGAAGCATCGAAGCCAAGTTTGAGGCGGTTTGGAAGACCTATTTTAGCAAACTTCTTAACTTATTCCTAGGGATATAAATAGGCTTTGGTTAGGCATATTAGATCACTTTTTGGACTCGTTAAATTGAGTTGAAGAATTCTACAATTCCCTTCAATTTTAGATTTACTTTGTTCAAGATTCTATCTTCAATTCCATTAATTCAAGTATTTCTTCTTTCCTATATTATTATGTCTTTTGATTATTTTGTTAATTTAATTATGAGTGAGTAGATTTATATTCTATGGTTAGGTTGAACCCTAGTTATGAGTAATGCATGATTTCCCCCAATTCCTTATTTTATTAGATTAATTGCTTTGCTTATTGAATTGTGCTAATTTATCAATGTTAGGTTAGACGTAATTTGATATTGATTGAACCAAGTATCTTATTTATCAATGGAAGTTGAGATTAGATGGTTTGATTAAATTCAATAAGGGCATGAAATTCTCCATGGAAATAGGTAGGATGGATTGCTAGGATTGAATGGATGTTGAGTTTAATGTCTCTAAATTGCATGATACCATGGAAATAGGTTTGATTGGATTTTAGAGAAGCCATAAATACTCGGAAGGGGTTTATTGGTATTTTCAAGGGCACGTCCTTCCTTTGAGTATTATTATTTTGATTAATTGGGGTAGGGATTTATCTTTGCATTATTCATACTAGTGGTGATACTTAACTCTGGATGTTTTTATTAATCGAATTATTTCATCTTGATTCTTCTTGTTTATTTTGTTTAGAATTAGATTAGTTGAATTTCACTATTGATTGGTTACTTGCTTAGTAGTTACTTGAGTCTAATTAATTAGTTGAACCATAGTCTCTTGGGATCCGACCCTTACTTGCCCGTCTACATAGTAGTGGTCTTGTTAGGTTATTTTTGTTAGGTACGCGACACGCCTATCAATTACCCATAATAAATTTTTCAAATCGTACAACTGCAAATTAATAAAAACAATGTTACTGGTGTTTTTTTGTTTTATGTTATGAGTAGATTTTGTGTTAAGTGATTGAATTAAGTTGGTTTATGTTTAAATTAGGATATAAATAATTGTATAAAAAATATCCCAAAAATTGAAATCAAAAGCATATTGCCCAATAGCATGTGAGAATGATAGAGTATTTGTTTTTTAATGTAAGCCTTGATTCTATATAATCGGTTCCTAAGCCTAAAATGCAAAATGGTCGAGAATAATTGTAATTTTCATTATTTTCAATGTATTTTTTGGCTGTAATATAGGGAGTACTATAAAATACACTAGATTGTGCATGTGCTAATGCATGAGATAAAATTCTTGCGTTGAAATACAAATATACAATTTTAGAAATTGGGTTCCAAAAAAAAAAAAAAAAAATTAAAAAAAGAAACAACTATTGGGGAGTGAGTAGAATAGGTAGTTATTGGTTTTTTTTTTTTTTTTTTTTTTTTTTTTTTTTTTTTTTTTTTTTTTTTACAAAAATAAAAGTTGTATAGAATTTGAGGATTGAAGATTTAGAATGTAGTGGTGAAAAGTTGGCAAAATGACTTTGAAATTATTACTCCGTACTTATTATCCGTACTTATTATAAAGATTACTGCGTACTTTTTTAACCCATTTGTGTATTATGGAGAAATTATTCATCTACTCCCTCCGCTCCCTTTTGTTTGTTTCATTTTCCTTTTAACTTGTCTTTTAAAGATTGCTTTGTACTAAATTTAGACATGGTGGATAAATGGAGCACCATTTTGCTTTGCTCCCACAAAAATTACTTTAGGTCTCACCACTTTTCTCGCTCATCAATAGCACTCAACTAAAACTTAATAAAGTAAAAATACAGAGTATGTGTATGGGGCAAACAATTGGGTATAGAGGGGGATAACTTGTCTTGAATGATAATGTATGTTGTGAACATATGTTACTCCTAAGTCCTAACTACCCTATATTATTCAATCTTAGCAGTCAACAGGTCCACTGTCCAATGGCTTCTTCATCCAATCTTAAAATGAACACAAGATTTAATCAGTAATCTGCCAGCTATGGTGACTGAAAAAATTCTTAAACGCTTGCCTCTCACCATGGCAGCCAAGATGAGCGTGCTATCATGAAAATTGGTTGTCTCCTTGTATATCATCTTGTATCCTAAGAACTAAAATTGTTGAAATCTTGATGCTAAAACTTTTTCTCTTCAAGTGTGAAAATCTTGATGCTACTTCAGAGCTTAAGGTGTCAAGAGAGCTGTTGCGGCTCCGAAGAGCATCAACAAAGGCGCAACTTATTTGTATGGAGTAGGTAGAGGGTCTAAGAGGAGACTAATTTTGGCACCCCTCTTTTTGAGAAGAGTATAGAAAAATGTGCTCTCATAGTCGGTGGTCTAAGAATGTACTTTGAGTTCTAAGTACTATTGGTAGGTTAAGTTAAATTGTTTCCTTTGCATTTACTTTTATGGAAAATAAACCTATATGTGAATCCTGTCATCTACCTTATTATTACCAAGCAACAGAGTACATTATCCATCTTAACTAGCCAAGTTCCTAGTAAATTAGAGAACAAACCCTATTATACCAAGCAGGATCTCTGCTAAGCCGCCCCTCATCACAAAAACTAGATATAAACATATTTGTAAGAACTAGTTTAAACAAGGGAATCAACTATAGCTAATAGAGAACAGAATCAATAATTAGGCCATCTGTGTATTCTCTATCAGTCTAAACATCAGTATATATTTTGCCTATATTGAAGCTAATATTTGAAAGTTTAAGCCATTCGGTATTGAGGATGAGCATGATATGATGGGGAGCTTAATCGTTAGTTGTCCTGGGCTTACAGTGTTCAAGACCTGTGAATTGCTCCATGAGTAATAATTATCAATTTACTGGAGAGATTATTAGTTACTGAAGGTATACTTAAGTATCATGATTTTAAGAATGTTGCGCCTAAGTGGCAGCTCTGTCTTTTGATGAGATTATGGTATATGATGACGGCCATCTACCAGTATTCGCGACTACATTAGGGATCTTGCAACTGTAAGTAAGCTTCAATACCTTGAATTTGGTGGTCATTTATGTCAGGTGCACACTGTTTTTATAATAATATCTGACACTGCAGGAAAATCCTTTAATAACCAGGTATGTAACTGATATATGGAGTAAGATTTGATACATTACTGCAGATATGAAATTCCATTACAGTATAAATTTCATCTTACTAATGCCAATATCTATCTTAAATTGCGGATTTTCCGGTGAATCGAAAGACAAACCCTAAACTAACCAAGATACATAGATGCGCAAATTAACCTTAAGCCTATGTATGCACATATTCACATTGCTGCAGGCCTTCCATCTTTTCTGGGGTCACTTACCCCAGTAAGTTTACCAAAGTATGTGTTACCAATAAAATTCTCTCCAGTTTTCCGGCCTAGATCAACTGAACTTTCAAATGTCTGTACAATAAGCTGGCAGATTGCTCCAGTTTCAATAGGCTGCAGTTTGTGACCCCTCTTCTCCAAGAAAGTCCTCCTTCCTATGGGGAGTTCAATGTGCTCCCCATCAATCACAGTCACATTCTCGTATAAGACTACATTCGGTATTAGCTGCAGAACATCAATTTTGACTTAGAGGTTGGCCATTGCAATTCAGTAAAAATTTATACGCAGTATTTTGGATTCTATCAGTTGTTCGATAAATATTTCTGATAGTGTTTTAGATGAATTTTTTGACAGCAAGGAAAAAGAGAAAAATAAAACCTTATGGTAGACTCTTGCATTTTGGACAGCAGTGAGAGGATCCATTCCCAGAACAAAATGGTTTAGGAAAACCTGGGTTACTGCTGGAATTATGTTCATCCCGCCACTACCACCTATAACTCCAGCCAGTTGATCATCCTATCAATTAACCAAAATGGGAAACATGATCAAACTTCTCAAAAGACAATAAGGGTAAAGAATATTAATACAACGTTGTCCTTTACTCCTTTTATCTTACCTTGAGAATAATGAGGGGAGTCATCGAAGACAAGGGTTGTTTTCCTGGTTGTATGAAATTTGCAGGATCAGGAGGAAGACTGTCAGGACTTACTTCTGCAGGAGTTGAAAAATCACCCATCTCGTTGTTTAACACGATTCCAGTAGAAGGGGATAACACCCCGCCTCCAAATGGATAGTTGACTGTTGTTGTTACTGATACTGCGTTTCTCTCTGCATCAACGATGCAGAAATGACTCGTTCCATTATCTTGTAGCTGACTCCACCTACATAATTTAAGCATATGTTAAATTTTACTGTAAAACCTTCCCACTTTAATTTCCTTTCCCTTTATCAGTCTATCTTAAGGTAGTTAAAGAATCCTTCCTTTATATACCTGCTCAGGTAATATTCAGGAGGGAAAGTTGTGTTATCATATATCTTATGCCAAATTTCCTTCGCAAAAGACGTGGAAGTCATGTCGGACATATACTTGGTAATGTTAACATAAGCAGGATCGCCCAAGTTCATTCTGACAGCAAACATATGCTTCATTGCCTCAATCAGTCTATGTAAGCCTAAAGGCCCTTCAATCGCATTGGGGCTCCCATAGTTATTTAGTATGTTTAATATCTGTTTCGCACCAGAAAAAGAAAAGAGAAATTCTTTGAGTTGGGGAAAATATGCTTCTTACACCATACACTGAAATATTTAAGCCTTACAGATATCCTTTAGTTTACATATAATACTCCTTACTAGTAAGTTGTATATATATATATATATATATATATATATAAAAGAAATTTCATCATGAAAGATCTGGCAGACATACTCTTAAGAGTCTAAGCCTCTAAGGTCACAAATAAGCTGATTTTAACAATAGGCATGATGCTTGCAGATGTTTGATTTTACGCGTCAGTTGATACTTTACAAGACCTCAGGATACTTCAGAAACAGAAAAGAAAAATATAAACATCAGCCAATGGCATGGTATCAGAGGTGCAATATATCTGAAGCCTTACTAAGTTCTTACAGTTCAAAGTATCATAGACTGGTAAAAGGGTATTTCTAGAAGACACATTCAAAGCACATTTTTTCATGCATCAGCAACATGAATATGAGTCCATCAACCAGTAGCTAAGAGCACTTACCAGGGTCATTCCCAGGGTACCGCTTGAAGGAGGTGGCATTCCTAGTATCGTATACCCCATTACATCAGCTGCTAAAGCTTTCGTTACTTTCACTTTGTAATTCCTAAGATCCTCCTCTGTCAGAATCCCACCTGCCTCTCTCACATCCTTCACTAACTTCTTGCCAACTGTGCCATTGTAGAAGGCTCGTGGCCCTTGTTCCGCTACTGCCTTCAAGCTTTCTGCAAGCTTTACATTGTAGCATATGTCCTTTGTCTGCAAGAGCTTCCCATTTGGTGCAAACACTTGCCTTAAACCAGGATCAGCCCTGATCATCTTCTCATGTTTTAATATATTCTTTTCAAGATATGGAAGAACCTCAAAACCATTTTCAGCAAAATGTATGGAAGGTTCAAATAGAGTTTTCCATGAAAGCCGCCCATAATACTTCCATGCTTCATGGAGACCAGCCAACTCACCAGGTACACCCATTGACAAAGGGCCTGAAAGCTTCGCCGCTAGATCACTGTCATACATGTTCTGTTTTTGTTAAAAGAAATATCAATATAATGTCAACATTTGCTCTCAATCTTACTGATTTCAACGCAAGGACTCGGATTCAATGAAGACAGAACAACATACCTCTTTCCAAAAGCATTACAATACAGTCAAAATTGATTCAGTTTTAATATAAAACTACCAAATTACTAAACCAAAATCAAGCAGTTAGAAGAGTGAACCTCAGAAGCAGCTAAAGGAGCAGTTTCTCTCATATCAAACGCTAAAGTTTCTGATGTTGATGCAGACCTGACAACCATGAAAGCTCCTCCTCCTATACCACTAGCCATGGGATTAACCACACCCACACACAGCGCGGTTGCAACAGCAGCATCAACAGCATGTCCACCTAGTCGGAGCATCAATGCTCCAACCTCAGAACAACGGTGGTCATCAGCTGCAACAATCCCTCTCCCTGACTCCACAATTTCAGGCACATCAACTTGTGGCTTTCCATTGAGCTTTTGTTCATTGTTTACCAACCAAGAATTCTTAGTGCGCCCAAAAGCAAGGCCTAAAATAAGGCATTTGCAAAAGAGAATGATTAAGTTTGTTGGAACTTTCATCTGTTTATCAATTTATGTAAACTTACAAATAAACTTGCAGCTGTTAAAGATTAAATGTATTGTATTTGTACTTAAAATCCCAGTTATTGTTTGTCTAAAATTTCATGCTCGTGATTAAGGAAAAGTCATAAGAACAGCAAAGTCAATAAAATTGACACATGAATTATTGTGTTTCATAAACATAGAGTCAAAACTAAAATGCTAGGGAAAGAAAGGGATAATGGTTGGTTATTACAAGCGGTGGATGATATCTTGATATTGACATTATATATATTATTGAAATGAGCTAGAGTAGTAAAAACACTCATTATATGATTTTAATATGATGCTTCATCAATCTTTCATGATTCTATAGATTATAATTAACGAGGGATGAGCATATGTCTAACTTATATGGATAGCAAGTTTTCTTATTTTTTATTTTTAGATAGATTAGGATACGGTCTTGCGAGAAGACGTACCTAATCTACAAAACCCATGTATCTTACTTCTTAAAAAAAATTAACGAGAGATGCAAATGTCTAACTTATAAGATACCATTTTGAAGGATTATGTGAATTTAGATTGTATTTTGAGAAGTTGTACAAAAAAATTGTGATTAGAGGATTACGAGCCAAACATTCATATATTATACTTTATCGGCTCCAAAAAAGTGGGAAATTTGACATTTTAAATTCACATTTTGTTAACTTTGACCTTAGTTTTTAAATTAATAAACAAAGGATGCACATCATCAAATAAGATTTTATTACATCTGTTTTTTTGTATTTTATAAATGTATAATTCGGTATTTTATATTTATAAATAACTATCATCCTAGATATCAATGGTTACAAATATTTTATGAACCTCACATTTTGTGTTCAGTTTTCGTGTATACTTCTATGAAAGCTACCCGCATGTTAATAGCGTGATGAATCAATTGTTTTTGTCATCCACATAAAGTGATAAAGATACCACTTCATATTAGATACCATTCCTACCAATAATTGAAGCTCATATATTCACACCACCTTCTTATAATTTTGTACAAGCTTAAAAAAAATACTCCATATTCCGTGTGTGTGTATATATATATATATTGGAAAATACTCCGTATATACTGTATATAATTACGCTAGAATGTGTAATGAATTCCTAATTAATAGCTGTGATAAGTAAAATAAAAAAAATAACCTGAAAATATGTTCTTTAATATTTGTTAAATTACCAAAATGCCCTTACTTGTCATATATCAATATGTGGTTCTAAAAACAATTTTGTGGGGGTTTTAAATTTTTAAGCATAATATCACAGTTATAAATTATTCGATTAATCCGTATTTCGAACCTAGACCCAATTAAAATCAATGTGCAAATAATTTAGCACAATTTCATCGAACAAATCAAAACATTCGACTTTCAAAGACCATACAAGCATGCGGTCAAACCCCATATCCCCAAATAACTATAGAATCTATAGCCGTAAACTCAACATAGAATCTGAATCTACCCACAAAGTTGACTTTAATCACTTATCGTATTACAAGACGACGTTTAGCGATTCACTTATAAACTCTTCCATTTTAAAAGAGAAAACTTTATTCCATCGCTGTTAAAATCCACCGTGATAAAAATAATTCAGGATTTAATCAAAAAAAAAAAAAAAAGTCGACTTACCTGTAATTATGAGTAATGCAAGAAAGGAAAAGACGAATTTGCCCCAAGAGTTGGAATTTTTATGGGTGTTGCCCAGAAGAGGAGCCTCCATAGCAAGATCAGCAAAGAGCCTCTTTCATGAAATTAGGAGAGAGAAAGTGAGAAAATGAGAAACACCCAACTAAACGTGGAGGTTTATAACTGCCATAAATAAACCTTACTACTGTATTTATAATTTAATTTTTATTTCCTCTGGGAAAAAAAATGTAACAATCTTATTTTAAGGAAAAAACAGAATAAATTATACGCATTTTAATTATGGCTTGGATTATACGGAGTAAAAAAAGGTTACAGTGGTTGGTTGGTACAGGTGGGATAAATGGTATGATACCAAAATAGTACTCGTACTATAGTAATTTAGTGGAGTATTGATATGAAATCATATGAAATATGAAATCATATGAAATATGAAATCATATGAATTATGAAATGATGTGGTAGGGACAAGTTAGTTCAATATTATTATTATTTCAAGAATCTTTAATTAGAATAATATATACATCATTGATTCATTGTTTATTGCGTTCCATGTCAATTGATCACACCATATACTAAATTAAAAATATAAATATAAATTAATAAAAAAAAAAAATCCTTTTTAACCCTATAGCATGATTAGCATCATTGTATAGACATTATAGTCATAAACCACAAAGTTTTATATGCGGTTGACCATATTGCGTGGCCGCGGCTACTCGGTCAAAGTTACTCGGTCGATCAAAAGTTACTCGGTGATGGGTTATTCGATCAGTCAAGGCTTATTTGATCGTTCAAGGTTACTCAATCAGAGGTTACATAGGGTCTGTTCTGATTGAGTGAACTGAACTAAACTTATTGGAGCTGAATTGAACTGAACTGAACTGAATTGAACTGAAAATTTTATGAGATAAGGAACTTAAGAACTGAACTGAACTGAACTTATTGGAGCTGAATTGAATTGAAAATAATCTGAAGAGAATAGGCCCATAGTCAGTGTTTTGTGATACTCTTGCTTTGCTCTAAAAAGAATTTGATGTACACAAAGTATCAGATCATCGTCATCTTCTTGCGATGAAGAACAAGTTTCCACCCGATGACAAGTTGGTGGTGGTTACGACGAAGGAGAGGAGCGAGGTCATCCACGGCGGAAGAGAGAGAAAGTTTGAGATTCTCAGATTTTTTGAAAAATGCTCAAAAATCAAATTGGGACTTTCTTATGTGATGTATAATTATTGAAAGTGATTGTCCCGTATGATTATTGTATGTTGAATTGTGAGCATTTTGATAATATATGCATGTATTTTGGTTGAGAAATGAGCAAGTTATGTTATACCCATGACCTTTACTATGAGCATTTCAATGGAGGTTCCACCATTGTTGTACATATTATCAAACAAATTATATATATCCTCAAACAAGTTATACATATCCTCCATTGGCTGGATGATATTCTATATTGGCCATATGATATTATAGTTGGATGATATCCTCTATTAGCTATATGATATCATTTACGATTGTATCTATGATATCCTTTATTGGTTGAATGATATCCTCTATTGGCTATATGATATCATGACTGGATAATGTTCTCTATTGGCTATATGATATCATCGAGCCATGATATCATATAACCAATAAAGAATATCATCCAACCAATATAGGATATCATCTAGCTAGTAGAAATATCATCCAGCCAATAAAGAATATCATATAGCCAATAGAGGATATCATCCAGTCAATAGAGGATATCATCTAGCCAGTTGAAATATCATCCAGCCAATAAAGGATATCGTATAGTCAATAAAGGATATCATTCATTTAGTAGAGGATATCATCCAGCCAATAGAGAATATCATCCAGCTAATAGAGCATATTAAAAAACTGCATTTTGTCAGTCCGGACTAACGAAATATTTCGTCAGTCCGGACTGACACAATACCTTCTCTTTGATGTATTACTCATACCAACAAGATGCACCTTTATTTTGTTTTATTTTTTTTAAAAAAAAAGAGTTCATATGTTATGATACTTCTCACTTCTCAGTTAAGCGTAGTGCTTGGCTGCGAGTGGTCTTATGATGAATGACCTTTTAACTATCCATGATATACATGAGTGAGGACAAAATGCGCAGGAAGAACTTGTGTTGGTCTGTGAGGACAATTGTTGGTCACAGATGCGCAGTTTGTGACAATAAACCCCACCCTGATTTGAGGTTGGGGTATTACAGTTTTGGTGAGTGGCCACATAATATGATCAGCCACACAGAAAATGTGTTGGTTATAAACAACTAATAAGTTTAGATAAATGAAATCAACTAAATAATGCATCCTAAAAATTGTTATCTCACAAAGTGACAAAGTGAGAACTTACTCTTATAAATATTCTTATAATCGATGGTAGATTAGTAAGGAATACACTTGCTATATTGTTATTTGTCAATTTTTTTAGGAATTGAAAATTAAATCAATTAAGTTTATATGATTAGTTAAATCAATTTTGCCACTTTAGTTTTCAGGGTAAAAATTAAACACCAATAGTAATAGAAGTTCTAATATCAACAATAATAGGGTATTATGTTATTTAAAAAAAAAATCGAATTATGTGAAAAAAACTTATTATTTATTAAATAAAAATGTTGTTAGAAAGAGTGAAGGATAGATCGGTTGATTAGAGCTTTCCTCTCGTATTGATCACAAAATTTGATTTCTCAAAGGTGGTTTCTGGAAAAATTTCGTAATTATTAATTATCCATTATCAATTGAGTTAAAGGATGAAACTCATGAAAGCATGTTTAATTATAAAAGGGTGAAATGGGTCTTAGTCTCTTACAATAGAATAATACAATAAGGTTATACAAAGCCACAAAGGTAGAGAATTCGATCCGCTTACGACTTTACAAGCCTGTAGGAGGTTTATTCATAAAATCATTGATAATACCTAAAGTAGTTTAATTATATAGCAATGATCCTTCTTAATTATTATTTTTTTTTTTTGAAAAGCTCCTTCTTAATTATTTTTAACAAGGTGAGATGTTTAGTTCACCATATTTTTGCTTATCTAATTTGGTCTAATTTAGTCTGATCTGATTTGGTATGATATGATATGATCTAATTGTCTTATTTGACCAAATTTTAACCTTATGTGTATGATAATAGTCTATAAAGAAAAAAAAAATACTACATTTAGTTTTTATTTGCTGCAACAAAGGGGGGGGGGGGGGGGGGCGGGGAGCGTAATCCCAAGTCTTAAGCATTATATGGCTCATATTTATTAAAATATAGATATATAAAATCCGTATATACATTGATTTTTGGTAAAAAAAAATACTCTCTCTATTTTTAAATATTTGCTTTATTTCTTTTGGGCAGGGGTAGACCTTCATTGAGGTCTACTGGGGCCTGGTCCTTGATACAGTCCAAAAATATTGTAGATTGTAGAGTATTGCAGTGTTGCTGATTGCTTTTCACTTTCCAATACTAATGACATTCCCAAAAAAATAATGCTGACCCCACTTACTACATGACCCACAAACCCACATCACATTTCAATATCTAAAGGTATGCTCTCTTCAACTTATTTTCAGTTCAGTTCAGCTCCAATCAATTCAATTCAGTTCAGTCCAACTCTTAATTTCCTTCTCTCATAAAATATTCAGTTCAGTTCAATTCAGTTCAGTAAATCAGAATAGACTCTAAATACTCCGTCATTTGTTAAAGATTAAACACATTTTACTTCTTAATTTGGGACAAAAAAAATGGAGTATCCAATTTGAATTACATGTCTACATTTAGCCTTTTTTATAAAATAAAAAAAAAATAAAAATGACGGAGTTAAATATGTTATATGACCGAGTTAAATATGTTTATTTTAATCATTACTCATTGTTTGTTAACTTTTAATGTAAATTGTTTAGTTGCAACAAATATAATTAGATTTTTTAGTCTCAATTTTTTTTTAGAAAATTGGAAAATATCGCTATTTCTATAACAATGATAAAAGATATTACTTTTTCCTTTCATATAATCAAATTCCATAAAATTGTAAATTTTTGATATAACTCATACTCCATAATAAGTTTTAAATTATTTTCTAGGAATTTGCTTTATGTCATAAGTTCAAATATATTTGGCCCTTAAAAGAAAATTACTCAAGATCCGCCATTGCTTTTGGGTATGTATACCGATGTAAATTTTTGATCAATTATATCTTTAATTATTAATAAGTATAAATTCTAACAGTTGAAAATTAATAATCTATTCATTGAGACGATTTCAAAAAGTACCTACAAGATTATATCTTTTTCTTATGATCACAAACATTAGTCAAAATAGGATGCATGTATAAATTAGTACAAAAAGTATAAATGGAGCAAATATTTAAAACGGAAGGAGTAATAACTTGTTTATGATTCTCCTTGATTGGCCTAATTTTAGTGGGGCATTAAAGGCCTTGGTGGTTGGGCTTGGACTAGTTTAAGTGTATTGTCTTCTCCTATCAAAATTGCCCAAAAATTATATCCAAAGTATGGCCCAAAATTTATATTATAACATCATAAGTGTATTGTCTTCTTCTGTATAAATGAGCATGTATTAATGATATTACAATAATATACTCCGTAGTAAAGTTAGACTGAAAAATACACGATCTTAATTTTTTCTTGCTTTGTTTTTTTAAAAAGTTAGTATCTTCAAGAGAGTGTTTAATAGACTTTGAAGTGGATATTAAGAAAGAAGTGATCTGACTCATCTGAGGATGACATTTTCAAGTTGATAGAAATAATTTGCTAATTACTAGAGTATGTACAAAAAAGAACATATATGATCATGGTTGCTAGTCTTGCTACATAATTAGAGACATCTTTGTCTATACATATATAGAGATAATGTGGCAAGAATATGAAACAAAGTTAAACACGTAAGATAACATTGATTATTCAATGATAGTGAATATTACATAATTAAATTTTCAAGGTTTCATGTAAAGATGGTTGATTGACTGATTTTTCCCTTCAATGATGTGATTTTTTATATGTATAAAAAAGTCAATAAAAATTTGTAACTAACTAATAACTCCTTTTAAAAAAAGTGTCAATGAATCAATTAAAATCATTTGTGGTAAACATAAATTAGTTTTTATCAATAAAAATAAGTTAATCAATAGTAATTAGTATGGATATACATACCATATCAGACATTCAGACCACATTGTCCTAGCTACTTTATGTATATTACATCAAATCATATATTCATGATTTTTCCTTATTAAAAAAAAAAAAAAAACACTTGATTTAATTACTGTCCATCTATATCATGCATATTAATCCATATCGACCTACTTTACAATTTATAAATTCTGAAGCAAGAAAAAATAAGATTGGACCATATTTCATGATCCATATCATTTCAGTACTAAGATAGATAAGATTAGTATAGTTTAACATACAATAATAATGCAATTACATTTCTCATATACTCCCTCAATTTTGATTTACTTTAGCATGTTTTGATCGACACAAGATTTTTAGTAAATAAATTGTCCCTTTTTCTCTTAATGAGCTATAATTAATGATGGGGTTATGGGGTAACATTTTTATCATAGAGAATGGTTTTACTAATATACGTATTAGTGTGTCACTATGTTAATGACAACGTTATCATTATTTTCAAACAAATTGACTAACATACGTGATACACCATACGTTACACGTGTCAGTGTGTCACTATGTTAAGGACATCATGACTATCACTTCCGAAACAGATTAACTATTATATATGTCACATTATTAGTGTGTCATTAATAGTATTACCTACTCACCCGATAAAAAAAAATCGCATATTTGGAAACTTGAAATCACAACAAATAACAAGATCCTATACGACTATAATGCTTTGAAGTATAGAAAAACGGTTAATGTGAAACTTTACAACGTATTTTTATTGGAATCTCTTATAATTTCAAATTAGATGAGTAAAAGAAAACGCAGAAAATAATATTTTCGAACGGATGGAGTAACATACGTGTCAATGTGTCACTATCACCTACTCACCTCATGAAAACTCCATCCTGAAGACCTGAATTCCTTATTGTATACCAAACCGGCCAAGAGATAAAATAATAAAACTAGAAAAAAGCCAGAAAAAGGAAGCAAGAAAGCGAAAAACAAAAGCAAAAAAATCAACAAAAATGGAATTATAAAAATAAATACACCCAAGTGTCTCTCTCTTGCTTCTCTCTCTATCCTAATCAACGAAACCCAGGAAAGCTCAGTTGGGTTCTTTCCTGGGTATTACTGCTTCTTCCTTATTATTACAGTACACACTTTCACTTCCTTTCTCCTTCGACGTCACTCCTTTACTCTCACTCCTCTTTCTCTCTCATACCCTTTTCCCCATTTTTATTATCAATTCTTGGAATTGATCATTGTTTCTGATTAGGGTTTACTCTGATTTTTATTCTGGGGTTTCAATTTTTGTCAGTTACATGAGCTATAATGTCGAGAATATGCACAGATTTGGGATTTTTTGTGGGTATCATGATTATTATAGTTGGGTTGAATTTGAATTATACTTTTGCAATTGATTCAATTGATGATGATGATGATGGTGATGGGTTTTCGATTATTGGAAGTGGGGTTGAGAATTCGTATCAATTTCATGGGGATTACTCTCCTCCGACGCCGCCGCCTCCGGTGCTTCCACCGTTACCGCCTTCGGCGTCGTGTGAAGGTGATCTTAGGGGTTTTGGATCGCTTGAGAATGTTTGTAAGCTTAATTCTAGCTTAGAATTATCAAATGATTTGTATATAAAAGGGAGTGGTAATTTAGAGATTGATTCTGGTGTGATTATTAGTTGCCCTGTTGCTGGGTGTTCAATAACTGTTAATTTGAGCGGTGAATTTCAGTTGGGTAGGAATGCTACTGTAGTTGCTGGAGCTTTCTGGGTTGTGGCTGAGAATGCGAGTTTTCTTGAAGGTTCTTTAGTTAATGTTAGTGCTTTGGGGGGTCCTCCGCCTGCACAGACGAGCGGGACTCCTGTAGGGGTGCAGGGTGCCGGTGGCGGGCATGGTGGGAGGGGTGCTAATTGTTTGGCAGACAATTCAAAGCTTCCTGAGGATGTGTGGGGTGGGGATGCCTATGCTTGGTCTGAGGTAGACAAGCCGTGGAGTTTTGGCAGCCGTGGTGGGACTACAAGTAAGGGGGAGAATTTCGGTGGTGGAGGTGGTGGGAGGATACTGTTAAATATGACTGGTTCAATTGAAATGGATGGGAGTCTTCTGGCCGATGGCGGCACCACGGGTATCAAAGGGGGAGGAGGATCAGGTGGTAGCGTATTTATAAAGGCTTCTAAAATGTATGTTCTGCTTCCTCTAATAATAGATTTTTATGTTGATTTTTTCCCCCTTCTGAATTTAGTTAAGTATCATGATATATTATTACAGGCTATATTGTTATGAAACTTTTTACCTACTTATAATCCTTTATGTGGGCGAGTTAGATGTTTGGGACGTTTTTATGATCATATGAGATGGCTTTTTTTTTTTTTTTTTAGTTTTTTAAATGGTTACAAATTTTATTGATTATCTATGTCTGTTATTCGAGTAAGAAATATAACAACAGTAAAGAGTTCAGGGTTTTTAGACCTAATATCTTGTGACTTTGGTATATAGATTTTTGACGTTGGCTTTGCTTGCCTCAGCATTATTTTGTTGGAGCAAAGTTTTTTCCTGGATTTTAAGCAGAATTTGGATTTGGTCCTTCATCTCTTAATTACTATTTTAGCCTCTTAGGCTATATTGTCATGAAAGTTTATGGCATTATGGCCTATTATGTTGTTAAAATCCTTGTCAGGACTAAAAGATGCATATTTGAACAAAAAAAACTAATGTATATAAGCAGCATTTCAAGCCCCATATCGTCATGAAAGGATATGGCATAACTAAAAGATGAAAGATGCATGATATCACCACCCTTCAGGTTGTGTTGCAAGTCCTTGTATTAGTTTGGATTTAGGTGCCGTCCACTGCCATATCTTCCGAGGCGCTTTTCAATTGTACTATGGCACACCCTGGCTGTCTTCTCTTGGCATTGCTTTCTTGTAGAGCCCATGGTGCTTTTCAGCATCTGGTTTTGACCTAGAACTTCAGGTGACAATTGAGTGGACTTATTTCATCTGTTATGCCTTACTTCTATATATTGTTCTTAGAATTTCGGGGAATGATCTTTGCTGTTCAGTAATCCTTTGTCAACCCCTTGGTCTGCACTCTGCAGCATGCCACCCCGCCCCCCCCCCCCCCCCCCCCCCCACCCCACCCCACCCCACCCCCCAAAACTGCCACAAAACTTCTGTTTTGTGCTCTAAATATTGGTTATTGTTCCAGTTGTATCTTGCCAGGATCTTTTTTTAAGGTTACAATTATACCTGACATTCAAAGCTTCAACTCCTTGCATTTCAAATTCTAGTCAGAGTGCTTGCTCTCTGGAGTGTCTAGTTAAACAATTTAGGGATATTATCACATAATCTAGTGGAAGAACCATGAATGAAAAATGAGGCTTGGATAGGAATTGTGGTGTTGCAGGTTTCATGCTGTAGAAGGTCATTGTTATTAGATTAAGGGTTAGTTAGAAACAACCTCTAAGCTGTTGCACCTGGAATGTTGGTTACTATTGATCCACTTGCCCCAACCAAGGCAAGAGCCTATTTTAGAGGCATCAGGGTAATGAATTTGTTACTGTTAGTATCACAATGAAATTCAAGTAGGGCCTTTGTTTAGAGTTGAGATAGGCATGCTAGATTGCTAGTGGTCCAACTCTCCTCCCTTCTTAAGTTAATTATTTTTGAAAATGCTAAGTTACTTTTTTTTTTTTTTTTTTTTAAATTTCTTTTTTTTATTTTATAATTTCCTTTTTTTGTTAGGGGTAAGGCTAGATGCTTCTTGACCTCAAACCATTCGATGGCAGATTGATAGGAGACATGCTTTTTGATTTTTTCATGATACTTTTATTCCCCATTTTGTTTTTTATGCTATTTCTAAGTGAGAGGAGTTGGGTATAGTGACAGGTTTAACTGGTTGTAGTACATTTAGAAAAATCTCATCTCTCTCTTGCTCTCACTCTCTAGGTCAGGGTGGATGTTATACTCAGTATTGTGTGTTTGGGATGTGAGTGGGGGACTAATAGAAATTAAATAGCTGAGCTCGTTGAGGGAGCTTGAGGGAAGAGGTAAGAAGATATTTGGAAAGTACAAGGTCACAACCTATGTTACTCGGACTTGGTACCCATGTCCGACACGGGTACGTGTCCAAGTGTCCGACTCGGCTATTTTGTGAAAAAATTCTATGATTTCCAACTAAAATGAAGTGTCCATGTGTCATACCCATGTCCGAGAGTCGAGGGTCCGACACGGGTACTTGAGGTAAAATGAAGAGTCCGAGTAACATAGGTCACAACCCTTCAACAGGGACTTGATAAGGGGCTTGAAATGTTGCTTCTGTACATCAATTTTTTAGTTCTTTAACTTGTATTGATTTAGTCATAGATTTGGATCTTCACTTTGGTTTTGCAGCCGAGTTTCTTCTCTAGTTAGCGATTGTAGTGTCAACTGTTTTATTGTTCAAACTTTAACTCAGACCCCTATGTATTCTTATAAGTAAGAGTATAAATTATTCCGATGTGCAGCTTTCTGTTATATTTCATTTACAATATAGTATTTACAAACTCATATAATATTGTTCAAGCTCCAATAGTGTTTCATTATATTCCCTCATATTCCCCTCCAGTATGACTTCTTTATAAGCCAGACATCAATTATGGCTCTATAAGGAATGAGATTGCCCAAGTGCCCGGTCATTCTTTTGTCCAAGGAACACAATGCATGAAATTTGTTTATTCTGATTAATTGTTAAGATAAGGGAGACATCTTTATGGAAGGGAGAAGAATGTATGAGGAGGAAAGCTTTCCTCTTGTCTAGAAGTTAAATTACGTCAGTGGGATTGCTGAATCAGTAGAATGTGATTGGTGCTGTTTGAATTTATGTTGTCTCTGGAGGGACAATAACTCAAGCATAGGATATGGTTGAGAATGCGTTGGTTGAACTGTTGTTCCTCTCTGCTTCTGCTCCTTTCAATAGTGTCTTCTTCCACCCTTTCTCGGAATTACCAACCTTTTGGGACATCTTTATGGAAGGGAGAAGAATGTACAGGAGGGAAGCTTTCCTCTCTTTCAGAAGTTATATTACGTCAATTGGATTGCTGAATCAGTACAATGTGCTTGGTGCTGTTTGAATTTATGTTGTCTGTAGAGGGACATTAATTCAAGCATAGGATATGGTTGAGGATGGGTTGGTTGAACTGTTGTTCCTCTCTGCTTCTGTTCCTTTCAATAGTGTCTTCTTCCACCCTTTCTCGGAATTACCAACCTTTTAGGACAGCATTGCAAGCATAGTAGCATACCACATTGATTTTCATTTTCTATGCCTTGCCGCTACAATCTGTTAGTTGGATCTACCCTTATAATTTTCCTTGCAAAGAGCAGGGCTGGAAATGGCCGGGTAAGTGCATCTGGAGGTGATGGCTTTGCTGGAGGAGGTGGTGGAAGAGTTTCTATCAACATCTTTAGCAGGCATGATGATCAAGAATATTATGTTCACGGTAACAATTCCTTGATGCTACCTTCAGTAATTTTATATATGCTAATTTCCTAAATGTATCGATAAGATTTATGACTACTGCTGTCAACAAGAACCATTTGCTTTTCTGCTCTGGACTTGTAGGAAGAAAAGATAAATAAAATATTTAGTGGAAGATTTAGGTTTTTGAGATCCAGCATAAACTTGTTACTGATCAAATATTGCTCAGATTTCTTATGCAACGGTGACAATAAACTCAGTAGCTGACCTGCTTTTTTGTGACTGTGTTCTAATATTGCTGCTGAACCTCCCAAGTACCTGTTGTATTGCTAACTTCATTCATGAACATTTACGATCAAATGTCTTAAATTCTGTCCTTTGTATTGCTGAATTTAGTTACACTACCTCCTGATCTATTATGTAACTTTGGAAATTTACAGGGCTCATAGTTCCCATGACGTAGTACTGCCGCCTTTAATTTTATGTTCAATTTAGGAGGTTGTGGACAGAATTTATAAGATGGTAGTTAGTTTTTCTTGTCCGTGGAATCATAGATCTTGCCCGTGTCCAGTCTCACCTATTTGTTTATGCATGCTATTCTTACTACTTAGGCATATATTGATTTTTTTTTTTAAATTTTTTTATTTTATTTATAGGAGGGAGAAGTTTTGGTTGCCCTAAAAACTCAGGTGGTGCTGGTACATTTTATGATTTTGTTCCTCGGAGGCTGACTATCGATAATCACAACTTGTCAACAGACACAAATACACTTCTTCTAGAATTCCCTTATCAGCCACTGTGGTCAAATGTTTACATACAAAATCAGGCAAAGGCTACAGTTCCTTTGTTTTGGAGTCGTGTGCAGGTAAACAATGTGTTGACTAGTAATGTGATTAATTTGGTGTTTAGCCTTTGTGGAAGGGATATATCTTTCGTCTTGACGCAAGTGTTAGATCTTACTCAGTGTTACTTCTTGTTTCATCTTGATTTGAATTATGTATAATTGTAATTTAAACAGGTCCAAGGACAGCTTACTCTGTCCTCCGGCGCAGCTTTAACCTTTGGCCTCGCACATTATGCATCATCAGCATTCGAACTAATTGCAGAAGAACTCTTGATGAGTGACTCGTTGATTAAGGTATGCTCCATTTATCTTTTTACTGTCACTAAGTTTATAGTGGTTAAAGGCCTTCTAAAGGCTGACAATTTGAAAGAGGAAGCCATAACCAATCAACCTATGATGAAGAAGTTCAGCATCACTGAGCCTGCTGTATTACTTTTGGAATTTCTCTGTTAATTGCTTATTAGTCCATTGAAGGGCTAATGATAAGATCACCTGTCAAACATACACCAAATTGCATACATGTGATGTTTTTATATGCCTGTGGTCTATAACTCTGAATTGCTGCTTCTTGACAGTGAAGGATTTGGTTCTTATGTAGGCACTGTTCTATCTCAGCTATTGTTTGGTGTTTTACACCAGTATACATCTCTACGATCTTCCCAAAACAACTTTTTCTATTTTATCCTTTGGAGTAAGAGATGTTTTTGGCCTCTCTGGTTGTTGGTTCACTAATGTTTCAAGGCAGCTTGCTTTGGTCTGAAATAGCAGAAGTGAGGAGTGCTGTCTAATTTTTTTTTTATTATTTTATTTATATTTTATTTCATTTTTTTTAATGACAGTTTTCTCTCTCCGTGTTCTTTTTCTCTCAAAACACAATCTCTTCTTTTTATTCAACTCTAATTGACAAATATTATAGTATGCCTGAGGTCCCATCACGAATCTCAATATCTATTTTTTGCCCTTTACGCTGTGAAATTGAATTTATTTGTAGTATGCTGTAAATTCTGTGTAAAGTTTTTATTTTAAAATAATTAAAAAACTGAAGTAACCTTAATGTTGATATAAAATTGACTATAGGTAGAGAGAACATCATGTTTCATGCAAGCGACAACAATCGTTTCATTGAAGATGTGTATGTGCTAAATTAGTATGCAACAAATCTTGTATATTCGTATGTTGCACTATGCTCATTTGTTTGCATTTTTGCAACCTGTTGCAATTTTGTAGTATTCAAAATTTTTGGTTTGTAATCATGTTGATGGTTTTTCTTTCATCGTTCACTATTTGAATTTGTTCTATTGTGAGAAGTCTGATAATTTACTATGATTCTATAATTTACTCTCAGGTATATGGTGCCTTACGCATGACTGTAAAGATGCACCTCATGCTGAACTCACAAATGTTGATAGATGGCAGCGGTGATGCAATTGTGGCTACTTCTCTTCTTGAGGTCAGCAATCTACTGGTTCTCAAGGTAATTACCATTTGTCATTTATTACTGTTTTACTATTCAGTTGTAGCAACTGTAGCGACTCTAGCTGAGACATAACACCCATACTGGGATTACTGGTTTGCTCATTTTTTCTGGTCTCTAGGAATCGTCTGCAATACATTCTTCAGCAAATCTGGGAGTTCACGGACAAGGATTCTTGAATTTGACTGGCCCTGGAAATGTTATTGAGGCTCAACGTCTTGTCCTTTCGTTATTTTTCAGTATCTATGTGAGTTCCTTTGCTCCAATGTCATATAATCGAAATGTGGTTTGGCAGTCTCTTATCATTTTTAATCTAGCATGCATTTGTTTGTTTTTATTCTAATGTCTTGTTTCTCAATGAAATAAAAACAAACAAATAATAAAGGAGTCTAAAATTATGTTGACTAAATGAAATGTGTGTGAGGTTGTTTAAGTCCTGATTTGGATCTTACGATCCTATGATTCTACAATCCATAAACATGTCACCGATCCGGATCTTAAGTATGATCTTAATATTAATAGGATCTTACGATCGATCGATCAATTAATCAGAGCTTAATACCATAATTGGGGTCGGCTACATGAACCAAAAGTGATTATTCCATATCGTCATCCACAAAAATCTTCCTCCTCCATCCCTTACGATCGAATACCTCATTCTCATGCGAATCCATATGCTTCATATCCTTCCTAACTCCTAACCAAGTCATTAATAGGATCTTACGATCATTACTTAAAAATAAGTTTGGATGATAGGGTCATAATGCGATTCTACGATCTTGCGATCTACCGATCCGATCCTACGTATAACAATAAATTAACATTCTGACCTTTTAAACATGATTTCTATTACTAGTTAATTTATATTCACAAAATGTGCTTTTATATTAATAAATTTTTGAAGTTTATTAATTGTAAAGATTTATTTTCGACAATCTTGCCATACATTATCAATTACAACTTGTGTTATAGATTTGAACTGTATGTACACTTGATAAATCTGAAGTATTAGCCTTATGTAAGCAAAAACAAAAACAATGTCTTTATGATTAATACTGCTAAACATGCAATTTTGTATTGCACTGTAGCAATATTATCACTTTTTTTTTTATTTTTTTATTTTATTTTATTTTTTATTTAGTAGGATCTTATAATTTTACGATCTGATCCGATCCTATCCCCCTTACCAATCCAATGTTGAATCTCAATCCTAACTTCCTTGATGTGTGCATGACAATTGATGAGTGAGAAAATGAGTTATTTGCTGAACATAATTGTCGTAGTCATTACCGTCTGTCTGTTTGTCTGATTGTTTGATAGGATATGTACGTTAAATGTACTCCATGGAAATGAATTACCATATGAGTTAACTCAATGATAAAATAGCTGAGGCTTGTTATTTACTTAGACTTAATCCTGGGAGTAAATTGGAATGTGGTACTAGAAAGTTGAAGTTTGGTATTATTTATGATGTTAATTGTCTGGGAAAAAAGGATTGCTTAAGTGGGCTTGAGCTCTCTAGACCTTTTTTATATTTTTTAGGCTCTCATGTTACATTGAGGACATCTTGTTCACCATTTATATGTTATCCCTTTCTACAATAGAAGCTTGCTTATGTATTGACAAATGGAAATATAATTTCAAGGGGTACTGTCATTTTTTCAAGATTGTTACAATTCATTTTTTACACAAAAACGAAGAAAATGATTATGTAGTGAGCTGTAAGAAAAAAAATAATAGAGCACTGTAAGTAGTGGAAGTTGTTAGTTATGAATAAAATAACTAGTAGTGGAATGTTGTAAGGAAAGCATAATAAATAAGTTAAGTGGAGAAAGAAGTAATAAATTAATTTTGCCCATAGAAAGTGAAGTGTAAAGTCGGCTAAAAAAGGAAAGTGTAACCATCTTTGGGAAACTCTAGGAGTAGTTTCTAAGATAGTAAGATGTCATAGGTGTGGGTGTTCAGTTTTCATCAAGCCTAATATCAATATTAATAGATTCATTTGTTTTTCTTGAGAAACCATTTGTAATTTATTTATTAATGTTTTTAAATGACATTTGTTGTTTATGAAGGTTGGGCAAGAATCAATTTTGCGAGGTCCTTTGGTAAGGGCGAGCAATCATGATGCGTAAGCTAGTCTTCTGGCCTTTGAAACCATTTTTTAGGTTCCTCAAGATATATTTTCTGCTTACTTTGCACCTTGTGGTTTTCCCAGTTCCCCAGATCTGTATTGTGACCGGCAAGAATGCCCTGTGGAAATACTTCATCCACCTGAAGATTGTAATGTGAACTCCTCACTGCCCTTCACCTTACAGGTATAGATTAATAAGAACAATAGCTTTGCCAAGTCTGATCTAGATAAAGTGCTTTGTTTTTTTATTAATTTATTTTTATTTTTCCTTTTTTTGTGTGTGTTTGTGGGGGGAGAGAGGGGGGGGGGGAGGGGGGCGGTGGAGTTACCAAAGAGGGTAGGGGGGTATGGAGACTCAACAATGACATGGAATATTGACTTTTGCTGTAGAGAAGCTTCTTTTATTGCTGTAGAGAAGCTTCTTTTATCCATATTGGAGTGATAATCCTTGTTTGCTCACTCTTGTCGGCACACATTCATATCCCTCTGACAAAGTTTTATAATGCAGATTTGTCGTGTTGAAGATGTTAGCATTGAAGGTGTTGTAGAAGGATCCGTTGTTCATTTCCATTGGGTCAGATCTGTGTCCGTTCCACATACGGGAATGATTAGTGCATCTGGATTGGGTATTGCTCTTAGGTCTCTCCTGTTAATTTATTTGACAAGTATCAGAGGGAAAGCTGCATAATTGTAAAAACAGTGTTTCTTTGTTTGTTTCTTACAAGACAAGAAGAATATATTAGACAAAGAAAATAATGTGAGTTTAAGATGGATGGGAAGATAAAAAAGGGATGTTGGTGGTAGGAAGGAAAATGTGGCATTCCTTTCAAAAGGATTTTCCACTCTTGGGTAAACTATTCTCCACCTTTGGGAAAATTATTTTCCACCCTTTACGAACCAAACAACAATAGAAAATGTTTTTGATCAAAACAGAGTCTTAATTTCTTCATCTTTTTCAACCAAGTTGGTTAACTTGATGCTGTATGATTCTCATAAGCTGGGGAGTACGAGAGAACTAATTGGTTAGTCGAAGATTGTACTGTGTTTCTTTTTCCTTGAAGAATTTATAATCCCCCGGCCCCTTTTCTTTTTCTCTCGGTCTTTATTTATTTTCCTTTGGTTATCATGACAGATTGGGAGTTGGAATATGTATTTTAGGAGTGATGCTTTCTTGCTATGTGTGTAGGCTGCATAGGAGGTGTTGGTCGAGGAAACCTTTCCAGCAATGGTCTTGGAGGGGGTGGAGGACATGGGGGCAGAGGTGGAGATGGATTTTGTGATGGGAAATTTGCTGATGGTGGTGGTGCGTATGGAGATGCTGATTTGCCATGCGAACTCGGTAGTGGTAGCGGAAACAGTAGTTTACCAGGATCAACTGCTGGTGGTGGTATCATTGGTATGCTTTACATTTTGGTTTTGAATAAATAAGAGTTACAGCCTTGTATGGATATTTCCTTATTCTTTTTATCTTCTTCCTTGATCTCTTTGTTTTGCTAGAGTCAGTGGGGTAGATTGATGTTTTATTTATCATTGCTGAAGTATTTTGACAAAAGAAAAAGGTTCGACTTGTATATCAAGCAGAATGCTCTATAAAGATGAGTTATTTCATTTCCATATATGTATTGAGGATGAGAAAATATATACCCTCATTATCCCGTCTTATGGCTAATTCTGGCAAACATGCATGACATGTGTCAAGAACTACGTGCATCATCTGTTGATTCAAGCTCTTGACAGTTGCACATGCGGGACAAGTATCTTTAGTTCACCTTGTGATGTTTGTGTTGCTATCCAGGACTTTAGTTATACTACACCTTTGCTGTTAGTCATGAAATTTCCTAAAAGAGACCAGGTCATTGAACAAGTGTCTTTGCTGTTGCTCCTCTGGTAGATTCCATGTATCTATAATATCTACAACACTAATGATAGATGTTTCATGTTTGTTTCCTGTCTTTGATAGATGTTTCATGTTTGTTTCCTGTTTTTGTCAATCTCAATTACAGTGCTAAGTAGACATTCAAAAATCATCTTAATGCATCTCTGAGGATGGGTTAAGGACACCCCCGCCCCTTGCGCTTTTGCGCAAATCATTGATGTAATTTTTAATTGTACTTGCATTCTGCCTATCTTGTGGTATCCCTCTTAACTTATTATGTAGAATAATTATCTGGTGGTGGAAGTACAACTTTACAATGCTTTGTTTTTTGAGATATAGAAGTTAATTGTGCTTGATTTTTCTTGGAAGTGGCTTCTACATCTATACAATATGCGTTTGATTTTGGCCTGAAGTATGATTATTTTTGGGGTAAAACTATAACTTCTGAATTTCTATATTCCCAGAACTGGAACAAAATGGCTGTCATTAGAATGGAGCCAACCCTATTGAGTTGTGGTTTACATATAGTTGACCCCGCACTCTCCAATTTTCTTTGGTGGAGAATTAAGTTGGACATTCTGGCTTATTGTAGTTTCTAGCAACTTCGAATAAGCATTTGTTGGGAAGAAACTTGCATTTGTCTCCCATCAAAAAATACTTACACTTGTTCCATGTCAGAGTTTGTAAACGTTCATTCTCCTGGAGCATCTTTTAGATGTTTGTGCCCCCTTTCAGAGTTTCAGCTCTAGGTATGGTGGAATCTAATTCATTAATCAGATTTCAGATAAAATATCCATGTTATCTTCTGATTTTCTACTGTACATCTCAACTGGAACACATATCTCTTCTTTTATCTTGGTTGTAGTATTATCAGATGTACCCTTTCTTACCTTCTAGGTTTGTTGTGTTATATGCTGTAGAAAAGTAGAGATTATATTTTCTTTCTTAGGATTCTCATTACCCTATATATAATGTATATTTATTTATTTTTTTTAAATACTTTTTTTTCATCATGATCAGTGATGGGGTCCCTGGAGCACTCTTTGCCAAGTATGATTATTGAGGGTTCATTAATTGCTGATGGGCAGAGTTGTGAAGAAGGTATAACAAAGCAAAGAGGTGCAATGTATGCAAGTAATGGCCCAGGTGGTGGTTCTGGTGGAACCATTCTTGTATTTGTTCAAACATTGCATCTTGGGAATTATTCTGCTGTTTCAGCTGTTGGAGGAAATGGTAGCCCAAATGGTGGTGGTGGCGGCGGTGGAGGAAGGGTCCATTTTCATTGGTCAGACATTCCAGTTGCAGATAAGTACCAGCCCATTGCTAGTGTGAGTGGCAGAATCCTTGTTCGGTTAGTATCCAGCTGTCAACTATTGGGTTTTTTATATTATATCTATTCTAGTATATATTGCTCACTGATGTCGTGCACTTATACTTGGTATGTGGTATCTGTGGTTGTTACATTCCTGTTTGGATGTCTGGTTAGTTTTTCCCTTTATGCTCTTATATCAAAGGCATGCTTGGAATGAGTGCAATTCATGGTATGACAACAAGTTTCTTTAAGAAAAAGTAAAAGTTTGTGGATAAAATGAACTAGAAGAGATTGCAATAGTTGGAGACAGGAGTCCTCCAAAGAATCTCTGAAGAATAAAAAATGCAATAGAAAAAGTCTCGTCCTGCTTTACATCATAATAGAGCAACCCAAGAACCCCATGAAGGAAAGCGAGGGCCAAGGTGCACTAGTCTATCATAGTGACCCATATTGGCCATATATCTATTTTCTAAAGTTTTCTTTGCTCTGGAGCCAATAAAATACTTGGGAATAATTCTTAGACTATAATTAGGGGATTAATTATTTCTCTTCATATGTTTTTCATGAAAAAATTGTACTTATTGGTGTAACTCTCCTTATTCTATAAAGATGCAAACCACCTATTTGAAACTTTTATTTTATTTTGTTTTATTTTGAATAGGTAGAAAAATCCAACCACTGCCCCCACCCCCCCCAAAAAAAAAGGCTCTCCTTTCTCTCGTCATTGTCTCTTCTTCCCCATTTAATGAGCTTGCTGCACCATCAGAACCTTACTGTGGTTGAATTTGGCTATAAGGGTTGGTGGTGACTCACCCTGAGATGAGACATAAGGAGGTCTAGTCATGGTGAGCCTTGAGAGTGTTTTTGGCAGTGTTTTATGTGCTCAAGGGAGCAGCCTTGCCATCGGGAAGGGATAACTATAAGGTTGCATTCATGAGGTCTGGGGGATTGTACATTTGGTTAACGTTGGTTTAGTTAGGTTCATAATTCAGTTATGCTTTTTTAAAATTAATTGTTGTTCTGGTGGTCATTTCAGTGTTTGTATGTAATTAGTAATTGGCTTCTTAATACAGAGGTGGTCCGGGCAAAAGTGAAGGGTATCCTGGTGAAGAAGGAACTGTCACTGGAAAGGCATGCCCAATTGGGCTCCATGGAATCTTTTGTGAGGTGAATTTACTGTTTTCTTGTTGATTACCAGAAGGTTGTCTGTTTCATTTTACATCATGGAATCTGTCATGGCGAGAAGAATTTAATAAGACGAGTGTATCTCATTCTAGTGTTTTTGTCTCATGATCTTTTATGTGTGTTAATTTCATTCCCTATATGTCCTTTAGAAAATTAGAATATCTAGCTAACTTAAGTCAGCCAAGTGTCATCTAGTTACAACTGTTGTTAGCTCTGAGAGGATGCAGGCTGCGATATTTGTGTCAGCTTTTTTCTTGCTCAGTGCCTGCCATTAGTTGTTTTAAAATACTTTCAGATGTGTTTGATACTTTGATGATTGCATCTTAGACAATTTTATTTTACTGTATCACAGGAATGTCCTATTGGCACATTCAAAAATGTCACCGGGTCTGATCCGACCCTCTGTCGTAGTTGCCCAGCTTATGAGCTTCCAGATCGTGGCATGTATACCCATCAACGAGGTATCACATATTTTCATCGTTTTTAACTTTGCAAGTATGGTGCTATGTTATTTATCACCTGTTTAGTTTTTATGAATACTTTCCTTATAACTCGTGCCCTTGAGAATTGATGTCTCAGATTGTATTTATTTACTATGCTGTATAATTGATTTATAGTGCCTCAGGACCTCAGAGATCATTAGATTTTGGGTGAAGCTGGTAACGTTTTTTTTTTACTTTTCTCTGGCTCTATATTCTTTACAGGTGGTGTTACTGAAACTCCTTGTCCTTACAAGTGTATATCTGATAGATATCACATGCCACACTGCCGCACAACATTGGAAGAGTTAGTGTACACATTTGGGGGGCCGTGGTGGTTTTGTTTTTTCCTTCTTAGTATCCTCATCCTGTTGGCTTTAGTTCTTAGTGTTGCGCGGATGAAATTTGCTTCCGGGGATGATATTCCAGGTTTATTACCCCATCGAGGACGTACTCAACTAGACCATTCCTTTCCTTTCCTTGAGTCCTTGAATGAGGTCGGCATCTATTTCTTGGCTCTTATATGTCTTAGCAAAGCTTCTGCTTCTGCTCCTAATCCTTTCCTTTTGAATACACCTGTAACTTTCACCCTTATTATGTGTTTGTGACAAGTGTTAAGTGTCTTTGTGTTCCAGGTGTTGGAGACAAATAGAAATGAGGAAGCACAGAGCCATGTTCATAGAATGTATTTCCTGGGCCTGAATACATTTAGTGAGCCATGGCATCTACCTCACTCTCCTCCAGATCAAGTGAAAGAGATAGTGTAGGTTTCCATTGATTCTTGTCGTGGCATACATCTATTTACTTGAGATACCAGCTAGTTTTATATCGTATGAGCATGATAACTCCTATTTACCATCTGATAGAGACTTTAGCACATGTGACTTAATCAGAGTTCAATGGTGCAAACTTTTTGGTTGGGTTTAGAAGAGATAGCAAGATGATGAAGTGGGTATGCTATATTTTTGTAAATGTTTTTTGGCAAAAAAAAAAAAAACAAAAAAAGAATTGAGCCCAACTTTCAAAAAAAAAAAAAAAGCCCTGCTTGTGTATCAACATGAATGCGTTAAGCTGCAACTTTGTTTTAATCTGTGAGAATTGTCCAAATTGCAGGTATGAGGATGCATTTATCCGCTTTGTTGATGAGATAAATGGAGTTGCTTCTTATCAGTGGTGGGAAGGATCGGTGCACAGCATTCTCTCTGTTCTAGCATATCCACTGGCATGGTCATGGCTGCAGTGGTGTCGAAAAAAGAAGCTACAGCGACTACGTGAATTTGTGCGTTCAGAGTATGATCACTCCTGTTTACGTTCGTGTCGCTCTCGCGCTCTTTATGAAGGGCTGAAGGTTTTTTTTTTAACCTCCTTTCAATTCTCCATAGCAATTTTGACTCTGCTTGAGTTTGTCCTCCATGTATGCTTGGTGGTTTGGGTATCTTTTATTTGGTGATGGAAAAATGAAAGTATTCAGAGATTAACAATTCAACGTTATTTTCCCCATATTTTAAAGACATATTTATGAATATGAATTGTGTAGATGTTTCATTTTTTTTTATTAATGATAGTGTTACATATAATGTGCGCACTTGGGAAGATTGTTTATAATAATACAGCTATGACTAGACCAACTCACTTATCAGTAGTTTGATTTAGGTTATCTGGCCTGATTTGACTTGGTTTACTGTTCCAGTTATCTGCTACTTCAGACTTGATGCTTGCATACCTGGACTTCTACCTGGGTGGAGATGAAAAACGATCTGACCTTCCTCCTCGTCTAAACCAGCGTTTACCTTTGACATTGATATTTGGAGGCGATGGAAGTTATATGGCTCCATTCTCTCTTCACAATGATAATGTTTTAACTAGCCTTATAAATCAGGTAAATACTTTTTTTGCTTGAATTCAGTGTAGACTTGTGAGATTGTGAACTTTTGATTGAGTACTATATGCCCTTTTGTTACTCTGTTGCAGTCTATGCCACCCACAGTTTGGTATCGACTTGTAGCTGGTCTCAATGCTCAATTGCGTCTTGTTCGCCGTGGACAACTGAAGTCAACCTTTGAACCTATTGTCAACTGGCTTGAAACAGTAGGGAACCCTGTCATTAGCATCCATGGCTTGAGAGTTGATCTGGCATGGTTTCAGCCAACTACTATTGGCTATTCTCAGTTTGGTCTTGTGGTATGTCGAGCAAGAAATGTCCAGCCATCTGGTGGTAATATCGACAGGTTCCTTCCTCCGAAGCCACCATCAAGGTAAAAAATGCTGAATGCAGAACTGATTTATGCCAGATGCTTACTTGCATTGAAATGCATGTATGCTCTATTGCCACTTTCTTCAGACCTTTCACTTCTCTTATACTTTGACACATATCTCAAAACTCCTCCCCCCCCCCCCCCCCCCCCCAACCCCCTTGCTAAAAAGGGGGAAATTGAAAAGAAACATAGATGCTGTGCCAAATTGTTGTCTCTTGGTTCTATTCTGACTACTGAGAGACACTGTAAGAATATATTTTTCTTGAAAAAATGGAGTTAGGTTTAGATTGTTTTGTTTTGGATATAGTCTAGTAATAGCGAAATACTGGGCTGCTGGAGTTTGGCATTACCTTCATCTAGTGTACTCCTTTAACCCCTGCTTAGTTTAATGACTAGTAGCAGGTACAGTTTTAGGTAATTAATGGAATGATGGCAATGACCCATACCTGCTTCTAGATGTTGGATGAAAATTGCATTTCCAAGAAATCTCTGTTGATAATTGTATTAGGTGAGTTTTAATGATCGATATGGTGGAATATGTATTTCAATTTTATGTTGGGGGTGATAATGATGGGTACGGTGGTGCCGGCTGCCGACAACACTGGGTCAATGGAGTAGGGTAGTGATGGTCCAAGTGTGAAGATGAATTGAATCAAATATAATATGAACTATTTTAACCCTGATTCCAAAGATGGCGGCTTTTTCTCTAATCCACCTATCCTCTTCGATTTTTAGGTTATAGGTTTTGAGGGGATTTGTGGCATGGGTTTTGAAATGCCCTTTTTTTGGCTATTATACAAGTATGAGTTTGTTGATTCTAATCCCTTACTTATTTTTTGATGTGGGTGAACCAAACTTCCCCTTCAATCATATAGAAAAGATAAGTTCTCCTAGTTGGAAGTAATGGAAATACGGTCAGGGATGTTAAAGGTCTAAAATCTAGAAATGGCTATAAGGGGAGTAAGAACAAGAATACCACACCTGCAAAATCCTCCTGGGACAGTGATAAATCTATTTATAGTACAGTTCAGGACTTCAGGTTATTATTTGGTCAATTATGTAGGACAATGTAGGTTATTGCTAGCGATCTTCCCTATATCATGCATTTGGGATTAAGATTAATGATGCACACTGTGCTCCCGAATGAACAAATTGTTCTGAGTTTTAAAATATATAGTTCAAAGATTGTTAACTATATGCGATGTTCATAATGTTGAACTATATGCTTGTAATTTTTGCTTTGAACATACTTATCATATTCCTTATTATGAATAATAGCTCGAAGATTTTGATTTTTTTTTTTTTTTTTGGCTTATTTTTATTGAAAATTTTACAGTAGCCATTTGAAATATGATTACCATAATGTTTTAATGATTATATAGTTCATAATTGATATATTTTTTCCAAGTAATTAATTATATTATTTTATTAATGCTATTAAATAGTATTATCACCATTTTTTTGATTTATCAATTTTTAATTTCATTTACGTAATTTTTATTCCTATTTTATAATTTCTCAAAAAATATTTATATTATGTTGGATTAAAATTTTCAAAATTTATATTTACATTGAAGATAGTATAAGACTAGTTGTGGCCATTTTATAACGTGAAAAAATAAACCGATCAATTATATATCATTAAAATAATATGGTAGTCATTTTTCAAATGACCGCTGTAAAATCATTATATTTTTATAATTTTGAACTACAGATTTGCGATCTTTGAACTATATGTTCATGATATATGTTCATAATATTTGTAACTATTTAAACATATGTTCAGTCTACAAACGAAATGCTCGTAATTTTGGACTTTTTGTTCATTCGGGGCCATGATGTGCATCTTGATCCATGTGCAGGATATAATTTCTGTTTAATTTAAGAAGTGTGAACGAAATGCTCGTAATTTTGGACTTTTTGTTCATTCGGGGCCATGATGTGCATCTTGATCCATGTGCAGGATATAATTTCCGTTTAATTTAAGAAGTGGAAAAAAAAAAAAAAAAAAATCCTGCAGATCTTTTGTGGACCAGCCAAATTATGTTTTCGTATGAATTATAATTAAGGGTGTACCAACTGAAAAAAGGTTAATCCATGTCCTTGGTTATGTGTCTACCTTCTATTTCTCTCCTATTGTATGTGACTATGTGGTGTATGTGTTGAAACTATTTGTTTAATGTATGTAAGAGTTTATTTTATTGATTTTCTTTCACATATGCAGGGTTCATAAAGATGATCAAGTGGACCACTTGAAAGACTCTGAACTCCAGATGGTAGATAGAAAAATTCCTGGATATATTCTTCAAGAAAAGAGCTTGCACATGCTTAAAAATAGTTGGAACATTTCTTGTCTTTTCAACTTTTTAGCATGTAATACCAAGCCCGCTGGTCATCAGGTAGTTCAATTTCTTAGCAAGTATCGTGAATCCAATAATTATTGCTGTAGCTTTTTTTACACAGCTCTTTCATGTGGTGCGATTGCAGGATCTAATTGGTCTCGCCCTCTCAACACTATTGCTAGCAGATTTTAGCTTGGTAGTGCTCACGCTGATTCAGCTATATTCTATTTCACTTCTGGACTTTTTTATGGTTCTTTTTGTCCTTCCTCTTGGAATATTACTTCCATTTCCCGCTGGGATAAATGCTTTGTTCAGCAGAGGACCTAGAAAAACTGCTGGTCTTGCACGCATTCATGCTCTTTGGAACATCACTTCTTTTATCAATGTGGTAAGTCTCTACTTTTACAATATGGTTATAATTCACATTATAGAAATTTCTATGTTGTGCTCAGGTCAAGTACTTCTACTCTGAATGTGGTTTAATTTCTAAGCAATGTCAAATGATTGAACATTCCCGTCAAAAAAAAAAAAAAAAAAAAAAAAAATATTGAACATTAGTCAATGTTTTTTATAATAGGGATTTTCTTTTTACCACAAACTGTATTAATCACTGAATCATTTTTTCATGTTTCTATTGTCTTGCTTTACTGTATGAAATCTCTTATGTGTGTGTATTACTGAGCAACATGTTGAAGCTTAAAAGTTACATTAATTTCTGTGACAGTTCACTGCTTTAATTTGCGGGCTTGTTCATTATAAGATTCAACCAAGCAAGAAACCTGGGGACGTCCATTCTTGGAATTTTAGCAGACAAGGGTAAATTATTGTACTTAGTATATTTTTTGTCGTAGTATTATCCTTCAGTCCTTGACATTGTGGTTCACTTTTGTCTTATCATTTTTAACTATATTTTGACTGCAGGCAAGAAAGCGAATGGTGGGTGCTGCCTTCAGGTTTAATTTTGTGCAAGCTTTTTCAAGCCCGACTTATCGATTACCATGTCGCAAACCAGGAGATTCAGGATCTAACATTATACAGCAAGGACCCTGACCAGTTTTGGCAGTCATGATTTTTTTTTTGTACTGTCAAGGATAATTGGGACCGAGGTCTTTATAATTTTCTTACATTTTTACCGTTCACATTTTGTAAATTGTGATAAGGCTTTAATTTAGAATAGTAGTGAGAAATGTATATTTCCCCTTTGTGTGGGGTTGCTGGGTGGGGGGAGGACTCATTTGTAGCAGCTAATTTTTTCTTGTCTATATGCTGTAAATAACATCATCAATGGTTAAGTTTGAAAGATACATGCATAGCAAGTGCATTTATAAGAGATGAGTCAAATGTTCCGTAAACAGCCCTATGTACTCACATTCGGCTGTTTATAGAGGTGTTATAACTTATAACAGATGGGGGAGGACACAAGGGAGAGAATCCCAGAAGCCCACAATTGACAATTCTTTATCAATGTAAGACAAACTCTACTCACACTTACACCTAAGTATCTCCTCAAGATGGGGAGAACACAAGGGAGAGAAATCCAAAAGCCCATAACGAGGTTCTATCCTAAAATTAATTGGCAATAAGAGAAGTAGTCCGTTTGGGTTATAACATGACATTCCTTTGCTTTCTTTATCATTGTTTATTCACACTTGCACCTAAAATAAGAGGAAATATATATAATAGCGATAATGTAAGACACCGAGACAGTAAATTCGACTAATCCTAAACAATAATTTTTGAAAGTGTTAGAAAAGTAAAGCAACAACTATAGTGAACTTTATCCTTTCGGCTAATCGTTGCTTCACAAGTTATCAACTCCAACACTAAGCTTAGCTATCAATTAACTACTGTGAAAAGATAATTTTTTTTTTTTTTGGACGAAAACGATAATGTAATTTTTTTTTTCATGAAGGTTAAATATAAACTCTTTGTGTGCACCAAAAAATAAAAAATATAAACTCACTGTATTAGAATATGCTATAATTGGGTGAATCCCAAATTCCCAACTTTATATGAAGATTTTTTGATTGGGACGTTATTTTATTTTATGACTCCAAATATTTCTCATACATTAAAATTACTCCGAATAATCCAAACCATAGAAAGAAAAAAAAATTCCAGAATTTTGGGCGGTTGGGAGTGACTCAATGCCTACAACAATCTTCGTCAACTTGGTTGAACTTGTGACTATATTTTTTTTTATCATATCTAAATATCTACGCAATGCTGACTCAGCCTTCTATACTACATTACATTTTTATTTTCCACCTGCTTATATTTCAACCAATTATGCCTTTTCTAGTCTACTAATTAGCGCGTGGAATAAAAATAAGAGAAATTCTCAATGGTAGCTATTTACTTTTGCACATTCTCATTGGTAACAAAATATTTGGCTAATTCTCTCAAATAGCATTATTTTTTATTAGTTTCTCTGAATTGACAATATTTTTACATTAAGTAACTAATTAGCTTAATTATATGATTTTTAAAAAAAAAATTAAAAAAGTTGTGCAATACTCTTCACCAGCCACCCCACACCACCGACTATCCACCGGAACCCATCACCACCAAGCTCGCCTAAACCCCTCCGAACCCACCCCCACGCTGCGACTAGCCACCAGAATCCATCACCACCAAGCTCGCCTCAAAGAACCCTGCGAACCCTCCACTAAGCTCGCCTAAACGAACCTGCGAACCCACCCCATGCCGCCGAATAGCCACCAAAGTCCACCACCAGAAAGATCGCCTAAACCCCTACGAACCCACCCACGCCGCCGATTGTCCACCAGAATCCACCACCACCAATTGCACCTGAAGAAGATTTTCAATTGGGGAAAAATCGAAAACCCTTAAAATCTGAAATAAAAATTTCTAGGCTAATGAGGAATCAATTCAACAGAGGAAAGGGGAAAGGAAAATGAAGGAAAGGGTGGGAGGTTCAGGCGAGTACAGTTGTATGAATATCGAAGGTGATGGTGGGTTCTGTTGGGTTAGCGGCGACGTGGGGTGGCTGGCAAAGAGGGGTCTGTACATTTTTTTTTTTGATAATTTTTTTTTACAAGATTGTTAATTAATTGTTAATTATTGTTTAATTAAGCTAATTAGTTACTAATTATAAAAAAAATGTCATAATAGAGAAACTAATAAATAATAATGCTATTTGGGAGAATTTGTGAAATATTCTGTTACCATTGAGAATGTGCAAAAGTTTATAGCTACCATTGAGAATTTCCCAAAAAATAAAGATATTCTTATTTATCATATTGTCGTTCCTTTAGAATTTGTTATATGCACCCACCGTACACCCAACTAACCTAAGGTTAGTTTTTATTCTTCATTTGATGATAAAATGAAAAACAATCCTCAAAATAAAAACAAATACTCATGGATGTACGGTACATCCGGGTGTATATACAATCTCTCCTGTTACTTAATTAATATGGTATGGTAGATGTCGTACAATTATTTATTAAGATAAATATTACAAAAATATTTAGTAGTAAATTATATGTATTGCCATTTATTGAATTAGTGAGTATACATTAAGGACATTTTAATTGTATCATTATCAAATTTATACATTCTAAAATAAATTGCAGGATAATATTTTTTTTTTATATTTGATCAAGATGAATCAAACAACCAATTAAAAAATAGGATAGAAGATTTTAATTAGAACAAACTAGGCAAGATATCAATTTTGATCTTAAATAAAGGATTAGTGTTCATTTGACATTGCTTTGGTTTTCTGTTTTTTGGTTTTTTGTTTTTTAAAAGTATATGATATATGTCCATAATGAATCAAAAATTATGAAAATAAAAAATGATGTTAAACAAGTCCTGATATCACTTTTGATTTTAAATTAAGAATAAAATATCACTAAAAATGAGACAGATGATTCTGATTCGAAAATAAACCAAGTGAGATTATAATCCAAAAACATACGCGCTTGTGCGGCATGTGGATAAAGCCAGTGCATGCTGCGTTGGTGATGACAGCTTTTTGGAAACTTCAATCCATAAAACTAAAGAGGCTAAAGAAGATTCAAAAACATACTATTTGTTATTAAGGACAATCTAACTCTTGAAATTTTTATCAAGGACACATTTGTACGTTGCTTAATGCTTATAGCAATAAATCTACAATATCCAAAATCTTCAAATTTTCAAGCAAGGACTTACTATGTCTCTATATTTGTAACAAGGACTCCACCTTCACTATAAATATCATAACCCTAATCATATGTAACATATCCATTTTCCATTAACTTTTTGTGTATTCCTCTTTCATTGAATCCAATTTTTAATTTGTCTTTTGTTCTTCAAACTTTTCGTTGATTCTTCTTTGGTGTGCGCTTCATTATCAAATATGACTGTAATTGTCGAGGAGCCTATTTTCGGTACGTTAAATTTTACATTTAGTCCTATTTTACCTTTTTTTTTTTTTTTTTTGTGAAATTGTTCAACTTTTGTGAGTTCATCTCTTTTGAAAATATTGGACACAACAAAAATTAGTAATTTGGTTCGTTTGGCATTGCTGTGATTTTCTGTTTTTTGGTTTTTTGTTTTTTAAAAGTGTGATATATGTCTTCCTGTTTTTGATTTTCAAAAAAACAGAAAATTAAAAACCAAAAATGATGTCAAACAAGCCCTCAATTAAATTGAATTTCATTTGCATCATTATCACTTTTTAACTCTCTTCAACCTTAAAAACCACGCACTATATTAAAATTATTTGTCGGTCTTTAACCCTTCATTATTATAGGAGATCATAACTCGGGTAAATTTAGTCTCATGAAATTCATCTCTAATCCAGAAAATTATTAAATCCTTGCGTCATTCACAACTATCATAATTTTCGTTCTTTAAAATTTTGGTGTTCCTACTAATTACATTTGGCTGTATTTCGAGTGTTTTTCATAAATATATAGCACACCCAAATGCCTAAGATATGAGATTTTCAGCCTTTCAAATAGTTACTTACATATAGTTTATTAACAATTTGGCCTAATACATCAAATCTCCACTGCTTAAATTGACGTTTGTTTTGTATTTTTCTCACCGGCCACTATTATGTTATTATGTCTATGTAAAAAAAAAATTAAAAATAAAATAAAAATAAAATAAAAAAAATAAATTATGAATGACTAAAAACGTATTCCTGTCATCAACCAAATCCGTGCACAAAGATATATTAATATTATTATAGTATTAAATTGAAAACGGCATATAATATATACCAGAGAAAAAAAAAAAAAAAAAAAACGGAGAGAGTAGTAAATATCATTCGATTGTTGGTTAAATTTATGAAATGATTAACTTGTTATGTTAGACCTTATATCTTATTTCTATCTTTTTTATTTACTTATTTTTTAATTTTGCAATAGGAATCGATGAAAACATTAACAAGGATACCAATGAATTGGTGTTGGATGCTGGATTTAAAATGCCCGAAACCAAATTGGTTTCAGAAAACGGATTTTCGACACCCGAAACCAATGCCTTTGGCAACACTTTCAGGTCTTATTTCTTATCTATTTTTATTAATCAAATTATCACGATCAATAATTATATTTGTTGAAAAATTATCTGCGAGTATACAGTTTATGATAAAAATAATTTTTTAATAATAATTGAGTCATGTCTTAACGTTGTTTATATACAGAGACTATGACGCAGAAAGTGAAAGGAGAAATGCTGTTGAAGAATTCTACAAGCAAAACCATATCCACCAAACAATTGACTTTGTAAGACAATTAAATTCCCTTCTTTCTTGTGTCAAAAAAAAAAAAAAAAAAAAAAAAAAAAAAAAAAAAATCCCCTTCTTTCCGTTTTCGAACAATGATAAATATATCTCTTTCGTCAAAAAAAAAAAAAACTTTGTCCAATTTTTGTGACACGAAATAATTTATATATATCTAGGGACATCTAGGAATCAGGGTGACTAAATAAGTACTGGTAACAATTTTGATGTCTCTCGTCAAAAAAAAAAACAATTTTGATGTCCAAGTGTACCATACTAGGGATTAGCGTAATAATTTTTGATGTCATCCAATTATCTATATTTTTCCTAATAAAAATTAATGAAATGACGAAATAATTTTTATATATCTAGGAACATCTAGGGATTAGCGTGACTAAATAAGTACTCATAACAATTTTGATGTCCAAACATACCATGTCAATAATGTCATCCAATTATCTATATTTTGCCTAATAAAGTCAATCAAATGACGAAATAATTTTTATTCTAGGAACATCTTGGGATTAGCATGATTGAATAAGTACTCGTAACAATTTTGATATCCAAACGCACCATGTCGTCCAAATATATATATTGCCTGATAAAAGTTAAATCAAATGTTTATAATCGAAAAAACGAGAAATTTTTGAATATATATATATATATATGTATATATATATATATATATATATTTAAATTAATAATCAAAATATATATGTTTAAATTAATAATCAAATAAATGGATTTGTAGGTGAAAAAAATGAGGGAGGAATACAGTAAATTGGACAAGGTAGAAATGAGCATATGGGAGTGTTGTGAACTTTTAAACACAGTTGTGGACGAAAGTGGCCCTGACTTGGATGAGCCTCAAATTGAGCATTTGCTCCAAACTGCTGAAGCAATTAGGAAGGACTACCCTAATGAAGATTGGCTTCACTTGACTGCCCTTATTCACGGTACGCTAACTTGTACTTTCATATTAATTTACATACATCACGTCTATCATACAATCGGGTTTAATCATTGGCAACATTTATGTATATAAAACGTGTACTCATACATGTGGTACATTGAGGCAAGTAGTGCACACACTTGGACACGTGTATTATTACATTGTCCTCAAGTACATACATGTTTGAGGCATGTGTTGTATTGAGTGTACGTATCATATCATAAAACGTTAAACGACTCGAGTGTATAACATAAATTGCGTCACTGGATTGATACCTTAACAAAATTGATGTGTATGTTTTCTTAGATCTTGGAAAAGTTCTTGTTCATCCTAGTTTTGGAGAACTTCCTCAATGGGCAGTTGTCGGCGACACGTTCCCTGTTGGATGTGCGTTTGATGAATCAATTGTTCACCACAAGGTTAGTTTTAGCTAAATAATCGATCAAATTGATATTTACTAATACATAATCATATACACTAACACATTTTTAAACTCGCAATTGAACAGTATTTCGAGTTAAACCCTGATCATCACAACCCTGCTTATAACACCAAGTGTGGTATTTACTCTGAAGGATGTGGTTTAGACAATGTTCTGGTTTCTTGGGGACATGATGATTATATGTACCTGGTAATTACTATTTTCATTTTAATTACAAAGTTAAAATGTAATTATATTACTAATTGATAAAATAATCTAATTAATATAACTATAATATATATAATTGTATTTGTAGGTTGCTAAAGCAAATGGTACAACTCTTCCTCCAGCAGCTCTGTTCATAGTTAGATTTCACTCGTTTTATGGTAAGATCAAATGTCAAATAAATTCTTAATTATGCATTTTTTTTATAAGGAACTAAATTTTATAATGTTGATTTGTTAATGTTATTTTAATTGCTTTGCAGCTTTGCATAGGTCAGGAGCATATATGCATTTGTTGAATGATGAGGATAAGGAGAACTTGAAATGGCTCCATGTTTTCAAGTAAATAAGCGCGATTTTTGTATTAAATTTCATATTACAATTCCTTTGTATTTTTTTTTTTAATAATTAATTGATTAAATTCGTGCAGCAAATATGATCTTTACAGCAAGAGCAAGGTTCGAGTTGATGTAGAGAAAGTAAAGCCATACTACCTTTCTCTCATTAACAAGGTACTTCAACCTTACTCTTACCTTAATCTTTTTTCAAAATTGGGTCTTTTGTGTAACATCGTTTCACTAGAGTTGATCATGTATGATCCAGCCGAGTTGGTCCGATTTGGGCTGCCATTTTTGTGTGGCTAAATTTGCGTTGTGCTTGACCCAAATAGTATCTAGGCCCAATTATATCTTGATTTGTTAACTCATACTTCTCCATCTTCATTTATATTTAGTTGTCATGTTACTAGTTTGAGTTACACAATATGTGCATAAAATGATAAAATTCCGTCATTTACCTAATATATAATGTTTTCCTTTGAATTTGAATGCAGTATTTCCCATCCAAGCTGCAATGGTGAACGTCTTAAGAAGGTTGGCTTCCAGTTCATGTCATTGTAAACAATTGAGGCAAATTAATAAGTTTGGAAACCCATAATAACTTGAGTTAAAGAGGAGTATGATTAAAACGTTTCTTAATCATGGTACTAATATGTAATTGCAATTGTACCTAGGTTTAATTATAATTCTACTTTATATAATATGTAGTAATCAATTGCATTGTAGTTGGTATGTATCTTGGATCATTCTTTAATAAAATTATCCTTCTAAAGTTATCTTAGCGCGTATCTTTGCCACCTATCTCAACCTTGTTTGCCTAAATATTGGCTAATTTTTAGTTATTCTAATTTCCTAAACTCGCAAATGTGACAATAAGGCTACACAAGTACACATACATGTAGGTTTTTGGTACTTATTTTAGGATCACTATGCGATTTGTGGTCTCAAGACTCTCAACCAATAGTTGGTACTTATTTTAGGATCACTATGCGATTTGTGGTCTCAAGACTCTCAACCAATAGTAGTAGCGTAATATTCATTGGGGGAGATGTAAAATTTATTAAATATACCCGGGTGTACCGTACACCCGAGTAATTTGCTCATTAATTTTTACTCATTTAATAAATAAACAAATTTTTTAATGGGCCTGAAGAAAGATTATAGGCTTTATAGCCCTAGATTTTGTGATCATAAGTTCATAACCCAATGGATACATTATTGGGCCACGGACCACAAAATATAGGCTTTTGGACAATTGAGCTGAGAAATCTTGGCCCATTTATTAATAGAGGCTGAGAATAAATCTGATTCCATATTGCACACTTCCTAATTTAAATGTGAAATTTTACCAAAAAAGAAAAAAAAAAAAAATCATGCCATCTTTTATCTATCTAATTTCACCACCTATCTCTATACTATACGGAGATTTTGAGTTAGCATCAAACAATTTCTTAAATCGTTCAAATTTACACTTTCTTCGAGTTAAATAAGACTGCTGAAATGGACTATTGATGATCAACTCTATTAACAACGGATTCGATTCGTGAAGACTGAAGATCGATCGAGTGTTAACTCATCAATGTCAAATCCTTGTAATGAATATGATTGCAGCATGTATTAACGTATATAAAAAGTCTCAAAACATTAAGTACACAAAGGTACCTGTCATAAGCATAATTCCCCTTTTCCACTTTAGCTTATTCTTTGATTATTGATATCAAATCTTAGTCCTTATCTTAAGTTTATTCACTATATTTTTCAATACTTTTAGTTGCAACTTAAAAGTATAATTTCGTAAGTCCAAAGTTGTACTTGCAAAAGATTTTTTTTAGACTAAAAATCTACCAACATTACTTATTTTGTTTTTGTACTTCGGTTCAATTAAGGGCCTATTCTGATTGACTAAACTGGGCTGAACTGAACTGATTGGAGCTAAAATGAACTGAATTGAATATTTTATGAGAGAAGGAAATTAAGAACTAAACTGAACTTATTGGAGCTGAGCTGAACTGAACTGAACAGAAAATAATCTGAAAAGAATAGGCCCTAATTATGGAGTTATCATATCCACCCATTTTGGTTTCGTTTGATTCATACGTACGTATTTGTAATCCTCTAGCAAGAAGATTCAGCATTGTTGGTAAAGTTATTTTGATGATCAAAACCAAATTTTACCAATCAAAATCAAACTAGTTTAACCTTATTGATATTTGATAATCAATGGTTTTTATTACTTTACTAGTATTTTGTGTATAAATTTGATACTTACTACTAATCTAAATCTTAATTTTATTGACAAGATCTGTTTTTGTGCTAGTTAAAATGTTTTTTTTTTTTTTTATTGATTAAATCAAATTACGTACTCACTTGGCTTTTCTTGGTTTTTAGTCCACAATTTTGAATATTACTCGGTAACATATTTGGCCATGAGCCCATGACCCATGAGCCCATGATAAAACTTCTAAAAAATTATATATTTGGGACACGTCTAACAAAATCTCCTATGCTAATTGTATTTTTTTACTTGTATACTTCCTCCGTTTTTATTTAGTTGTAACAAACTCTTTCGGCACGCATTTTAAGAAAGAAATTAGACTAAGTAAACGAATAAATTAATTTACAAAATTTTGCCACCTATAAGAAAAAAGGAATAAGTTGTTATCGTTTAAATTTCATAGCTTAATTCATTCGTTTACCTAGTTTAATCACTTCCTCAAAAAGCGTGATAGAAGGTGTGTTGCAAGTATAAAAAACAGAGGAAGTATTATATACAAGTACTAACTTATTAATTATGATTAATGCTATTTTAATTTAACCGCGTGAAGGGATAGAGATACAGAGTGTCAGAGTATATCGATCGTAACTGTTATGATATTGGCAAATATTGCTATAACTGCTGAAACTGATCGATGTATGGAGTACACGAAAATGGATATTCTATTGTTGACTATAAATGAGAGCATAACTCCTGCATGTATAGTTGTTTACGACACTTCCATTTACGTCCTACATAAAGTTATAGTACGGATCATTAGTAAAGTTATCACGGAAATTTAAAATGAATGGTAAAGATGAATGTAACGTGTTAAATGATAAATTTATTGCACTGAAGAAAACTGTGCACTGTTGATAATGTGGTAAATTGAACATTGTCAATTTGTCAATATTTCACCCACCAATTTTATGTTTCCTCTATCATAGTTGTGGGTTCTTGCTCTAATAAAAGAAGCGAAAAATTAATTTTTAGAGTGACAAAATCAATTCCCGTACCGAGTAATAAGGTTAGAAAATTTTTAAGTACTTTGTAGTTTTTTTGTTTTTTATTAGATGTCGTTGAAGAGACATTTTTAAGAAACAAAGTGGTATTGTGAGAGATGAGAACGAACATTGATTTATCTAAGATATAGGCCTTGTTTGGCAATTGATTGTTGGTTGTTGGCTGTCGGCTGGTTTGATTGGCTGGTTTGACTGGCTGTTTGTATTGGCTTTTTTGTTGGCTATTTGACTTTTTATTAGTATGTAAACATGTTTGGTAAAATTGGTTGTTGAATGTTATTAGTAACTTAGAAAGCCAAAAGCCAAAAGCTACTCCAAGTAGCTTTTTCATTTTGGCTTAAAAGCCAGCTTTTCAACTAACTGAAAAAGCCATTTACCAAACACGAATTTTGGATGTTTGACCAAATGAAAAAGCCAAAAGCCAATAAAAAAGCCAATGAAAAGCCATTTACCAAACAAGGCCATAGTGATATATTACCTTCGTTTTTTTTTTTTTTTTTTTTTAATTATGTGCAATAAAAGGTTAGTACATAAAGTTACTACTTTGTCCTCTCAAAAAGAAAAAAATAATGATCTGTAGTGTTTAAATTAATTAAGAAGGCTACCTAAGCTAGCACGCTAACATCAGCAGCCCATAAATTGGTAATGTGCTACCCATTATAGGGCTAATTGACGATAGGAAGGTAGGAGCCCTAATTTAGATAGGGTAGATAACTAGATGTAGATAAGAAAGAGGCTATGTAAGCTAATCTACTAATTACATTCAAAGCCTATTTAATGGATTAGTGATTCTAATGGAGGATAAATGCACAAAGAAGTGATTATGGATCGGATCAAGAAAGGTATATGAATATTATTGGTAAAAAGTAGGTCTATGTATAATTAATAATAATATTCCAGGCGTATGTTTTATCACTTACATGAGTCTTGTAATTATAGAACCACGGACTCTTTGAATCAATAAGGTTGGTTAACAAGAGTTATTAGTCATTTTTTTTTTCTTATTATTATGTATACATGGGTACAAAGTATAGTATATGATCTACAAAAACTATTGGTGCATGGTTAAGTAATAAGAAGAAAGTCAGAGATTGAGGGATATCTCAAGTGGTTATAGCTCCCCTCTCGATTTCAGGAGAGATCATGGAATCGATTCTCACCCCCGCCCTTGTGGCTCTCTAATAAAAAATAAAAATAAATAAAAAAAAGTCACGTTAAACATAACTTTATTTAAACTTTGTAGAACATAGTATAAATATTGACAGGCTAAAGTCGTAATCACCTAATCAAAAATATTACCTAAATAACTATGTAGATAGGGAAGAAGGGTCGAACCACAGGGAAACAAGTCAATTTATTCCCAATTAATTATATAATCTAAATTATCAAGTGATCAAATTGTTATTATAAAAGGGAACTTAACTACTAAGAGTAAAAGTGGGAAGGAATAAAAGTAGGAGGAAAATCAATGAAATAAAAGCCTAAGGCATAGGTTCACCAATAAACGATATTCCAGGGTAAAACATAACAATCAATCATCAATGCATCAATTAATCAGATCATAAAGGGCTTTCGCTACGTATTACAATCACAGAGTTAATTTACCGGTATTAAATCTCATCTCTCGAATCTCGACTTAACCATTTATAAATTAGTCCGCCTATTGAAACTAAGCCTAAACATCAATTCTCATCTCTCAAATCTCGAATCAATATTGCTAAACTCATACAATTAAACCAGGCCTAACCTAATTGCATAGCATTAAATCAATCAATAGGAAATTAATCAAGCATTGATAATCAATAATAATAAATTACCCCTTCATATTATTTATGGATCCCCAATAATCCTAGAAAGAGAACTACTCACACATAATTGAATCTGAACTAATCAAAGCAATTAAAGGAAACATGATGAATTAAAGAAATAAAATTACTGAATTTAATAAAGAAGAAATTGTTACCGAAGTTATCGTAAACAAGGAGTTGAATCAAGAACAAAGTATGGAGTTTTAGATAGAGAAAATAAAACTAAGTAGAGAGAGAAAGTCTAAGAAGAGAGGTCCTAAACAAAAGCATTAAAATCGTGTTTATACCAAAAACCCCAAAATTACTCCTAACTAAAACTAAGAAATCGCTGAAAATAGCTCCCCAGAAGTGCGCCCCCGATCGGGCGCAGGTCCGCCCGATCGGGCCCGCCTTTTTCTTCGCCCCCTTGTTTTGGGCATTCGCCCGATCGGGCCCGGCTATAGGCTGGACTTGGATTGGGCTTCATTCTTACCCAATCCGAATCTGCACTTCGGATCTTGAATATTCGGTGTCCAATGCAATCGGTCATGCCTTCAAATGCTCGTAGTCGTTCCGCGATAATCCCGGGAAAAAAAACTCCAAAGATGCAATTTCCTACAAAACTCAATCAAAACTACGAAAACACTAGAAAACACCAATTAGTAATAAAAGTGGCTCTAAAGAGCCAAAAACACTACTAATTATGACCAAGGGACGGGGGTAAAACACAATACAAAATAGACATATCAAATATAACCCTAACGGACATACAATCCCTACCTTATAAAAAGTAGGAGATTGCTCTTATGAATAGTGCACGGATTATTATACCCCTCGAAATATTTATTTACCTTCTTATCCCCATGTGTAATTAATTTTGCAATTTTATCAATTAATTAGAAATTAAAAGGAGGATTGAAATAATGAAGTTTAGAATTTTCCATATTAACGGGGGTTATGGTTGAATTACATAACAACATTAATCACTGGACAACGAAATGTTATTTCTTTATGTGGGTGTTATTTTAAAGTAGATCAACTAAAGTTTAGAACATTGCACAACATCCAACACATTTATCGTTTATATGCAAATAACTTTGATAAAATATTATATACAAGCCGACGTAAGACATAAAGAACATTGATAATAATTCTTCTTAAAGGACTAGCTATACCACGCGCATCGCGCGCGTTGGAATCCCTAGTTAATTAAAAGAGTCAAATTACTTAATTTGTATTCAATTCATATTTTGTACATAATACTAAGCTAAAAAATTCATGACAAAACTATGCATTGTTAAGTTTAATAGTTGATTAACAATTTTTTATTTGTATTTTCGTTTGTTAAGGATTAAGGATTACGCACATCATTTTCCTTAAATATAAAAGATGCGCGAGAGAGAATGGAAAGGTAGAGAGACAGTATACTGTAGTTTAAAGAAATTAGTTAGTGGTGCAGCATACTTCCGGATTACGCGAGGATTAAGCTGAAACATGCATGGTCCCCTACCAAAAAATTGTGATACTTCATATAATTGAAGACATGCTAGACTAAATTAAGTACATAATTAATTTGTATTTATCTTAGAAACTATCTAAACTGTCATTTGAGCATCATATAAAAATAATTAAATTTTGGAACCAACTATAATCTACATTTCGCTTTCAGATGAACAGCCTACTAGAGTAGTAGTAGATACTCTAAATCTTTCTTGAAGGTGACATCCACATTCATTCAAATGTATTAGGTCATATCTTTATCCAATAACATCAAACAGGAGTAATCTAACATAAAGTTCCTCTCGTATTACGAATCTATAACTAAACAAACAATATTAGTTTGGTGGAAATAATATTATATCACCAAACTTTTTAATCTTCCAATCTATGATCCGATTTAATAATTTGACCCAAAATTGACAATTTAATTTCTATGTTGAATTCGAAAATTATAAAGGAAACTTTAAGGAATTTTTTTTTTTTTTATTTTTATTTTTTGAAGTACTATTCTAGTCTAAAACCTAATTTGATAGGAAGAGTCCGACCCAATAGTTGGTACAATCCGACTCAATCCCTAGGCTGGAAATGGGTCACTTTTTTTTGTTTTTAGATGAAATTTGACCTATACAATGTGTCTACACATCAAGCTGAAAATCATAATCCCGCTTTTACTACCTTCGTTCCATAAATTCTTTACGATTTTGTTTTACACCATTCTTGAAAGTTCTTTATCTTTGTTTTATACGATGTATTTGGCAAACCCCAATTACAAGTTCCACTATGTTTTCTTTTTCATTCATCTTTTAACTCTTTCAATTCAATCTCGATCTTCTATTACCTCTGTTAATTTTTAGTTGTAACAAAGGAGTATTATTTGTGAGATATAAAAATTCAGTTGCAATTAAAAGTTAACGAATGTAGTAATTCTCTTCACTTACTTCTTGCATACACTCACAAGTCACAATATCAACATCTCTCTTCACTTAGGGACTGTTCACATTTATTGAATTGAGCTGAACTGAACTGATTGGAGCTGAACTAAACTGAACAGAACTGAGCTAAAATGAATATTTTATGAGAGAAGGAAATTAGGAGCTGAACTAAAATGAACTGAAGTGATTGGAGTTAAACTGAACTGAAATTAAGCTGAAGTGAACAGGCCTTTATTTTAATTTGTGTGCAAATAATAACGGTAAATAAAAAATAATAAAAGACTATTCTTAATCTCAATGAAAATTGACATTGAAATTTGACCTTAAAAAAAAGATACCGAGTACTTTTTTTTTATTATTGTTACTCCATTATTATTTTTTTAAAAAATTACATATAAGCTGAATATGCCTTTGTATTACTGTATAAGTTTATAAAGAAGGAAGTCCTTTATAATTGAATGCAAAGTGACAAATTGATTGTTAAATTTAGTATGTATGGCTTGTAAGTGTCATATTTCACTGACGAGTCGTCTAATTCAAGTATGTTTCAAGTTCAACCAAGTCATATTCACTAATTTGTTATAAACTTTAATCAACTTGAAACAATATTAATGAAGTTTCAACAAATCGAATGAGACCATAATGTCAAAACTTTAATCTTAAAAGGATAGTATGGTCGGCCACATATCTTTCTCCATTTACAACCTTTTCTATTTTTCAAAACTAAAATGTTTTTGTCTTACTTTATCAAGGCTAAATCGGATCAATTGTGATTTTTTTTTTTCTTCTTTTTTGTCTAATTTGAATCAATATCAACTAAACTATGATCACTAACATGTTAATAAATTTCTCTAAATGTGCATTTTCCAAATATCTAATCTCCGCCCTTTTATATGAAATTATAAATATTTAATAAAGTATAAATAAATATAAAAAAAAAAAAAGTATAGCTAGTTTACTCCATATTACCCTAATTACAACAAAAAATTAAATAATAAGTTCATAGAATAAGGTGAATCAAAACAATAAATATATATATTTAAAAAATTGGATTGAGAAAAATCTAATTTGAAACAACAATATCCAATTTGAAATGTCCAAATAACAAAAACCGGATCAAATGTCGGAAAATTCTAATAGATAGTCAGCTGATCCGAGTCCAATCCAAAAAAATCTGAAACATAAAAAAAAATGGATTGAAAATTTTGAATTTCAGATCAATTAGACTAGATCACAAATCGGATCAATGAGATTGTTTTCGTACCCAACCTTGCATTACTCCCTTTTTCATATACTTATTTTGATTTAATTTTCTGATTAATAAAAACAATCTTTTAATACTTGTGTAATTTGTTGTTGGCTTAGTTAGGAGGTACTCCCTTCGTTTTTTTTTATTTGCATCACTTTTTTTTTAGGGTATTTTTTTTTAAAATGCATCACTTCTATATTTGGTAACTTTATAATATATTTTATCATTTCTCTCTCTTACTTTAAACTCCACTCAACTTATTTTATCATTTATCTCTCTTCCGTGATCCCCGCTAAAATAATAAAAATATTTATCCTCTATCACATACTTTCTCTTTCATGATCCACGTCTTACTTTTATTATAATAATTTATTCACCCACTTATAATATTATATTACTCTCCTAAAACTTAGTGCAATTCAAAGTGATGCAAATAAAAAAGATAATAAAAAAAAAATGAAAGGAGTATATTTTCATGGGATCAATTTTTTTGGTTTGAGTCCTTACTTTATTGATTGGTACGGGGTAAATCTAATACTCGTAATGTGTTTGGAATAGGATAGATCGGGCAAGTAAATATGCTAAATGCTAAATGTAGTATTCCAGTCAAAAGTACACATTACAAAACGAGGGGAATGCATTTCAAAGCTCGAATATCGAGGACATGAATTAAAAAAAATCTAAGTTACAAAAAAGGACACTCTTGTGGATACGATAAGAGTTGGGGCTCCACGTGTGACACAAATCTAACAACAAGAATCCTGACTTCATCAAAAGCTTCTACTGTCCACACGTGGGGTCATTGCTCCTTACACGCGGCACTTCCTGCACGTTACCTTCATTTTTCTGTCCCCCTAAGATTACCCTTTTTACCCTTGCATTATTCAGAAATTTACGATTTAGCTTTACAATCTTCCGTAATTGCTTAATTTTAATTATTTTATTACGTTTGTTAATGTAAAACTTTAATGAAAAATAAATTTAATTTTTTATAAGTAAAAATTTTAAAAGTTACTTATATTAGGGTAATATTTATTGAGACAAATTCAAACACATAAATATATTTTTCATTACCTATTATTCACAAAAGATGGTAAAAAAAGAGATAGTGAATAGTGTAAAAGCTAAGCGGAGAACGAAAGAAGTAATTATTAATAAGGGTTTGTTCTGATTTATTGAACTAAATTGCATTATTTATGACAGAAGTAAATTAGAAATTAAAGTGAACTGAATTGAAATTAAGCAGAAGATAACAAGTTCTAAATATAAAATATAACAACTAAATGTTAATAAACTATATAATTCATCAAGACAATTCCAATTCAACAAGTATCAACAAAATTATGTAACAGAGAGAGTAATTTTGTTCTACGTTTGTCAATACAAATTTTTTATTATTAATATTTTCAATTAATTAATGATAAGTTATTAATCACAGTCTATTTGTTTCATAATCGTCATGATCAACCAGTTTTTTTTTAAAGCATCTCAATTTGACCAATACATTTAACAACATGAAATTTTGACCAATAAAATTTTTTAATTAACAATACGTACAAAATATAACAAAATTGATATTCACCATTATTCATTGAGGTATATGATTTTAACAAGTATTTATATAACCATGATTAAACTTATGTTTAAGCATAATCATTACTTAAAGTGGTGTACATAATTAGTTCAAAAGTCAAAATAAAACACGTAACAGAATGGAGTAATATATATTTTCTTCATTTCTTAATCGATTCATCATTTTAACGCATTTTTTGCGCTATTACATTATAAATTTAACTACTTTTATGTAGCAATATACAATATATTAATTGTTATCTATTTGGTTATCTAACTTAAAAGGACAGATTACGGAGTAGAAAGTAAATTGTTGCAAATATTAAGGGATAATGGAGGGAGTAAGGCCTAATTCGTTTTGTTAAAAATAACTTTTCAATTAAGGGTATGTTCTAATTTATTGAACTGAGCTGAATTGAGATGAACTGAATTAATTGGAGCTGAAATAAACTGAACTGAACTGAATTGTTTATGAGAGAAGAAAATTAGGAATTGAACTGAATTGATTGAAGCTGAACTGAACTGAAATTAAGCTGAAGGTAACAGGCCCTAAGCACATAATAATAATGTATTAGTTCTTCTTCTCAGTACAGTGCCTTGATAAAATGTTAAAAGAATTACATTGAAATGACATGACTATATTTTTATTTTGGAAAGGGACATGACCTTTTATGGTTAAGGAAAAAACATGAAATTAGTCAATGTAAATCCGTAAAAGATGTAAAATGTCAAATAAATGTCTAAAAGGAATGGAAGAAATAGTTTATTGATGATGTCGTAGATTACATTATTGTAAATATTTGCTGTTTTAGAATTATTAAATTAAACGAAAGAGCTAATAAACTTTGGCTCCACCAATATTATTTGTTTGAGAGGCTCCACCTTTCACACAATCACACTGGTGTAACAATGAAACCACATTTATAATCCAAAGTCTCACAGTCTCACAAGTTACACACTAAGAAGGAAGTAATTAATTATAGAAAAATTGATAATAATATTAAAAGAGAAATTACCCTAAGTAAATAAATTTACAATCCTTTTATTTTAAAGATATTTTATTTTATTTTATTTATTTTATTTTTCTTTACTGCCCAATGTTTTTTTCCTATTAAAAAAATATCAATTGACCAATTTTTTTTTTTGCTAAAGTCTAAAACCATGGGTAACTTTAAGATCATTTAAAAAAAAAAAAAACTGTTATTATATAATTTCTTTCTTTTATTAAAAATGATTTAAAATTTACGTTTTATGCTTGTTGATAAAAACTTTATACATTTAATATCTAAAGATTTATAAAATTGATGATTCAAACTATATGATGTATTATTAATTCAACGATATGTTATATAATTTTACCTTTCAAAAAATAGTTATGTACTTTGTATTTCGTATATTTTTAATTTCTCGTATAATAATTAATAGATCAATATGAATTATACAAACTAATCTATTCATAATATACTAATTAAAAAAATCATAACTATAAAGATACACATAATTCGATCTTTTCATTCTTGAAAATTCATCTCACTTTTCATCTTCGTTTCACATTATTTTAATCAATTTTTATCAACCCTAAATTATCGTCTTGCACTTCTTACCCCTTATCCCACAATATTTACACATTTTCACTAAGGGTCTGTTCACTTCAACTTAATTTCAGTTTAGTTCAGCCCCAATCTCTTCAATTCAGTTCAATTCAGTTTAGTTCAGTTTCGAATTTCCTTCTCTCATAAAATAGTCAGTTTAGTTTAGTTCAGCTTATAATTTCCTTCTCTAAAAAAATATTCAGTTCAGTTCAACTCTAATCAGTTCAACTCTAATCAGTTCAGTTCAGTCAGCTCCAATCAATTCAACTCTAATCAGTTCAGTTCAGTTCAGCTCCAATCAGTTCAGTTCAGCTCAGTTCAGTAAATATGAACAAGCCCTAACTCTCTTCTATATTATCCACTCTTTGATTCTTATACTTGTTAATGTTTTTACTTTCTTTTATTCTATATGGAGCACCTACTCTCTTCGTTCCGGAATAACTAACGCGTTGGACTTTTTTTCATTATTCATATATATATTAACTTTGATTATAGATTTTATTAACATAACAACAACAAATTAAATTTTATCATAAAAATATGTTGTTAAATTAGATAGGCATTGATATACAGTTTCATAATATAACCTTTATATATATATATATATATATATATATATATATATATATATATATATATATATATATATACTATAAAGTCAAATTAAATTAATACATCGACATATGTGTAAAGTTTGATCGTGTCAAGTATTTTAAAATAGAGGAAGTAATTTTTTTTTCCCTACTCCTACAGTCCTACTATACATTTTTAGGAACAAATTTTATCTCAATGAACTCAAAACTTTAAAAAACAAAGGGAGAGTTTTCCTTTCTAAATGACGGCAAAAAAAGTTCCAATATAAAAACTTCATAAGAGCACTATTATTTAGTCCAACAACAACCCTTTATCCATATGCCCACGATTCTCAAGATGTATGATGTCATATTAATACTTTAGGAATTTAGGTGCGCTTTGATGTTATGATGTATCTCAAGTTATTCTGTTCCTCGAAAAGTACTCAAAAACCTTATATTATATTTATTTTTATAAATTAAATGATATAAAGTGCCATGCATAACCCATATTGTACTAATGTGGTATACACCTCATGATCATGCACATGGAACTCTGTACATCCATCGGATTATAGTATGAGTTTAATTAATATTAAGGCTTCGTTCTTTTAGATTATTTTCAGTTCACTTTAATTTATTTCATTTCAGTTTGGTTTAACTCTAATAACTTTAGTTTAATTCATCTCTTAATTTTCTTCTCTCGTAAAATATTCAGTTTAGTTCAGTTCAATTCAGTCAATGAAAACAGGCCCTAAGAGTAATTAATCTTATATATAATAATTATTTATGATTGTGTCTTAACATAATCAATTAAGACTAATCAATCTATTCGTTGGATACGTGCATGGTAGGAGTAGCTTTGATGGTAATGTAGTTGCTTGTGGTTTGGTAAGATTTCGACTGGTGCACTATTCACCATGTACTTACCCCTTTAATTATTATATTGTTTAATGTATGTTGATGTTTAGGGTTAGGGTAAGGGTAATAGCGTAAAGAAATGAATTTAGTGGTAGAAGTATATATTGTAGGTAAGATTTGTGAGCAAGCACATGTGCGCGCAATCACTAATTAGTACTTCGTAGTAGCCTAGTAGGTCTTATATGCAATTGATGCCATGTTGCCGTGAGATCAAAATAAGGATTATATATTGATAGAAGTGTCATTGGATAATTCGATGCCCAACCCATGCCCTTTTATATATGTATATTTCTCCATGTATTCATATAATCGCTAATCGCCAATGATTCGTAACACTTTCAATTCGTTAAAACTTACACATGATACATTCATACATAAAGGTTATCTACTAATATATATGGGCGTTTGACATTTAATTGTAGTTGCTAAAAGCACTTTTTTTTTTTCTTTTTTTTCTTTTTTTTTTTGGTGCTTGATCCGGACTACTCTAAACTCGAGCATTTATTTTGCTCATCAATCCATATCGTTGTGATTAATTATGTAGTTGCTTCATCCTAGCTAGAGAGGGTAAAAATATTCAAAACCTACAAGTTCAAAGATAATTGAATTGGAATGATAGGTCATCATCATCATTTAAAATTTTAAATCACTATCCTCAATGTTTATTGATAGCTTCATTTATGTATGGTCAGTAACTTTATTTTCCCTATTACATGTAATTTTATCACGACTCTATCACATTATAACAAGTGGTATATATGATGCGTCAAGTATAAGAATTTATGAAATCTTAATTAGGGTTACAATTCTTGCACACATCACATGGTAATAACCTATCCCATAGAATTAAAAACTTGAAATACGTAACATAGTACAAGTAGTTGTTAGTTAATTACCAGCGTAATAGACCAACAGTTACAATAATAATATTATAAGACGACCTTAATTATAGTGTTGGTCGGCCTTAAACTACTGCGGTCATATCTAGTTTGATATACTTTTGACACATTGACTATAAATCGGGATGCTAAATGGTAGTTTTTTGAGACATTATCTAATATGCCTCTCTATTTCTAGTATGTGTGCTTTATATGACTGCTATCTATCTCTAAACTACGTGGTATATATACTTGTAAATTTCAACTTGTTTTTATTTTATATGAAACCATTGATAAAAAGAAGTATCTTCGAAAGAAATACATGTACGTAGCTCATTGTTTGAAGCTTTCTATTACGTGAAATAATAGTACTATGACGTGATTGTTTAGAAGTCGTATGCTTGAGAGAAGACGGATCTAATCTAATCTTATCATTTATCTTTATATGTTAAAATAAAATACATTGATTTATGATACAAGTACACAATATTTCTACTTAAATGTTATACGAAGTATATATTATTGCGAATTATAGAGATGAACGAACAAGGTGAAAATGATACTGTAATTCAAAAGGACAAAAAGACATCACGAGCATGAAGCTTTTAAGAGGGTTGGAAGTGGAAGTCCATATCCAAATCACATACAACGTTGACAGATGATTATTAGCATTGACCATCATACCATTTTGCCAAAAAATATGATGTTGCTTTAATATATTATTGTAGTCTTGAATTGCTATATAGTAATACTGTTAGAAATACGGGTTTAGGTCACACGTATTGTCGATAGAGAGTTCACTTTACAACTCCAAAGGAGTTCCATCCCAAAAACATATGGCGATAGGAGAAGTAAAGATGGCTCTGGGCCATGCCAGGTCGTGCCTCGTGTCAGGCCCACGTATTTTGGGATTAGTTAGGTCTGGACCATGGCTCGGCCCACGAGTTTCATGTCGTATTGAGCCGAAGATTTCAAAAGGTTGGCCCGTGCACGGTCGTGCCAGATTTGCGTGCCTAAGCAAAATTGCATTGATGTTAGCATGCTTTGTTGTGCCGGGTCCGACCGAGCCGTGCCTTATCATGCTTCTTCCAAATAAATGCGGCCCAACCCACAACCCACACTCACAGTACCGTGCTATGCTGTGTTTTTTCCGTGCCCGTACCATGCCGTGCTTTTTCGGTGCTGGGCTTCAGTTCGGCTCAGCCCAGTGCCATCTTTAAGGAGGAGTTGCCCTTCAACCTTATTAAGTGTTTTAACTCTTAACTTTTATCAATATGAGACCTTATATGTGTTATTTGGTAATGATGTACCTCAAAAAATATGTTAATGAAGCTTGCTGATCATGTAGGAAAGACACTGATCCTGTTACACCCTTATACCTTCATAGTTTGGTATATTGGATAATTTGATGTAACCCTTCTTGTACGACTTTTATGTTCGGTAATTGGAATTTAATTATTAACCAAATCTAATTGAGTTTGTAAATTTTATTTTCTTCTTAAGGACCAACAACAATAATTCTACAATCAATTATAAAGTTAAATCCATACTTTATAAGATGTCAATAGCCCAAATACATTGATTTTAATAACCAAATTAAACCGAGAATGCAACATTCAATTTTTGCTTAATGAGCAACAACAATCACTCTACATATAAAGTTAAATTCATGCTTTATAAGATGTTACTGAACCAATAAATTGTACTCCATTATTTAACGAATCTTTCTACCTTGAAACCCAATAACCCTTTTGATACATAGTATATGTGTACATACCCGGTTCATTATTTATGAGGAAGCTTGCGATTTTATTTTCTTCATCAAGTTATTCATTTGTTGTCAAATTTTAATCAGATCGAATCAATTTTTAATAGTTCTATATATGCCGGGATGAAAACCAAAAGAATTTGTACAAACAAGATGTAATTATCAAATGGGTAGTACTAGAACAAGTAATGGCCCTTAACAAAGTTGAAATAATAATGTGACTTATTAGGTAGGGTCACAAAAATTGTGATTGAAAATTACACAATTTAAAGCACTGTGATTCTTCTAGGATATGCATGTTATTATCATAGGGACAAGATTGACAAAACAATACATTAACACCAATTTTCTTTTCCGACCCTAAAAACACCAAATTCTTTTTAGGTCGTGTAAGAATATATGCACATTTGATCTTTTCTGTTGTTTTACCTCAAAAGCCAAGTCCACTATATTATAAATCATGATGTTGTCACTATTTCTTACTGAATACGTTGCTTTAATTTGGAATATCATTCAGCTAATCAGCTTTGTCAAATTTTACTTAACTTAATCCCAAGGGAAGAAAAAAAGAAGAGGAATTGACCTTTTGATGAGTTACCGTAGGATGAAGGGCGTCCTCTAGCCCCACCATGGAAAAAAAATCACACTCGCTTTAATTAAAGAATAATTTTGAGAGTAATCATGAATGTATTCATAAGTGGTATTTTCTCGATATCACTGTTTACACCTTGTTTACCGTGTATATTGTTAAACATTGCCTTCTAAAATTTGACTTAAACTCATTGTGCAATATACGAAGTATTAACATTAAGTTATCAATGTCATTTTTATTTCAAGACCCGCCATTCCCATCCCCTCTAGCCTCTAGGCCTCTACCCCTTTCGATTCAGTGAGGATCGATCTCGAGACAAAACCTCTACGAGATGGAAGTAGTTAGATAACCATATATCATGTTGCTTCCTCTTCCTCAAAGAAACCAATGGTTTGAGTTTTGGAATGCCCTAAAAATGCAATGGATTGATTAGTGCATGAAAATTCTTTGGGAGCAAAATGAAGTAATTGTGTGATCGTAAAAAGGGTCCCACACATTCATTGTATGGATCTATTGTACAAGTTTTGTGTGTCCTAGAATTGTGAATTAACTACCTTAGTTGCTAATATGTGGCTACAATTTGATGCTTTGTCTTCAAGATTGTCAATCTTTTGGTGGTTAAAGTCACAAGCTAATCCACAAGAGTCAAGAGGGCCCTTGGTATCTTTACTTGATTTTTATGTTTGAGCTTTCTTGTTTGATCTTTCGGGTACATCTCATAATTTTGCATTTATAAAAAATCTCATAGCTAGCTTAGCTTGTTCAACATTTTTTAAAAAATTTACCATATCATATGTAACTATTCATAATAACCTACATTAGTCATAATCTACAAAATGAGTAAAGAATGCTCTCCAATTACTTGCTTAACTTTTCGCTCTTGAAATAACACCTTATTTTAATTTGCGTGCACATCCTTCAGTACCTTTTAAACGTTGTATTGAGAATTGGAGGGAGAATTACTCGATTCATATTGATACGTTCATAAATCATAATTCATACTTTAATGCACGTAGCATTATAAGACTGCTTTATATCCAAACGAATTCTTGACTAATCAAAAAACTTTCATTATTAGCACGTACATGAAACCCTAACTATATGATATTAACAACATTTCACACTGTAATTACCGTAAAATTTACTAGAAGAGGTAAAGAAGCGAAAAGAGCTCCTTAACAAAGGGGTAAATAATTAACAATAGAAGAAACATAAGAAGGAAATGGCTTAGCAAAGTCGCAAAGACTCGCACATGGCTACATGCAAAACCATCTCCAAAAATCGCACACGCGTCTAGTGATTCATTTGACTTTGTACAACCCATATTTATAGTAACGTTAGTCAATTATTGTGTACTTCTCTAATTATTGAGATTTACTAAAACTGTCTAGGATAATGTTTTTTTTATATTTTTTTTGATTGGAAATTCATTTTTAGTTGTTATTTTATAATTGAAACATCTGTAAAGCCGTGATTATTATTATTATTATTATTATTATTATTATTATTATCTAAAATCTCTCATTATCTACTTAGTCGCCTTTTTAGGAGCAAATTAATAGATAAAAAAGGTTTACTAAGCAAAAAGAGTTATGGTTAAGAAACTTATATGTACTCGTACATACTTAAAATGGTATGGTATTGGTATGATAATTATAACGTAAAACAAAGGTATCAAATATTTAATAAATTTGCCACATGTATATATTAAAGTATGATTTTTTTGGAGTATGTAGAGCTTTCAATTAGATTATAAGTAATACTAGTATACGTATAATTAAATTAATTTATTAAGATATATATGGCTATATAACCATTGATGTCATAATTTGCATAGCAAGCCCCCTTGATCAGTCCTTCACTATATGACTATATCAACCATTGTCTTACCCTATGATCGATAATTTCATATTTACAATTTTTTTTTTTTTTCATCATTTGAAAATTGAAATAGCTTAAAGTGTATACCATAGAATTATTGCTATCCTTGCTTATAGAAAATACTTTATTAGGGTCTGTTTTGATATACTGAATTGAGCTGAATTGAACTGATTGGAGCTGAGCTGAACTGAAATGAATTGTTTATAAGAGAAGGAAATTAGGAACTGAACTGAACCGATTGGAACTGAACTGGATCTAAGCTGAAGAGAACATGCCCTTAATCTCTAAAGGGTTTTTAAAGAGGGGGGGGGGGGGGGGGGAACAAACCTACTTCTATTATAGATAGGGTAAGTATAAATTGAACTTTTAATACGTATTTAACAAATACATGATTGAAGATGTCAATGAGCATGAGTATTGGTAATTGAGCAAAAAATCAAGTAAGTGTATATCATATTTAATTCAATCTCGTACTAGTGATTAATGAACTTTTAATATCAACTGTCTAAATACATTACCACGATATTTATGTTATGAATCTTCTCATAAGAAGGTTCTCTAATCCTAATGTTACGTATTGACTCTGTTTATAAATTTTAAATCATCCTTTAATCCCTAAGGATCGTGGAAAAATTGAAATTAAATTTAGTAAATCCCTCTAACAAAACCTAGATTAAATCCATATGACAAAAAAAAAAAAAAAAAAAAAAAAAGTGTACAAATTCTTTTTTTAATTAGTAATGACGATTTTGATTAGACCTCAATTCTTATAGGTTTTGTTCAGTATTTATGGGCCAAACATTTAGAATTAAAGGGAAGGGTAATTAAATTCCTACCTTCAACTTCGTTTTTAAATACTTTCACTTAGGCCCCGTTCACTTCACCTTATTTTTGCTGAACTGAAATTATTTTTACTGAAACAAAATTATATTTGCTGAACTTAAATTATTTTTATTGAACTTAAATTAATTTTACAGAACTGAAATTATTTTTGCTGAACTGAAAATTATTTTTACTGATTTTCTATTATAATTCTTCTTTAAGAAAACTAAATTTTATTGAACTGAACTTATTTTTACTAAGTGAAATTATTTTTACTGAATGAAATTAATTTTATTAATCTGAATTTATTTTTACTTAATATTATTTTTTTAAGATGAAGTAAACAGGGTCTTAGTAGGATCTAAATTTCTAACTTTAAAAATTTGAGATATAACTTTATTAAGTGAGTCAACACTTTATTAATACGTGTACAAATACTTTGTTAAACAAATACGGAGAGTCGAAAAACCAAAAAGCTTGAGAATACAAAAAGACTTTACGTATTTGACGCTCCACCGCCTTTGGAAATTCAATACCATGAAAAATTACCCTTTATTAATTATTAGTATTTCACTGACACCACCCTTAAAATCACCAATTATATTCTCACCTTCACCTATCATATCACACCACATGTCCTCCCAAATTCCACCTCATCAAAATCCCACGAATCCCAATAAACCTTCCTTCACCCCCAAGTCACAGCTGGTAACTCTAGAACCTCCTCCACCTCTAGTATTTTCCACATTATTTAACCGCTTTTGGTAATTAAAATCCATTTTAATTAATTTTTACCTTAATTCTCAAAAATCTTAACCATGGTTAAATTACCCCTTTATATACCCCTCTTCATCTAGCCGTCTTTTGCTATCATATCATCGGACACGAATCGAAACTACAAACACTTACCAAATAACACTTATAATTTTATAATATTATTATTGTTTGTATACATTTATTTTCTTTCTGTAAAAACCCGAAATCAAAATGATGATCGGAGAAACCCGCCGTCATCATCAGATTGATGTACCGCCGTGGCAGGAATCGTATTCTCCCACGGCGGTACATATCTCATCCCCAGCCTCCTCACCGCCGCTACAGTCAAATAGCGGCGGTATAGGCTCTAATCATCTCCCTAATTCCCCCACTTACTACGACGCTGTTTTAGCGTCCCTTCGTCGGTACCTCCTTGCTGACGCCGTTGATAAGGAGGCTTCTCCGGCGGCGGCGACTGTGACGGTGGACTATTCGAGTGAGGTTGATTTTTTATCAGGTGAATATGATGATGATTTTTTCATGTATGATTTTAAGGTACGTAAGTGTACTCGGGCTCGGGCCCATGATTGGACTGAGTGTCCCTTCGCCCATCCTGGCGAGAAGGCGAGGCGAAGGGACCCGAGGAAGTTTAGCTATTCGGGGACGGCGTGTTCCGAGTTTAGGAAAGGCGGATGCAAGAAGGGTGACGGGTGTGAGTTCGCTCACGGGGTGTTCGAGTGCTGGCTACACCCGACCCGGTTCCGGACCCAGGCTTGTAAGGACGGGCCCGGGTGTAAGCGCCGGGTTTGTTTCTTTGCCCACACGCCTGATCAGCTCCGGACCGGTCCGGGCCTCGGTAGCCCGAGAGGAAGTGGGCTTGTCTCGGGCTCCGAGGACAGCGCCATCAACACCCCGTCGGTAGGCGACCTCATGGCGTCAATCAGGAATCTACAGCTAAACAAGGTCAAGTCCATGCCGAGCTCGTGGGGGAGTCACCCCATGCACGTGAATGGCTCGCCTGTATTCGGGTCTCCTCGCGGGGTTGGGACTCCCACAGCGATTAATCGGGCTGGGTTCTTTAGCCTGCCGACAACCCCAACCCGGCCGAGGATTGGGTATTGGGACAATCAAGATATTGGTGAGGAAAATGAACAGCCTGTGATGGAGAGGGTTGAGTCTGGTAGGGAGTTAAGGGCTCGGATGTTCGAAAAGTTGAGCAAAGAAAACCCTCTTGATGGGTCGGGTAGCCCACTTTCGACATCGGCACCCGGACCGGGTCCCGATTTCGGGTGGGTGTGTGATCTTATTGAGTGAATTGAATTACCACACCCTAGAATACACACCCATTTGGATATTATGAGTACGTAAAGCCAATATTCTCTTGCCATGGAGTAAATTATTTAGGATCACGGTGATTTGTGAAGAAAAATAATTTCACTCAAAAAAAAAAAAAAAATTATTTTTTCCAAATTTTTTTTCCCCAAGTATTTTTAACTAAAAAATTTGGGTATTAGAAGCATTAATTAATTATTTACTACTCATATTATAATTATGATTAGTTCATTCATTTTAATTTTTTAAAATCTGGCAGTCTAAAACAATTCTGCTGACCCAATGGAAGTACCCATTAATTTTGGGAGATTTCAAGATTTACTATGAAAGGAATGATATTGTAGATAAAACTTTCCCAAATATGTGGGGGTGTTAAGGAATCCCAAAAAAAAAGAAAAAGAAAAAAAAAATCAACTTTTTTTTTTCAATTACCTGGGGGACAATCTGGAAGGTCCTAGATTTGCCAAGAAAAAGGAGGAAGATCTTATTTTGTACAGCTGAAGCCTACTCTTTATTTTTTTTTACCAAGCTGCCTAAGAAGGAAAATGAAGAGGAAGACAAGTAATTTCCCATTTTAAGTATGTAATTTTTCGTATCGATTATTATTGTTACGAGTTATGATAGATCGATAATGAGTTTTATGACTATTAATCGTTGTTAATTAGCTTTGAATTTTCTATATTTAGGTTGTAAATATTGTGAACTACTCTTACAATTATTATATAATGGTAATGTATAATTATTTGTTTGTTATTTTTACCGAGTGATTGGATTTTGTACGAACTGCGTCACAAATGCTTGTTAGGTTGATGTGATTTATGGGTTGCTTAGAATGGCTAGTATTTATGGACCACTAGCTAGAATAATTGGTAGTGTTTTGTCTATATTTGTAAAGATTGAACAAGATGCATTTGCTACTTTGTGGCACTCATTAAGTTCCTTGTGTTTTTGATGGTGTTCGTTGACACCCTTTTCATGCTATAGATCAATAGATGTAATGTACCCAGGGAAATATGGTTAACAATTTTATATATACAAGTTGATGTCGATATTGATGGTCGATTGATTGTATGTTAGACATTGGTGTGTTTGTGGTTTGGTGGTGTGAATTGGGATCTAATTGTTTTGGATTTGTTATGTATTACGACGAACAAATATTTTTTTGTCTTGATTAGAGTATTAAAAAAAAATTTGTTTTGTTTGCACATAATTATATCACTTTTGTGGTGGAGTGCTTAGCTTAATGTTGGATAAAGATGGTACGATAATTAGGTAGTGATCGGGTTCAAGATTTAAACAAGTGGATTTTTAATTGATTGCATGTGAGAAAGTTTTTGTGATTATGTTGCTATTGGTTTTTGATAGTTTGCTATGGATTTTGATAATTAGTAAAGGAGATACGAGAACTTAAGTGGGGATTGTATTGTTTCTGTCATATTAAAGCTTCCTTAACTTTTTTAAAAGATGTTTAATTTTGGGGAAGCTTCTCTAGTCAAGGCATGGTATGGGTCACGAAAGACATCAGTAAGATAGGTGAACTTCGTATATGTTTTTTCAATAAAGGGATTTCACGAGTACATTGTAAGATAATTTTGGTTGTGATCATTCATCAATAAATGAAAATTTATAGGCTTATCAGTGCGTCTTGTGTGCGGCTTACCACACCATATGACCATTTGTTAAATAACAAAGGACCCCTATTATAACACTGATCCAGTAACCCCTTGTAATACTGCCAGGTAATCCCTATAACACTGACAAAGTAACCACTGTAAAACTGAATGAGTAATCCCTATAACACTAACGAAGTAACCCTCATAATGGATGGACACACGATATGGCCAGCCACATAAAAGGCTTTGTGTAGGCTTATTATCTCTCAAGATGTGACTCATTATGCCCTAAAGCCCTTGATAATGTATACCAAGGGAGCACACGTCATTATTTATTAGGGTGAATTTTGATCATGTAATGTACACTTATAAACTCATGTTTTCACCCGAACTTTTTAGAATTAATATAAATTAAATAACACTAGCTCACATATGAACTTGTTTTCATGTTTTAAATTGTAATCATTAATCTTGAAGACTTAAGGTTGTAAGCTAAGGGACCAAGTCATTACCTTTAATATTATTATTTTTTTAAAAAACTTTTTGCACCTTAATTAATTACTAGTGAGGTGCGATATTGACATTGTTCCTCAAAATTTGATCATTTTCCCAATTTTGTAGCATTGAGAAAAGCTCACTCAATCACCAATTCACCATATGTCCATTTGCGTATATTTTTACCCTTTATTATCTTCGATTTTTTAGGAGGAACAAACAATTGGAGTTTAATTGCACTTTCTCTTATCCTATTATCCATTTATCTCACATAAACTACAAGCCTACAAGTAGGATCAATTAATGTTTTCTATGGCCCAATTAGCATGATTGGAAAGTTGAAACTTCTTCATTAAGACTAAGGATTAATGGAATCATCTATACGTGGATGTCACTTAGGAATTATAGGTAGTACTTGATGTACTATATTACAAGGGAGGTTTCAATAACCATAAGATTAGAGATTTTATCTTCCAAATTCTATTAATTAATTTTTTAGGGGGATAAGGATTTCCTTTATTATCACCAAATTGTATTGTTGAATTAGTCAGTCTTTTTTGCCACATCGATGCTATGAGACTCAAAGCCAACTCTATTTCCGTTTTTTTTTTTTTCCTGATTGAGATTTGAACGTCCAAGATCCAACCCCTTTGCTTACTTTCAAACGTTTTTGCGTCAATCTATTATGGTCTTTCTCCTAATTTTACTAAATATAAATGAGAATATATATGGTTGAATAGGCCACATCGATGCCATGAGACTCAAATTCAACTCCATTTTCGTAGGTTTTTTTTTTTTTGTTTTTTTTTTAAAAAAAAAAAATTATTTTATTGAGATTTGCACGCCCAAGATCCAACCCCTTTGCTTACTTTCAAACGTTCTTGCGTCAATCTATCATGGTCTTTCTCCTCAACCTACTAAAGATAAATGAGAATATGTATGGTTGAATAGTCTACATTCATTGGTGGTGATCTTTATAAGAATTATATTTCTACTTTACTTCCACAAAAATACATCCTATTTAAACATTTTGATTAAATCTCAACAATCCTAATGATTTTTAGAACAATACTTGTCTCTTATTAGAACAATACTTGTCTCTTAAAATATCAAAATAATACAAAGTTTGATTTTTTGTTGTTCACCTACATTTTGTTGCTTTGGCCTCTATATCATTATTGTATTAGTTTGTACATACAACTATATATATGAGTAAGACAAAATCAATGCTACTTAGATTGTATGATGATCTTAAATATAAATTCTTTGTCTCCTCAAATGGCACTGTCTGGAATTCACCAGCTACTCACAATGTCACAACAATGCAATTTATGATCCATGCTCATCACCACACTAGTCTCACTATATTTATGCCTATGGACTGTGGTCCAATCTATTGAGCCCGTACTATAAACACATCTATAAGAATTGAAAATAAATGATATAAACGACATTTAATCTGATATCTTACGTACCACTCTACATCAAAGATTTTTGCCAACTACATTACTCAATTATTTAATTACCGACAATAAATCTATAATTAATTGCTAACTACCAATTAATAAATTAAATTATTTCAAGAGTGAATAATTTATACTCATTTCATCACTTGAAAACGATTGATATAATTCTTCATGGTTTAACATAGCAAAAAAAACTTGAGAATTATTTTCATAGACAATTTTTCCTTTTTGACCCATCCCATACGATACGTTAATGTGACTGGCATACAAAAAATCAGATCGTCTGACAATGTGGGTACAATCCATTTAATTCTATTTGATAGCTATTTATGCAGTTGACTAATGGCATCTTCAACACCATAAGTTTTCTCCTCGATCTCACACCGTGCAAAATCGATCTAAATCTACCAATTGGTTGTTGATGTAGTGGTGATTGGGGCTATTTTTGATAGAAAGGATCGCGTGTTCGATCTCCCCGCAATAACAATTGAAAGGGGACTGAAACCTAACCACCCAGAACTAATCCTCGAATCCGGATTAGCCTCAAAAGATGAACCGGGTGGAACAAAAAAAAAAAAAAAAAAAAAAAAAAAAAAAAAAAAAAAAACCTAAATCTGAATACAAATTAAGTTACGTTCTTTTTCATTTGAATACTTCTCACTTATTTGTACTCGGTAGCTGTATATGTCAACAATTAAAGTTTTTCGTTGATAACAATTCAATCAGCAATCGAAATGATGGTCCAAACTTGGAATTCTCCTTCCCAAATTTGACTTAATTGACTAATTTGATAGGTTAAATTATCAAGGATCTTGCTAACGAGCGCCCCGCAGCGTTAGATAAGGAGTAATTATATTGGTTAAAATGGTATTAAGTTAAGAATGCATGACAAAATCACGCGTCGTTTGGTGTAATTAATGTTTACTCTAATATTTGTACTTTAATTCTCTTATCTAACCAAGAAATGATAAGTGATCTATTTCTTATTGTTATGGTTGAACACTTGAATTGCATATCAAAAAGCTATTTCAACTATATGCTTAAACAAAGCAATAGGCTGTATTTTATTTTTAAGAAACTATTTCCAGAAACAATTAAGGTAAGAGAATAGTTTTATAGTAAAATTTACTGAGTAGTATGCTACAATTATAAAGTGGTGCAATTGAAAGATTTCGGGAACTTATTGCAACAAATTTTAATTGATGCGCTAATTTATTAGAGAGAACAAATATTTGAATTATAGAAGAGCACCACGTGACCGATAATTTTTTTTTTTTTTTTTTATTGATAATCGTGAAAAGCAGATGAGAGATCTTTTAGGAACCACGAGAGTAGAAGATGCATGTATCTAATTAATTTTTATAAAAATGTCAAAAAGATTTTGGTTATCAATACATGGCAAGTGCTATTTCAATCAATTCCTACATTTTTTTCCAAGTTTATTTTATAATTTGCATTATTGAATATAGAAATTTGTGGTCATCTTTATGAATTAGTTATAAAATAGTTTAGATTTGCAGTCTCCTATCAATTAGTCTCCCTCAATGAGACATTACACATGCATTAAGCTAAAGTAGGTAAACTGTCCACTATTTTATGAATTTGCAATATCATAAACTAGCCATGCTTTATTATGGATATAAGTATGGCCTTGAAAAGGAAATGGTCATTCGAATCTTTATTTTCTTTCTTCTTTATGTGTAAACTTGTTACATCATATACAACTTCACATACACAAATTTCATAGACACTTCAATACTCCCAATCTCCATCTTACAACCCTATCGAAAGCGCCTAATATGCCATTTTTAGTACTATTTAACGAAGTAGTAGTTGTACGTACATCACAACCTCAAATATAATGAATAGTAAAAAAATAAAAGTGTATAGTCTTGAAAAAAACTTTAAAACGCAAAATTTTAATGTATAATATCACTTAATATACAATAAGCATGCACCCATGCTTTGTCTTTGTATTGCGATTGAAACTCAATATATATATATGCTGAAAATCACATAAATAGGTTCAAATTATTAAATTTATTTTGATTCAGGGTGTGTTCTATTCACACGATTTTCACTTATCTGTACTTATTTAAACTTATTACACCTCATTAAAATTTATTTTAGTTCTAATTTGTACTTGACTAACCCTTATCAGAACTTATTTTTCCTGAACTGAATAGTCTAAACTTATCTAAAATTAACTGATCGAACTTATCTGAACTTATTACACTTGCAATTAATAAGTGTAATAAGTGAAAATAAGGTGAACAAAATAAACTCTTATCTCAAACAAAAAAGGTAATAGAGGTGAATAGATGATATGAGGTCGAGTCTCATTTACATTAGATTGCTTATTACTTGTGTTTGAATCGTTGTACTCCAAAAATAATACAGTGATGCATGTGACATGAACCGAAGAAGATAAGGTATCCAAATTGTTGCCATTACCAAATTAAAATGACTTACTTGAAAGTAAGGTTACTATTTAAAATCATCACATCATGCGGTGACAAAAGTATGAACAAACTACTGTATTAACATCTTAAACCAAAACCACTTCACAAGTTAATTATAAGGCCTTGAAATGTACACAGTAAACTTGTACGGTTTCTTATCTGAAAGCATATAGCACCAGTTTGCAGTTGTTACTTGTTAGCCTAAACAGTACATTAACTACTGTTGTTACTTGTTAGCCTAAACAGTACATTAACTACTTCTAACTCATATTTTAATTTTGGATGACTTTTGAACGGCCATAATTTTGTATTAAATTAAATCACAACCGTTTATTTTTTATTGACTAACATGAACCGCTGATATGATTTACTTTTTATTTTATTTTATTTTTGAAGATTTTAATTAAAAAAAAAATACGTAAAATAAAATACTCCAAATTCTACATCATACCATTCAATTAGTTAAATCTATCATAGATCATAATCAGGTGCAAATTGATCAGAGCAAGAAATAAGCATCTCAATGATCCAAACCAATTGGCCACCATTAAGTCCTTTGAATTTGACGAGCGACAAATCGACCTTGGCCAATTCTTCTAAACAATCAGATTTTTCCAATTATTCTCCAGCATTTTTCTTAAGTGCGGAGTGATATGGGTGAACAAAGCTCGAAAAAAAAAGAAGTGAAGGGAAAAAATTATTGAGTAAACAATGAAGAAACTGAAAGAGAAACTGATAACAACGTGATTTTTTTTTTGTCACTGTTTTTTTTTTCAAAATTAAATAAAATAAATCAACGGCTTAAATTAGTCAATAAAAATAAACGGATATGATTTGATTTTATACAATGGCCACAATTTTACAGTGGCCATTTGAAAACTATCCTTTAATTTTTTTTTTAATTTTATTTTCCACTCATTATATGCTATAGATTTGGTGGTGGGAGCAACTTCACTTTTCAAAAGAGACTTTGTTGTCGTTTGGTTGCTATGGGAATTTACTTCCCAAAGGAATTTGTATTTCATGGGAATTAAATTTCTACATTAAATTCATGGAAATTGTATAAAGTTGTTTGGCTGGCATGAAGGAAGTTGCAAATCATGGGAGTTTTGTGGGAAATCACAATTCCCATGAATTTGCAATTCCCTCATTTACACTTTTTAATGTCAACCAAAACAATGCATATGTTTTATTTTTTTTCCTACGTTTCATTCTTTGTTCATACATGCATTCATACCACATTTGTTATTTTGAGTAAATAAAGAGTCGGTTAATAAAAAAAAAAAAAAAGATGGTGTGTTACATTTACTTCATACTGTTAAAATGCTACTCCCTCCGTTTTAATTTGTTAGTCCCATATACTATTTTGGGCGTTTCAAAAAAATCTACCCATATTGAATGTATTCCATTTTTAACTTAATTTTTATTTCCTATTTTATACATATTAAATTCTGATTGGTTAAGTTAATTGATTGTGAATTTATGACACGACTCTAAGTAAAGAAATTAATCCCTTGAATTATGCAATTATGGTTGACGGTTTCCTAAAAAAATCAAAACAATTTAAATAAGGCAAAACTATTTATGAATTGTTTTTTACTTTTATGTTAGATTCTTAATATTCTTCGTTTCTTATTTTATGTGATTGATTCCATATGGGACTATCATATTGAAACGGAGGGAGTAATAGATAAGTTATTAGATTTATCTTAAGATTAATGTACATTATTTTTTTTATTTTTTTTGTTTTTAACGAAGATTAATGTACATTATTGAAATATCAAGTTTTTATTAATATTTTATTTTATATAAAAGTAATGGAAAATGATAAAAGCTGAGAAAAAAATAGTGTGTCAATTATTCAAGAATGGAAGAAGTGGAGAAAATCTATGTTACTCAACTAGAGATATGTTGAAGCATCTCAACAGGGTAATATGGTCATTTTACAGGTTAATGGTGGGCCGGGTTAATAATGTTGCAAATTTGTCCAAAAAAATCTCTATTTGAGAACGGTGAAATTAAGAAACTTCAATGGGTAAATCGAACATGGCAAAAGTCTTCAATAGAGAAGGGCACAACCCTTTCCTTTAGGGGTTCATCATACCCTTATTTTCCACCTTTTTTGTTAAGGGTTTTAGTTTAATTCGACGGCTGGTGAATGTAGTGGTTCACAAGCTACTTACAATAAAGATGGAGGAAAGCATGAAGAAAATGAATGATATGATGGAGAAGATGAGCAAGAAGTACAAGAAAAAAAAGTACAAGAAAAATTTAAAAATTCATACTTTTCTTCTTATTTACAAGAATATCATTTTGAGATACAAAAAACGTATCTCTATTCGAGATTTCGGGGTTCCCTCGAAGAAGTATCATATCATTTGTAATACCTCTCATATACTTCTTTGTTAAGTGTGTTTGGCTGGGAGTAGTATTGAGATGAGTGACCTCTTGAAAAGTTTTCCATGGGTGCGCATGAGTGAGAACAAAATGCGCCGAAAAGACTTATGTTAGTCTGTGGGGACAATTGTTGGCCCTTAATGCGCATTTCTGTCCTTCCCTAATTTATTTGGGGTTGGAGTATTACATCATCTATTTAACATTGTTCAAATTGAAATGTATAAATAGAAAGCTCCATAGATCGCACACTTAGTGCATGTCCATATGTGATAAGTGTTGGGCCAGTCAACTTCAAATCCTATACACAATAAAGTCCTACACTTAGAGTCACATGAATTGTCCTACTAACACCTTCTTTTGCCTAAGTCTTTTCCAAAGCCCGAGCCAAGCGCAACCTTTGCTTTTTGTGAAACACATTTTTTGACAAAACAACTTTTTACCCATTCCATGTTTTGCACATCACACTTGAGGAGTGAGAGCACTATATTAGAACCCATCAAAGTGTCGGGCCGGGCCAATTCAGGTCAAAAATTGATCTGAGTTGGGTTTTATAGGGCTTTTAGGCTAATGGTATTCTGGATTTTTGGGCCATACGGGCCGGGCTTTTGAGGACCGAATTCGAGGATGGCCCTTAGGACCGGGTATGAATGGGTACGTTCTTTAACATTAGCGTAGGGTTTCTAATATGTTTAAGACGGCCTCAAGTATATATGTTATTTGCACAATTCAAACAGACTTTTTTGTACTTATTACCGGAATCAATAAGGAATATACAGACATTGTAGCCATTGTTGATTAAACTATACAAAAGTTTGGTATGTTGCTACGTTATTTCCCGGCAAATGGCAGTTATTGTCAAACTGCCTAATCTAGACCGTGAAGGTAGACATCAAGTGATAAATTTTCCAAAGCCAAATCTTAAAGTTACTTGGTGAGTGTTCAACTAATTTTGATTTTTTTCAATCCATTATTATGTAATGTAAATCTAGTTGTTTTCATCACATATATTACTTATCATAGGAGTACGATGTGCAACAAATCAAAATAGATGTGTGCATCATCTTGATAATGATAGAATTGACTAACAAAGCAATTTTACTAATGGTGATATACTTTAATGATGTATACTTTGCATATATAATGAGAAAAGTCCAATTTCCGGCCAGTGTTAACGTATGTGATGCGTCTAGTCACTATTGTTGACAATGAAACGTTCTAATGTAGGTATTGAATTTTAATTGATATATACTTATTTGGAACTTATAGTCACGTACGTGTTATATGTTTCTAAAAGAAAAAATCGAAAAAAGTTGTTACATTCGCTACTATTATTAAGTTTTATAATTGGTTCAAACATTACATCCTTATCTATTTACTTCGTAGTTATTATAGAAAATTTTGCGAGTTGTTCATTTCTTACATGCATTCATTTTTTTTTTCTTTTTACTATAGTGATTTAAAATGTTTTAACAATCATGTTACCCTCTCTTCTTTTTTGTACACCTGTTTTGATCTTATCCTTTCATTCCTCTCAATTACTTTCATCTAGACCTGATCAAATTCAGCCCGGCCCGTTGCCTCGGTTCGATTTAGGGCGGGTTTTGAGCCTTTTTTTCGGCCCGACTCGATTTATTTGAAAAAATTGGACAGGCTTGAAAAATCAATTTTAGTTATTTTTTTGGCAAAGCTGGAAAAGCCTGCATGGCCCGCAGATTTGGGCACATATATTCTGGCCCGAAGAATGGGCTCATTTTTTTTTCCTCAGCCTAACCCGCCCATTGATCACCACTACTTCCATCCCTTATTAGCTTGATCTTCCTCTAACCTTCTTTGATTGATCAATTACTCTTTACTCCATTTATTTTCATTCAAATAATTTATATTGCAACTAATGAACTAAATTTTTACTCATTACATTAAACTTATTAAAATAAGTTTAACGTGAACTCATTACGTTAATCAATAATTGTATGAATCTTTATATCAGCATCTCTAATTAATATTGCTGAGTCTCAATGCAATGTTCAATAAATACATAAAAGTTACACCACCTATTTATTGGTGACTAAATGTTCAAATGAAAACTTTTGGAACTCGTTGTTGAAAATACTTTCCAAAGTATAGGAAGGTTCGGTCAAGAAGTGGTTTTCTAATATGTTTAATATGTAGAGATTAAAATTAAAGGAATCTCAAAATTAATATTTATTTTTTTTAAAAAAAAAAACTCTTTACCTATGTGGAGTAAATAGGACGAATGAATGCATCTTCAAGGACTTCAACTACATCATCAATCGAATCAAGGCCATCAAAAATTATTTTAATAATAATAATAATATCAACTTTAGATTCACAGTAACATTAAAGATCATACAAGTTTTAATAAAAATTACTATGTTAAAAATAAGTTTATCATGTTAAAAATTAGGGTAATGATATATATAACCCTTAGGGTTATGTATAAGCATTAAATATACTTCTTAAAATGGAATTAAGTTGAAAATTCATGACAAAATTACGCGCAAATCAATGTGATTAATGTAAATTTATCCTTAATATTTCCTTTTTTAGCTTCTTATACATAGCCCTAAGATCACCACGTTCAATATAACATCAGCTGCATGTATATAAGCCCCAGGTCCACAATAATAGTATTGTGGACCCTAGATTTTTTTTAATATATAGGCTTGTTTATTTTATAAAAATCCTACGAGGTAAAGCTATGCAAGTAAATAAGTAACCCCTCCTTTTGAAAGAAAAGGCCTATCCAAAAAAGCAAATAGTAAAAAAAAATAAATAAAATAAAAAAAAAAAAAAAACCTACCTTATTTATTAGACATGTTATTGGCCTTATTGCTACCTTGTTTATGTGGTTTACTAGAAGTTTGGGAACATCGAACTATGACTCAACATAATTAATTTTCAGAAGTCACACAATTTGAGATTAGTTTGGACACTAATTATTTTGGAACACAAATTATTATTACTCTAATATCTACAAAATCTTCTCATTTGACTTTTCTTTGAAACAATCATCATCGATGTCTAAATAGGAGAAACCTTAGCTTTAAGAATGGAGGGAATAGTTCGATCAAAGTCTTGCACAAACTACTTTTTTAATTTATAAATCTTAAGTAAAATTTATAAATGATGGAAGTGGTATGGCATATTATTTCATAATGCACGCTGAACAGTGAAGATAACTCCTTCCACAATCCCTTCATTACAATTATGTCAATCAAAATTAATATTCACACCATCTTACTTTTTTTAAAGAACTTCCTATTCTTAGAAAAGATTGATGCTTACAAAAAGCTACCTAGATTGTATTGTAGTGGAGATGTAATACAAAGAAAAAAGTGGCTACCTTAAAAATGGACACCTTAGGAAAAGACAAATTTGGTACGTCTTATTCAATGTAACAGTTTACATGTAGTATAAAATATCAAAGTTGGATATGATGCTTTGTGCTTGTAGTCTTAAGGATATCATCATATATATGTATTACTTACTATATAGTGTGTCCTTTTGATTCCTAGAGTTTTGGATGCATTTGCAGTTTTGCTCAATTATGTACTTCCTCCGTTCTATTAATATTGCAACAATGGACTTTCTGCACTATTCATTACTCTTGTTTGACCATATAATATGAGTTATACGTTAAGCAAAATATAGTCAAGTGGGATCTTGTTGGATTCGTCTCATAAAATACTTTCACAATATCAACTTTTTATAATTTTTACTCTTACACAATTATAGATATTTAGCATATAAAAGGTGTTTCGGGATGCGTAATTTCCTCCTTGTTGCAATATTAACAGAACGGAGGAAGTATGTCTTTTTTATGGGTGACCATTTGATTTTTGCTAACATGCTTGGCTTTCAATAACTTGACAAAGACTACAATTGATAAAAGGGTATAGTGTGCGTCAGTAATAAAATTTAAAGTCGATTCATGAAATTTATAACAGGATAAGTGTACGTACTACAGATAGTTTGTTGGAAGAAAATGTATCACAAAAGAGTAAGATAATTATATTGATGGTTGTCTTTTTTGACGTTATGCGTAGAAAGTAAAGTAGCCTATATAGTGTCTTTTTCTTTTTTTTTTTTTTTTTTTGGATTGGATTGGAAGTTGCGATCTATGGATTCAATATTCCTAAAAAAAAAGAGTACTACTAGGTCACGGTATATATAATACGAGTAAGTTGTTTAATTTCTGTAATTAGCTAACTAATTAAAACATCTTCGACAATGATGACAAACTAACTTCCAAATGAACTTCATGCCACAATATATACTACCTCCGTTAATGGTTATCTGTAACTTTGAAATATTTTAAATCTCACAAATAATACCCCAATAACCATTAACGGAGGTAGTATATAATTTTAAACTAATTCCGTTGATAGCTAGTATATGTCCTAATAATTAGCTAGCTACTTGCTAGGCTTAATTGTTATTATTAAATGAACCTCACTTTGTCAATTAATTTTTCAAATGTAATTTTATTAATATATCAACCTTCCATTTATGACAATTTTGTCACAAGAAAATTATCTTGCCCAAAATAATTGTATTTTTAGCTTATGGTCAAGCTAGCTAGTAACTAAAGACTTTTGAATACAAACAAATCCTTAACTATAACCATTGATGATGTTTTAATAAGCTAATTAAAAAAACTATGAAAATGCCAAAACTGTGATTGAAAACAACAAAGAGACGAAATTGCTCGAGAAAATGACTTGTAGCTAATTACGGATCCTTTATTAGAAATTTAGAAGCTGATTAAATAATTTACAATCGCAAAAGCAATAATAAATGAAAATTCAAAAAAATACAAAGGGCACTATAATCATCCCCACTCCTTTTGTCAAAATGAGTACTCACACCAAGAAAAAAAAAAGAAAGTTTGTAAGCCAACAAAAACTTGAATAATGCTTTCAAAATAACTTTAATAACAATTACTTGCAAGCTGTATAATAAATCATGCTAATAATTCACACTGATATCTAAGATAATAATTATATTTCAATGTACCAAAAAGCCTATACAAATACACACCTCACGTATTACCAACAGCAGCATCACCCAGCCACAACTCCGCACAGCACCACAGCCACCAAAATCCCACCTTTAGCTACCAATCCTACCATTACAGCAGCAATGCACAACCGCATCTCCCTCTTAATTTGTTAATGTAGATGAATGGAGAAGAAGTAATCAAAGGAGAGAGGAAGAGAGTTGTGAAAATCAATAAGCCCCTAAAAATATGAAAATAGTATTGTACACCGGATGGTGCACCCGGAAGGCGTAAAGAACATATCGTTATTTGACAAAGAACATACTTATGTTTGACAAAGAACATACCTACTACGTATATATGTTCTTCTATACTTATGTTCTTTAACATATGTTAATTAAACATGTTTTTTGGGTTTCAATAATACAAAATATGATCCTTGAATTTGGCTCGTATGTTCTTTGAATTTGGCTCGTATTTTTTTTTTCTTTTTTTTTTAACTGGCTCGTATATTCTTTGAAGTAATGAGTTCTTTAACATATGTTCTTTAACTTTTGTTCTTTAATGTATGTTTTTTAACCTATGTTCTTTAAGTTATGTTATTTAACTTATGTTCTTTTAAATTTTGAATTTTGAAATTTGAAATTTAAAATTTAATTTAAAAATAAAATCTTGAATTATTTTTAGTTGAAAATGATTTTAGAGAGAGAAAACTAGAATTATTATGGAAAGTTGAATTTTTGGAGAGAGAGAAAACTATTTTTGGGAAAATGATATCTTTGATAAAGATTTTTTCCGTTAATGTGTATTTTTTCATGAAATTTTAATAAAGTTTTTATCATATTCTTTATTCAATGTTTTTATGTTCTTTAGTATTGCATGTTATTTGTTAAAAACAAACATGTTCTTTTTCGAACACCTAAATGTTCTTTTTCAAATAGCTAATGTTCTTTTCGCCTAAATGTTCTTTTTCAAATAGCTAATACCCACCAATTTACAACAATATTTGTGCAAAATTAGCTTTCCCATATAAAATTTTGTTTTTTCATGTATTTTTAATACTTTATCTCTCTACTTTTTTACAAAACCATGTAAATTTATCTTTCCAATATGTTTTTATTTCTTTTTATTTAAACTTCTTAATAACCACGAAATCAACCCAAAAGGGTCGAAGTTTTGGGGACGGAGGGAGTAAGACAAGATTAGTAAATAATAAGTTCATTCTTCATTCGTCCTAAAAGTTGTTTCCTATTATGACTTTTTGTGTAAAGATAATTACTCCCTCCATCCCTTTTTAGCATTTATTACTTACATAATAAAGAAAAAAGAGGCTTTTAATTTAGGGACGAAGGGAGTACCAATTTACCATCCAATCACTAGTAGAATAAACGAATTAGGCACCGGTTCAAACCCCCCATAAGCCACCGGTTTTGAACCGCTGAATTTGTGGGGGGTGGCAATACTTAATTAAAAAGCCACCGGTTCAAACCGGTGGCAAAAACAAGAATTGCCACCGATTAACCGGTGGCAAAAATCAATTGTTGATTTAATTTTTTTTTTTTGTCCAGTTTGCCTTTTTCACTTGAAATATGTCAAATAATTAAATTTTTTTTGTTAAGAGATATCAAACAATTAATTTAACCAACACAACACATCAAAATCAAAAAAAAAAAATATACAATATCAAAATCAAAAAAAAAAAAAAATTACAATATCAAAATCCAAAAAAAAAAAAAAAAAATTACATCTAAATCAATAATCCAAAATTGACATCTTGATTCTTCTATGCGGAGTGATAAACTAATACCTACATCAATTAAAACAACAAATTAAATTAATAACAACTCACAATAAAATGCGAAAAAAAAACAGAACACTCTTGCAATACCCAGAAAATTCGAGAAGTTAGAAAAACCCGGAACACTCATGAATTCGGTTCAAAAACTCACAATCTATGTGGAGTCATAAATTAATAAACAACAAGATTCATAAACTCAAAATAATTTAAAAATAAAACAACCCAAAAATCACCTAAAATCCAAGAAAATCGATTAAAATCTATTTAACCCAGAAAAATCAATTGCTCAAAGCAATTTCAAAAATCAATTATATTAAACCCTGAAAATTACAAAATCGATTAAAATCGAATTAAACCCAAAAATTAAACCCTAACCTCGAATAATACCCAGAAACTGTTGTTGATGTTGATGTAGATCGAACAAGAAGGGGAGGGCTTTGAGGAGATATAAGGTGTTATTGTTGCGGTCGTGGTGGTGTTATTGTTGCGGTGGTGGTGGAAATTAGCTTGGTGACGGCAGTGGACTTTGAGGGGAAAAAAGGAGATCGAAGTAGAGAGAAGGAGAATGACGGAGAACGACGGAGAGAGAAAGAGAACGACGGAGAGGGAGGAGAGCAGGAGAGAGGAGGAGAGGCGAGAGAGGAGAGAGAAAACTAGGGTTTGGGTTTATATAAAGGGATGGACGAGAGAGGAGGGCGCGGTTTTTTTTTTTTTTAATGAAAAGCCACTGGTTTAGTTCAAACCGGTGGGGAAAATGGTTTTTCCCACCAGTTCGGTTTGAACCGGTGGCAAAAACCTCCCCTCCAAATCCCGCCTATTTTTCCCATATTTTTCCCACCGGTTTTGAAAAACCGGTGGCCTTAGCTCGGTGCCAATCTCCTTTTTCACCTAGTGAATTGAAAAACGATAGATTGATTATGAGACATAATTAGTTCAATGCAAATGAGATAAATAAAATTAGGTGAAATTTAAGTGGAAAGATTTAAATTGTACAAGTATTAGAGTTTTGTCTTTTGAAGGAACAATTTTTTTGTACAAAAAAAAAATAAAATCATAGGTCAATATTTTTGAGCCACTAGAATTGTTTGTTTCGACTCCTATACACTCTTTGTGAGTTAAGCTAAAATACGGTCCCTCAACTTTAGTATTTGTTGCATTTTGGTCCCTCATCTTTCAAACGAAGCAAATTGGTCCCTCAACCACCCATAACTTACTTTTCTGGTGGAAAAAAGATGAGTCACCAAAATTTAAGGACCAAAGTGCCCATGTGGCAAAAAATAAAATAATATTTTTTAAAAAAAGTTTAGAGACTTATCCTAGTTAGCAAAAGTTTAGGGACCATGATTCATTAATTTTTTTTTTGTCAGTTTTTATTTAAAAAAGAATCTTTTAACTGACATTAATTTTTTTTTTCAGCAACATTAATATTTTGGTTATGATTTGCATTAATAAAACTATAGAATTTCCGAAAAAAAAAACCTATAGGATTTTCCACCTTTTCTCACCCCACATCACCAACAACCTGCCACAAACACACAACCCCATCTCCACCAGTCTACAGCCTCACCACCATCATTAATCAACCACCTAACCCAAACCTCCGGTTCGGCTGAACTATATTGCGCATGAGCTTGTATAGAATTAATAAAATCAGGAGGCCAAGATTAAATCACAAAATAAATCAAAGGCTGGAATTAAAAGATGGTGATTGCTGATGATCGTTAATGAGGTGCAAAATAGGGGATTGTTTCCCCAATTAGAGCAGCCAACCGAAAGAGAAGAAGAGAGGACTGACCCTTTTTTTTTTAATTTTAATTTTCTTTATTTTTTCTTTTCCCATTCCCTTCTTTCTTTCTTTATTTTTCCTTTTCCTATTTCTAATTCGAGGTTTTTTTTTTTTTTTGAAAGAAAGTCGAAGTATTTAATTTTTTTTAAGTCATATTTAAATTTCTTCTTTAATTCTTTAAGACATATTTTAAAAAAAAAAAAAATCATTTAATTTTTTTAAAAAGCAAAAAATTTGGGTATGTTTTCTTTCGTTTTAATCAAAGTTTGTACATAATAAATAATAAATATTAGTAGCTGACAAAAAAAAAAAAAATAATGATTTATAATCCCTAAACAAATGCTAACTAGGATAAGTCCTTTAACTTTTGCTTAATTGGCAGCACACATCCCCAAACTTTGCTGACTCATAAGTTCTTCCACCAGAAATGGTGAGGCAAGGGTGGTAGAGGGACTAATTTGCCTCATTTGAAAGATGAGGGACCAAATATACAACTAATGCTATAATTCAGGACCGTATTTTAGCTTATCTTCACTCTTTGTTAACAGCCCGCATATTTATCCATAAAAAGAAACTATTTTATTTGGGCCGTTTTTGGCACATCCCTCCAGTAAATTCGACCTTGGGCCTCCGGCCTTAATTGCAAACATTTTGAAAGGTGTAAGACTTTCTTTCATCGTTGCAAACTCTATTGTTTCCTAAAACGGATTTTTTTTTTTTTTTTTTAAATCATAAAGGCTCCCCACCTTAAAAAAAAATAAAATAAAAACTCATCCAACATTTATAAAGAAATCAAATTCAACAATATATTATTTATTGAATCAAATAAAGGTAAGCCCTTCATTATATATGATTGTTGGGAAGATCTTGAAATGTATTATATTTCTTGCATATATTGCAATTATTAATAACCTTTGATTTTTAGAAAGATAATCAAGCATATGTAGTGGTATGACTCGAATTTGTAACTCAAAGTCTTTGTAACATCAAAGTCACAACGTGAGTTTCTTAGGGCCCGTTCTCTTCAGCTTAATTTCAGTTCGGTTTAGTTTAGTTCCAATCATTTTAGTTCACTTCAGTTCAGTTTCCAATTCATTCTCTCATAAAATATTCATTTTAGCTCTATTCAGTTCAGTTTAGTTTAGTTCAGTTCAGCTTCAATTAGTTCAGTTCAGTTCAGTACAACTCACTTCAGTAAATCAGAACAAACCTTTATTATATGAGAAGGTTTTGTGTAGAACGGACTCACGTGAGTCCGATTTATAATTCACACGTTTATCCCCCACCTACTACCACCCAAATCAGCCAATTCCACCGCCTGCTTTAGTCGCTATTCCCAAATCCTTTGTCAGCTCACCATCTCTTTCTTTCCTCCACTTCTCTTTCTCTCTCCTCTGCTCATTTCTACTCCTGTTAATGTAGTCCTCCCTCCTTTTCTTTATACATTTTAGCGAAAAACTCTCTTAATTACACATTCTACTACCAAAAAAAAAAAAAAACAGAGAAATGAAAGCTGATTCAAGAGTAAAACCATCAATTACCCGCGATAATCCAAGCAATTGAAAGTCCTATACCAATTGTTGAGTACGCGAAAGACATGATTGAAGCAATAGTTGAAGACCATGTTAGCTCATGCAAGTTTGGTATGAGACAAAATGATCTCGCAAATTCCAAAACCTACCATAAAAGGCTTACTGCTAAACTTGCAAGAAGCAGAATGTCCTTTTTTGTGGAAGCAATTTGATTTCAAGATTGCCTTGAGATATTTTGTCTAATATCTGATCAATATAAACCAATATTTGACTATAAATTTCTGACACTTTTAATCTAATATCTGATAATTATAATCTAATTTCTGACACTTATAATATAATATCTGATAATTATAATATAATATTTGACCATTATTATCTAATTTCTGACACTTTTATTCTAATATCTGATATTTATAACTTAATATATGACCATTATTATTTAATTTCTGACAATTAAGATTTTTTTTTTTCTTTTTTCTTTTTCTGTTTAGTATGACCGGATTCACGTAAGTCCGTTCTACAGAATACTTTTCCTATTATATTCAATATTTGGTTAGTGCATGCATATTTGCATTACATACATAATGCAAGAATAATATGTATTGCCTATTACTCGTATAGTAGAAATTATGTTGTAGGTTTATGATAGATTTTCCAAAAACCTCTTTGAAGTTAAATAGACCGCCAAAAAGCCCATAATATAATTGTTCAATTGATCTACAAATATGTTAGTAGGTAAACAAAAAGAGAAGTGCATGGTATTAACACGATACAATATAATAATCGTAGTATTTGAATCTTTTAAAATCGGGAGAGAAACATTAACTAATTGAGTAATGATCCCTCACTCTCACAAATTTAATGGCAATTAAAAGCTAATTTACCAGTTCTATGAGCTTATAGATGATTAAAAAGACCAGCTCAAAGTCGCCTTTGTTATACTTTTCTTCAAGGACCCTATCCAACCATTGAACCATATATGATTGCTCACTTTACTTGTTGATTTAATTCACCTTTAATAAATGGCATATAGAATATAGTCATTCAATTACTACGTAAAATATAGCGGCGTGCCGTAGTTAAAGATATTGAACAACCTGGTAAAACTTTGTTTATGATGTTGATTGTTTATACTCGTAAGAAATTATACAAGTATAACTTTTGTGTATAATCTTTGGCAAGGTAAAATAAGCATCTTGGACTTTGCCCTCTCTGTTAGGGCTTTTGGGTATTGCCCTTTTGTGATGATCGATGAAACTCATGACTTCATTCTTTTTTGGTGTTTAGAGAACCGCAAGGAAGGGGTGAGAATCGAATTGAATCTGTTAAGTATATTGTACATATTTGCTAAGTCAAAGGAGATAATTCTCTAATAATTATCCTCCTATTTTATAGTCCTTGATATACGTGTATAGCATAGTTAGTTTCCTAGATTAGAGCCTAGGATTATGCTGTAATCTTTGTATATATATTCAGTCAATATGAATGACGAAGCAAGGAAAAACATTCCATATATTTCTATCATGGTATCAGTTGCCTAGTGCAAAATCCTTCGTCTCTTCCGCTGCTATCCTCGGTTTACTGCTCACTATTGTCAATCTTCTTCTTCTTCATCTCTTTCTTTTCTATTTTCTCCATGGGTGACTCCAAAGCTTCTTCTTTTCATCCGGCTCTTGCAGTACCTAACATCAAGAGCAATATTTCCATTATTCTAGAAATGGATAATTCTCAATACACTACGTGGGCAGAATTGTTCAAAATTCACGCAAAATCTCATCGGGTCCTTCACCATATCATTCCCCCTGCCGGCAACGACAAAGGCAAGGAGAAGGTTCCTTCTACCGAGGAAGAAAAGGAACTATGGGAAACCCTTGATGCCGCGGTTTTATCGTGGATATATACTACCATCTCTTGTGACCTCCTCAACACCATTATCGAACCAGGTGCTACGGCCATGGAAGCTTGGAATAGGCTGCGTGACATATTTCAAGACAACCAACATTCTCGGGCCGTCACTCTTGAGCAAGAGTTTTCCAGTACTCATTTGGAGGACTTTCCTAATGTTTCGGCGTACTGTCAGCGTCTGAAATCGATCGCCGATCAACTCAAGAATGTAGGAGCACCTGTTTCGGATAGTAGGATGGTTCTTCAATTGGTGGGTGGCCTCACAAAGGCGTACAGTGGCGTGGGAACGCTCATAAGGCAGAGCAATCCCCTGCCTCCTTTCTATCAAGCGAGGTCAATGCTTACCTTAGAAGAGGCCGGCATGGCCAAAGAAGCAATGACGGGGTCTGATTCTGCAATGCTCGCTGCTTCCTGTGATGAGTTGACGGTCTACAATGACAATTCGGGGCAAGCTAAGGGTCCAAGACAGAAAAAGGGCAAGAATGGTGGCAGAAATAATTCGGGTAATGGTGCTAGTCGTGGCTCCGGCAGTGAAGGAAAGGGCCGGGGACAGAACGGCGGCGGCCGTGGCAACGGTGGCCAACAGCAGCAGCCCTCTGGTGGCCAGCAGCAGGCGTCGTACTGGCAGCAGGGAAATTTCCCGAGATGGGGATGGATGCCTATCCCGCCTTGCCGATTTCCTACGCAAGGTTGGGCTAGGCCTCCCTCCCAACAAAGACAGCCAGGCCTTTTGGGCCCAAGACCTCCGTATCAGCAACAGGCCTACCCACAGCAAGCCTATGCGTCATTTGGGCAGCAACCTACTTATGTTCCTACTGACATCGAATCAGCTATGCATACAATGTCGCTGAGTCAACCCGATCCTTCGTGGTACATGGACACCGGTGCAACTTCCCATATGACGTCCTCCCAAGGTACTCTCTCGTCTTATTTTAATTTGAGCAATCATCCAAATAATAGTATTGTTGTTGGAAACGGTCATACTATTCCAATTCAAGGATATGGTCATACTAAATTGTCATCTTCGAGTCCGTCCCTTTCCCTAAACAATGTCCTTCATGCTCCAAAACTCATAAAAAATCTTATTTCTGTTAGAAAATTTACTACTGATAATTCTGTGTCAGTTGAGTTTGATCCTTTTGGGTTTTCTGTGAAGGACCTACGGACGGGGATGCCAATAATGCGATGTGATAGTCGGGGGGACCTCTATCCTATTTCTTCTTCATTTCCCAATCAAGCTACCTCATCTACCTTTGCCGTCATCTCACCTAAGCTTTGGCATGATCGTCTAGGCCATCCAAGTGCTCCTATTTTAGATGTTTTACGGCATAATAAAAGCATTGATTGTAATAGACTTTCTTGTTCTAGTATTTGTGGATCTTGTGTACTTGGAAAACATATTAAGTTGCCTTTTGTTGCTTCTTCGTCTAATACTATTATGCCATTTGATATTATTCATAGTGATCTATGGACTTCACCTGTTTTGAGCTCTTCGGGTCATCGATATTATGTAGTATTGTTGGATGATTTTTCGAATTATTTGTGGACTTTTCCTATAGCACGAAAATCGGATGTGTATGATACTTTCTTAACCTTTAAGGCCCATATTTCCACTCAATTTGAGCGAACTATTAAAAATATTCAATGTGATAATGGGCGGGAATTTGATAATGGACCTTTTTGGGATTTTTGTAAGAAAAATGGGTTGTCATTCCGTCTTTCTTGTCCTCATACATCTCCACAAAATGGGAAAGCCGAGCGAAAAATCCGCACAATTAATAATATCTCTCGTACCCTTCTTGCTCATGCATCCTTACCTCATTCTTTTTGGCATCATTCTTTGCAAATGGCAACATATCTCCTTAACATTCTACCAAGTAAAGGGTTGGGAAATAAGTCTCCTCTTGAGGTTCTTTATAAAAGAGTGTCGTCTTATGCTCATTTAAAGGTTTTTGGGTGTTTGTGTTATCCCTTGATTCCAGCTATAACTATTAATAAGTTGCAACCTAGGTCTATGCCTTGTGTTTTTTTTGGGATTTCCTAATAACCATCGTGGGTATAAGTGTTTTGATTTATCCACTAATAAAATCATTGTGTGTCGGCATGTTTTGTTTGATGAAAATGTTTTTCCATTTTCACAGTTGCATTCCCCACCTTCACATTATTATGATTTTCTTGACAATGGAATATCTCCATATGTTATCAATCACCTTCAGCAAACTGGCCTCACGCCTACTCCACAAGTCCAAACAAATCAGCCCACTAACAATCCTTCTCCACCGGTCCACCATGTGCCTTCCGCACCACTAACGGACCCACCATCTCCACAAACAAATCAGCCCACCTCTCCAGCCCAACTCACATCACCATCTCATGACCAAGAGCAACACGCTACCTCCCCTCCTTCTGGGCCAGCAATTTTGACAGGCCCACACTCAGATTCGGGTCAGTCTTCTAGACAAGTTCCTGCCCAGCAGCCCAGTGTCGTGACTAGAAGTAGGAATGGGATTTTTAAACCCAATCCAAAATACTCTTGTAATGCTGCGATTGTGAGGTCTCCTTTACCTCGTAATCCGGTAGAGGCTTTGCGTGATCCGAATTGGAAAATGGCCATGGATGATGAATATGATGCTCTTATTAAAAATAAGACGTGGGAGTTGGTGCCCCATCCACCTGATGTGAATGTTATTCATTCTATGTGGATTTTTACTCATAAAGTCAAGTCTAACGGTGATTTTGAGAGGCATAAAGCCTGTCTTGTAGGTGATGGTAAAACTCAACAGGTTGGCATTGATTGTGGCGAGACTTTTAGTCCGGTTGTCAAACCGGCTACGATTCGTACTGTTCTTAGTCTTTCTCTGTCGAAGGCATGGCCTATACATCAGTTGGATGTTAAAAATGCTTTCTTACATGGTGAATTGCAGGAAACTGTTTATATGCATCAACCGGTTGGTTACAGAGATCGGGATCATCCTGATTATGTTTGTCTCTTAAATAAGTCACTTTATGGACTTAAGCAGGCACCCAGGGCTTGGTATAAGAGGTTTGCTGATTATGTGTTATCTCTTGGTTTTACCAACAGCACGATGGATAATTCTTTATTTATCTATCGGAAAGGATCTGACATGGCTTACATTTTATTGTATGTTGATGATATCATTCTGACTGCTTCTTCTAATGCTCTCCGATGCTCTATCATGTCACTTCTTAGCTCTGAGTTTGCTATGAAGGACCTTGGTCCTCTGAATTATTTTCTGGGTATTGCTGTCACTCGACATAAGGGTGGCTTGTTTCTTTCACAGCGTAAATACGCCGAGGAAATAATTGACCGTGCAGGGATGTCAACGTGTAAGCCATCTCCGACTCCAGTTGACACAAAGTCGAAGTTAGGAGCTACTACCAGTGCTCCTATTGATGATCCTTCTCTGTATCGGAGCCTTGCAGGGGCTCTCCAGTATCTTACTTTCACCAGACCGGATATTTCTTATGCTGTTCAGCAGGTTTGTCTACATATGCTTGACCCGAGGGTTGAACATATGTCTGCTCTCAAACGAATTATTCGGTATGTCCAGGGTACTATTGAATTTGGTTTACATCTATATCCATCTTCTATTTCTTCTCTGGTCGCATATACTGATGCAGATTGGGGTGGGTGCCCTGATACGAGACGTTCAACGTCTGGATATTATGTTTTCTTGGGTGATAATCTGATTTCTTGGTCGTCTAAACGCCAGCCCACATTGTCAAAATCTAGTGCTGAGGCCGAGTATAGAGGGGTGGCGAATGTTGTCTCCGAGTCATGCTGGATTCAGAATCTTCTCTTGGAGTTACATTGTTCGATTAAAAAGGCTACTCTTGTGTATTGTGACAATGTTAGTGCTATTTATTTGTCGGGAAATCCAGTTCAACATCAACGTACAAAACACATTGAAATGGATATTCATTTGGTACGAGAGAAGGTTGCACGTGGGGAAGTTCGGGTTCTACATGTGCCGTCACGATATCAGATAGCGGATATTTTTACCAAAGGTCTTCCGCGAGTTTTATTTGAGGATTTTAGGGACAGTCTTAGCGTCCGTTGCCCTCCCGCTTCGACTGTGGGGGTGTGTTAAGTATATTGTACATATTTGCTAAGTCAAAGGAGATAATTCTCTAATAATTATCCTCCTATTTTATAGTCCTTGATATACGTGTATAGCATAGTTAGTTTCCTAGATTAGAGCCTAGGATTATGCTGTAATCTTTGTATATATATTCAGTCAATATGAATGACGAAGCAAGGAAAAACATTCCATACATTTCTATCAGAATCGATCATAGAATCCCTGGACTCGGGAGGAAAGCTCTAACCGACCACTTGAGCTATTTCTCACTCTCTAAAACTCATGGCTTCATGAGATTAACTATTTCCTCCATGACATACTCCATGCATCCCTTAACACATTACGTCCAAATCATAATTTTTACCATCTATCCATTAGAAAAATTATTAAAATAATAAAAAAAAAAAGAAAACTTCTTGTATTAAAATATACATACTCTGTACATTGAGACTAATCTAACAATATTTTGTACTTGTAGTTATTTTATTTTGGATTTTTTTTACTATTACCAAAAAAAAAAAAAAAAAAAAAACAAAAAACAAAAAGTTGTTTTTTACCACCAAAACTTTTAAAAGTTTTATTTTACCACCAAAAAAATTTCTAAAAATTATTTTTTACCACATATCGTCAAGAAAACAGTTAAATATAACGGTTTAAAATAAAATCCATCGATTTTCGTGGGTAAAATATGTCCTTCACAGGTATAGGGGGGCATTTTGGCTCTTTGGGTTCAATTTAGGGTCAAAATTGACAAAAAAAGATCGGAAATACCTCGTTTTGCGTGTTTCACGCAAATTGAAGTATTTTTAAACATCAAAAAAGAAGCATTTTCGGATATTTTTTGTCAATTCTAAACCTCAAATTGGATCATAGGGGCCAAAATGCCTCCTAAAACCCCTAAAAACCATGTGTTTGGCAAGAAAATCGAAGAAATTAAAAAATTCCGTTAGCTTTTTAACGACAGGTGGTAAAAATAATTTTTAATTTTTTTTTTGTGGTAAAATAAAATTTTTAAAAGTTTTGGTGGTAAAAAATAATTTTTTTTTTTTTTTTTTTTTTTTTTGTTGGTAAAAGTCAATTTTTTTTTTATTTATCTGTATAAATTAATTAAAATATTTAGTTAAATGTGTAATAACATGTCAAAACAAGCAAGGTATTATGGAAAGAGGAAGTACTAATAATTACCATACACCGTCAATTGACCTCAAACTTTTTTTTTTTTTTTTTTTAAACATTTGGGTATCGTGTCCCTATCCTCAAGTCACATTGGTTAGAAGGCATGAGTACTTCCTTTGACCTCAAGTCACAAGTTGCATTTATTGTATGAACTTTTTTTTTTTTGACACAATCATTTAATGTATGAACTTATTACTTATATATCTGTTAGTTTGATTTTAATATTTTTTTTTTAAGAACAAAGTAAAAAAAGTGTTGATTTGAGAGGGTCAAATTACGATAAAAAGATTTGAATTTGTGGTTATAATAGGTAAAACTTTCCATACTTAGATTAATCTGTACAAAAACGTGCATTAAGGTAAATTAATTGAAAAATATTTCTGTTGAATTCTAATGTGAAAGGGAACCCTCCGTCCACACTTAACAGCGTCACGTAATAAGAAGCTACGTGAGGCACTGAGGCTAATGTAACAATGTGAACTGTATTAATTTATGGCATTTGGTTAGTTTTTATTATTGAAACTTATGTTTTAGCCCTTATATGAATTTAGTAAAAATTACATGATTTAAACAATAAAAAAGATGGGAATTCTCATTGATACCATTCGACTCTTTACTTATAAATAAAAAAAAAAAAAAAAAAAAAAAAAAAGCTAAACTACTACGTGTCCGTTATCAATTAATTTTTGAATGAAACTATCATTTTAATATTTAAGTGGCTTATTAGTGAAATAGTGACCCAAACACTCTATCTGTCAAGTCTATTGAGTTATTTTGGCTTTTATACAAATTTTAAATTAAAAAAAAAAATTAATTACACTCAATGTTTAAAATAAGTAAACTTTTTTTTTTTCCTATATAAATGTCTCATTTTTTTTTTGCTACTATTTTCTATATCCGTGTTAAAATCAGCAATGACATTGTTGTATACTTTGAAGAAGTTTTTCTTTTTCTTTTTCCTTTTTTTTTTTTGAAACATTGAAGAAGTTTATTTCATCTGATGCTATCTTCCTTGACTCGGTTCAATTCTCACCAAAAAACAAAGAAGTATTCCAATCATGTATCATACGAAGTATACACTATATTATTTTTTAAAAAATAGTCAGACTTAGTCAATAATTCCGTACTAAGAACTCTATTTTATACCATGGTCTTCATATATATATATATATATATATATATATATATATATATATATATATATATATATATATACAAGTACTACATAATACGTAGTACATCATATAGTGTTTGTGTCTCATACTTCAACATATATTCCTAGTTTTTTTTTTCCCAATACATTTAGTGAGCAATCAAAGTACTAAAATTACTTAGTCGCCGGATATTTGAAAGTTAATTAAATTAAGCTAAGTGTACAACAATGGGAAGATCACCATGTTGTGACAAAGCTAAGGTTAAAAAAGGGCCATGGTCTGCTGAAGAAGATGCAATGCTTGTAAACTTTGTCGCGAAATATGGCAATGGAGGCAACTGGATTTCACTCCCTAAAAAAATCGGTTAGTTTTAACACCAAAATAAACTCTTAATGTCCTAGATATAATTTAAGTACTAACTCCGTTACATATATGTTAGTTGTAACTTCGGAATTTTATATAATTATAGATATGTAATGTCTTAGATTTCACGAGGCCTCATGTTTAAAGCTAACCTAATGTTTTTGAGACAGGGTTAAATCGATGCGGGAAGAGTTGTCGTTTAAGATGGTTGAATTATCTTAGACCGGATATTCGACATGATGATTTCACTGAAGAAGAAGATTATATAATACTATCACTTTACCACAACATAGGCAGCAGGTATATATATATGCACAAGTATTTATTTTTATATGCTATCATAAGTTTATTTTGAATATTGTTTTGTTGAAATAATATTGCATGGACTAACCATATTGTATGTTTATATGTATATGTTTATATAGGTGGTCAGTAATTGCGTCGAATCTACGAGGAAGAACAGACAACGATGTGAAGAATTATTGGAACACAAAGCTTAAGAAAAAAATATCATCACAAAAATTCAAGAATAATAATAATAATATTTCTGTGATTTCATCTTACAAAAATACAGATTTTAGTACACTCAATCACCAAACTCTAGGTAATGAAAGTATTATGAGTTCAAGATTAGGTCAAGGTGGCATTTTCGACGTTGGAGAAGGTAAAGAAAATGTTACTGTAAGCGTAAGCTACACTAGTAGTGGTTCAATGACTCCAGAGATTTCAAGCTATTCAGGGTCATTATCAAGTTATGTGGAATTTGATCAAAAAAGCTCGGGATCGATCTCGGTTTGTGGTGAAGAAGATGAGTTTTGGATGGATTTGTTGTCTGAATCTTTTGATGATGTTGTAGTTGGTTCTAAACTTGAGGAGAAAATCAGTGAGATAGCTTCACTCTTAGATGATTCATTTTGCAATAGTGGGTTTTTAATGTAATTTTTATTTTGAATGTACTTTTTAATTAAGGTAGAATTATTCATTACATTATATTGAATTATTTGTAGGCTAGCAAATTCTTAATGGAATGTATAAAAAAAAAAAATTAAATAAAAAAAAAAAATAGAAGGTTATAGTTGACAGTGTCGTCAAATTATTGTTGCAAGATAATGATTTACACCTATTATAATATTTTGGTACATGTATGAAATTTCAAATAGTAGCAAAATAGACAAATCATGCATGATGCATGGATGTAATATTTTGGTACACCAAGAAATAAATTCAAAACAATAACCTTGTCAATATTAGGTAACTTAAAAACAGTGGAGTGGATGAGGAAAGTAAAGATTAGAGAAGAGTATAGATGATATTGGGTTGGGCGGTCTGAAGCACAACATGAGAAAAGCACAACACAAAGCTAGACATGGCATGTACGACATGTTATTGTGTGTGTCGGTTCATTGACTTCATTCTTTAGACTTTTATATAGGAGAAACATGACAAAGTATAACACGATATGCCCCAATACGACATAATAAATGTGCTAAAATCAACGAAACTTGGCTATGCTCGCAAGAATGGCACAACTCGCACAACACTACTATGAGTCAGTGACATACTGACATGTGGCCTTGGGCCAACCTGTTGAAAATTACAGCATGGTATGAATTGACAAATAACTTGTGCGCTGGGTTAAGTCAACCCCAAAGCACATGGACTTGGCACAAGACATGACCCTCAATCATTTTTAGAGGAGAGGGGAAAGGGTAAAAGGGGAGTGAGATAAGAATTTCATTTTGGATCTTTTAATATTGTAAAGTTTTGGTTTATTAGAAGGATACTGAAATTGGATCCTTTAGAATACTATTATTTAACTTTTGTCATATTTAGAAAATACACAACATTTTTTTATTTTTTTTTTATTTTTTTTTTGTGCGTGTGTGTTGTTTAGAAAGCTACAAATGACGGGGGTGAGAATCGATCTCAAGATCTTCTGAAATCGGGAGGGAGCCTTTAACCACTTGAGCTATCCTCCACTCTCAGAAAATACACAACATTGAGGTTTTGCTATTCACAAGTTTAAGGTAATTAATGACCTAGCATAGCATATAAGATTTGTGAAGCCAAAAAATAAAGATGTCATCGATTTTATTTAGTTAAAGCTTTTGGGATGATATTGTTGACACCGAAATTTTGTTGATTATTAGGTGTCAGATATATGTAAATAAGGAGATAATATCAAAAAAATATAAGATATTTATTTTCAAAATCTCATAGATTATTATCTGTAACACCCCCAAATCTCCCTCTATGGAAATACCAGTATAATACATATAATTATACCGTAGGGATAGACTTAGGCGTATTACCACCGCGTGATTACGCAAGGCTACTCAACTTACTAAAAATAAAACCAACAACTTGCAGCGGAAACTTCAATACTCTTTCTTTATTAATAATAAATCATAAATAGTAACTATTGTCATGAGTACTCAAATAAAATATAAAGACCAATATTTCCTAATCTAGGTGAAACCATTCCCGGGACTCTGTATGCTCAATCATTGACTTCACCTGAAATTAGTCAACACTGCTTACCATTACGGTAAATAGAGCGAACCAAAACAAAATAAGAAATACGGATTAGCAAAATATGCTAAGTACGATAAGTGCAAGATAATTAAACTCAATTTATTAGTAAACTTGTTTTTAAAACCAATTCCAATAATAATCCAATAAATTCCAATTTATGATTCCAAATTCCATTCTCAAAATATTCAAAATAACTCAATACTCAATAATAATGATTTATAAAATAAATTATTTCGAAAACTCAATAACCATTCAATTAACTCAATCTCCTCTCTAAGTGTGCACACCCCCAAGCTAGTCTCCTACTATTTCAAGGCTATTCTTGGAGAAAGACTAGGTCATACAAAGTCCATAGTCTTCAATAAATCCGCATAGTGGGATAATAAAATAAACATGCTTGTAAAGCTTTTTTTTTTTTTTTTTTTTTTAAATAATCAATAACTTCTTTAACTCATAAATTCCAATATATATCTCAAACTCCTTTTTAATTAAATCCATCATACTTTCTAAATCAAACCTTTAAAACATGATAATAAACTTAAATCATTCAAATCATGATATAAAAATCAATACTCCAATTTATTTAATAAAACCAATTAATTAAACATGCTTTATTCCATAATTCATATTTCAATTCAATTTAATTCAAACACCAATAAAATCATATCAAACCTGTTATTCAAACCAATCACTTTCAAGGTATCTAGTCACCTAAACGTACCTTGACCCTTGCTAGCAAACCTTTCAAAAGAATACTTCAAGAACCTTGATCGAAAACACCCTACAATTAAATATAACTTTAATTAATATAAGGTTAATAAATAATCACAACAATTAAATTAAAAAACCCCCCAACTAAATGTACATGAACCTTTAAATTATTTTCTCATAAACATCATTAAAAATATGATTTTATTTAATTAAAACTTAGTCATAATAATTTTTATAAATCCCACATAATAATTATAATTAATTAAATAAGAAAAGAGAAGAAGAAAGGATAGAAAACCAAGGAGAAAGAGAAGAATTGCGTTGGAAAGAATAGGCAGAACTTGCAGAGGCTATAACTCCTTCGATATAACTCCGAATTGGGTGATTCTTGAGCCTAACCTTAAGGATTTTTTGAGAGGAACAATTTTTCGTGAAATAGCAAAACCCCAAAACTGAATAGAAGTGCCTGAAAACTGAAGAGAATTAGTGTGAAGAATGTGAGAGGTATGAAGGGGTATTTATAGGCTAGCTCATGCAAGAATTATGGCAAGAGAATGTGGGAGGAATTATGGTAAAAAGAATTAAGGAATTACTTGGAGAAGAGAATGAAAGAAATATGGAAAGTTTTGATATTAAGGTGATTGTGCATAATAAAAATATGGAAGGTATGTTGTCATGAAAAATAATATGGCAAGGAAGATTACTTGGGGAATAATCAAGAGAAATAAAAGGTAAGAAAATATGATGATCAAATATTAAGAAGATGGAAAAATGGAATTAAGAAAAATAAAAGATTTTTGGGAGATAATTAAAAATACAATATACCAAAATAATTTCCCCTAAAATCACCCAATAGGGCCGAAAATCTTGAGCTTCCCACGCTCAGATTTTCGGACCTCCTTAGTAATATTTAGGAAGATTTTTGCTCGGTTTTAAGAAATAAAATAATTGTGTAAATAATATAGATTAATTAATTAATTAATTAATTAAATACCAATTATTCACCAATAAATAACTAAGCAAATCAGATTTTCTATACATAGAAAATCCAAACTTCTTATCTAAATAAATGGGAATTTTTGGACTTCTTAATTAATTAATAAAATATAATTTTTGCTTTAATTAATATATCCAAAATATATAAATAATCTGGTTTTTAAAATAAAATAAATGGATAATAAATCTTATCCAAAATCTAAAAATAATGATTAGGTTTTAAAGTATTTTGGCGCCAAAATTCAAATATCATTTTGGCTCCAAAATTCAAATAGTAAGTTAATTTACTAAAATACCCTTTTTATGAAATAATAATTAATTAATTAGGAAAATAAGTATGAAAATACGGGGTGTTACATTATCTTTTACTTTATGACAGTCTATATAAAGATGGTCGTTTCTAGGGTTTAAGGAAGCTCAGATGGAATAAGTCACGAAGACCCCATCTACTTCCTACGAGACTCAGATGGAATAAGTCACAAAGACCCCATCTCCTCCCTACTACCAAACATTGTAGGTGCATAGTATCGAATAAGCCGACAAGGCCTCGTACTCTAAACATATCAAAACCCTAACCCTTTGGAAAGAGGATTCAAGAGATCTATGAGAGTTGTACTCCACAAACTATCAATAAAAATAATTGTTTTTGCATATTTTCTGTCTCTTTAATTAATTATTGCAGGTTTGAAATTTTTATGGTTTACAGATATATAAAGAGATCAACATCGTTCGTCCTTTATAGCTCTTTAAGCATCTAAGATAAGTTGATTTGTGTGTGTATGTGTGACCATTTTTCAAAGATTTAAGTAAAGATCGTCATTTTTTTGAATAGAAATTGTCATTTACAATCTTTTATAAACGTAACTTTGACAATTATAACACATTCACATTAGAATGGTAATTTACACCCTTTAACATAAGTACATAACATATGTGTAGCCTAAACAAAATAATAAAAATTAAATCACTCTATATGTCTTAAATCAGTTTGTCGCTTTAAATGACCCACCTTATTGAACAAGGTTAATACACCGTACTTCATACTTCGTATAATTTTATTTTGGTGTTTAGAGAGCCACAAGGGCGGGTGAAAATCGATTTTAGAATTTCTTGAAATCGGGAGAAAGCCTAACCACTTGAGCTATCTTTCACTCTCCATACTTCGTATAATTGATATGTGAAAATTAGTCATTGGCTATCAAAGACCAAAAAAAAAAACCATCCAGGGTGTTAATCACGTTCCATAACAAATAAACTACAAATTACCAAATTCACTTACTATTATTTAATTTTTTTTTTGATGGAAACTTACTATTATTTATTTAAATCTAAGTATATTGTATATTCCCTTTTCTAAATATTCCCCAAAATCAACAGACACTCACTCCCAAATTCTTCCCTCTTTCTTTCCGTAAAAAAGAGGAGAGAGAAAACAATAATGGATGCTCATCTTCCAAAAGAGACTAAGGAGTTGGCCAAGAAACACATGTTCAAGTCCCTTAAACGGGTCGATTTAGACCCGGATCAACTACTTGATCCGACCCCTTTTGGAGCTCAATATGGGTTCTTGGAAAACGGGTTGACTTACTATGTTCGCTGCAATCCCAAACCCCAAATGAGAGCTGCTCTTGCTCTTGCTGTTAAAGTCGGGTATGTCTGTTTTCTTACCCATTTTTCTAATTTTACTTCTAAATTGCTTTTTTAATTACTTGAGTATTATTAATTTGATTACTGAATTAGATGATGCATTTATTTTCTTGATCACAGTAATTTTCTTGAAAAAATATAAAATATTATTGCTTTCAGTCTTGTAAATGGCTTAGTGGGGTCCATCATATTTTTTTTATTGAATTTGAAATCATAGTATTATATGGTGAAGTACTCTGTATCAATTTAGAAATGCACGACAATATTATGTATCGATTGGTGTTGTATTTTCTTTGTTAGAATGCATATCACTCTTATAAACTTTGAGACGTCGTTATCTTGTAAAAAACTTAATGTGAGTGAATTAGCAATTAGCCAATTAGTGATTGGTTGTACCATGTGTGATTTGTCGGTACGACGGTACTACTTTGATAATTAATGAAATATGTCCTTGACTAAAGTATGGAGTAACATGGTGAATTCTGGGGAAAAACCACTAATGCCCTTATTCAATGATTAAAGTCATAGTCTTAGAGAATGGTACTTATAATCTTGGATCAAATCCCGTCTACATGTTTATATTGTGAGTGTACGTGTATGCGTACGTCATCACTTTGATGCTGTTCATGTTTACTTAAGATTAAATCTTGGTTTATGTTATTGTTAAGAAAAGCAGAATTGAATTTTTTCCAATATACTAAAACTGAGTTTGTGATTGAATGAATACAAAATGATGTTATGATCTACTTTATGCGAGATTTCATTACATAGAGAATGTTAGAACATTTCTGTCATATTCTTTTGGAATCTCCATCTGGCGTTTGAAGTCTAACTAATTCCCTAAATCAAGGAATCTGTTATAACTGATCATAGTTTGTTAGAGGAATATGGCAATACTCATTAGTAATGTTACTCATTGATGCTAATCAAATAACATAAATGGGGATGAACAGAATTTTCGCGCCAAATAGGTCCTAAATGTAGTTGGGTGGTAGGCGTGATCAATGATCCTTTACATTATTTTGAACTAGTTCTGATGAACATGGTTTTTATTTCGTGCTTACATTTTTTTCCTCGTCGTTATTAAGCTTCATTATGTATTCTGCACGTGTTAGTTGTCACCTATTACACATTAGAGAAGAAAGTGATAATAACCACTTTAGAAGCTCGAGGAGCTACTGCTCCCATTGCCACATGGTTTTGGGATGGAGCCTTACTTGAGCTTGTAAGTGGTCTAACTCTCCTTTGAGCTTCGTCATGGGTAACACTTATCCTTCTTTGATAAGCTCTTAGAACATTTGTCATTTACAAAATTTGTTTGATATTGGCAGCTCTATTTTTGAAGAGGAGAATGAACGAGGAATTGCTCATATAGTTGAACATCTTGCTTTCAGCGCTACTAAAAAATACACAAATCATGATATTGTAAAATTCTTGGAAAGTATAGGGGCTGAGTTTGGTGCATGTGGAAATGCTTACACAAGTTTTGATGAGACTGTTTATGAGCTGTTTGTTCCTATTGACAAGCCTGGGATATTGTCTGAGGCGATTTCCATTTTATCAGAGTTTAGTTCTGAGGTTTCTATCAATTTTTTCCATCCTGTCTTCTACTCTATTAGTCTGTGATATCAATGTCAAATGTCAATAATTTTCTGTGTTTCCTTCATTTACTTGCAGATTCGGATTTCAGAAGAGGACTTGGACAAAGAAAGAGGAGCTGTCCTTGAAGAATATAGACAAGGCAGGGATGCTAGTGGTCGCCTGTCCGAAGAAACCTTTGCTTCAATAATGAAGGGTTCCAAGGTAAGCTCGAAAGACTACATTATAATGAGTATACTATTTTTCCTTTCACTTGGATTAATTAAGAAAGTTCTGATAAATGAGCCACTTTAAGGGTTCTTTTCTAGTAGTTAACAAGTGAATAATATCATGATGTATTGTCGTGAAATAAACTGCAATGAGAAAGCTTCTATTAGTACTGTCAAATTGTCAATTGGTATCCAAAAGTATTGCGAAATGCAAAAAACAGACATTGTTTGTGCAAACTGAAATTAAGGAAAAGAAATTAGAATGTGGCTTTCTGTATGAAAAAAAAGGAAGTTATAATAGTGAATGAAGTTCTTAAAGTTATATGATCTGAGAGTAGATGCATCCTGTAAATGTTCAGTTTATCACGAATCAAATTAGCATCTATCTTGTACTATCAATCCCTTGCAAAAATCATCCAATGTATATGTGTAGTCTGCTAACCTTAATAGCCAAAAAATTCTTTGTGGTGGTGATGGTGGTGGTTGGGAGGGGAGGAGGATCGCAGGTGGAGTTTGAGGTTTCCCAATCGTTGTATTACTAGCTCCCGTGTACTTGCTTGATCATTTTTTATTCCCCTTTATGCATTTTTCTTACAATGATAGCAAGATATTCTCAGTTTAGCCTTGCTTCTGATAAGTGTAGAGCAGTGTAGTGGCTGTTCCACATTGATAATATTCGTAGGAAGTGTTTTTGGCATAAATAAGTAAGATCTTTCACCATGCTGTCGAAATCTGTAATGTGAAACTTTTTTGTTCTGCATAAAGTCTGGTTTTTGCTTCCAAAGCTTTATCATTGTTGAGTCTTGAAGCATACTGAACAATTATATAGTTAATGAAACCTTTTATTTTTATTTTGTTTTTGTTATTTATTTATTTAATTTTCCTTTCTTATAATTTTGTAAGAGTAGTTGATCCTATCAAATAACTTCTATGTGTATGTTGTGCTTTGCATCTTTTTCCTCAATTTCAAGGAATACTAGCAAGTAGAAAATGTGAGTTTGAAATATTTTTGTGTTGGTACTTTGATCGGACACAGTATGCAAACCGTTTGCCAATTGGGTTGGAAAGTGTGATTCGGTCAGCTCCTGCTAAGATTGCAAAGCAATTTTATAAGAAGTGGTACAATTTACAGAGCATGGCAGTAATAGCAGTTGGCGACTTTCCTAATACAGAGGTTACATCTCTTTAATCTTATGAACATAATTGATTAGTTTTGTTTTCTGAACCAAATTAGCTTTGAATAAATTTTCTTATCTGCTTGATCTCTCTCAGAGTGTTGTTGAGTTGATAGCCCAGAAATTCGGCCATATTAATTCACCAGAGCCTCAAATAATTTCCCCAGGGCCTAAGATTCCATTTCATGGTGAAACACGGTTTTCGTGCTTAGTTGAACCAGAAACATCAGGAGTTAGTACTCTGTCTCCATAATTAAATAAATACTTAAAATGCCAATCAACTGTATTTTTTGATGTGGTCTATGTTTGTTGACAACAGACTACAGTGGAGATAAATTGGAAGATGTTAAATGATGAGCCTAAGACTGTAAGAGACTATAAAGACTGGTTCATTGGAGTAGTGTTCCGTTCAGCTTTGAACCGTAGATTCACTAAAATATCTCGGAGAAAGAATCCACCCTTTTTTGTATGCTCCGCAGCAGAAGTGGAGTTGGTTCGTCCAGTTAAAGCCGTCCAAATATCTTCATCTTGCAAAGAAAAAAGTATACTTGAAGCCTTGACATCAGTGCTAACTGAGGTATGTGTCTATGATCATGCCTGTATTGCCCTGGCTAGCTGAATGATTATCTGACTCATTTTATTTCAGCTTGCAAGGGTTAGGTCACATGATTTCTCTGAGCGTGAGATATCAATTGCCTGTGCCAATATCATGGCAGAAATGGAGTCTGCTTATTTAGAGCGTGAAAAAATGCAATCAAGCACCTGGCGGTATCAGTATCTGCAGGTAAATGCAGTTCTTCTGTTTTTCTCCTCTATATTATTTCAAACTCACCTTTTACCAATTTATATCTTCTGCTTTTCTTCTGGCTACCCCTTATCAATTCCTGTATGTCTTTCAGCATTTTCTTCGTGATGAAGCTGTTCTTGGGCTTGAATTTGAGGCTCAGCTTTTTAAAAGTATTCTGCCTCGTAAGTCCAGATCAAATGCTTAAGTTTTCTGGTTTTTCTATCTTCTGGAGATAAAGTCTCATTACTATCTATCAAATTCGAGCAGAGTTATCGGCATCAGAGGTTTCCAGGTATTCTGAGAAGTTACGAATGTCAGAAAGTTCTGTTATAATAATAACTGAACCTCGAGCCACAGTAACAGAGAAAGATCTTAAGGACCTTGTGTCAGAGGCAAATTCTCTTGAGCAGGAAGGAAAAATTTCTCCTTGGGAGGATGATATCATTCCAGAAGAAGTCGTCCAGGTGAAGCCAAATCCTGGGTGAGTTTCTCACTAAACCATGCCGCATTAGAAGCTATCATCAAATTTCCTCACTGTAATATCTTTTACTTCTGGCTAGAGAGTACAACTGTACAAGATACAAAAGTAGAGTTTTTATGTAAGTTGGGGCTTGTAGAAGTAAGACTGGCAATTTTAGTCATCTGAATATATGTATTATTGATTCCAATGGAACTATGGAAGCAACAAGATCTAAAATCTGCTGTGATTAGAATTTATTGGAAAAAAGCAGCCTTTTTTTGGGCCTTGTGGCCTATTAATCTATCCTATGGTATGTTTTAATGGAATAAGATCCGATGACTTGGGAGTCCACTGTATTCTATTTCTTGACCAAGTAGCTTTAATATGATTTTAGATTTGTAGGTTTCTAGGTTCATTAATTAACAAAGCTGCTTCAGGCCTAGTAAGTGTGAGGGGTTATTGATAGGTTTCTGTCTGTGTGCAGATCTTGCCTAACAAATCAAAATTTTTGCTACTGTATGACACCTTTCTCAGTTGCGGTACTTTAGGCTATTTTAATTGAACTCCAGGTCTTCTGTTATTCAGGAAAGTTTTGGAAGAATCTGAATATCAAGATATTGGAGTTACTGAATTAGTTTTGTCAAATGGAATGAAGGTTTGCTACAAATGTACAGATTTCAAGAATGACCAGGTATAACTTAAACTACTAGTCTATAATGGTGTAAAATCCATAAACTCTTCATCTCTTGCATATCATGCATACCGCCAGGTATTGCAATATTCATGTTTACATAATATGCCAGAGGAGGGTAATATAAATCCATGAATACGATCATCATTGGAAATTGATGATTACATCGTTGATCTTCATCCTAAACCCTTGATGCTATCAGGCCTTGTCATTGTCTTAACCTGATAGCCAAATTTACATATCTGGGTGGAGCATTACATGATTAACTAAGACATGATTAGGAATTTAGGATTCCCTGATAGTTGTTTTTGCATGTCGATTGGCCTTGCAAATTGTAATGTCAAATTGTCAAGTCTAGGCTAGCTCCTTTTTTACTAATAAAGTGAAAGATGAGCCCTGTGCTTGTGTCTGGGATGTGCTTCTGCATCCTTATCTTATGAGTTCAAGTTTTTGTAACCACTGTATAGATATTAGTCATATTTCTTGCCTGGATTTTAACTTCATGGCGTGCTAGTAGTGATTGAATGTGATGCACAAAGTTGGATTGTATTATATGAAGAAAAGACTTCTTTGAGAACAAACTTGAATGTAAAAGGCTAGTGCTCGCAAGTGAATTGTGTGGAGTTAGAGGACAGACTAATTGTATGTGATGTCACAACTCACAAGACATATTACAATTGTCACTCATTGTTTTTTACTTAGCTCTTAAATGATTGTGATTCCCCTACCTCCCCTCTTCCTTCTCTCTTTTAAAAATCAGAAGGAAAAAGAGCATTAAGCCTTTGATATATAATTAAAAAAGACTAAACAATCAACAATAGAAAAAGAGACTGATAATAGCATGTGGCCCATGGCTGTATAAAAAATTGTATATTCTTGGTCTACTGCCCTTGGGATTTTAAGGACTTTGAAAGAGTAACAACAAAATGGGATTTGACAAAGTCTGCATAGATTCAAATTGAAGCACTATACTTAAAAAGACTCCAATGCTCCAATTCTCATCTCTTTGAAGTAATCTTATTACTCCCCTGATGTTTATCAGTAATGTGTAATTGTGTCACCTTCTTCTCTGTCAATCATGTGTTATCTACTGATTTCTCGTATTCATATATAAGAATATAACTATTCAATTGTAAGAGGACTAACTGAAATTTACCATCATAAAAATTTCATTTGGCCAGTACTATATTCTTAAAGGTATTCGTTTGACAGGTTATCTTTAAAGGATATTCTTATGGAGGTTATTCAGAACTTTCAGAAAGTGATTTTCTTTCTTGCGTTTTAAGCTCAAGTATTACTGGAGAGATTGGCCAGTTTGGTTATAAACCAACTGTTTTAGAGGATATGTTGGCTGGCAAGAGAGCTGGTGTCTACACAGAGCTTGGCGCATATACTAGAAGTTTCATAGGTGATTGTTCACCTTCAGATCTAGAAACTGCATTACAGGTCTGTTATTGTATTCCCCTTTATGATTTAAAAATTTTGGTGTCATTTACGAGTTTGTGGATGCACAATGATAGTAAGATTACTATGATACTAGAGCGATTGACTTTCAACAATAATGACCAAATAAATCCCATTCTTCATCCTCAATTGTGGCAATGGTGGATATTAGATGAATCATCACATGCGTCTTATTTATAGTACTGACTTTCCTAGCTTCTTGCTAAACTCAATCAAATCACAGTTATAGCATAGCTAATTTTTCTTTTTCCTCTTATTTTTCCTCATGCTAGCTTGTCTATCAACTTTTTGTGACCTGTGTGGAGCCTGATGAAGACGATATTAAAAGAGTGATACATATAGTAGAAGAAATGATTCGAGCAGATGAAAGGGATCCTTACAGTGTCTTCACAAATAGGGTGACAAGAATTAAATATGGAAATTCTTACTTTTATAAGGTATGATTGTCTGCACATAGCCACATATTATGCCTCATACCAGATTTTTAATAATGCAGTGTTCATATCCTTTTTGCAGTCACCGCTTGTTAATGATCTTCCAAAAGTTGATCCAAAGAAAGCTTGTGAATATTTTGACCGTAGCTTTAAAGACCCCTCGACATTTACTGTTGTGATTATAGGCAATCTTGATCCAGCTATGATTCATCCATTGATACTAGAGTATCTGGTAAGCCTGTATTTTGTTTGCTGATAAAAGTAAACATGATCTTGACAAACTTGCAGCATTACATTGTTTGTATTTATTTACAAATGTAGGGTGGAATCCCAAAGCCTTCTGAACGTGTGTTTCATTTCAAGTTGGATGACCTTAAAGGCTTACCTAGTAGTCCTCCTGTAAACGTAGTAAGGTAATAATGCACAACAATAATTCGAATTTAACAAACATGAAGACAATCTGACTCTTTTTAGAATCTTTTAGCACCACCCAAATCTTAATTCTCTAGATGCTATTTTATACTGTAGAGAAATTGTTAGAAGTCCCATGGTGGAAGCGCAGTGTTCAGTCCATATATCTTTGAATATAAAGTTGTGCAGTGAGACCCTGGTATGTGAGACTTCTCCACTAAAATTCGGCATTATTCATAACTAATAACCTTTTTTTTTCTTTTCAAATTCCATATTTTGGTGGTTATTTTATTTTTCGTCTTTTTTTATTTTTTTATTTTTTGGGGTAAAGCTGGAAGAGCTGTGGTTTGCTACATTTTTGAGCCAGCTTCTTCAGACCAAAATGACCCAGGCTCTCCGTTTCAAACATGGAGAGGTAAGTTACACTGGATTATTTATTTTATTTTTTTTACCTTAGTGCATAAGTAAAATAGGTTATGTCAGAAAGTACTATGGCTCCTAAATTTTAGATTAATCTAAACACAGTTTCTTTTGAGTTGCAGATATATTCTGTAAGTGTTGATTCTAACTTTGGATATAGCAAGCCATCGAAAACTGCTGATTTGGAGGGTGAGATAACCATCGAATTTTCATGTGATCCAAATGTCTCCTCCGCACTGGTGAGTGTAGAGTGTACTTTCTTTTGTGTGATCCTAGAAAACATATGCTCACTTTACAATGTGGTTATGATTATGTAAGTTCTTGGCATGCAGGTTGATATCGCTTTAGATGAGACACTGCGTCTGCAAGAGCATGGACCTTCAGAAGAAGATGTTTCCACTGTGCTTGAAATTGAACAGAGGGACCATGAAAATGAACTGCAGGTTTTTCCTTAATGACAAAACTTACACATCTTGCATATACTTCGGTTTTGATGTCCATGCTTTTCTTATTTACTGCATTATTATTCTCTTATTTATCTTATGTGGTTAAAAGAAGTAATAAGCCTTATGATCCATCTTATCTTACCTACTCCCATGTCAATGTTCAAAATTATGTTAATGACTCTTCAAAAGCTCTTGCCCAGGGCAGGGTAGGAGGTCCTTGATATGCCAGGCTTTACCCTATTATAACATAGATATTTCATATATCTGCTATCTGTATACCAATTTTTTCTTAATGCTTCACCACAATTGAGATTCACGGACAATATAGTTAGTCATTTGGAGTTAGTCCATTACAGTTCAGTGACTGTACTGCTTATACGAGTACTCTTTTTATGTATATAGTTCTTCTCTTGTGAGAAACCTGTGCCCTTTTCTAAGTGGTTCATCTTTGCTTTCTTTCAGGAAAATATATTTTGGCTTTTTCAAATTTTGAAGAGCTACCGTTCGAGGTTGTATACTGATAATAATCTGGAATCTACATTTCAGGTCGATACCTGTTTGAGCTGAAATCTTTACATATATTTACCTATTTTGTCTATGGTCCCCTCTTCTGCTAAAAGTGAAATCATGGTTTTTACCATTTGTTTATCTTCCAGTGGCTTCTATTTAAACTTAAAAGTTCAAAAGTATGATCAAGTTGTTCCCTATACACAGTATAAAATTTGGAGTGGAACTTGGAAGTCACTCTAGTCACTTTAGTTTTGGTTAAAATGTTAAAGAGTAAAATCAAACTTGATTATCTGTGCTTACTGTGGTTGTAAGAACATCCAGCAAAACAAAAAATGACCACAGGAGCTCAGTTTTCTGTTAATGTCTTACTGCTGTATGGTGCATCTTAATGATTTGTTATCCTATCTTTTTCTTTTTTAATTTATATGCAGTTACTAGACAAAGCGAGAAGCAGGGCTCGACAAACTCTCTCTCCATTAACTGCAAAATGGGCACTGCAGAAAATCTTGCCATACCCTTGTAAACAGCATTATGTCTCAGTGACCTTAATACCAGAAACAAATCGTTTTCGTTTACTGAAACACCAACTTAAAACCCAACTTAAGCAAAAATATTATGGTAGATATATGAAGGTATGGTATTTACACTTTCCTTGAGTCTTTTGGCTGCATCTCTTTCTGGTTTTAATTTTTCTTCTGACTATGGTTCGTTTGATTTTGTGCAGACTGTGGACAAAGTGTGGAAAGTTTTTGCCAGGAAACACATTTCACACTAAAAGGTATAAGTCGAGTCATTTGCCTTCCCCAGTCCTTGCCTCGCACTTAAATGTCTTTCGCTTCTAGGAAATGAAGTTCACTAGTTCATTCACAACATTCTTACCTATAATTTCTGTTCGTAGCAGGTGTATGCAGCAGCCAGCATTACGTTAATATGCCAGTTACTTGAGTATTGGTTCATCCCATTTGTACAGCGGATTCAACAGCTTTACCTAAGTATAATTAGATCCTAGATTCTTTTGGGTGCTATGGCATCCACTATTTGACTGAACATGAACTACCATCTTTGTTGGGTTGTGACTAAGATTCACAACATATATTATTTTCCTTTCGATGATTCTTTAACTGTAATTCTTAGGTGATTTCCGGTATGAATACACAACTGTTACATACAACATATATGTAATACATTATATTATGCAGCCTAAGTTATGAAGACTCTTCAATTTACCTGATGTACATGAATCTCTATTAAATTCTTGACACTTTGACAAGAGTATGGTCACTAATTGACAATGACACTTGAACGAACTGAGTCTGACACTTGAATGAATATACGTATCCAACACGGTTGGGGCAAGGTAAAAAACTAAAAAGCTTACAGATGAGATGGATCTATTGTACTGTACAGAGAATGGAGATGCAAAAACTGGTTCTCTGACCTAGGGTAAGGCTGGGCTAAGGTGAAAAAGGTCTTCAGATTAACTTTGGTATTTACAGAATAATGTTTCGTACTTGGATAGTGATCTAGCTCCTTGCTCTAATGTTAGGTAGCTCAAGAAAGAATCTTAAAGTCCTGTTTCATCTTCAACAGTTATTGAGAATTTGGGATGAGCAAAAGGCCTTGCTCTAATGTTAGGTAGCTCAAGACATGAGCATAAGAGAGTTCTTTGAAAATTGCTGCAACTCCTTTAGAAACATGCATAACTCATCTACAAAATTTGGGATGATGGTGCTTGAAAAGGAGATTTGATACACACAACCAAATTGCATATTAATATTTATGATTTTATGAATTTATGAATTTCTCTTCTGCTACTACTAGTAGCTCATCACCTCATCTGAATAGCAGAACTAAACCAGAAAGCACCAAACAAAAAGTTAATTGCCCCAATAATACAGCCCTTCAAGTACATTTGTGTTCTTAGAGGTCATATGCAACAAACTCAATATTGTTTCCTCTTCTGAATGATTATGAAATTGAGAGGGAGAGGGGCATATCTTAGCTCTTAGAAACATCCTTAATTCGTCGTCCCTTGTGATGGAGTACTTATCAACATGCGCATTGGTCAATGTGTCCACTTCAAGGATTCTACAAGTCCTTTCATTTTTTCTCACATAATTCAACCAAAAAGTCTCCAACAACACGAAATGGAAATCTATATACGAGAACTTCCCTTCGATCCCATAAGTTCGGTTCACTTTTCAATTTAGGGTGTAAAAAAAGTCCAAACTCACTAGTCGTTATTGCTTTATTCTATTTTTAGCAAACCCTTTTTACTACCTTACCCTATTATCCTACACTATTTAAAATACACACTCAATCTATGTTACTTGGACTCTTCATTTTACCTCAAGAACCTGTGCCAGACTCTTAATACTTGGACACTTAATTTTAGTTCAAAATCATAGAAATTAATCACAAAATAGCCGAGTCTAACACTTGCACACATACCCGTGTCGGATCCGAGTCCAAGTAACATAGCACTCAATGACTCAATCATAAACGTTATAAACTCGACACTATCACTATTCCCCTTGCTCCTACAAATAGTGAAATACAGCAACCTGCAAGCTCTGATACTGAAGCAAACTTGTTGATAATCACTAATCAGGAATGAAGAGACCCAAAACCCTGTTATCAAATCTCTTTCTTGTTTCCAACACTTTGCAAGAGCTTCTAATTCGTTCCATCCCCAATGCCTACTATGTCAAATCCCACTCTTTTCATCAAATTACTGCTAATCCCCCAAAACCCATCTCCAAAAACCCTAATTTTAACACCCCATCTTCCCCAAAACCTCTGGATTTCATCACTGTTTGTGAAACCCTATCATCTTACAACAATGATTTTAATCGGGCACTTGAATTTTTCAACTGGGTCGAAACCAATTGTGGGTTCCAGCATAATACAGAAACTTACAATTCTATGATTGATATTCTGGGTAAGTTTTTTGAGTTTGATAAATGTTGGGAATTTATTGAAATCATGCGAAAACATCCATTTTCTATGCCTAATTATACTACTTTTCGTATAATGTTTAAGCGCTATATATCTGCTCATTATGTTAATGAAGCAGTTGATATGTTTGATAGATTAGGGGAGTTTAATTTGAAGGATGAGACATCGTTTTGTAATTTGATTGATGCACTTTGTGAGTATAAACATGTGATTGAAGCGGAAGATTTGTGGGTTAAGAGGCATTTGTTTGTTAAATCTGTGAGTGAGACTAAAGTTTGTAATATGATGCTTCGAGGGTATGCAAAGATGGGGTGGTGGGGTAAGTGTAGGGAGTTTTGGGAGGAGATGGATAAGAAAGGGGTTCGGAAAGATTTGGTGACGTATTCGATTTATATGGATGTGCAATGTAAGTGTGGGAAGCCGTGGAAAGCTCTGAAAATGTATAAGGATATGAGGAGGAAGAGGATGCAATTGGATGTCGTGGCATATAATACGGTTATTCATGCTATTGGTCTTAAAGAGGGAGTTGATTTCTCTATTCGTATGCTTAGAGAAATGAAGGAGTTAGGATGTCAGCCAAATGTGGTCACATATAATACTGTTCTTAAGCTTTTGTGTGAGAATGGGAGGGTGAAAGAGGCATATGGTATGCTTTATCAGATGCGCAAAATGGGTTGTGAACCCGATGTAATTACCTACCACTGTTTTTTCCGCTGTCTTGTTAGGCCAAAGGAGATGCTAAGGTTATTTGAGAAGATGTTAGAAAGTGGGGTTACTCCGAGGATGGATACTTATGTGATGCTAATGAGAAAATTTGGGAGGTGGGGATTTCTTCGCCCTGTTTATATTGTTTGGGATAAGATGAAAGAACTTGGTTGTAGTCCCAATGAGGCTGCTTACAATGCATTGATTGATGCTTTGCTGCAAAAGGGTATGGTGGATAATGCAAGGCAGTATGATGAAGAGATGCTGGCCAAAGGGCTTTCTGCTAAGCCTAGGGTCGAGTTAGGAACTAATGCAGCAAATGATAAGTCCGGTGATGTTGAGCTATGATGCTTTGACTTATTAGAAGATTCTGTTTGAAGAATATGAGTCTTCCACACTGTGACTTGTTGATGTGTTTATCAGTCTGGATGATAATGGCTTGTTTATGTAATAATGACATGAGTGCCTGATGGCTGACAAAGGAATTCTTAATGTGTGTTTGTTGAGAGGCTTGCACCCGTGGTTCTTCCTAGTTTGATTTTATTTATATTTCTTGGAGAAGGTATTCAAGCAAGTCTGCAAAGTAACATATTAATGGGAACCTGAACAATGAAGCAATTGAAACAAAATTTTCTGAAGAAGACTTTTAGTGGCTGATCGCAAAAGTGGAAGGGATTGTGAAAGGACTAAAGGGAAATAATATTATTGCTTCTGAATGTGATGTGACTGATTTCACTATTCCCTGCAGGTGCGTATCTTTCTACTTCTGTTTACTGTCATGGAATTTTAATGTTGTCAACTTGACTAACACGTATGATATTTGACTTGTTAGTGCGACCATTGCATCTATAGCAGCTTCGGGGAAATTCCTGGAATATGAAGTGAGTGGTCTAATATTTTGTGCTTTAACAGCATAAAGTTACGAAGTGGAGGTATGTTGTAGCGTGTTTTGTACCCCCTATTAACTTTGCTTTTTACATATAGCAGCCAATATGTATATTCAAGTATTTATTTTGAAAATCTAATAAAAGCTATATTCATGATATTATTCGAAGTTGTTGATACTTTAACTGTCAAAAAACACTGATTTTATGTAACTATGAATATTACACTAATTAGTCATTAGAATTATGCTAAGGGGTTATTTGGTTCAATCGAGGAAAATGAATAAAAATACCTCCTTCGATTAGCATCAAGAAGAATTCTGCCACCTTATATGGGGCACCATCATTGGAACCCCAACAGACCCCATCCCCCCACAGCATGCCATGGTTTGAAAATGCTTCCGTACTGTGGTGATGTGGCCATTCTGTACAGGGTTCTAAATCACTGAAACGATATTTGCCATACTAAAACAATGTTTTTCTAAGAAGTCATGATTTACTCAGATTTGACCTTTTCACATTGAAATTTGCCCTTCTCAAATGATAATGACTGAGATTTGTTGCTCTCAAGTCTCAAGTGAAGAAGGTTTACCGTTTATACATGAAAAAATCTTGTGTCATTTTTGTGACCATTTGTATGGTATGAATCAATAAATTTTTTGGGTTAGTGCCGTAGTGGATGTGAGACTACTGTTAAGCAGTATCACTAGGGGTGAGCAAAAATCCAGGGTTAGGAATTGAATCAAAAATTTTTAGGAACCTATTCAATTCTGGGTTTGATTCTCAATTTTTTGGAACCTAAATTGGCAGGATATCCAATCAACACCAATTTCAGTACCAGGTGATATCATCATTTTGAAATCTTGACACCACTCTTTTGCTTTGGAAAGAAAAATTCATGTAATAGTATTTTGTAATGGGAAATAGGAACTTGTTTTTATTCTCTTTTTGCTTCTAAATTTATTATGTGTTTTAAAGAATAATTTTACTATAGCTATAACAAAATTGTACCATTGTAATCATTTAATTATAGTGTGTAAGTATTTTGTCTAAATCATTAGCATTCATACATTTGAGTAAATGAATTAATAATCGACCATATAAAAATTTACATAATATAGGAAACTAATTTTGGAGATTTACAACAAGTCAGTAATAAGTCTAATAAAATGGCTTGGGTTGAGAATGGAGTAGATTTATGAAGAATTGGAATCTAGTGGGTTAGTCAAATCACTCAAATGTATAAATAGACAAATAGTTATGCCTTAGATAAACAGAAAAAATGTAACAACCCTGGTAACAGTATACAATGGATACAAATTTGTTGAAGTGATGTAGTCATTGTAAAGTTATCTTAAATTAGTTAGAAGTTGGAATATAAAATGAGCTCTCATCATAAAACACCAATAATAATTTTCTTCCAAAGCAAAGAAGTTGGGTCAAGAAGTCAAAATATATAGAGTGAGTCACATCTAGCTAACATTTGTTCCACTTCCACCACCCAAAATAATTATTACTCTCTGGAAATGTAAGGAGAAAATGGGTTACCAATTAGCTCCTTTTTTGCAATAGGCTCTAATGTTAAGTTAGCAAAGCATATACTTATGGCGACATCGTGGTTGGGTTTAATATAAGGAGGATGTGGTGGTTGTGCAGAGCAGGAAAGGGTGGCTGGTAGGGTGTGTGGGTAGAAGCGGAATTTACTGAACATGGAAGAGTAAATAGGAGGTGGTGAGCTGGTAGCTGGCTGGGAGGATGAAGGAGAAAGTGATGTAAAAAAAAAAAGTGTAAAACAAATAAAATAACTGTAGAACTGGTTACAAATCGTAACTTCATACTAGACCATTCCGAAAAGACATCCCTAATAATTGGTATTATTTTTGAGATAATCTATAGAATGGATTATCGTGAGCAGACCACCAATATTTGACATCAGTGTCATTTCTTCCTTAAAAGAATAACAAATTAGAATTAAACTGAAAATATGCTAAAGAAGGGTAAAATAAAGAGAAAAAACTACATAAGTATATTACAAACAATACCTAAGATGGGTTAAAATTCACTATCACGGTATCACCTACTCAGGCAGTCATGTTCTTGCTTCTGCCATATCTGAACAATTATAATTCTTAAAATTAGACTTGTAATTCCAGTGTAACCATGCTAGAGAACACGTCTCTGGTTATAACCAGGAGAGTTTGTTTAATGCTGAATCTATACCACAGACTCATCCTGAGCACATATCTTGGTTTCAAAATCACAGGATTATGACTCAGCACAGGAAGCACTTCTTAGGGACCAGTGGACCACCAGATGCCAGATAATCTTTTCCCAAATTTTTAAGAACATAATCATCTTACATATCACTTGTCCATCACCGTTTACATCTTTATATTCTAAACCTTAGAAAAGTTTTGTGATGGCCTTATTTCAACTGCTAAGTTGATCAGGTTTAGTCTACCTACATAATTTGGAAAGTTTGCTTGCTCCCAAAATAACAGTCATGTTCGTGTAACAGTTAATAGGACTGCTTGTTGTACGGAGGTGGTAATTTCCAATTTGAAGGATATGTGCATCACTAATGGATTTGGTCATTGTTAAGGGCCTTGTGAACGTGAATATGTGATATATGAGGAGATATGAGTTTTATATTTTTGGTCTATGTCTTTGGTCATTGTTGTTATTATTGGTTCTCGTTCATTGCTTGTATAAAACAGATGTCATTTTTTTCATTTTATCTTCTACAGTCAAGAATGCTCTTTTGCCTCGGTGTTGATGCTAGAGCATTGCTAGGGATGCCTTGAAAAAGAGTGCCGTTGATCTTAGCTGTCTGAAACTGGTTTTGGTTAATTTGGGAGTTGTGTACACATGGCTGATGTGTGCATAGTTAGATTTGCACACGATTTTCCCTAGCTGCAACAGAATTTACACTATACCAGGGAAAACCTGGAGTGGTGTATTGAATCATGTGTAAAACGTGCCTTTGTCACATTTTTGGCTTGATTTTGGTAACTGCATCTTAGATATGTTTCCTTATTTTGTGAATCAGTTGTTCTTTTCCTTGTTTTACGGTTTTACTTTCCTTTTTGAGGATGAATTAAACATGTGGAAGGATAAGTCCTATAATCATTTCTTTATTATGGTTTTCTAAGTTGCTGTAGGATTAGTGTGAACAGCAACATTGCTTGTTTACGTAAAATGCTTTTGTGATGTTTTACTTGGAAATTTTGATGATATAATTGCAAATTCATGTGTTACACATTGAGAATTGGTGTATCACTTCAATCTTTTGTCCCTTAGGTGTAGTTAGAGTGTGGATGATCTAACCTGTCGGAGACTGTCTTAACACAACAATTAATCTGATCCTTTAATCTTGGGACACCTGGAGACTGTCTTAACAAATTCGTGGCTTTGAGTTTAAGTTCTGCCCCTTTATATTTGTTACTTCATATATAATTGCAATATATCTGTTGTTTAGAGAGCTTCACTGTTGTTATTACCTGGAAGTAATCAGATTTAGTTTATGTCCGCCAGACGTACCCAATGCATTATCCAAGTTTTGTGAATGGTTAACAGGATCTCACTTAGTGCTTTTGGGCTAACTTCGTTTCTTTTGTCACTCTTCTAAATTGAAACTTGTGCACTTAACCTGATTATCGCTTATGACTGCTATGATACAGCCCTGCTGATCAATGGATTATTATTGAGAACCCAAAAATCAGCTGCCATGCAAAAACTTCAGGAAATTACTGCAGACAAGTATGAAGTTGCTTGCAAAGAATCAACTATGTTCACCTGTATTTGCAAACTGATCAACATTCCTTCTCCTCTGGCAACAAAATTAGCAACATTCGTCGAAGGCAGCCTGGTGATCGTCATATCTCCTCATTGAAACTTAAAATTGATTGAAAACAGTAATTTCTCGCTAGAAATAAATGGAACTTTCCATTAAAATAGACAATCAGGGACTTGCATTTAAGCTCCATTGTCATTTTTCTTGAATCTTTTTTTTTTTTTTTTTTTGAGGACAAAATTTTCTTGAATCTTGATTTATTAGCATTAGTAAAAATCAACTTTGTGCTGTGCTAATATTGTAACTTGTGGGAAACATGCCTTAATTCTGATGCATTTTTCAGGAGCTTAATGAATTTATCTGAACTTTTTTTGCATGCTTCAACTTTCCAAGGTAATGGGGGAAAGTTTAGTACTCCGTACTAAATTCGGGGTATGTAGGGAAACTTGCGTTCAAAAATATAAACTTTGGGCTAGTACGACTGTTGATCAACTTGAGAACTTATTTACTCGTGAATGGTAATCAGCCAATAGAGGTGGGCATGGGCCGTGCGTCCGTGCTGGCACACGGGCGGCATGGGCCCGGCACGAAACTGGCATGGCCCGGCCCAATGGCCCAGGTGTGGGCCATGCCGTGAACAAAGTTTTAAAAACGGGTACGGGCACGGCACGATCACTCGACCTGTGGCACGGCACGTGGCCCACCAGGCACGGCCCGTGCAAAGTAGCCGTTTTCCAACAGCCATAAACGGCTACTTTTTCCAACAGCCATAAAACTCGAAACACTTGAAATGTGTTTTTGTTTCAAGGATTGGTTGGATGCCGAAACTCGCTGTCAAGAGCGTATTTATGCAGAAAACGACGATGATGAAGGAACGTCTGGTTCTACTAGTTCTCAATCAATTCAATTGGCCAATGAACTTGAACAAGAAGAAAACGAAGACGAAGAGGAATAATTAGATTGCATACTATTATACAATTTTTGTATTATCGAACCCTATATTCCGTATAATAAAATAAGCTATAAAATTAAGTTATTCACCAATTATTGTACGATTTTTAATTATCATTATAAAATATTGTATTATCAATTTATTGTACCGACATATAATAAAATAAGTTATTCATCAATTTTTGTGTTATCGTACTCGTAAATTTTTTAATTATATGCATTTTTGCTTTTTGCTAAATAATACGGAGTAATATAATAATACAAAAACATAAACATGAATTAATAAAATTATTTTAATATACTCATTTTTAAAGTTGTTCAAATATATATATATACTACCTCCGTTAACATTTACTTGCAACTTTGGAATATTTTATGTCTCTCAAATAATACCCCAAAGTTGCAAGTAAATGTTAACGGAGGTAGTATATATATATATATATATATATATATATATATATATATATATATATATATATATATATCGATTTTTTGAAAAGTGAAAAAAATTTAAAAAATATATAAAAAAAAAATTGAAAAACCCGGGCGGCCTACTGCCCGGCTCGACACGGTACGCCAGGCACGTGGATTGTGCCATGCTGTGGGCTGGGGTGTGCCAAAAGGTGGTACGGCACGGCACGGCCCGCCATAAAGTAGGCATAGCATGGCCCGGCACGAGCCACCCCTAGGCACAGCCAGGCACGACCCGCGATGGCCCGGCACGACACGATGCCCACATTTATCAGCCAACATTAATACTATAGCAACTTTGTTGCCACCAACACAAACTTTGTAACTTTGAGTATGGCGTTTTGATTATACATGTTCGTAGATAACTATATAGCGCATGATTCAATACCTTTTTATCTACTTCATTTAATTCACCTCATCCCACCACCAATTCTTGCCTTTTAAACGCCCCCATTACTGCTTCCATTTCACAGAACAAAAATTTCCCAGAAAACAAAACCTTGCCTCTTAACAACAATGGAGAAAAACAAAGCGAAACTACCACTGACACGACCACCACGTCGGTCAGCGAGGATAAACACGAGGACCAGCACCCCACCTCCATGGATGAGACCTTCGTCCAGTCAATCCGTGCCTCTCTCTCGCCCACTACAGGGCTCTCCGATCATCCAAGCTCAACCTCTGTCGATGAGACAGCCATTCACTCCGTTCCCCAATCCGCCACCACCACCACCTCATTTCCCGTTCAACCATCCACTAACTCCGACTATGACCCCCTCTCAAATCAGAAATTTAGTGCAATCGCCACCACAACCCACAATTCCGAATTCACCCAACCCGAACCCTCTTTTATGGTGCTCGATAGAAACCCCTCCGACTCCGGAGAAGATTTCCTTGATGTACAATACCCTCCTCCAAATTACCAAATTCATGACCAATCAGTTTCAACAGACAACAACTCCACCAACCTTGAACACACCTCCACCACCAACATCCACCCTCCGTCCTTGGTACCAGCAGCAGGTGAATTGGCCAAATTACCCTACACACAACCTTGCTCTACCACCTCAAAACCCACCAATAATCCCTCTTTCGTCGGAAAACAGCGAACAAGATCTCGAAAGCCCAAATCACCATATGAAAATTTTCACAATCAAAAAAGGAGTGGTGGGACTTCAAGTCGATGTGGACTTTTGGGAGACATTGAACACAATCAGGGAGGTCAACTCGATGGTCATCCCTCTGAGGATGCACGATGTCGTGATGATGGATCGATGCATGAGTTGGAAGGAGTGGGATCAGTTTGATCCTCTTTTTTGCAATGGTAATCCTCCACCCCCTTATCCTGATTTAGATATGAAAATAGTTTTATGGAATGTTAGAGGAGCAACTAGGAATGAGTTTATTCCACATGCATGGGATGTTATTGCCTCTCATAAACCTAGTATCTTCATTATTCTTGAGTCAAAGAGTGATGGAAATCGTGCATCTGAAGTTTCAAAATTACTTGGCTTTGATGGATTTCAATTTGTAAACCCGAATGGTTTGCGTGGTGGTATTTGGTTGATGTACAAGAATTTTGTGGAATTAATTGATTATGTTGAAGGTCACACAAAAAACTATTTTCATGCTCTTTTTAAATTCTCTCCCGATAGCAAAGAAGTCTTGCTTACTGCTGTGCATGCACCCTCTTCACCATCGGAGAGGCACAAACTTTGGAGAGAATTACAATCTTCTCTTCCTCCAGATGACACTCCATGGTTATTCCTGGGTGATCTGAATGAAGTAACCAAACCTTCTGAGAAATCTGGAGGTTTAAAGTTCAGGCAATCTCAATGTGCTGACCTGAACCGTTTGGCTGATACGGCTTGTCTTGTCGATTTGGGGTTTTCTGGTAACCCTTTTACTTGGCACAATGCTCGGGAAGGTCTAAACTTGATTCAAGAGAGGCTGGACAGAGCTTTGGGGAACCCTAGTTGGCTGAACACCTACCCTAATACTCAGGTATTACATCTTGCTCGTACTCACTCAGATCATAATCCTATACTTATTTCTTTATTTGAAAAACGTAAAGGTGGGCCTTACCCCTTTAGATGCAAAGCGGCTTGGCTTGAACATCCTGATTTTAATGATTTTTTTGTCTCTAATTGGTTAATGCATGATCTTGATTTCATAAAAGGAAGGACTGAATTTTTATCTAATATTAAAAATTGGAATCAGGATGTTTTTGGTAATATTACTAATCAAAAAAGAAGACTTGTTTCTAGAATTAATGGAATTCAGATTGCCCTAGCTAGACATTATTCTGCTATTCTTGTTTCTTTGGAAAAGGAATTACTCTCTGAGCTCAATAATATTTACAAAATTGAAAGAATTTTATGGGCTCAGAAAGCAGGCTTGGATTGGAGAAAGCATGCAGATTGCAACTCCAAATATTTTCACCTTTTAGCTAATGTTAAAAAAAGTAGAAGTAAAGTGCTAACTTTACAAGATAATAATGGTTTGTGGGTTAATGATTTACTTTTACTAAAGCAGATGGCTAGAGATTATTTTGTGAATGTTTTTAAAAGCAACCCTGTTAATACCTCTCTTTTACAAAATTATTCTTTTCATAAGGAGGTAGATTTTTCTTTGGACAGTAATTTTGCTTCTCCACCCTCTGACAGTGAGATTAAGATGCTTCTTTTTCAAATGGACCCTATTAAATCCCCGGGCCCAGATGGTATCCAACCAATCTTTTTCCAAAGAAATTGGAAGTTTATAAATTCTTCTATTACTGACTTTGTAGGTGAGTGTTTTAATAAGGGAGCTATTCCTAGTAACATAAATGATTCTTACATCTCTCTTATCCCTAAATGTGATAATCCAACCACTATGAAGGATTTTCGTCCAATTGGTCTTTGCAATACTATTTATAAGATTATTACCAAATGTATCTCTAATAGATTAAAGCCCTACATGAATGATCTTATAAGCCCCTTCCAGTCTAGTTTTATTCCTTCTAGATCGATTGATGAAAACATTATTATTATCAAAGAGGTTACTCATCACTTTAATAAAGCTTCTAAGATGGCTAACTTAATGGCCCTAAAAATTGATCTTTCTAAAGCTTTTGATAGTCTAGAATGGTCTTTTATTAAAGATACTTTAATTCATTTTAATTTACCTCCTAATATGATTAATTTAATTATGAGCTGTATTTGCACTCCTAATATATCCCTTTTGTGGAATGGTGAAATTACTAACCATTTTCTTCCTGAGAAAGGCATTCGAAAAAGTGATCCTCTTTCCCCTTATATCTTTGTCCTTTGTTTAGACCGTCTTTCTTGCATGATCCAGGCCAAAGTTAATGATGGTATGTGGAAACCTATGAAAATTGCTAAAGATATCAATATTTCACATTTATTCTATGCTGATGATGTGTTTTTGTTTGGCAAAGCTACTTCCTCTAATATTCATGTTATGATGGAAGTTCTTGATCATTTTAAACAAATCTCTGTCTTTCTATTAATATTCAAAAATCTTCGGCCATCTTCCCTAGGAAAATGGATTACAATGTCAGAAGATCTATTTGTGATATTTGTAACATATCCAATACCACTAATTTTGGAAAATACCTAGGTATTATTATTAGTCACAAACGTTTAAATCACCAAGACTATTTCCCTTTGCTTGACAAAACTTGTGCTAATTAAAATCAAAGGGTGGCAAGCTAAGCTTTTAAACATGGCAGGAAGGTGTACTCTCATTAAATCAGTTCTTAATTCTTACCCCGTCTATGCCATGCAAACTAATTTATTGCCTTCTAGTGTCATTCTTGAGCTTCAAAAGAAATGTTTCTTTGGAACAGGGTTAATAGATCTAGGTACATACCTAGAACTAATTGGAAGGTCGTTTGTGACCATATGTCTAAAGGGGGTCTAGGTATTAGAGATTTAAAAAGGTGGAATCTCTCTTTTATGGCCAAGCTTGGCTGGAAAATTTTAACTCAACCTAATAAATTATGGGTAAAAATTCTAACCAATAAGTACCTAAAATATAGTAATTTCATTGATTATAACCCTAAAATTACAGATTCTATAATTTGGAAAGATATCCTTGCTGGGAGAGAAATTCTAAAATCTGGAATTATTATAAATATTGGTGATGGGGAAGACACTTCCCTTTGGTTCCATCATTGGATTGGTGAATGTCCTTTGTATCTTATTCCCAATATTAAAATTCCTAATTCTAGAGGTCATTGGAGGGTTTCCAACATTATTAGAAACAACTGTTGATACTTAGATAATATTAAGAATATCATCCCTGATAATATTTGTTCACTCATACTAGCTCATCCTCTCCCTACCCTTGTCCAAGTTAAAGATAGACTAAGATGGACCCTTGATAAAAGTGGCTCTTTCACCATAAAATCAGCTTACAACTCTACTTTGCCTCCTTGTTCTCTTAATTCTACTTTTCTTTGTAGTGTTTCCTGGAAAAACTTATGGAAAATAAAGGTTCCCTATAAATACAAAATGTTGCTGTGGAATTTAGTAAGGGATATCTTACCTACAGGATCTACTCTCAAGAAAAAAATTGATTCTTTTGACCCTATTTGTGTTAGATGTGAAGCTCCAATAGAAGATTCCATCCATATTTTTAGGGACTGTCCAAATTCTACCTCATTTTGGTCTCTCATTTTCAAAAATTATTACTCTCCTAATTTTGATTTAAACAGTTTTTATAACTCTAACCTTGCTGAGTGGTTAGCTTTTAATTTAAAAAGTGATTCTTCTTGGAAAATTATCTTTGTGGTTTCAATTTGGCATTTATGGAAAACTAGAAACATGGCCATCTTTGATCAAAAAATGCTTTTCATCCAATCCACTTTCAATAAGTTTCAAGTTGATTATCTTGGATGTTTAAAATTAAAGCAGGGCAATTTGGACTCGGGTGCTTCTTCTTCAAGCTCTTCTACCAACCGAATTTGGGCTCCACCTCACAGGGGCTTCTTTAAGCTCAACACCGATGGCTCTTGGATGAATCTTGAGAGTGCTGGAGGGGGAGGAGTTATCAGGTGCCAGAAAGGTTTATGGCAGGAGGGTTTTGCAGTGAATTTCAATGCTGTTAGTGCAGCTTCTGCTGAATTACTTGCTATTAGAGAAGGTCTGCTCATTGCTTGGAAGAGAAAGATTGAACTCCTTGAACTTGAAACTGATGCAGATGCTTTGTCAAAGATGCTTAAAAATCCAGAAGCTCACTTGGATAATGACCTTGGGAACATCATCAGAGATGTTGCTTCTCTTCTTAGCAGGAATTGGACAGTTACCATTTTCCACGCTAGAAGAACTTGTAACTTTGTTGCTGACAGGTTAGCTACTATTGGAAGAACAAGAGTTAAGAAGGGTGAGAAAGAGAACTACTTCTTCCCTCCTCCTGAAGTTTTTGATCTGTATGCATCTGAAATTCCAGAATATCAAGCAACAGATCAAGGAATTGCCTAGTCTGCCTCTTGCTGCTGTTCATGTTCTATCAACTGTGTTACTGCTGCTGCTAAATAGGCCTTTTGCTGAGTACTTATCAAGTACTACAAACTATCTTTTATGCTTTCTGCTTCTTTTCTTTATTTTAGTGTTAAAACTTTGTCCTACTATTCTGGTTGCTAAACATGCTCCAGACTTTTCTACTTTTGATCAAGTGGATGTTACCACTATGATGTAATATATTGATGTTCCACTTTTGCGTAAAAAAAATTCACCTCATTCCATGACTCAAAGGCAACCTCATATCATGTAATACGAGAGAAATAGAGAGAATTTATTACTAATAATAAATAAATAAACAAATATTTTTATATATACTCGATTATTTGTAGAAAGTAATGCATTTTTAAAAAAAAAAAAAAAAAAAAAAAAAAAAAAAAAAAAAAAAAAAAACAGATATATATAAAATATCCTAACCCCTTATGTTAGCTTCTTGCAAGTAACGCTACATAAAATATCATCAAAACCCACTGTAAGTCGGTGATGCCCGTGCGAAAATATAAACCCCGTGCGATAAACTAAACTCCATCTTCTTGCTTTCTTCATTCTTCATTCTTCATTCTTCATTCTTCCTCATTTCATTTCATCATCTTCTTCTCATTTTCTCTCTCCTCTTCATCAATGGCGCATCGATTCTCTAAATCCCTAACAACCCTTTTCTCCACCACCTCCTCAGGTGCTCTGAAACTCATCCCAAATTCTCTCTCCTCCCCAATTTTCACCAACCCCAGAAACCACCTTTCCACTAAAGCCCGCCTCATCGAAGTCGACCTCGATTCTGCCTCAGATGGCGGAGAAATCGAAGTTATTGGGTTGAAGAAGCTTGAAGATGCTATCCATGGTATCTTCGTGCGACGGCTTGCGCCTGATTGGCTCCCTCTTCGTCCTGGTTCTTCTTACTGGGTCCCACCTAAACGAACCTCTGATAACATTGTTGAGATTGTGGAAAGGCTTACTAATCCTTTGACTGAGGAGGAGTCTCTTTCTCTCTCCTCTGCTTGTGGTTGGCCTTCTTCTTCTTTCTTCTTTGAAGGTTAGCAATTTTGCTCTATTCTACTTTTCAATTGAATTTCATTTTTCATTACTGTGATATAATAGATTGATAAAAACTTTGAATTAGTTTAGGGATAAAGTTTAAAACTTTAAATGGGTTTATGTGATCATTTCTATTTCTTGTTGAATCTGTTGGGTTTGGTTTAGTTGCTTAGGGTTGTGAAGGGTTTGATTTGGAATGGTGGATGGATTCGTTACGACTCGATATCGTGATTGATGCTCAGCTTTGGGGATCATTAGATTTAAGCTTAGTTGGGAAATTGGGGGAAATGGTGAATATTACATTATTACCATTAATTTATTGACAAAATTGGACATCCTTAAAGGTATAGGATCACTAATGTAAGGCTAGAGTTGCTTACTTGTTGCATTTGATGCATTGTGTTTTGTTTATGGTATCGCGATCAGGAAAAGATGGCACCTTGATTGAGTGATGGCAATAGTGTGGAAATGGCTGAAGTATTGGCAATAATCATTTGTAAATTCGTGCTGTAATGATGTCTTCTTCTAGTGGTAAAGACATTGATCTCTTAAAAAAACTTGTAAAGTTTTATTTGCTAGAGCTAATTAGTGGAGAATGTGATGGGAGGATGATTCTCCTAGTGAACTCATTGTACCCCAAATTGTACTAATAAATGGTGCTAATTGTAATGGCACTCCTATAGGTAAAAAAGAAGCTTATAAAATGGAGGGCCAATTTGATGATTAGATTGGTATGAAGAGATTATATGTTTGGTTTGGTTGAAAGGGAATTCATTGGGTTTTTGAGCAAAAATGTAGCTTCTTTGTAGTGTTTATTGGAAAGTTATGTGTCAGAAGACTCAGGACAAGTGTTTGGCAAGGTTGTCTACATTGAGAAATGGTGATCATTGGTGACAATTTTCTTTGACAACCTGTGATTGAGTTGAGTATAACCAGAATTTTAATGATGGCAAGTTGGCAACCTATAGTGGGGTTTCAGTTGACTTCAGAACAGTTTAGCTATGCCCTGAGTTTAAGGACATAGGTTTTAGAGCAACCTGAATTGGTTATCTACTACCTCACTGTAAGAAGAAGAGAAATATTGGTATTAGTCATTTGTAAATGGCTGAAGTATGTTATTATTTTTACGAGTTTAATATTCTGAGCCTTTTCTCTGTCTCAGTGGTAACATTTCATTTGGGTCTTCTACTCTTGAAATACTAATGCTAAAGGATATAGGAAGAGTTTCCTTGACTAGAACCTGGCTTTTACTTCACAACCCCCCTCCCCTTCTTCAATTTGAGAGTAAATCCGAAATGTGTATATGCCCTTTTTCAGTTAGCTTTCCTTATTAATATATCTCATTGCCATGCCAGTAAACTTAATGTACTTTAACAGCTTGTTTGGATAAGAAGAAATGGAGGGAAAGGAAGAGAAGGGAAAGGGAGGGGGAGGGGGATTGAATCCATTGTTTGGATAACAAATAAAGGGAGTGAGGGAAATGGAGGGGAAGGAAAGGAAGGGAAAAGTTTTGTTTGATTGTTAATGAATAAAATCCTTCCAAATTTGAAAAGATTTGGAAGGAAAACATATGATTAACATTCAACTGGAATATTGCATTCAACCTATTATATAATCTTTCTCTTCTATTATGTTCTCTCTCCTCCTCCATACTAGTATACTGTTCTCACGATTATTTTCCCCCAAATTCTAGGGTTTTGGCATTTTTAATTTATCTCTTTCAATCTCTTGAATTTTTCAAGGTAAGGCCAATTAATTCACCAAGTTATTCTACTATGCTTCTCACGAATTTTATCCTCCAATTTCTAGGGATTTGCTGCCCTTCTTCATTGCTAATGTTTAATTGATTTTCAATTCGTTTTTTTTTTCTTTTTTTTATGTAGTTCTTTGATTTTTTTGTTTGAAAATCAGTTTTGGAAAATTTGTTTGAAAATCAATCTGATGTTTTAGATTAATTTACATAAGATTTTTTTTTTTTTCTTTTTGGAAGAACATAGGATATTAAATTATCTGTTTGAGTTTTGCTTGATTTTCATGACGTTTATCAATATATATTTTTTTTAATCAGGTTTATATTATAATACAAATAACTACAATATTTTTCTGAAAAATTAGTATAATGTTGAATGCAAGCAACCACAGATTAAGAAAAATAAAAAAATGGTGAATGTCCCTCCTCTTCCTCCCTTTTCTCCTTAATCCATACAAGGAAGGTTCAATTTCTTCTTCCCTCCCCTCCCCTTCTCTTCCCTCCCATACCTACCCCTTCCCTTCCTGCTAGTGTATCCAAACAAGCAGTAAGAGTCTTCTTGATAGTAATTTTTAAACCTCTTGTTTATTGTTTTCAAATGTATGAAGTGCCTTGATATGTTGTCGGTGAGAAACCCTACTTCTAACAGCTCTGGAAGTCAAGAGTTGATTGAGAGGTCAAAATGTGTGATAGTAAATTTTCTATTCCATTTCTTTCTGATATTACAACAAAACGTGGTTCATGAAGCAATTACAACATTAATCCAATGTCAGATAAAATTTCTGCAGATAAAATTTCTTATAGTGCTTTCTGTTTAAGTCTTTGTGAAACTGATCTAAATAAATGTTGGGTTCATGGGATATGAGCTAAAGAGATGTTGAGCTGGAGCCTTGCTGCAAAAGTTTTTGTTCAATTTATTCAGTAGTCATTGACCTTCAGAAACCTGTCTTCTGACTAAATATCTATCTTCAAATGCTATAATTGGCCTTTATTAGCCTACATTGCCTTTTCCATTTTCCTGGCATATTATGTACCTAGCAGCATTTTGTGAAATGATTCGACTGATTGATTGCAAATGATAATCAGCTCAAGCTGTTTCACATAAACCTTTTTTCACCATTAGACAGCAACGATAGTCTGCATCAGTAAAGGAGGCATATCTTACTGGGGGGAAAAATGAATGATTTTAGAATTTTTTTATGTGAAGTTCCAAAAAAGTCGAATATATGCAAGTTTATAGTCCTAGCCCTTTTTTCCAGTCAGATTATTTCATTATTAACAATGTCTACTTGCTTTTTGGTGACAGGGTCAGTCCCAGATCATAATACTCCTGTGAAGGTAGAGGTACAGGTATTTGACCCAAGCAACTTAGGAAAGCCGTCATTATCTGAGGATGAGGAGTAATGATCTACATTTATGACCAGTTTACTTTGCCTCTTGCAGTTGTTTAATGGTAAGCAGTAAGTAGTATCTATATTTTCAACGTAGATCTGAAAACGATTTGGTATCCCCACAATCATGATAGCAGGTTTTTCAAACTTTAAATAATTTAATTTTAGCATTGGTGCTGATATCAGCTTTGAACTCGAAATTTTGATTATAATGTGTTGGGTTGATAATTTCTGTTGTCTGATCTATTTGTATCTCTATGCAACTAATTACGTTGTTTGTGAAGAAAATGTCTTTAAATTTATGTACTGGGGCTCTATATGAATATTACTTGGCTTGATGCTTTATTTTCCCTAAAGTATTCAAACGTCTGCCCTTAATCATAACATCCCCATGTCTTCAACGTAGTATTACACATTGTAAATCGACATCATGACATGTTTGTTGTGATTGTTTTCACTCTTTATTTGGATATATCAGCAGGAACTTGTGAGGGATAATCAACTGCGCTTTAATAAATAACTAAATAGAATCAAGAATAAAAAATTACTATGACACTAACAGTTACAGTTTCAATTCTAACACTGGAAGTTGGTCTAAGAAACTTTAATTTTGCACTAGGTTGATTATAATTAGAGGGTAGATTCTGGTTTCTTAAAAGGCATGTTTCCCTTAGTTGATTGCATGCATGTTTAATTGTATTCTCTTGCTAATAAATTGTTCGAAACTACAGGCTTTTGCTCGTGCAAGGTTTGATCATGGAAACTTGAAAATCAAAGAGTATTTATTCTAGAAGTCAACCAAGTATACTGGCATTTGTACATAATGTAACCTGTAGTTTCCGCAGCAAAACAGTTTGTTTTCACCTTTTCTGATGTCCATATGTTAAAGCTAGGTTAGTTGTGGAAACTCATCTTGTATTTGTTTCTTGCACATCAACTCAAGGACCTAATAATACAAGTTTGATCTAATTATGCGGAGTATTTCTATTCTGACTGATCCTGCATTTCGTCCATGTTTATTATGAAGTAGCAGATGTTTTAAGATTCATGTTTTTTCTGTGTTCATCTTATCTGGTAGCCAATGCAGATCTTTAAGATCATGTTTTATCTGTGTTCATCTTATCTGGTAGCCAATGCAGATGTTTTAGATATTTTTTTGTTCGAGTCTTTGAATTGCTTTCTGTTGCCACGGAGTGGTCACACGGAAAATTTCTTCATCTTGCATTGGCGTCAACCTTAAAACATTTAGGCATTATTGTGGGAATTTCAACCAAATTACTGTATTGGGGATTTGGCCCGAATTATTTTGCATGGTATATAACCTCTGCTTCCCTTTAGAGCAAAGCAGAAATATCTTTTAAGCTAAAGCAAAACCGATGTGTATCCATGGTATTCCATATCCAACTGAGCCTGCCTTGAGTCTGAAACAATCCAAATTGGGGGCGTTGCGCAATTGGAACGCTCGTTTGTACGTACAGTGAAACTATATACGGAGTACTTAGTATAACAGTGAAACTATATACTCCGTATTTCTGCATTCTTGGACTACAAGTAAAACAATCAGTCTTTGTTCTCTTCGCCTATAAGAAAGTGTTTTGGCTTGAGTTTTCTAAAGTCTAGTCTGAATTATTATTTTTTTTCTGGTCTAATTTGATTGTTTGATTTGGCTACACTTTACCTTAGGTGTAATGTGTACATCAATGTATATAAAAAAGGTTATTTTAGATTTTAACACCTCACAAAAACCCGAAAATTGTTTTTAACACCTCCTAAAAAAAAAAAATTTATTTTAACACCACACAAATTTCCAAAAAAACGGGTATTAGCACCACTTAATGGTTTCCGTCAAAAAATTCCGTTAAGTGTGGTCTACAGTGACACGTGTCACTATTTTATTTGTTTATATAAAAAAAATTAAAATAAAAAACCTAAAACTACCCCAGTGCCACCACCGCCGTCCCCCAACCCACCCCTGCCGGCGTCCGGCATCCCAGAGAATTGCCCGGCGCCGGTGACCCCACCCCCTCCCCCCTTTCCCCACCTACGCACCCCACCCTTTCCCTTTCCCCATTTTCGTTTCTCGACCACCACCCCGAAACCACCCTAAACGGGTTTTAGGGTTCCGTTGGTAGGGAATCGATTAAGGGAGGGGGAAAGGAGAGGAAGGGCGTTTCCGGGGGAGGAGGAAAGGGAGTAGAGGCGTTTTCCGGGGGAGGGGGCGTTTAGGGGCTTGATTTCGGGGTGGTGGTCGAGAAACGAAAATGGGGAAAGGGAAGGGGGTAGGGTGCGTAGGTGGGGGAAAGGGGTGGGGTCGCCGGCGCCGGGCGATTCTCTGGGATGCCGGACGCCGGCAGGGGGTGGGTTGGGGAACGGCGGTGGCGGCGTTGTGGTGGGGCTGAGGTGGCTGGGGTAGTTTTATGTTTTTTATTTTAATTTTTCCTTTTTTTAAAAAAAATTTTCTTTTTTTTTAATTTTTTTTTTGGCCAATAATAAAGCGACACGTGTCTGTATGGCCCCACTTAACGGATTTTTAAACAAAATCAATTAAGTGGTGGTAATACCCAATTTTTTGAAATTTGTGTGGTGTTAAAATAAATTTTCTTTTTTTATGAGGGTGTTAAAAACAATTTTCGGGTTTTGGGGAAAGGGAAGCGGGTAGGGTGCGTAGGTGGGGGAAAGGGGGTGGGGGTGGGGTCGCCGGCGCCGGCGCCGGGCGATTCTCTGGGACACCGGACGCCGGCAGGGGGTGGGTTGGGGGACGGCGGTGGTGGCGCTGTGGTGGGGCTGAGGTGGCTGGGGTAGTTTTATGTTTTTTATTTTAATTTTTTCTTTTTTTTTTTAAATTTTTCTTTTTTTTAATTTTTTTGGCCAATAATAAAGCGACACGTGTCTGTATGGCCCAACTTAACGGATTTTTAAATGAAATCAATTAAGTGGTGGTAATACCCAATTTTTTGAAATTTGTGTGGTGTTAAAATAATTTTTTTTTTTTTTATGAGGGTGTTAAAAACAATTTTCGGGTTTTTGTGAGGTGTTAAAATCTAAAATTTCCTTAAAAAAAAACATTATCTAACGGGGTCTTGTTAGATTCATTTTAAAGTATTTTTTTCAAATAATATCCTATGTTCATAATTTTTACAAATAAAAATTTATAAGTACATGGCAATAAGCAAACAAAAATAAGATTTAATCTCTGAAATTTTCTAGTCTGATCTAATATTGTTTGATTTTGACCAAAATATGTAATAAGCAATAAAAATGAGGTGAAGATAACAAGTTTCACAGCTTAAATTCCTACATAAAATTGTCTAAATTCGGTGCTTCAACTTGCATTGGAAAAGAGAATGACATTGTTGTGTTGGTTTTTGCTGCATTTGAAAAAGAATGGCAATGTTGTATATGATTTCGACGATGTTACGAAACAGAAAAATGTGATTATAAATTCTTACTCACAAAAAGAATGAAGGAATACATTATTGATTAGATAGTTAAAAAAAATTAAAGGAACCATAAAAATTGAAGAGAGAAAATCATGAACTCGTCTAAAGTAGACCGTGGTTCCCATGGATGGGTGTAGCATGTTGAGGGAAAGCGGAAAATGGATCCCCAAACGGGTTAGATGCACCCATAGCCATGGATTGCTGCTGAGGGTATTGAGTGGGAGAAGTGCTTTGGTAAGGCACCATCATCATACTCTGGGATGGCGGTAGTTGCTGGTGATGATGTTGCTGTTGCATCATTATTTGCTGCTGATGTTGCTGAGACATAGCCATCTGAACGTTGGTGGGTGGTGCAAAGTTACTTGACATGAAAAAGGGGTCCTGTTGTTGTTCGTATGGGTTGTGTACTTGGGTCGCACCTGCTCCCATCCCATATGGTCCGTATCCTGCATTCTGCATTTGTAGCTGTCTTCTTGCATTCTCGTCTTCATATAAGCTATTGAGTAATAAGCTGTCAAAGCCACCTGCCTGAACTCTCCCAAAAGTAAAACCAATAAATAACGAACACACGTCGCAGCAGAATGATATATCTAGGGTAATTTTACTATAATTTTACAGGTAGATGTTTAGAAGACAAACCAATTTGGTATCTGTAGGCGGAGTACTGTTGATGTTGCTGGGTGTAGTAACTAGAGCTAGCTCCCATCCTGATGTACCACTGAATTCTGTTAAGGCATTGCTTGCTGAAGATCGATTTTCACCTCCTGTGTTGCAACCAAAATCAGAAGATACACACAATATGTGCGAGTGGCAAATAAGCGAAAAGGCTAAGGCAGTAATCTAAGAGAACTATATTTGAAATTACCTGGTGGAATAATGGCAAGAGCTAAGGCATTAATTTCTTCCAATTCTGCAGCTTTTGGATTTATTTCCTGCAGACCCTGCAGAAAAGAGCCAGACAACGAGAAGTCAGAATTTCAGAAGTGTGAACAGTTTGCGAAAGCAAGATCATAATATGGACTTACAAGAAGATCATCATCTGTGGAAATCAAGGGAGGAGGTTCAGGTTGAGGCTCTGGCTCAAGCTCTGGCTCTTCCTGGGGCTCTTCTGTTTCCTCTTCCTCTTGTTGACTTTGTTCGATTTCAGGTTCTTCAACTTTGTGTGGGGATTCATCCTTTTCTTGATACTCCTGTTGAAGCATAGTTTTAAATTCAAAAAACATAATCAGAAATTTCATAGCATGACTTGAACTGAATTATCAAGTTGGAGTTGTATGTTAGCAATAGACTATGAAATGAGGTTATAAATTTATAGGGTGAAAATATTTCTCACTAGTCTCTTTGCAACAGAATCGCTGTGTGGTGCTTCTTTGACATATTCCTCCATAGTAGCCAAAAATGAGGGGGGTGGCTATTGATCAAGACAAATTTCAGGCCATCAGTTTGTTGAAACTTGAGAGCATGAAACTGAAAGAAAAAGAACACAGTCGCTTTCCAGTTGCAGAAAATTACCTGTCGTAATGTTGGGAACTGAAAGTTCCTGGCTAGATCCAATCTTTTGGAGAATTCGTAAAAATCAGCTAAAAATTCAGCCTGTAAAAGAGGGATATGGTAAAAAGATATATTGCAGGAAGAAGCTACAAGTGGATGGACTGAGCTTCATTCTTTAAATTGAAACAACATACCTGCTGACCAGCTCTTTTATATATGTTAAGTGCTTTTACAGCATCATGTTTAGTCATGTCGAAAAACTACACATACATGAAGAAAGTATTTGAAGATTAGCTGGTGAAGGGAAACTCTTGAAAGGAATGTTGGAATTATCAAGAAAAAATAGGTTACAAGTTCTTCGATAGAAATTCATACCATGTCCACTAAATTAATTATACCATCATTAATCGCGCAGTAAATTTTGAAGCTCTCTTTCAGCACCTACATCACAAAAAATGTAGGAAAATGTGAAATCAAGCTTAAAAGGAAAGTTTTACATCCTTTGTGTTTCTGTCAATCCAAATGCAGTTGTAATTGTATGCTGAATGTATTGAAATGCTTCAGAAACAAAGTAATATGCTTACCAAAGCTAGAGCATACTGTATGAGATAATTTGTGCAAGCTGTTCCTTCAGGCTGCCAAAGAGTTAGGGAGTCGTAACGTTTGTTAGAGAATAAATTCGAACTATTACTCAGAGATACATGTTTTAAACAGTTTGATAACGATAAGTACAACAGAGTTAATTACAACTGCAGGCCCTAGGAACAAACTATCCCCACTCCTACCCCTTCAGTTGAAGTTTCGGCCTTACAACCTGGGTTGTGGCTGGCCAGCAGCACAAAAAAATTGAACTAACTACGACGTTCAGTAATGAGACTCTGGAATACGAAGTATTATAACTGTGACAAAGTAGCAAAAATCAGAGCCTAAAACAGAGTTAATTCTTACCTGACAACCCATCAACCGGAACAGAAGCTGCTGGAGAGCAGGTAGTTGTTCCAACAGCTCCTCAGCAGTCAATAGCCGTGTTCTACTATGTACCTGATGCAAAACCAAGCTACATTTAATACCGCCATTGCTTAAAATTACCTCTATTTTCAGTATTTTGTCCTCCAATGCCAACAAAACACACATATAAAGAAGGGTTAAAGATAACTGAAATACTCAACAAGTCTTCTGACCTTACTTGCACCCGGTGAAGATCTTGTTAACCGTTCTGCCTCAATGTCATACTTCAAGACCCTAAAACACTCGAGCCTTTCCTCGAGGAAGAGTGCATATGTACGAACCCAAGCAGAACAATCCCATGCTGCATTGAGATTCACATAATCCTCGATGTTATCCTCCAAGTAAAATAATCGAAAAAGAGGAAGTAAATAAGGTGTAGGACAAAGAGGGTACCTAGAGGGCTTGAATCATCCTTAAAATTCGATATTTGAAGGATATGTCCTCTGTGTGAGTAAGCCAGTAGCTCCTCCCTAAATGTAGGATCTCCCTCTCTTAATGTCCTATGAATGACTATCAATACCTTAATAGCAACCTGTTGATTACAATTGTTTGTGTCAACATATCATAATCAACTCCTAATTAGTCTGTCAACAATTCGAAAACAATTGCAGGAATATGTAAAAAAATGAAGGGAAACTTGAAGAATCATGAAATCTTGAAGTTGAAATGAAGGGAAACTTTACAATCCAATTTTTGGTCTTGTTCAATCTCCTTGCTAATGCATGAATACAATAAGCAACGTCTGCTCGTGGCCGAACAACTGATGTTGCAGCAAAAACTTCTGATCAACAACAACAGAAACAAATTAATCAAAATGAATACACAAAACTCTGTAACGCAAAAATTATGAATTTTGCATTGTTTGACCAATGCACATATAATCAACCACCAACAAGAACAAGTTAATTATGTGGGAATTACAAAAAGAAATTTAATCCCTTTAATTTCCTATGTTTGACCAACTTTCATCATCTAATAATATAACATGCATGTAAACTTGTCAACACATGTTCAAGATTACATTTTTAGAACAATGTGATCACCCTATGTTAATATAACAAAAAACATGATCTAAACATTTTTTGGCTCAGGCAATGCCTCGAATCATTGCATGTAATAAAACTCGGGTGGACAAATCACTTCTAACATGTCGTTCCTTTGGAGGAGCCTCAACATGATTCGTCGCCTTCACCACAGCTATATCCAAATCCTAAACAGGACATAATATAACAAAAATTTTAAAAATCAAACAATTTCCCATTTATGATATATTATGATCATTACATGAAATCATTTACAAAATGTGTAGGAAAAAAATGAGAAATAATAACCTTGAATTCGCTGTTGACTTTTGCAAGGCCAACGGTGGTAGAATCCTTAAGCGCTCCATAGGCTTTTCGAAAGCTCTGAAATGTTCCCATAAAAATGCAATTTTTTTATGCAATAATTGTTTTAAGTAATATAATGTGTATACATTAATTAAAATGTAATGATTTATGAAATGTAAGATTTGTAGAAAAACCCAGAAAAATTATTTGATGATGATGATTTTGTAATGAAGATGGGTTGTATAACAATGTCAAACAAAATACAAGAAATAAACATATCTTTCTCTCTCTTCAATTCATGTACAAGTATTATTTTCTCTCTCTACATGTCCAATTTGTGCGCATCAAAAAGGATGGATGAAGGATGACTTGAAGTGGGGGTATTTTAGTAATTATATAATTGATGTAAGATAATTTGGGATTTGATTTTGCTTGTTTTTTGCCTTCGAGATTTGGATGAAATGACAAATTAGCCTCTTTTTTTTTAATATATTATTCACTTATTTATTTTTTGGAAGGGAATTTAGTTTTATGCTTTAAGTTGTTCATCTTTGGAGTTGGCAAAGATCATGGCATATTGGTATTAGGAATCTTTTTTTTTTTTTTTGCCCATCTTTGAGGCCGGACAAATAAAAAGATGTAAATAAATTTTATATAAAGGTTTCTTTATATAAAACCATAATTTAATTAATATTTTGTGATGAATTGATGATGAATTATTGATTAAAGAAGTCTAGATTGCTTTGCTTTGAACTTATGAGCAATTAAAATACAATGTAATCATTGTCGAGGATAGTTGAGGTTGGCTTTTTATTTTTTATTTTTTTACACAATTGAAAAAATGCTAAGTTCAATACTTCTATCTAGCTTTGTTAGAACTATAAGTTATAATGTGGAATGAGAATCAATTTGGACAGTTAACTCTCTATTATCATGATATTAAAATAATACGGAGTACATACATTACTATTGACATTTTTCATGATATTGCAATGTCTCGAAAGGGTCCAAATTCTATCAATTAAATTCATTTACTTTTACAAGCTTTTTCTCCACCCACTTTTAAGAATGCATCTAAGAAAATATGCTCTCAACTAACCTTTTTTCTTTTTCTCTCTTCTCTCTCCTCTCTTCTAGGGTTTTAGTTTTCTTGATCGTTTAGGCCGAAAATAGTCTAATTTTTTCGGAAATTAGACTATTTTCGGCCTTTTTTCTTTAATTCAATTTAGGGTTCGTTTGGCATTGCTGTGGTTTTCTGTTTTTTGGTTTTTTGATTTTTAAAAGTATATGATATATGTCCCACAATGAATCAAAAATTATATAAACTTATTAAAATCATGATAGTTTTGAAAACTGACAACAGAAAAGTGAAAACACCTTTTTCTTGTTTCCTGTTTTTGGTTTTTGGTTTTCAAAAAAACAGAAAACTGAAAATCAAAAATGATGCCAAACAAGCCCTTAGTTTTTTGTTTTGTTTTACGTTTTGTTTTGTTCTCTCCATTTGTGAGAGTATGTCCCAATTTTTTGGGTTTTTTCCAATTTTTCGGGATTTTAATTCTCATCTATGGATGGGAATTTTATTTTTAGGGTTCTTATAATAATTGGGAAGGTGATTTGGATTCTTATGGGTCTGTGATTTGTCATCAACTAGTCAATCAAAACATCAGCACGGATTGCGGAGGTCTCAACTTGGAAAGATGCAAAGACGTCGAAAATCATTGCTCGCGTCAGGCTTGAAGCGGTGGAGTATGAGCTGTGCCAAATATGCAAATTAGTTATGATTTTGATTGTAAAAGTTCTGATATTTTCTCTAAATCTGTGGTTTACAGATCTTTATTATTGTAGATGTTGTATGGCTTTTATTTAATGATATTATTACTTCCCATATAAAAAAAAAAAAAAAAAAAAAAAAAAAAAAAAAAAAAAAGTTGAATGAATGCATTTAACAATTTTAACAAAGAAATTTACCAAGTTCTATTATCAAAAGTACAATATGAAAATACATTAGGATAAAATGTGTATTGATTCATAAACAAATAACCAATATATTGACTATATATAAATGAAATTAAATCATACTCCTAAATAATAATTGAATAACGACATTGATAACAAACTTTTAAATCATTTTGCTTTAAAATTGTTAGACATATATTGTCATTTTGATTAAAAGTAGAGAGAGAGAGAGAGAGAGAGAGAGAGAGAGAGAGAGAGAGAGAGAGAGAGAGAGAGAGAGAGAGAGAGAGAGAGAGAGAGAAAACAGAAAAAAAAAAAAAAAAAAAAAAAGCCAGTATTATAAATTAAATTGATACAAAATGAAACAAATTTTAAGGTGAAGAGGATTTGGAAGGAGTTTGGAATGTTAAAAAATTAGAACAATGCTATAAATGACACGCAAGATATCCTGATCGCTTGATTATAGTGATCTAACAACCCAAACTAAATCTTAATTCTCGTTAAAAACCATGCTTCTCAATTAGTGGGAAATCAGATCAAATTGCCAAAAAAAATATCCAATTAATTATTTAGGGAAATCACTCCTTTTTTGCTGTTAATTTTTAAAATTATATATATATATTTTTTTTTTGAAACCTTATAATATATGTCATATGATTTTAAAAAAAAAAATTAAAAAAATAGAAAATCACAGCGATATCAAACGATTAGTCTTTGTGTGAAATTTAGACATACTTTCGTAACATGGGCCAGATTTTAGACTTAAATCGACCCAACCCGACCTTGTTTAAACCCGACCCAAATTCTGACGACTTTATTGTGAAATTTGCTTACGTGGCAACATTCCATTGGCACCCATGATAAACTCCACGTTTAATATTACACTCTATTTTCCGTTTAATTTTACTCTCTATTTTCCTTTTCCTAATTTCTTTGTACTTCCAAATCATCCCAAACAAAAAGAAAGAGAAAAAAAAATCAAAAAATTGGTTGCGAAGCAAAAACATTGAAGCAAAGTCAGTGATCGCCGGTACCATTATTACCGAGGAGAGAGAAAATCGGATAAACAACAATGGCGGAAAACTCCGATAATCAGCCCACTATTTCCAACAATTCTACACCTCCTCCTAAACCTTCTCAAGATGATCTTAAACTTCCTCAGGTTTTATTCTACTGCTGATTAATCTTTTTTTTTTATTTATTTTATTTATGATTAAGATCTGTTTTTAGGGTTTTCAATTTTAATTCCATTGTTAATTTGATTGGTTTAGGTATTTAATTTTGTCAATTTGTGAACTTTTTTGGCTTTAGGTTTAATGCCTATGTTTTTTTTTTTTTTTTTTTTTTAATTTGTTGGATGTAAATTGTTTATGTTCGGTTTATTTATGTTAATTCTGTAAAATTAAGGATTTCTTGTTAGCTACTCTGTAGATTATTTTGATGTGATGAGAGTGTGCAGCGTAGTGTTGTATATGGTACGGGATTCGATCATGGGTACGAAGCTCAAGACTTTAACCAATTAAGCTAGTTTACTTCCGCTCATATAAGCAAAAGGACTTTAACCAATTATTATTTAGGATTAATTTAAGGCTTTGTTGTAGGGTTTTGATGTATCTTATTTTGCTTGATGAATGGGGAACTTAGTTTTACAAGAGATCATTGACTCATTGTGCAATGTTGAGAACAAATGTACAATATAGAATTACTCCCTAAAAAAGGTTTGTCTTGCCTCATTTTCGAAGGACTTAAATCGTTCAATTAAAGTATTTTGAAGTTTGACGATAATAGGAGCCTATAAATGTGGGAACATTTTGGCCAGACGCGCTTTGTGTGAACGTCTATATCATGGTTATGACTTATGGAATTGTTATGAATTTTCTTTGTGAGCTGATTATTGTTTGAATTATATTATCATGATTCGGTGTTTCACTCTGTTGTCACGCTATCTCACTTTGTAGCTGACATGTTGTCTCAGGTGCCAAATTTCCCCTATTTTCTACCTCTACAACATGGTGGTGTCAATATGTTACCGATCATGTACCCCACACTACTTCCAGGTATTGCTAATGCGCAGAACCCAGGGCAGAATAATCGTGGACCAGGCATTTATGCTGTTCCGATGCTTCCATTTATGGGAACTGTCACTGGGATTCCCACTGATACTCTCATTCCTCTTACATACAGCACACCAACGTAAGTATTGATTTCGGAATGTTTCAACCTTGTTAGTGTTTGATTTACCGGTTAATATTTTTGTAACTTCTGCTACAACACTTTTTGATTTTGTTATTCATATATCCTTATTTATGATTGATTAATTTATAAGTTGAGTGTAAGTGGAATAGTCCCCTTGACAAGAGATGATCAGGGGAATTGGTAATCTTTCTAATGTTTTTGGCAGAATTTTCTGTGGCAAGAGATAATGGTAGCAAAGCAAACGTATTGTTTTCACAACTACGTTTAAACCTCTTCATCTTTCAGGTTTTTTTTTTTTGGTTGGGGGTGGGGATTAGAGATGACTATGTTTAAATCTCTTCATCTTTCTTAATGAGTACTTTCCAGAAATGAGGAGCTAAGATATGAAAAGCTACAATAGTAGCTGAGTCCAATTTTTCTACTTTTTGGGTAAACACCAGGGATGTCAAATTTGCTCTTCAGAGAGTACACGAAGGGGTGATTAAGCTGAATATTGGATCTTTGTTTAACCAAATTCCTACTTGACATCTCAGTTTCCTTCCCCTTAATTTTATTTGGAGCAAATGGCGTACAGTCTTAACAACTGAAGTGTTTATAAATCCTATAATATGAATGTATTAATTTAAACTTTTGGCTTTACCAGTTTGGCTAGACTAGATGTAGAATTTTGTCTCCTTAACATTTTAGTTATTTGGTTCTCGTACCCGGTGCTTTGTTATTCTTCAAGTAAGTGATTTTTGTTCGTTATTTTTTGTGGTCTAGAGTCTTTGGCATTTGTAGCTTGATTAGGGTTTGCTAGATTAATATTACAATGTGTATTATTTGTTTACAAAACTGAGAGTCTGATGATTAAAATATTAGACAATAATCATGTATGCACCTTTATATGAAAAAATGGGTTGTGGGAACCAAACAGACTTATAAAATGGGTGGAATGGTTCTGTTCTACAAGAAATGAGGGATGATGCAGCATAACCTAATAATTTTATTCCTCAATGGTAACAGGAGAGTAGCCTCTTCTGAGGCTGGAACTGCTAGTGGGGAGCAAAGCCAGGTGGGCCAGCAGCAGCCACAGCAACAGCAACCTCAGCTTGGACCTCAAAGACAAATTGTTGTACGGAGATTTCAGATCGCATTTCAGCTTGACTTGCTGCTTATATTAAAGTTGGCAGCTGTGATCTTTATATTTAACCAAGATGGGTCGAGACAAAGGCTTGCTCTGCTTGTGTTCTTTGCATTTATCGTCTACCTGTAAGTATAAATTAGTGCAATTATGGGTCTTTATCTAATGCATCTTCACTTAAGTCTTAAATAAAACTTTTAACCTCAAAATTCTGTGCTTTTGCGTTTCTTTAAACTTTACTTTTAGTCTTTTAGATTTATGCACTGAATTAGCTTTTTGGATCATCATTCACAAAAGACTGGAAAGCTCTGTGGTATGGAATTTTTGTGTGGAGTCCATTCCACAGGTGGCCGATCATCAGGGCGAAGCACTCGAACTAAAAATGTCTTGAAGGCATTTGTGTGTGTTTGTCCAAACGCACGTTTCCTATTTAGGATACCTCTCGTTGCACTTTTCTCTTTAAAAGTCTACAATTACTCAGTCTTTGTATTGGGATGCAGATACCAGACTGGAGCTTTAACTCCACTTATGCGATGGATTTCACAAGCAATGCACAGGGCAGCCGCTCCACCCCGGCCACCAAGGCCTGCTGCCAGGGTTGACCCAGTAGTAAGACAAGGGGATGATAATGTTGCTGCAGCTGCTGCTGGTAATCTATATACTTTTGATTGAAATCTTGCACATTATATGCATTTTGGGTAATAATTGCTGAAGAAAAAAGTCACCCTGGATTATTATCTGTTTCATGAGTATGTGGAACATACATTACTTAATTACCATGACCATCTTAAGGTTGTTATCAAGTCTAGATGTGATGCTTTTTTGTCTGCTTGAGCATTGAATCACTGATAGCATAAAAATTGAGAGTTTTCCTGATGAGCTGATTTTGCAACATACATTACTTAATTATCATCTGTCATCCATAAAACATACAACATTTTCTTTTCTCCATGGTCTTTTATCTTCCCCTCCTCCTTTCCTAATTTGGAGGGGGTTTACATCTTTACATGAGTACATGGGATTCAATGGAGCATTTGCAGTTCTCAAGGTGTATTAAGTGATGGTATCAGGAGATATTGGATCAGATAGTATTCATACTGTAGCTTGGGATTAAAATGCATAAGAATATTGAGGTTATTGTGTTTGAATAATTTGCAAGATTACAAATTGCTTCATACTTAATACTTCCTCCCTTTTTTTTAGACACGTCATTTGCAAAAACATGGATTCCTAGGCATTTTTTGGAGATGAGAATAGAGAGAAAATAAAGGACCCATGTGATATGAAAGAGAGAGAAAGAATTTATTAACTAAAAAGGAAAGTGATGCATTCAATTTGTAACTTTCTTATATAGAAAGTGATGCATCTAATTAAGCGGAGGAAGTAGTAGAGGTTAAAGATGATGAGCAAATATGTAGAATATAAATGAAGGTGCTACAAACGCTGTTTTGTAGATTGCGATCACTAGTGTCAGATGAGTAAGATGATGATTAGTAGATCACTAGTGTCAGATGAGTAAGAAGATGATTAGTAGAGTAAGTAATTTGTTTCATGGGGACTGAGGACTGGGGAAAGATATCATATTATGTTATAGTTTTGGGATTGTGTTAAACATTTCAGTTCATGAAATTTGCTGGAGAAAAAATTGGACTGTTTCACATTAATTGGTTTAAGTTAGTGCTCTGTATCACATTACTTATAAGGAATTTTAGAATTTAATTCTATTAATTTGAAATTTTATTTCTTTAAGGTTTATATTAGTCGAGTAACCATAAATTAAGGTGTCATTGTATTCTTTAAGAGTAGGGATGATAATATGAGTTGAGCCTTTGTGCGCAAACCTAATTGTGAAATTCTTATTAAGACTCTGAAGTCTGAACAGGTTTTTAACTTGGGATTTAGTATCTTTGGCTCTTTGCCATTGAATTATTGCCCTTAGAAGTTGTTGCATTCAATTTGTCCATTGGGTCATCAAGTTCCATATCATATAGCCCAATAAGAACGAAGTATTCGGTAAGAAGCTTTCCTTTGACTCGTGATTGATTGCTGATGAAGGCCACTGATAGGCATGGATTATTGTGAGTGTGTGTAAATAGTATTTGAAGAAATTGATTAGTGGATGCACCAAAACCAGACATACTCTCCAATTACCCATGAGGCCTGCATATTTGCGGCAAAATCATTTATGGGAGGTTAATTTCATATGATAGAAGTATTATCTAGGAGGTGAATTTTCATTTTAGAACAAGGTCTATCTTATATTGAGAATAGTATTTGGTGAGTTAAACTCAAAGATAACTTTTCTATTTGAAGTCAGTCACGCTTAGATAAGGTAATTAATGAACATGAATCAACACTCGGTAAGAATTTTTAATGTGAATTAATCTGCCTTATGTTGGAGTTTTGTGTGAATATTTTTACTAACAATCATATTGTACTTCCTCAACTGGTTAATTGTTCTGATTTTCTATTATGACTTTTGATGTTCTACTGATGTTTGCATTGCATTAACTTCCCTGCAACAGATGCACAACCTGGTGCAGAAAATGACAATCCACCAGCAGATGGTGCAGAACGTATTGCTGAAAATGAAGCTGCTCCGGAGGCTGGAGTTGAAGGAGGCAACCATTGGTGGGGTATAGTTAAAGAGATTCAGATGATAGTTTTCGGCTTCATTACCTCTCTCCTCCCTGGATTTCACAACATGGAACATCATGCTTAAAAGGCTTATGGACTAACCAAATCACTCCACCCATGCCAAGTACATTAAAATTAATTTCAACATACGCATCGTACAATAGATGGATAGTATGAGAAGAATTACGATGTCTAGGTTCAAAGTGAAGATTAGTTTTATACCTGTTAAACAATTTGCATATCAATGTCTTTTTATCTTACTGTGAGGGTAGAAGGTGTTCATGTGTGTTACTGTGAGGGTAGAAGGTGTTCATGTTGTAGAGCAACGAGTATATCTTAGTAAATTATATTTCTTTTTCTTCACTTTCGAAGTGTTTAGTTTACCATGAGGAACATCAATGGTGAGGTGGTAACTGCATTTAAAGGTAATGGACAACATTGTAGATTCTTGGAGAAATTCCTGCTGTCATGTTTACTAAAAAGTACTGTAATTTGCTAGAGAGAGATGTAATGTACTCCCTTTGCTTTGCTTTAAAAGAGACATCAAACTGTAAGCAAATAGGGTAAACATTGTTTTAAAAAAATATAGGTGGCACATTGCATTTATATATATGCTGGCTTGTAAAAAACGGAATAACCCTTGACTGAATAACCCCTTATAGGCCGGCTTTATTCGGCTTATTGTATAATCCTTAAAGAAAACAAAGGTTTTCTTACAATATTACTCTCTCCGTTTCTTAATTAGATTTTTTTTTTCTCTTTATTATATGAAGAATAAATACTAAAAGTAGGAATTTAATTAAGAGACGGATGGAGTAACAAATAAACCATATATTATTAAGTTTACCCTATGATATAATAAGAGTAAACCCTATAGCATTATTCACAGATTAATCGGGTAACCTATGGTAGTTGGCCACACACATTGTGACCAGGGATAGAGGGCACACTAACAAATTTCACCACAATTTAACAATCAGGCAACAATTCAAGATATTGCTAATCAAATAATTAAACACACTAATCTGTTTACAAAATCCAAATATCCCGAGTCCCGATTGTTATAACATGATTATATTTAGATAACAGTAATGTGGTTTACCACTGAACTAAAGATGGGCACGGGCCGTGCCGGCACGCGGGCGGCACGGGCCCGGCACGACTCCGGCACGGCCCGGCACGGGCACGGTGGCCGGCACGGCACGGCACGGCGGCACGCCGGCGTGCCGTGGGCCGTGCCGTGAACAAATTTTTTGGGACCGGCACGGGCACGGCCCGTGGCACGGCGGGCGGCACGGTGGCCGGCACGTGGGCCGGCACGCCGGCACGACCCGCCGGCACGGCACGTGGCACGGCCCGGCACGGCCAGGCACGGCCCGGCACGGCCAGGCACGGCACGGCACGGCACGGCCCGTGCCGTTGGAATATGGCCGTTTATGGCCGTTTTCCAACAGCTATAAACGGCCATATTTTCCACCCCATTTCCCACCCAAATCCCCTATAAATACCTCATATTTTCCTCCAAAATTTTCACAATTCATCAACTCATCTCTTCTCTCTTATTCTCTAATTTTCTTACTCCCAAATTCTCAATTCTCAAATTCCTAAAAAACATACAATCTTCCTCTCTTTTGTGAAAAGAAAAAAAAAATTCCTACTCTCTTATAAATTTTACATTTTTACTATTATTACTTGTACTAGTCTACTACCAAAAAAAAAAAAAAAAAAAAAATTGTTATATTTACATTCGGGAAATTAAAAATTCGGGAAATTATAAATTTGGGAAAGCATTGAAGCGTCATTGTAAGATCTAACTCAACTTTATTTTAATTTGTTATTGTTATTGTTATTGTTATTGTTACTATTATTAATTTATTATCATTATTACTATTATTATTATTATTATTATTATTATTATTATTATTATTATTATTATTATTATTATTATTATTATTATTGGAACTACTTAATTATATAAAAACTACTTTCTATTTTAATTGTGGGTTATTTGGATTGTTGAAATCTGTCTAAGGCGGGATTTGGGCTCTGGACAACGTCGCTCCTAACCTCTCCTACCTGGGATCTCATTGATCCAAGTAATCTACTATTATTATAATTATTTTTGAAAATTTAATTTATATAAAAACTACTTACTAATTAATTCTCATTGATCTCATTGTTGTTAATTGTTACTTTGTTATTGTTAGTTGTGTTATTATTATTAATTAATCATGGCATCAAACCCGAACGTTTCCTCCTCCTCTAGAAAAGCCAAGTCAACACGTAGGGAATCACCAAACCCAAACACTTCAATGTCTATGCCCCCCCCTAACATGCCCTTTCCCTCTCCTAACATGCCCTTTCCAAACACTTCCACCCCTTTCTTTCATCCCCAAAACACGGGAGGGCAAGAACAAATGGATGATATGGCTCCTTGGACCCAATTTCAACAAACCCAATTTCAACAATATGAATTTCCTTTTCCTCCTCCTCCTCCTTCCCAAGGTAGCCAAACACAAGCTTGCGGGTCGAGTGAACCATCCACCCATAATCCTAACATATTAGAGTGGTGTACCGAAGAGGATTTTGCTCAAACCAAAAGAAAGAGTGGATGTTGGGTACATTATCAATTAAGTAAAGATGGAAAAAAATGCAAGTGTCGGACTTGTGGTAAAATTTTCTCGGCCGATACCAAGGGAGGGACGGGACACCTTACTAGGCATACAAAAAAATGTGGTGGACCATCTAGTGATCCAACCCAACCTAAAATTTCTCAATTCCATCCACAAGGTTTCATTTACAATTACGAGAGAGATAGGGATGAACTTGGGAGAATGCTTGTACATGCAGAACAACCTTTTCTTTTCGCCGAAAATGATGCCTTCAACAACTATATTAACCGAGCACTACAACCAAAACACAAAAAAATGTCCCGAAAAACCGTTCGATCTGCTGCCATGAAGACTTATCTAGAGTACAAATTGAAATTAGTAAATGAATTAGCTAATCTTCCTTGTAGAGTTTCTTTAACCGCCGATGCATGGGATGGTGGGTACGGACTTCACTATTTATGTGTTACTTGTCATTGGTTAGATAATGAGTGGATGTTACAAAAACGCATCATTCATTTCAAAATGCTTGAATACCCTCATACCGGTCTTAACATTTCACATCATTTAATGGAAGCTATTGATGCATATAGTCTTAGGGATAAAATCATGTCTATGACTTTCGATAACGCAACTTCTATGACATATAGTGCGAATTTGGTTAAACCCCAATTAACCGATTTAGTATTAGATGGAGAAGCACTTCATGTTAGATGCATTTGTCATGTTCTTAACTTGTGTGTGAAGGATGGAACACAAGCAATTGGTCCATTTTATCACAAAATACGGAGTGCTATTTGCACTATTAATAGCTCTAACATGAGATATCAAGAATGGAAAGGTTTTTGCAGGCAACAACGGATTAAAACCATAAAAATAGCACCGGATTGTCCAACTAGGTGGAACTCCACCTATGAAATGTTGAGTCGGGCAATCGAGTACAAGGTTCATTTAACACTTTTTTATAATATGAAATATCCACAAAATGCTTTACTTGAAGATGATTGGGCTAATTGTGAAAAATATATGCAGTTTTTACAATTACTATATGGTATGACACATTGTTTTTCTTCTGTATATAATCCTTGTGCTCATTCTTTTCTTAGCAATGCATGTTTACTTGCACAACTTTTTGCGGAACACCGATCAGAACATGTTTATCGTGGATATCTTCCATCCATGGAGGATAAATGGCGTAAATATTACACCGATATTCCTAAGATTTATATTTTTGCTTCCATTTTAGATCCTAGACAAAAATATGATGGCACCTTTTTATTAATTGATATTTATTATAGTAACATGAATTTTGAAGATGATGTTGAAACTTTTAAGAATAAGGTGACGGATGAGTTTTTTAATTTATATAATGTTTATGAAAGTAAATATGGAACCGTGTCTCGATTTGCCCCTTCTCAAACATCCAAAAATGTAAGTAAACGGGCCAAAGGTTTATTTGCACAAGCTGCTAACTTGATGTCTAAGTATTCAGGTACAGAATCATCATCATCTAGGAGAACTCAAAGCGATGTTTCGGAGTTGCAAATGTACTTAAGTTACGACTTCATGAAAGGCATGGACGATGAAGAGAAGTTTGGCCTCGACATCCTCGATTGGTGGAAATCACAAGCCGTGAAACATCCAATTTTGTCGGCAATGGCTCGTGATATTTTTGCTATCCAAGTCTCCTCCGTTGCTTCCGAAAGAGCTTTTAGTGCGTCGGGAAGAGTTCTAGACGATAGAAGAACAAGACTAAAACCCGAAACACTTGAAATGTGTGTTTGCTTCAAGGATTGGTTGGATGCCGAAACTCGTTCTCAAGATCGTACTTATGCACAAAACGACGACGATGAAGGAACGTCGACTTCTTTTAGTTCTCAATCCACTCAATTGGCGGATGAACTTGAACCTCTAGGAGACGAAGACGAAGATGAAGACGAAGGCGAAGACGAAGGCGAAGACGAAGACGACCAATAATAATTACATGATTACATATTTACATTATACACTATTGTATTCTTTTTGTATTATCGAACTTCGTATTCCGTATAATAAATGAAGTTATTCAATATTCATACACTGTTGTACGATTTTTAATTATCATTACTTATTTTGTAATTTTGTATTATTGAATTATCGTACATTCGTACGGTCGTACCGGCTACCGTCATATAATAAAATAAGTTATTCTTCAATTTTTTGTGTTTTCGGATTATCGCACTAGTATTTTTTTTTTTTATTATATGCATTTTTGTTTTTAATTCGTTTTTTTTTAACATTTATTTTTTTTTTTTAAAAAAAAAAAATAAAAAATAAATTAAGGTCGGCACGGTTTGGCCCGCGGCCCGGCACGGCACGGCCCGCTAGGCACGTGGGCCGTGCCGTGCCGTGGGCTGGGGTGTGCCAATTTCAGGCACGGCACGGCACGGCCCGCCGCGGAGCCGGCACGGCACGGCACGGCACGGCCGCCACCCCGGCACGGCCAGGCACGGCCCGCGGCGGCACGGGCACGGCCCGTGCCCATGTTTACACTGAACTTATGCATATACTTTGTCACATGCAAAATTAGCCAAACTTGTGAAATCATTCATGATAGAGACCAACTAAACAGCACGTAATCTTTTATCATTTATCGTTGTATCCTTTAAAGCATACAATGTCATTTTATTCTGTAATCTAAATTTCTCTGGCCGAGTTACAATTTATCAAAAACACAAATTAACAAAGAAGCAAACAATTCAACATAAACAAGTGAACACATTAAGAAGCAAAAACGCATCACATACACCAGAGCTATAATTTGATCAAACGTCAAGAAAATCTCAGTGAAAAGAAGGGCAAATAACTGAAGTTCCATTCTGTCATTTACTTAAACTTATCATAAGATCTAACAAGTACATGATCCTGCAAAAATGCCAATGAGTGAACCCAACAAAACTTAATGTTTCTAAGTTGAACTGCATGAAACAAAAACACATTGCCTAATAAGCCTGCTGATGGGATTTTCATTCTTCATCTGACTCTTCATCATCGTCAGCACCAGCAGCAGCATTTAGGGCATTCAATCTCTTGATTAAGCTAGCCTTCCTCTCGTCATATGTCAGCTTCTTCAAGTTGTACCTGAAGCAAAAAAATTATTCAAGTTAATAATAATACACATGTAGTGAAGTCCGCATGCCAAGGGAAAGAAATATAAAAATAACTAAATAAATGATCCCTCCAGCAACGCTCACCTCTTGTGCTCCTTTGGTGGCTGTTTGCCAGACTTCTTGGCACTAGGATCAGCGCGGATGGCAGCATGAACCTTCTTGTACAGAGCCTCTAAATTATCAGCCTCAATCCCTCTCTTGATGTATTCACTGAAATGAGACTGGTATTTCTCAGGCTCATCCTCCATGAGAATCTATAACATTAAACATCCGAGTTAGTGCCACGGAAGAGTCGGAAACCTGCACAATAATAATAGAACACTGAATCTCAATCCTTACCTTCATGTAAGTAGCAACGTGTCCACCATAGATGTACTTGCGGTGGACGTCAGCATCAAGTTGTTTGCCGTCTTTTGCAAAACCAGCAAACCTCTTGTCACTGTGTGGAATGTCCAAACCACCATCTAGTGCTCCCTGTAAAATAAAGGGCATTGGTCAAACAAGATTTATCGATGTTCTTCAAACACTATGCACTGATACTCGTCAAAATCAATTTATTTGAGAAATTCAATTGGTCTACCGTACAAGTAAATAGCATTAAACCTAAACAAATTTGAACAAAAGACATCAACGCACCATCACTAAAATTTCACTGAATAGCAAATAAAGTTACTCACATGATCAAATGGACAAAACACCCTAGGTTAAGACTAAACAGGATTAGAGGCATCAGAAAAGATTTACAATACAACAATGGGTATTCCAGACACCTTCCAACCACTCACATAAGAAGAGAATAAAAACTATACCTTAAGAGCACCAAAAACTCTATTTCCGGTAGTTGTCCTAATAAGACCAACATCAAGAAGAGCACGGAAAGGCCTCCTAGTTTCAGCAGGTTCAACAGAATAGTCCTCACCAGTTGCCTGACAAACAAACTCATCAGAGACTAGAAGGGTTATGCATATTCAGACTAATCAGAAGATCAGATCCTTTATCTACCTCAACATTGCCTTCATATTCCTGGTCCATCTCAAGCATCTTCAAGACTCTTCTTGCAAGAAGAAGTCCAGTACAGTATGCTGAAAAGCCAATTAAAAATGACATAAATATTTGCTAACAGCACAAGGCATTTAAACAAGTATGATGGATCACAAGGCGCAAAAGGATATTTACCAGCAGCGTAGTTAGTAAGACCAACTTCAAGCCCATAGCGGGGAAGCTCATGAGCATAGGCTGAAGCAAGAACAATATCACCAGCAATGCTTGCAGATATAATTTGTGCAGTTACATCTTTGTTAGTCTGCATTACATGTTAAGGCAGAACTACAAAAATGGATATCATGATATAGTTTATATATGTAATCATTTCAAATTAAGTTCTCGGGTAAATTTAGAAAAATGTATGATTGCTGAAACATACAGCAGATCATGTATATATAAAGACATAAAGTTGTAAAGAGCATTAGTTTTTCCAAGCAAGTGACAGATGAAATCAAATTAACTAACAAATGTGATAAACTGATAATTCAGTGTAGATTTAATCTAATATAGTAGCGTAGCGAAGGATACAAATCGCACAGCAAAACGGTACTTAGGAGTGTTGTACTTGTTCTTGTCTTGGTTAATCAATCGATTCCTGGCACGGTAATCGGTCTTTCCCTCTATTGATACATAAAAGGAGAAAAAATAAGGTTAAGAAAAACAATCAATAAGACTGCTGAATGGTTCCAACAAGTATATGCAAAACTAAAACCCATAGATGACTGACCTCTTCTTCTCTTGAACTTTACTTGGTAACGCTTGAAGTAAGCCCTTGTTTTTTGAGCCTTCACAAAGGCCTGCAACACATGGAAACTATATCATCAGCAAAGCTGTACCATAAATCATATAACTATCTACCAATCAACTTAATAACAAGAAAAACAGGGGGGCAACACGTGCAATTCAAGATAAAGCTTACTACAATCATTCCTCTCATATGCACACAAATCATTGTACTTTGTAACAACAGCATTGGTATTCTAAGTAACAAAGTAATATTCCAGATTTACGAAATGCATAAAGCAGTGCAATGGTGCTACACTTACATACGGATCAAGCAATCGAACCATCACCAAATGACAAATGATTTTTACAAAAATTTCAGTTGTGTTCTCTAATACATGCAACTATGAACACCCATATTGAATTTAACAATCTACAATTTCATACTACATTCTATACACCCACAAAATCTAAACTACCATAATAGTGATATTTCAGTAAATGTTCATTGTTCAGGCTTAATACATTGCTAAACCATAAAATGGCACCACTTTCATGATTTGCATTTCACTCAACACTCTCGATTATCAATAATACCCAGTTAAAGATTAACACATCTAGGATGAAAGCTCAGCACAATTACAATTACAATTAACCCTTTTCTCAATTACAAAACTTTCATATCAGCCAATACATCCCCGACATAAATAAAATAACTTACAAATTAAAAACTTAAGTCCAATCTCATACAATCTCAATAACAATAATTTGCAATTAAACACTAAATAACCTAAAACACAATACATTTCCGCAGTAAATCAAACTACTTCAAAAAAGATTCAATTTTTCTAAGGCAAACAACCAATCTGAGACCAATCAATCCATTTCAACTATTAATCAAAAACCAAAAAAAAAGGGGAAGAAATGAAAACGAAAGCAAATCAATCATTTCAATGAAAATCAAATCAAAGTTCATCAGATGCACAATAAAGTTGAAACCATAACAACCAGAACCACGAGAACAGATGAAGATCGACAGTAACAGAGAGGAGAGAGAGAGAGTGAAGCTCACCATTGTTGCGACAGCAGCTGAGGAAAGAGAAAGGAGGAGAGAGAAGCGCGAAAGAGCAGCAGAGTGTAGACTGCGAGTTTATGAAGAATGAGGACGATAAAAACCCTAGGGTTTCATGGACATCGTTAGATCAACGGCCTAGATTTGTTCTAGGGTTTTAAGGGCTTTTATTACTTCCTTCCACTTTTGGGTTCGGATTTTGTACCTAAATAAACTCTTGGTTATTATGCTTAGCTTCGGTACTAGCTTATTTTACATAATACAGAGTAGTAGCATGTTTAGTTCACTTTATTTGCACTTATTTCAGCAAAAATAGCACCCAATCGGACCCCAAAATCAAGTAATACTTTTGATCCTGAAGACTACAATATTTGCTAGCAACTTATTAACGTTAAGGCCTAATGGAGAATGATCTCACAAATACTTAAGATGGCAATGGGCTAGGCTAGCCAATAAAAATGGCACTGGGTACGCCCAATACGAAAAAAGCACGGCACAGCACCGCACGATACTATGTGTGTAGGCCGTGGGTAGAGCTTGAGACCGCCTTTATTTGAGAGAAGCACGATAATGCACGGCAAGCCTTTTGAAAGCACGACAAAGCACACTAAAATCAACGTAATTTTGCTTAGGCACGCAAGCCCAACACGATGCCACGTGGTCTTAGGCTTTGCACATGCCAACCTTTTAAAAATTCCGACCCGAAACGACACGGCACGAACTCGTGGGCCGAGCCATGAGTTGGGCCTAACTAATCCCAAAGCACATGGGCCTGGCACGAGGCATGACCCAACGCAGCCTAGAGCCATCTTTACTAGCCAACCACCAACCCGAACGGCCGAACTAGTCCGAAAAAGCCTATACAGGCCCATTGTTGGGCGACCAAATGTTATTCGTGTTGGGCCATGGGCCTAGAAATTGGGAACGTAGGCAGAGCACAACCCATGGCCCATAGAAGCACAAAAAGGCCCTTGGAAATCCACTAGGCCCAACTCGTAGGCCCATAGGACTGCCCACCATCATTATACAACAAAATATTCTAATACAAATATTAAAAACATTAAACTAACTGTATTAATTAAGCAAACGAAAAAATAACAAAGCAAAAAACAAATAGGTTTTTACAGGGTGGATAGCCCCAATTGTGTGTTTTTTCTCTTATTTTAGATTTATAATAACTCTTCCTCTTCTAGGAGGAACATTTCTCCCTCAAAAGACAGGGTTTTTCTTCTTCTTTAGGAGGAATTGGCTCATTCGAAAGATTGAGTTTTTCTTCTCTCTTTTGAGGGAGGATTTGCTTTTTTATTTCATGGATTGCTATAGAGTTGTTTCATGGGTAAAATTTTGTACGGGATTGAAAAAGAGGTTAATATTTCGATTACAATCTAATGAATCAGACGGAAATTTTCTCCACGGCTACAACAGAGCGATAGACCCCCTCGCCGAAAAAGGCTGTAAACCACAGCGATATGAAAGAGGGTATGAAGAATATACGATTTGCAACAATGATCTTAGCTTTGCTTACGGAATGTTTTTATTTGATTCAATTATGATGTATTTGTTAGATTTAAATCTCTTTGTAGATGTCGTATGACTTTTATTTATGAATCAATTTTATTTAAAAAAAAAATAAATAACAAAGCAAGTTCCATGATCAACCATCAGTGTAAGAAAAATTGGATTCAATAAAGAAAACCCGTGGGCCCTTGGGCTTTATCATGGGCAAGCACGTGGGCTATAATTGGGCTTTTTTTGCAATTTCAAGCCAACTTGGCCCAACGCGACCCATGGATATTGGGTTGGGCTCAAGAAGGTCTTAGGCCCGTGGTTAAGCCCATGTTCTACAGCCCAAAGCCATCTTTACTCACAACCCCAAGATTCAAGTACTACTTGATATTATCCTATATATTTTTTTTTTTTCTTAATTGTTGTAATTTAACACTAACTCTACAAAATTTTGGGCTATGGGAAAAATGTTGGTAAATAGGTAGAAGGCCACAAGATTTAATTTTAAGTGTTTCTCTATTGAGTACACAACGAAAGGTTTTGGTACTTTTGGACGATGGTGCCCCATTTCCTCTTATTGATTAACAAGTGTTTCTCAAATGGCACAATGGTAATAAAATCAATTATTTTTTATATTTTATACGAAATATTTTATTTGCTGTACAATATTTTATACGTCATCCTTCTTCGCGAACACCATTGTAGCTGCTTTCCTCCTCCATCTTCTCATACTTTCCTCCTCCATTGAAACTACTAACAAACCACTATTTCCACCACCGTATTTCTGGCGGCCGAATTAAACTAAAACCCTAAGAAAATTTAAAGAATTTGTGGCAAGGTTAACCCTAAATGGTAGGGTTATCGCCCTCCTCCATCGAAGCTATTCTGGAGCTTTGAGCACTCCATGGAAGCTTCTTCCTCCTCTATTGAAGCCGTGATATCTCTACTGAAGTTCTACCCTTCTTCCATACTCAGACAAAATTACACTATTAACCCTAACTTATTGGTTATTTACAAATTTACCCTCTTGAGATACAAACTTGTTAATCAATAAGAGAAACTTGTATTTAGCGCTTTTGGACGATATACCTTTGAATGCCCATGCCCTTATAACATTTCAGCACATTTATCATCAGCCTGAGAATAGCAAACCTGCAATCAACACACTCACCTGTAAAGAGTATTCCTGCAATATTTTAAGAAGCCCGAAGGCCGAAGTATTGAACATGCAAAGTAAATAACCATGTTTCACTTGTATGCAAAGAATGCCCAAGACTGGGATAAGTCTTTGCAATTAATGGACAAAATCGGATATCCAGAATGGGTCAAAGAAACAAATGGCATTTCTCATTTACAAATTGCTCTTCAGGCTCTCAGATAATTCAATCTACTAAAGCTGAGCTAATATAGAATTTTTTATTCTTTGTATACATGTAGAAGCATTTAGCTACAAAATCAATATTATATACAGGTGACAGAATTTGGACCAGCCTCACATCTCCCGCAGAAGGTTGCTGATATTCCGAAGCTCCTTAAGAGCAGTTATTGCAGTTACTTGCCCTTTCTCAACAAGGGCATGTTTAGAAAGGCTATCTAATGAGCCAGCTTGACCTTTTTCTTGCTGGAATGTGGACTCGATTACCTGCCACACAAGTCGCATGATCATTAATCAACAGTGCAAGACGCAAAATAAATAGAAGATCATCTGTCAGACAGAGCTCTTCAGCTTCCACAAGATATGCCCATCAATTACAATGCTAGTATGTAATCTCAAGACATCAACAATGGATTTTCTCTAATTAGTACTCGTAGAGCATAATGCTAAGCATTTCATATTTAGCCACCCCCCACTGTACAATTTCCCCATAGATGGCTTATCTACCGTAAAATTGCATAAACTACCTTAGTAACAGCTGCTTTCTACAATCTACATCATGGTCTTACAAAAAGGAGGATTTGGGCCACCTAAAAATTTTAACTCCCGAAGGAATCAAATTTCTACCAGTAGATGGGAAATACTAAGAGATAGCAAAAGGGGGGATTGATCATCACAACGCCACAAACCTTTTTAATAAATCATCGAGCTAGAAAGCAAAAAAAGTAGAGTGTACAAAAATTGAAGATGGTTTAAAATCTTAACTCACATCTCTGCCAATGATAGAAGCTCAGACAAATTCTCTATTACATACCAAAATAGTCCATAGTGGCTGAAGACCAACAATCACAGCCTCACAAGCACACGTACATTGAGATCAAAGTCATAGCTAAACTATAAATGCCATGGGCTTACATTGCATCACTTTGGTGTTGAAAGAGAAAAAAACGCCGGGGGGGGGGGGGGGGGGGCAAATTAGCTATTAGGCAATCTCCAAGATTTGACCTCATATATTTTTATCTTTACTGCAAAACTACCTCAAGGAAAAGAAGGGGTGGGGAGTAGAATGCTCTAGAGTCTATCATTGATGGGGTACATAGGTTATTTGGAAGCACCCCTTTATTTTTATTCTAGTTCGCTTACAAAGGTTGCTAGACCATGTAGTTGTCACTTGTCAGTAAGTCATGCTAATTTTAGAGGATTACAGATAAACAATCAATTTGCTCCACTCTGGTTTTACATTTACACATTAGAGCATGGTTCTCATGTAGTCATGTTTCATTTATAAAAATGCAAAAAACAATTATAGCTACTACGTATTTTATTTGAAAGCAAACACCTAAATCTAAATCATTGAAGAGAGCAAAATAATAAAGTCAATAGGTTCAACTTTGAGCAATACCTGAATATTTTCCAGCATAGATTGGCCAAGGTTCCTCAATGCACATAACATTTTCTGGTCACAGCCATCTGATTTTATATTCGCAAGGCTGTAGTTTGCCTCGTCAACAGAAGATCCTGATTTATTCACCTTAAGACTTCCTCCATCAGATGATTTTACATCCTCAACCTCAGGCCTTTTATCAGAAGTCCCCTCACCAAAAGATTGGCGCCCAAACTTCCAGAACCACTGAAACTTCCCAGATAAACCTTTTCGTTCCTTTGAAGCTGTTGTTGATATTTCTTTTGAGCTACTATCAGAACCAAACACTCCATCAGCATTTGCATCCAGAGCATCAGAAATTGGTAGCAGTGACTCTTCTGCAGTGGATTGAAACGAAGAAGAATCATGGGTTTCACCATCAATTGAATCATGGGATATATGTGAACCAATACTGCTCTTCTCAGAGTCATTTTCAGCAGGACTCAGTGGCTCTGAAAAGGCGGGAGAATGCTCTTCACTGGCAACACTCAGGCCAGAACATCTCTCGCCAGAGTAAGCATCATTTTCATGCTCAGCATTTTGAACGTATACATAAGACTCAATATAAGGGGGGTCCTCGAGACAAGAAAATTTATCATGATCTGTTTCTTCAGAATCTTCCCCAAAGTTCAGCTGCTGGGACAAATCTTCAAGCAGACTTCTTCTGACAGCTGGTCTTTTATCCTTCTGTGTACTTTCTTTTTTTGATGGAGATGGGTCAGATTCCGTTCTAGATAATTTTGATTTGATCTTCTCTGTCCAACCTTTCTTCTGAGATGATACCTGTTTGGCAGAAGTTTCCTTCTTAGTTTCTTCTACCTCCTGTGCAACTCTCCATTTCTCTTCCCAATATGTCTCAGGTACAAGACTCACAGGTGTTCCAGGACCACGTGAATCAAATGAAAGGCTATGTGCATGACCTTTCACTGCCATTTGCTTGCTCTGGGGGCCAAGGGGGCCAAGAGGGCCAAGCCCAATCACTGGAGTAGAATGTGAAGGAACATTAGCAGCTAGAGCAAGTGCCACCAAAGATTTTGCTTTTCCTATCAACTTCTCCAGGTCTACATTTTTTGGGAAATTGAGTAATCTTTGAAGGCACGAAGTGACATATTCAGTGGCAAGCAGAGAAGATCTCACATTGAGCATCATGGCAACAGCCATGGCAGAGATAAATGCTCCCCTGGGGGAGTTCAAGACCCCAGGATCATTTGCGGGAGCTGTACTAGATGCACTGTTATCATATGAAAACATCTCATCCCAGATAACCAGCAGGTTCTCAAGAGAAAACTCACGGCCAAATAGAACACGTAACCAACGAAGAGCAAAGTATTGAGGTTCAACACCTAGTTCAGCAAGGTGATTGTACAGTGAGGAATCAACAATGGAAAGCAAGTGGTAAAGTGCCAATGAAGCTTCAATGACTGGGGGTAAGCCAGTTTGGGTGGCATTTGCTGGTGGATGGGAGAAAAACTCAGCCATGGCTACAGCACCACCTGCTCCACTCATCAAAGCATCAAACATACAGTATGCATCATGTTCCATAAACTTTTCAGATAACAAAATGCCAAGCTCACCCTCTGCCCCGTAAGGATCACTTAGCTGAACAATGATTTGTACACTGGCATCAAGTTCAGAAAAACTCGTATGTTTCCTGGGTCTTTCTTGAGGGCTAGCATCATCTTCTAGACTATTCACAGATATCTTGAAATTGAAATCATGAGTTTCATGCAACAAAACCTCGTCAAATTTGTCTACAAAGTGCTCTTCATAAATTTGTCGAACTTCATTAAGATGCTGAATATCAGCATGAAGTACATATAATAAAGGAGCCAACAGTTCATGCATCCCTACAATCGGAGCACAGACAAAAAAAAGAATTAGAAGCAAGAGGAGAATTATTAATTCCTATGTGATCATAGTTAACATCCACTTAATCAAGAAATTCATGGGTTATGACTCCATGAGTTCTGATTCCTGGATGCAAAAAATTATATTATCAAGGAAATATAAAGACAACTCATTATCACAGTATGTTAACTTTTACAACAATCCAAGTCTCGCCATCAAAAACAACCATAGTACTAATCAAAGCAGCACTCTACCTTGTCTATAACCACATTCTGGATGTCGAAGGCACCACAACAATAAAATCCGCCTCAACAAGCCTTGACATCCTGGTGTCTGGAAATAACTACCATGCTCAGGGTACAAGCGAGATAAATCTTTGTCAACCATTTGTTCCAACTCTGCATTTCGAAAAAAGCGACCCCATGTGCTATCTGCACAAACAAACAGCACAGTTACAACTCATATTCCGCTTTCATTAATTTTTCCCTTTCTATGAGTACTTGGGCATGCACAACAAACTTATTCTATAATTTCTCTCCTTTCTTGTTATCACTTTTCTCTACAAATTATCCAGTTCATGATAAGTGAGGTGTCTAGATGAAAATGGAAATGTCAGGTAGGGATTTCAGACTCTTGAAATTTAGAGTGTCTGATATGGATACATGATAATATGAAGAACAAAATAAGATATAGAGGAGGATTTGAAGCAACAAGCCCAAGGTACAGTATATAATTATATAAATCTGTTCAAAATGCATAAAATATAGCTCACCAGGATTTTGGGACAGTGGGTTATCTACAACTAGATCTGAAGAATTGTCACTAAATTTGGTTACATGTGGATCAACAAGGAGGCACCTCCTTAAGGCAGCATACCTGTGGAAAAAAACATTACTTCACTTCAGAACAAGAAACAAATCTAGATTCTTTCAAGAAGGCAATCACAGCACCGGGTTTGTAAATAAAAAATTTGAAAAAATGATTTGTCAAGTTTTTACTAGATGATATTACAGTGCGTTACCAAAGCAAATCGAGCAGGGTATCAAGTTGAATATGAGTTTATGAATTTGGTATACTTAAAGTGGCACCTTATCTAAGTCAACTTATCTCTTTACTTTTAGCATGCATTTTTTACTTGGATGGTTGGAATGTCTCTACACCATACAAATTCATCTCTGAATATTTTAAGCCTTTCGAATAAACTCAAAGAGCTTATCTCAATTATATTCTATAGTTGCTCCATCGGGGATACTTCAGCAAAAATTCATACTTAAGTACATGAAATGTCAGGTTTTTACTACGGGCAGATGAAACAGCATTATATGCCGCGAAGACGATTCAACTTTAGCAATTAAGAGTAAATCCGCAAGATATCAACGAACAAATTACACATTATAACATGTATCCTTCAGTTACAAGTAATAAGAATGTACCGTATCTCAATATCAGCTAAATCATCGAAAACACAAGCGAAATCAATGTCCTTGCAAACAATTAAAATTCACTCGAGAGTAAAACTGCCCAAATACCACAAATTCACCCTCTTCCCCCCCCCCCCCCCCCCTCCTCTCTCCCACAACATGATTTTTCTTTCAAACTGTAAACTATGGAGTACATAAAGCTATGTTGTGAATCTTATGATTAATACAACAATACATATCTCCTTATAAATTACAAAAAAACGAATTCAGGTAAGCTCAATTATGTAGCTAACAATAAGGCCAAATTTTTAATTAATTCATGGAATTCCAACTAATTTCATTAATAAAATACAACCAAACAAATAAGCTAACAAAACTTAAAACCCAGAAACAAAATCATCTAAAAACCAAAACCCAATTCATAAAACCGATGACAACAACATGAACCCTAAATTAATCTTTCCCAGATTAAAATTAATTAACAAGTAAGCAAGCTATTTAGACAGAGGAAATTACCGACGGCGAGAATCAGCGGAGACGCGGCGAAGATCATCAATGGAGGAGGAAGAAGAAGAGGGAAGAACCCCAAGATTTATACGCCATCGAACACTTCTAAGATCAGGAAAACGCGACTCCATTGAAGAACACGGCAACGATTCCGCCATGTCCATCAAATTTACCGCCGGAGGCATGATTTTCCGGCGAAATCACTCCGACCCAATTGCACAATAGCTCATATCAATCGATCAAAACAATAAGGATTGAATTTTTCTAAGAGATAATGAAATGGGTAGGAAGAAATTAATAAATAAAATCAAAAAATGTTTAAAAGGGGGGAAATTTGAATTAGATTATGAAGAAATTAGGGAAAGACTTGGTTATAGAAAGAGAAAGAGTTGGTGTTAGAGTTGAGAGGATCAGAAAGATATAGACAGATCTTGTCAATGATTTATTCTCGGGTTTCTGCTACTATTTGGCGCAATTGAGGAGAGAGAATGAAAGAGAGAGACAAAATGATCAAGCTTTGAGACGTCACTAGAATTATTGTCGTTGTACACGCTCTCTCATTCTTCCCCTTTTTTTAATCAAGATAGATGTAAAATCTTGTATGAGACGGTCTAATAATACCTATTAATTAATTGATAGATTTCTAATTTAGGATAGATTATATGGTTGTTAGGCTTATATCTAGCTGAGTACAAAGCTAGTATGAGTTCATCTTGAATTGAAATGAGTTCGAACTTAAGCTCTGATTTGAGTTTTTGAGTTTCAGTCAAGTTTTTAATTTTTAAAAGATTGTTAGTTTTTGAGTTGAGCTTGAGGTCGAATTGCATTGAATTATTAACAGTTTAACACTTCTAGTCATACCATTTGATACAAAATCACTCAATGTCTTTCTATTTAACCTAATACTTGAATATGTTTAGGTATTTTACTTTTTCCATTATTATAAGATGTTCTATCAATATTTTTTGTAACTTTTAATAACACGTGATTGAAAATGTGCATTGAAAACTATGAAAATGTAAACATATATACGAACATAGAAAGTATTTCTTTGGTTTTAATACTGACACTTGTTCTTGTTTAAGTGAAGTGTAATAAACTTCATCATGCATACTGTATTAATTGATGTGAGTATAGTACTTTACTACTACCAAAATGGATGTACACTAACCACCAACCATTAATAATGATGCTTATAAGGGGTTAAGTCAATTAAACGCCTAATTAAGTATCAAAGACATCTTAAATAGTGGTGTAACTTGTTGAGATTAAGAGCACTATCATCCACATGGATTCCTATATTGCTAATTTTACTATTTAACATGTCTATAATTGATCTAATATTGCATCTCATGTACTACTAGTCTTGTACTCTTTCTACATTCGTCTTCTTGTCATTAATATAGGCACTTAATTGATACCTGCAAGGCTGCAATTTACCTGATTAAACTTCCAAACTCTGAAAATGGCAAATAATTCAACCTTGTATGAAGTTATTTACTATTTCACGGAAAGAGCGTTGTTTATATCATGACTCGTTTCCAACCCATGATGTATAAAGATAATAATAGTACTGTGTATATATATATACGTAGTATAATACTAAGGTGTGAATAAATAACACCAACAAAGACGTGATATTGTTTTAACAAGATAAATATAACCTACAAAGTAAAATAAAGTAGTACTTTAAAAAATATTCAAGCTCAAATTTGCGAAATTATAAGAAGCTTGTAACACACTCCCTTTTTTTGTAAAGCTTGTCATTATCTATCACCCATCGAATAAGAAATTCACAACATACATATCACTTTTCTATTTCTATTTGAACTCGAGCAAACAATTTATAGGTCATTGACAACAATAAAATTTAAAGTTGTTAAAACCCTTTCCGTCTCAAATTTTAGGACCATGAAAATAAACTAAACAATGAAATATAAATCTTATAATATAATGATCACAATTAACCTTAAAAATAAAGTGGAATAAATATAATAATAATTAAAATCATCACTATAATGACTAACTTCTAAAATGCACCGGCCATTGCTTGGTTAAGTTGGATAAATCTTGAAAATTATATTCCAAGATACCATTATTTGATACTAACCCATGTCCACTAGCTCAACTACAAATCCACAATTCCACAAATTATTTTATTTTGTCCTTTTTCATTTTAATTGTCTTACCCTATTAAAAAAATAACAGATCAGCCATACCACTAAAAAATTAAAGTTATTTTCTAAACAAAAATTCTGATTGGTTACCAAGCCATTTAGCCAGTTGTAAAATTTTGTTTTGTTTAATAGCTGTACTTTATCTTCCTAGAATAAAACTTTGTTTTCATGATATACTGATATTGACATTTTTATATTCTCACAAATTGTTCATGATTGGAGTTAAACCTTTTTTTTTTTTTTTTTTTTTAAAAAAAAAATGAAGGGTTTTACATGAGGAGAATTTTACAAAGTAGTCAAACTGCGTGGCTGACAAGTTAGCTAATGTATCATGGCTACAATTTGTTGAGGACATCATCTTTGGTCTTATCCTCCTATGGTGTGTTATTGTGTACTTCGTATTTGTGTAGTTGTGTGGAGGGTTCTTTTTTTTTTGTTGGTCTTTGAAATATGGAAATAGTGGATACTTATGTGGACAGATAACTAGATAAGGATTGTATGTGTCAATAGTTTTTGGGTTTGAGTGTAGGTTAAACAACGTACTGCAAAATCAACATCATTTTAGGTATATCGTATAACATTACGTCTTTAGACTTTTTACATACTAGTATAATAAGTTTAGTTCGTTCTTTTTCATGAATATATTGTGTCATACTGACAGTTGGATGCGTTGTGTAAGGAATGTATGAGACTCGAATTTCCAACCACTATATCAATGAGGTTAAAGCTTTAACTCTCTCTAACCGTGTAGCACTTAATTAGCAACCACACTCATTCATACCAAATTTTAATATGTAGTCACCAATCAACAAAGTAGTGGTGAGCAATAGTTTAAAAATATTTAGATTATTATTCTCCCCATTTCATAATAAGTGCATTAATTTAATTGACATTTCATACACGTCAATAATACACAAATTAACCATTTATAACAATACATGCATTTTTATTAGAAACTATGGATTATAAAAATTGATACAATATTATATGTGTTGTGACTACTCTATAGAGTAAAATAATTTTACACAATTACAATTACATTTATATATAAAATGATAATAAATGGTCAAGATTAATTAATTAATTTAAAGCAGTATTGCACGCAAAAACTAAAAATGTGATAAACTTAATAACCGAAGATAAAGGAAGTTATGTTTCTCAAAAACATCCAATATAATTTGTAGTTGACGGGTACAACGTAAAATTTCGCAAATTAGTTTATTCAAAAGTATAATCAGTAGTATTCAAATTCAATTTTGATGGCTCATAGGCATTGATCCTTTCACATACAACACTCACTTTCATTAAAAATTCTCCTTCTCAAATTGACAAAACCAAGGCCTTGAACGAGGGAGGTGATACACATATAATGGTTGTATGTGGACCACACATATATTACCAATAGAAAATTGATAACTCATTATTAGTTAAAAAAATGAGAGGGAAAAATAAATGGGAAAAAAATTTAGTTTTAGGCGCCATTTATCATAAATAGGAGGGAAGAATTTTATTGGCACCTAATAACAATCTCGTTATTAAAAAAATATTTTACGTTACTAAAAAATACAAATTTGTTACCAGAGATAATAGGGTCCTAGTCAACATCATTAATGAAGAGAGATGTTTATTATAAGAATCGAAAAATACTTCATTAGACGATATTTTACAAACTACAAATCAAAAAAATATTATTAAAAAGCCAATAAAATTATTTTATAAAGATCTTTCTATAGACATCCATATCATATATTTTCGAAAAAATTATGAAGTTGGACAATTTCAACCTTACTATAGTGTGTGATCTTATTAATAAATGTTAGTAATTAGCTAGTCGTTATGGTTACTACAAAAATTTCAAACATACAAAAAATGTACAAATTATAATTTATTACATATAAAATAATTGTATAAAAATAAATAGGTGTTAGATACAATTATAAAATTATCAAGTGTTGTACGGATTAATTTATACTTCGTACATTGGAGGATTTAATTCAGCTGTTGAAGGGTTTAAAACAAATAATCGATAATTAAAACGAAATCACGAAAGGTTACCCATTAAAATTATAAAGGTCAAAATTGTAATTTTGGTACTTATAATTAAACATGATAATCAAGGTTATATCCATACTTGGGTTTGAATAAAATAATTGAGAGTTAAATTCAAAAAATCAATTTATTGCTAAATAGTTGTTACTAGAAAAGCTGCTATTCTGAAATTATAAGTTAATTATAACATTTTAGGATATTATATTTGTTGCTTTCATTACTATATTATTTATGTCACAATAATAAAATTCATAGAAGGACGGTAACATATTTTTCTTGAAAAAAGGGACAAATTATGTGCTTGTAAGGGAGCAAAATCAAAACAATGTAACATCAATGTTGTTTTATGTTCAGCGTTAGTAACAAGGATTACGAGATAAATGAAAGAAAATATACTTCGTAATATTCTTAATTGTTATGTCGGTTTAAGATATTTTCTTACCAAAGTTGATTCTTTGTATTACTAAATAATTTACAAATTTAAGTGTTCGACGTTTTTAGGAGTTATTATGCATTTTCTACATCGTATCCTTAAGTCTAAAACTTTTTTTTTCCCAACCCTTTACAGATGTCCTTTGAATCTCTAATTCATTGTAAGGGTAAATACAAAAAATTTCGAATATAGGGTAAATAATGTGCTTGCAATGAATCATATTCGAAACAATTTAACATTAATGCAATTTTATGCTCAGCGTTAATAACCAAGATTGCGAGATAAACACTATGTCAACACATGTATCTTTAAGATATGTACTTACCAAACATATCAGCTTGTATTACTAAATAATTTGCGAATTAAAGTGTTCGAAATTATTGGGGGTTTTCTCATTTTTTGCCACGACTTTAAACCATTTTCAGCCATTAGTGAGGTCCTTCAAATCTTCTTACCCCCGTATCTTACCATGTAAAAAAAATGAAAAAAAATATGTCTTTGGATACTTTTGTCCCTTTAATAATTGTATTTCAACCCAAAATCCAAATTCAATAGAAAATGGCAGGAAGAACAAGAAGAGAAGATTCATTTCAATACTTTAATACGGAGTATTACGGTATATATATAGTGGAAGAAGACCCATATCAATACTTTTGATTGTTTTATCAACAAAATCCCAATATAATTTAACAAAAAAAAAAATCATCTTATTTGAGAATTTTATTTTATTTTTTGACAACAAAAAATGGGCAAATTTATCCAAGCAACATCAACTAACGAATTGTATATTTAAGCTATAGCAACATCAGCTATAACAACAAAACTTGGGCCTTCTTGCAGCTATACATTAAGAGTTCCAAGGCATAGACTAAGAGCAAACACAATGGTTGTGGGCAACCATTGTGGTTATTGCTTATTTTATTAATTTCTACATCTTCCACCTCACCTATAACCACTCTTATACCCATTTAATAACCAATGTCTCCCAATAGTTAACCACAACTTTTTGGTTATACATTTTCTCTCTCCTACTTTTACCCAATCCCACCACACAATATCTCTCTTAATAATTAATACACTTGGTAATAATCAATTAAAACTAATAATTATTATTAGCATACATTAGTTAAATAAAATGACTTATGTTTAAAATTAATGCATTATATTATTGAATTAGTAAGTAATTAGTCGTTAATTAAGAAATACACAATAATTAAGAAATACACAATAATTGTAACTTTACTAAATTCGATAATAATAAAAATAATACATATTCTATCAAATGACAACAATCTTTAAAAGATAAAAACAAACCGTGCTTGAGTACAAATACAATAATTTAATGTTACGATTATACAACTATTAACGCAAATTATTTTGCCTACTGTTAACACCGAATTTAAGCCACATATGTTCAACTAAGTCTTTCTTCAAGGCTTTATGCATAGATTCATCACGAACACGAGCTCTATTAGACATATAAATTTCCAAACTTGCAATTCGGTTGTTGCTATTTTCGAACTGAAAAGGCTCTTCAGTGTTTCTATTACTTGAAGACGCATTTGTAGCTTGATCGTATTCATTTGGATCGTAATAAGTTTTATACGTATCTCTTTCGTCCTCAATGATCATATTGTGCATAATGATACATGCTATCATTATTTTTCCTAACATTGATGCGTCACGAGCTAGCGTAGGATTCCGTATTATTGCAAAACGAGCTTGTAATACTCCAAAAGCACGCTCAACATCCTTTCGTCTAGCTTCTTGTAATTTGGCAAAAAGACCTTCTTTTTCATTTTGTGGTAGTGATATTGTAGGAATGAATGCTGCCCATTTAGGATATATACCATCAGTGAGATAATACCCCATATTGTATTGATGGTCATTCACAACATAGTTAATAGAAGGTGCACGACCTTCAAAAATATCGTTAAACAAAGGGGATCTATCAAGAACGTTAATATCATTACGACTACTTGGTGTCCCAAAAAAAGCATGCCAGATCCAAAGATCATATGATGCCACAGCTTCCAAGATTAATGTGGGCTGACCTGGTCTTCCAGAAAACATACCTTTTAATCGAAGTGGACAATTTTTCCACCGGCAATGCATGCAATCAATAGAACCTAGCATGCCTGGAAATCCTCGACGTTCACCAATTCTTAGTAGTCTTACCAGATCTTCTTCATTGGGCTTTCTAAGGTATTCATCACTAAAGTAAGAGACAATTCCTTCCACAAAATGTTGTAGTGAATCTCTTGCAAGAGATGCACTTATTCAAATGTAGTTATCCACAAAATCAACAGAGGTGCCATAAGCTATTAGCCTCATAGCAGCTGTGCATTTTGCAATCCGGAGACACCTAATCTTCCAGTAGCATCTTGTCTTTGTTGAAAGAAGGGATGACGTTCTTCTAAAGTTTGCTTTATTCGAAGAAATATATGTTTGTTCATGCGAAATCTCCGACGAAATAACTGTGGGGGAAACACGAGATGGTCAGCAAAGTAGTCATTCCATAAACGATTGTGTCCATTCTCACGATCCCTTGGAACAGGGATCCTTAGTGCCCTTGGAACTTGATTTAACATCTGATATACTTCAATTGGATTGGATATAAAAACTTCATCCATCATTCGGTTAACAAGACGATTGGCTTGCCTTCGTCTTTCATATCGTTTTGTTTGACTATTTTCTGAATTGGATGAAGAATTAGAAGATTTGGAGCTTTCGTCGGATGACATGTTATTAAAACCAAGTTGATATGAGAATGGAAGGTAGAAGTTTTTTAGGGGAAAAGATGGATGGTTAATCAAGTGAAATGTATCTCATCCATTTTATAGAACAAATGTGTTGGGTATGTAGTCATCTTTATTGTCTTATATGATGAATTTGAAGTCTTGCATGCATGCATTGATTTAAAAAAAAATTAATAATTTTTCAGTAATGTAGATGCATGCATTTGTATTGTCATTATCATCTTAGCATTGTTGTGTACGTAAAAGCAATGTAATGTTACTATTACCTTTTCCGTGTTAAGTACATCAGTGTACAGTGTTTATCACTATTACCTTTTCAGTGTTAAGTACATCAGTGTCTAGTATCTAACATTTGCTTTTTAGTGTTGGGTACATCAATTCTTTTTCAGTGTAATGTAAATCAATGTACATCTTTTGCTGTGAAATATCAAAGTGAATTGATGGGTTTAGTCAGATCAATAATAATTATATGTACATATAAAGCGTATAATACGATTTTAATACTAGATATGTAATAAACTTGTTTTTTTTTTATTAATAATAACATTATAATATAACATTCATTCATATCCTAAATCAACAGCACATTAAAAATTGCCAAAATAAAAATCGAACCTTAGTACATAAAACAGAAAACTAAAAAAACAAATTATTTGAAATTAAGCAACATTTAAACTATGATTAACCATACACCTAGTACATCAGTCTGAGGGGAACAACTTCTTCAATAAATTGTTCCTTAGTTCTTGATCTTCCGAAAATAGGTTTGGCTTTGAATCGAGGTGTTTAAATAACTCCATATTAATCTTTCTTTGCTTCCTTGCTTCTTTCTCCCTTTCTAGTTGCAACCTTGTAAGTTCCACTTGATTTTCTGATTGCCTTATAAGGTTCATGTTCTAGGCTGTGTCCAACCATTGTTGCCATGCTCCAAATGGCATATTTGCCATCTTGCTCTTTCCTTTATTTTTGCTAGATTCGTTGCTGGAAGGCAAGCCTAAATACCCAATATCACCATTGGTTGGTGTTTCTGGGTTTGATGAAGATGAGTAGTTGCTAGGTTCATTGAAACGTGATCTCTTTGAGTCACTTCCTTGAGTAGATGTTTTTTGCTTGTATTTTTGAACAATATCTTCACTTGGTTTCCACACATCATGTTGTATCAAAATGTCCCAAATATGCTTGTCTTGAAAGGTTTTAGACATCAATGATGTCTTTGTTTTGTCAGCAGCATATATACTATATGCTGCCTTCATAACATCTTCATCATTGTGACCACTTCTCCTTCTTGATTCAGAATGAGCATGTGAACCACAAAATTTAGAACATGAAGCACTGATCCTTCTCCAACGGTTTCTAAGTTGCTCCGAACTCCTCATTTTCAACAAATCTTCTCGTGTTACCCCGTCAGTACCTTCTTCGAAACACCTTTATTTGTATAATCTAACGTTATTATGCATTTCTTCAATTTTCCTCCAAAAAACATCCCCCTTTTGGTTAGTGTTATTTTTTTATTTTGACTAAACTTAAGCCAAGCCTTCACAAGAACCACTTCTTCAGCTTTTGACCAAAACTTTGTTTTTCCATCTTGATTACCTTCTTCATGACCTCTTTCATTGACTTCAACTTCTTCAACTTCTGGTTCATTGTCGTCATCTGATGCATTCGATGTGTATGAGCAATTGAAACTCAGAAATACACTATCATCACCTTGTGACATAGGAAATTGGGACATAGGAAATGTTGGATCACCTTGCGAGATTTGAATATTCTCAAAAGATAGGATAACATTTTGAGAATATGAATAATTAGGATTTTGTGGTGGTTGAAAAGGATAAGAAGTGAAAGTACTTGGATTTGAGAAATTAAGATTTTGTGAACCGTAATTCGAAAATTGTTGAGAATTTGTATCTAAATCTGAGTTGAGATCAATTGGAATGTTAGAATAGTAAGCTTGAACATTTGGATTATTTTGGGGTTGTGATGAGTTTTGAGATTTTGTGGGTTTTTTTTTTCTATTAGATTTTGGAATATTCAACTCTTACACAATTTGATAATAAAGAGAGTAATATTCACTAAAAAAAAAAAATTGTTTCAAAATACCTCAATATTGGGCTCATTTTATAGAGAAAAATAAAATAGAGTCGTTGGTGTTTTTTTTTTTTAGAATTGTATTTTAAAAATTATGGTCGTTACAAAATTACAACAGTAATAAAAATCAGAGCAAATCTCAACCATTGATTAAAGAAATAGGTGCCACAATCCTCTTGTGCCACGTCATCATGGGTTGTCATAAAAACCCATCCACTTGCAATATTTAATTGCATAACCAAGCCAAATAATCGGTTATGAGAATAACCAGGTTATTGTAAAATTCCCCCAACTTTTTCTCTCTCTTTATTTTTTTTTATTATTTTTTCAGTTTCTCTCTCCCAATAACCAACCCAATTGGTTAACCATTGGGCATGCTCTAAGCTTAGCTAGAGTAGATTTATTCCCATTACTCCTAATGAAAGCAAAAGAAATAACATTACTCTGATTCATCAATCTCCTTATATCATTTTAAATTATGTCGAAAGTCGAAATTTCTTTCTTTCTACTACGCAATGGAGGACCTCACGGTCCAATTCCACCACAAAGCAATGACAACCAGCCTCCATTGCTACCTTAATATGGACAAAAGTTTCGAATATGATGAAATGTATTACCTCCGTTTTTTTATTAGTTGACACGTTTTGACTTTAGCACTATTCACACACCTCCCTTTGACCATGTTTTGTGATTGATATGTAAGGAAAAATATAGTTAAGTGGGATCTTATTAGATTCGTCACAATGTATATTTTCAAAATATCAACTTTTTATAATTTTTGCTTATCGATAATTGAAGATATTAAGGATTTAATTTATGCATTAGCAAACGTGACTAAAGAAACGTGTCAACTAAAAAGAAATGGAGGAAGTATAATTTAACAAAAACAAAATTCATGGTTTTTTTTTCAACCTCCATGGCCCTTGCTTTGTAAGGTTTACTATTGTGCACGGTGGTGAAAAATGAACAATAATTTTATTTTTTTTTAATAATTTCATAAATTAAATATGTGTATTGGAAATGAAAAACTATTTGAATTTCAAATATTAAATTAATCAAAAATTTCATTTGAAATTCAAACAAAATTTCAAAGTTAGTGGAGTTTGGGGCCCAATTGAGCAACCAATTTAAAGCTTCCATGTCAAAGTGTATGTGGGGACCACATACATTGATCGTATGTGTATCCTTTTCGCCTTGACCGAAGTAGTGGAATGCATGTGTGAGTGTGTGACATTATTCCAAACACCATACATCTTTTTATTTGGGATTTCATTTTCAGTAAGACAATACATAAACATGATTTGAGGATCAAACATTCGGACGTAAGAGCACTCACAACAATGATCATTTTTTTGTTTCTTCATTCTCTATCTACCCACTTTCTCTCTTCTTCAATCTTTTTTTCATCATGAGCATTTTTAGTGGTCATAATTTTGCTCATCATTCTCTCTCCTACCTTTTTTAATACCCCACAAACATTACTTCTCTCTCTTACACATCACCATATTCATATTTAATAATCTTTTGATTAATGAATTTCAGCATTAGCCCACTAGTACTATTCATGTAAAATTTTGCTCATAGTATGAGCATTTTATAAAATGCTCATGAGCATTTTAACTTATGCTCATTGATGGGGTGAAGTATTTTATGCTTTTTGCTCACCAAAATGTTTATGAGCATATTTTTGCTCACTATCGTGAGTGCTCTAAGAGCAAGGAAATGATCCAATAATTGACATGCATGCACACATACTACATACATAGCTTGTTATTTTAATTATGTCTCAATAACTTTTTGTATTTCTCTATATCTCTCCCACATTACACGAAATTTCTTGTTTTCTGATCTCATTCTATCCTTCCATACGAACTCTCGTGCATCTCTTTAGTCCTTACTCCTATGTTGAATTACATCTCAATACCTTTTCATATTTCTCTCACATAGTTACATACCATACTTAGTAGAGAAAGACATATATCAAATTGACTTTGTAGGTGATCCAATTCAACATGCAGAGCATCTACTGGATATATAATTGCATATTGTATGTATAACATGGCATTTTCGAAAATATTGTGAAATATGAAGTCCTATTAATCAATCAATTAGTATAAATGGTACTATAATTAAATGCCTATAATGATGCTCTAAATTAAATTGTTAAAATGATATTCACATGATGCCGTCCTCGATCACCACACATTATTCATGTCTCTTCTCAATTAGAGATATGAGATATCGGAAAAGATATGTGTCAATCAGTGGGTTTCTCTCTTCCTTCATTAATTTTTTTTATTATTACTATTTTATTTTATGGAAACACCCAACCTTTTTTGTTTTGTCCAAATGCACCATACAAACTTACAACCTATCATACAAACCTTTTTATTTATTTTTTTATTTTTTTTTTGAGGAACCTATCATACAAACCTTAGTCTTAATCACTATGTCAAAATTACATTGGTAAGTTAAAACTCAATCTTACCTAACCACTATTTAAGGGTTCTTTTGACATCGTTTTTTGTTTTCTTAAAATAAAAAAAAACCAAAAATAGAAAACAAGAAAAAAGTATTTCTATTTTTTATTGTCAATTTTAAAAAATACCATGAGTTTAATAAATTTGATTAATTTTTTATTCATTATATGACATATATCATAGATTTTATTTATTTATTATTATTATTTTTTTAAAAAAAATCCCCACAGTGATACCACAACAACCTTGGCTATCATCTATTCCAAAACATTAAGGGGGCGTTTGGTTCGCAAACTGGTATGGAGTTGGAATCAGAAATGAAACCATAGTGGTATGGGTTTGGAACTTGATTCTTAATACCATATGTTTGGTATGATTATGGAATGCAATTTTTTATTTCATTTGATACCTAAAAGTATGGGAATGAGCCAAATCCACCTCCCCCCTAAGGTTTCTAATCCCCAAACCTTGGGGTTTGAGGTATGGGTTTGAAACTCTTAAAATCATAAAACAAACATAAGGTATGGGGTTAAACCATTCTAAACTCATATCTTATACCTTAATTATGTGAACCAAATGCCCCTTAATTGATGTATAATTACACAAATTTTTATTTACATCCTTTTTTCAATTGGAAGAGTATATTTGGGCCTCTTTCCTTGAGCTAGCGCTCCTAAAGCCCATTCATAAGTTTCCTCAATGATTGGCCCAAAGGTATAATTTGGAATAGGATCCTAACCTTAGCATATGTTTTCTTCAGCTTCAGTTCAGTTTAGTTAAGCTCACTTTATATCCTAATTTCCTTCTCTCATAAATAATTCAGTTTAACTCAATTCAGTAAATTAGAACAGGCCCTTATTATGTGCAGTGTTATTTCCTCCTTGACCTGCTTTGACTTTTACTCTATTAATCATTCCTATTTGATCGTTTTTTGTAAATTATATACAAGGAAAGGCATATTCATGTGAGGTTTTGTTAGAGTTGTCTCAATAAATAATATCATAATAATAAAAAAAAATCGTCTTAACCAACCTTATAGAGTGCATGTACTAGGTATGAAACTCGGTCACACAATGCTGCCCCTAAACAATACTTGTATAATTGTACATTTGTACCATATCCTCGTAATTGTTATTGAAAAAATAGCATAAAGTATAAAATTGATGCACTTTTTAATTGCAATTGTTGTTTTAACCGTCTATACTTTATATATCTTACAACTATATAAATAGTAATGATAAGTGAACGATATGATATATGCATGGTTCTTGATGAAATATATATGTAGACCAAATGAAATTATTGAGGGAGAGAGGGAATCTTTATAGCAAAGTTAAGATAAATGTCAACATCTTGTTGAGAGAGTATGTGACATTTTATTCTTGTAGATAAAATTTGTTCCGAAGAAACACAAATACAAATAGACAATACATGATGTAGGGTAGAGGAAGAATAACATGAATCAATAATTCTTTGTATTCAAGTAAATATATAGTTCGTGCACACCGACACTAGCTACTATGAAAGATAAATTGATCGAAAGACATTGTATGTGATCTAGCGAACTAACCATCAATATCGCCAACTTAATAACCAAATCAATTTATAAGCTAAGCATGACAAATTTTGGTATAGTTTCCCTTTCCATGTGGTTAAAAACGTGTTAATATTGCCCCAAAAACGGGTTTATTTTTGAACATTTTATAGGTTTCCTAAATTATAGCACCATTTTCTGTAAAACACCGCTGAAAGTATAGCTTACGCTACTTGTTTAAATTTTAACCCATATCGAACCCACAAGTAAAAGGCGAAATGACTTACTACTAAACCAAGCTAAGGTAGAATCCTTTTAATTTTCATGAAATTGATCAATAAAATTAATACGTAGTATATAAGTTGTGAATATGGTAACGTCTTGCATAATTTGGTGGTGATAGAGTAAATTAAACAATAGTGCTTTAACTTGCATACGTAATTGAATTGACATGTACGTTGGTATGTATGGTACTTGTATAAAATAAACATTTCTTGTTCCGCATACTTCAATTCCAAATTGAATTATGAAATGTCTAGCTTAATAGGGGGTGGCGTTAATAATGAGATCATATATTACCTCCATTAAATGTTATTTGTAATTTTGGGGTATTATTTGTGAGATATAAAATATTCCAAAGTTGCATATAACATTTAACGGAGGTAGTATTATGACTAAGTTCAACTTGTACTATACAGGTTTTATTATAATAGTATTAGTAACTGATTAGTAAGTAATATTCTAGGCATATACTTAACTTGCTATGTTGCATATTGTTTATGCTGTGGACCATATCAGGATGGTCATGCTGCACTATTTGTACCTTCAAATTGCAACAAAATTAAAGAACCATCCTACTTGCCAATATACTTTTGTTTAGCTTTAGTAATTAATAATTTTACTTTAAATTAGTAAAGATTATAATTTTATATTAATAATTTATTTATTTTTTTTTTTTTCACAAAGATTTTATATAACGAACAAAAGTACAACAAGAGAGTCAATACATGAAGTATAACTTTAATTTAAGTTGGTTAAAATCATAAAAAAGTTGATATATTAAATAAATGTAGATAGCCTTTTACTTACTAACATGCAATTTCATAATATTAGTATAATAAACATGTACTCCGTAGTAAAATTTAGCACGCATTTGAATAGTTTAAAAACAATTGCAATTTCGGTAAGTAGTATTGATTTATAAAATTCTTATTTTCACCATAGTATTTTACTTTTAAATAAGGTCATAAATTGTTAGCATCAATGTTCACATTTATGAACCCTAATTTATGAGGATATTTAAAATGATTAATCACCACCATTAATCTCTTGAGAAGTAACTCTCATAACCCCCCATTTCAGAGAATGTTTAAGGTGATTATTCACCTCCCTAACTCCTTTGATGCTTGGGATTCTTCTTTTATGTTCTTTCATGTAAAAAATACATCTATCCGCATAATAGTTTATACACATTCTCTATTGGGCATAAGTTACTTGACTCAAACCTTCCACCTAAAAGTATCTTTGTGTGGAAGTGGTGTGTTAAACTAGGGAACGTGCCGACGAATACAATTGAGCACCTTGGTTGCACCGGAAATTCGTTTTCAAGTTTATGAATTGTATCACAAGACACCAATATTGTTCCATTGTCTATGAGATTATCTTTTTGATCTTACTTAAATATTTTTATACTATTTGTACTAGACTATTCTTTTATTTACAAAAAATGTAACTAACTTAATCTGTATTTGTATTTTTTCACGTAATTTTTATTATAAAACCTCATTTATAATATACATATAATGACCCGGGGCATTGCCCGAGCCAAAAACTAGTTTTACTTTTAAATAAGGTGAATTTGACAAGAACTCCGTACTCAATTATCTTAAATTAGTTGAATCGATCTCAAAACATAGGTTTAAATAATTGTACAAATTCAACTTAAATATCTTTAAAACATGATTCACGAGGGTAAACATTATGATTATACTCTTGATAAATGCAATTGCACAACTTACTACAAATTTAAATTCAGGTCTATGAAAATGATGAAATATTTGATAAACGGTCATAAATTGTGGGAATCATACTGAATTTATACAAAGTATGTAATTTTGCAAGGAAATTTCATGGTCTTTACAATGGCAATAAAACCCTATCTTTTAAAAAAATGTGTTTTTGTACTGTATTCAAATTTTCAGTACCACACAATACCATCTCTAAAGTCTAAAATATGTAATGGAAATTTGTGAAGAATGTAAGGTATCTGGGGAGGAATTAACAGTCTAGCAATAATGTATTCTTTCAATTAGAATAAGAGCTCATCAAGCTAAACCAACCAAGATTTTATATGTCGGCCCAATTATACATATTATTGGGTTTTGGGCTTGTAGTTTAAGCCCAAAAAGCATTTCATGCTAATTCATCTTAAGGCCCATAAGCTTTACCAATTTTTTATTTTTGTGTATGAACATAATTTTTTGGCCCTTACTTGATCTGACCTCACACACTAGACTTTCAAACAATAATAATCTATCAACCGATTGACAAAAAGGGAAATGCGGAAAAATCACAGGCAATTACGGAGTATATTTTAAACAATGTTCCCTTACTGTCTCTAAATAAAAGTCTATATTACGCCCTTATTTGTCTTTTATTCTCTTTTTATCAACCAAATCCCATCATCTCCTTCCACTTTAATCACTTATACTCGGCAAAACACCACTATCTTTATTAACATACTAACCTTTAATCAATCAAATTTCACTATTTTATGGTTACTATTTACCTTTCTAAAACTTGTACTTAAACAAAGACAAATGAGACTCTATTAGTAACGGAAGGAGTAAGATGATTGCTTTATTGAAAACGAGCCTAAGCTAATATCCATAAATCCGAACCCAATTCATTTAACGTCACATGATTTAATTGGTGTAAGTTTGATTACTTAGAATAGCATCTGTAATTCTGCTCAAAATATGTTCCTCGTACATAATATATGACCAAAAAAAGCCTAAAAACGAAGAAATGCACGGACTGAACATGAGTTTGAGGTGGTGTATAAGTTACATAATAGTCATGTTTGTAAGAGTGTAATTCTTACGTTTTACCGTAAAAAAATGGGATTCATTTGATAAAATCTTGGATGCATATATGTATATATACTGCTATCACATGTTATTGTCAAGCATAAGGACGAATTAAGTGGGAGCACCCCTCACATGCAATGCCTTTTCGTTTTTGAATGTGACATATTAAATTGAATTTGTCTAATCTAACCCTAATTAGACTCCCTCCGTCCCTTTTTTACATTCCTATTTGTAAAATTACACGGGAATTAAGGAACTTGGGATAAAACAAAGAACAATAAAACAAAGTACAATGGGGATTACAAGACATTAATTGAGGTTTTTGAGTAAAACAAAGGTAGAATAATATTTAATGTTGCATATGTCATCAATCCTTTGAAAAGAAAAAGGACCAATAATATTTTTTGGTGGAAAAAAAAAGGACCAATTATATTCATCTAAATTGATGCACATGGATTCTGAAAATAAGAGTGAGAATTAGAAAATAAGAGTGAGAAAATAGAGAAAGCATTAATTACAAAACAAAAAAATAGGGATAATTTGGGATATTTGGTAAAAATTTACTTACTAAAAAAGAAAAGTAGGAATGTAATTTTGAAATATCCAAAAAAGAAAGCATGAATACAAAAAAGGAACGGAGGGAGTATAAATATTAGTAAATTGTTGTGAGTAACACACATGATAAGGACTAAGGAGGAAATTTTATATGGGTAATTAATACTGTACTGATTAATTGGGAGTAGTTGATAAAAAGATAATTTAATTGTATCTTTACATCATAGTTACATACAAAAATTTATGCTATGTTAAGCATTAAATATTCTAATTAATTGGATAGACCTACTCATATTTAGTCTTGAATGACTATATAAGTTGTACCATAATCTGTGTATATAAGAGACCCTAAAGGCAGATGATGTGAATAGATCTCTTGAAACCGAGAGAAAAGCTCTAACCACTGAGCTATTCTTCACTCTTAGGCTGAAGTTAGTTACTCAAATTAAATCATTAAACTCGTCACCCTTGTATAATAAGTCGCATACTATAATCGTCTCACATAATTATATTACTCGCATGGTTGTATTTTTTTTTATTTTTTTTGAGGGATGTTGTATTTGTGTCTATTCTAGGTAGCCCTAAAGAGAATATTAAAAAAATAAAATAAAATAAAATAAAAAATAAAAAAAGAATTGGTAATAGAATTTGTTTAATAAATTAGAGGGGCCAATCCAAAGAAAAATAGGGTCAAATTCCAAATATAAATGAACATATATTTCCATTCAACCGTCGTATTGTCCTTTTTAATTTATTTATGCAACTTCACGTGACCTTCTACATCATACGAATATCATGGTCTGTGAACTTTGATTCTAATGGTTTTTTTTTTTTTTTTTTTTTTAGAATATTATCATTTTAGGCGGTTATAATTATTGTATTTTTTAGGAAAAAATAGATCCTCCTGACCCCAGTTGATTTGGAGGTATGCATAGGTTAAAAATTAATTGAGCCAATCAAGCCAAGTATTGAGTCGTTTTGTTTATCCAAACCTCTATTATATGGGCCTCCGCCTTCTACATATTATTAACCGAATCCAAAGCTCCCTAACCCTAAAAATTGAAAATAGTCTTATTCCAGAGTTATTAGGGAATTGGTGGTATATGAGATGTCTTAGTAGTATGATGATCAATCACGCTTTAACCATGAGTTCATGACCGTACTGTTATTATGATTATACTACATGCTGCCTCCATTTCTTACTGACCCATATTCTTAGATATGTGGATAATTTGTCTCTCACTTTTTCATTTTCTTTAGAGTTGTATAATGACTAATTCTTTAACGATCCACTATTACAAAAAACATCTAATAAGTCGGACTTTAGAGTCACCTGTACATAAGGTGCGACTTATAAACCTATCGAGTCGCCTCATACTTATTCGGCGACTTGTTAAGTTGGGGTTAAAATCAACAAAGCACCTAACAAGTCGCCTTATATATATGAGGCGACTTGATAGGCTAACAAGTCGCCCCATATATGCATGCGACTCTATAACCCGACTTATTTGGTGGTTTAAATTAGATTTTCAAAGTCACCTGTACATAAGGTGCAACTCGAAAACCTGTCGAGTCGCCTTATACATATTAGGCGACTCATTAGGTGAGAGTTTGGGAGTTGCCTAATATGTATAAGACAACTTAATAGGTTAATGAGTCGCACCTTATATACAAGTGACTTTGAAAATCTAATTTAAGCCACCGAATAAGTCAGGTTATAGAGTCACATGCATATATGATGCGACTTGTAAACCTATCAAGTCACCTCATGTATATTAGGTGACTCGTTAGGTGCTTTGTTGATTTTAACTCCATCTTAACAAGTCGCCTAAGTAGTAAAAGGCGACTCAATATGTTTACAAGTCGCACCTTATATACAGGCGACTCTAAAAGTCCGACTTGTTAGGTACTTTATTATATGACCACTACCTAATAAGTCGCCTAATACGTAAGACGCGACTCGATAGGTTGATTCTTACAATATATTTAAAATAGTTACAATATCATATATATGTATAAAGTAACTTTGGCACAATGGCAAGAACTTCAACCTTCCAGGCAAAATGCCAGAGATCAAGCATGTTAAGTAGCATAAACATTGACATTATATGAGCTAACAAAAGTAGTTGGAAAAAAATGATTTTTTTACATGTCGCCTCTTTCAACACAAGCGACACCATAGATTAACCTATGGAGTCGCCTTTGTCAACACAAGTGACACAATAGGCGACCTCCTAAAGTTAGAAGCTATTGCGTCGGTGGCTGTAGAGTCGCATTTGAGGTGAATCGTTAGGTCATTTACAAGCGACTTGATAGGGGTATTTTGTAGTAGTGATCCACTATTAGCCTTAACTTGCTTTTGACCAATTCATTTTGACCCTTAAAATAACAACCTTCATATAACTCGACCTGATCCACCCAATAACTAGATATAATCAATACCGCATAAAGCTCTCCCTCAATTTGCTAATATATTCTATCCTTCCTCAATTTTTCTAAATTCTCCCCTTGCTTATTGTCATCAACCATAACAACACACCATATAAACATACTATATATAGAATTATATATTATGGTCATATATAGTATGCTCCACAAGTCCACAAATTATAAAGTTTTTGTCAAACACTATATGTAAGTGTAACAATGGCCATGTGCTAACTTTCAAAAGAAACAACTATTAACACCAAAAGATTGTGAATTTATGATGCATGCGTCCAAATTTCATGCAAAAATTCAATCACAATCCTTACTTCTTTTTGACTTTAACCCAACATTAGTGATTTTAACGCGTTTCTTCTTCACTTTTTGGCAAACATTCTCATGAAAGTTCAGCTGTGAATATATAATCGATTATTATATCAATTACCTTACCAAAATTTAATTATAATGTTTCTTAATTATACTTAGGACTATAAAAAGGATGGGCCATTGTTTGAATTGCTTTTTTCCTTTTCTTAGCTACCAATAATTATTGATTTTTAACTGAAAAGCTGGTGAATTCTTTTAGCTTTTCATAGATTATCTTGATTAGTGTTAGCCCGATCCTAGAAAATACTATGAGTAGAAGCTGTAGAACTAATCATGAGTTGTTTCGTGTTGGAGTACAAATTTTCTTAACGTGTAAGTTATTAAGGATGTAGTTATGTACTCTCTATAAATAATGATTAACTAATTTAGTTGGTTAAAGTATTGAGGATGATAAAGTATAAAACATATTCCTGAACCTCAACCATCAGTTTAGGTTTTGGTTGAGTTAGTCCTGTAACGTGGTTTCAAAAGCCAGTGTGACACAAAGGTCGCGGATTCAAATCTCATCCACTTCTCACTTGAATGCCTATATTGCATCTACGAATTGTTTTAATCTAATATATAATGTTTTGATTTGATCTAATTTGATATTGCATGGTTCATCAATTAAGGTAAAAAAGAAAAATTCAATCACTAACATTTTTGGTCATCAATAAATCATTGCATAAAATTGATAAAAAGTACTTGTATAGTTTGTTTCTATATATGATCATAGTGATAGCTGTCAAAGCTGGAAAATGGTCCAATTTCATTATTTTTTCTCCTCTCGCCCGATTTGCTCATATTATAGCTACATAATTTTCATACAACTAGTAAAATTTGATTGCCTAGATTATACCAACATTGTCCCACCACAACATCTACATGGTTTTATTGAGGAGTGAGTTGGATTCATCATGTATGATTAAATTTTTTTTCTAATCCCTCTATCTCTCTAATTCAAATAAAAGTTTAAAACCATATCATTTTTTAAATAATTTATACAAATAATGGAAAATTTTGTCAATTGCACCATTTAAAGTTTGAAATTTACAAATTGCATCCATTTGAAAAAATTTGCAAATTACAACCCAAAAGTACTAATCAATTATAAATTGCCATCCATTTTAATTTTTTCATCGATTTACACGTCGAAAAATGTTCCATCAAGGTTTTAGGGGTCATTTGAGTTTTTAAGGGTTCAAATTAAGCTCGGAATAAGAAAAAAAAAAAAGTAAGTACCTTGCAATATGGAAAAAAAATAGTTGCACACAAATCAATACATTTTTTATATACAAAACGAGACACTTACGTTATTTTTTGTCAATTTTAAGCTCAATTCGGTTTTTTAAGGCCTAAAATGACCCCCTAAAATCTTTGTGAAAATTTTTTCAGCACACAAAATTAGGAAAAAATTTATTTGGGTGATAACAAGTTATTAATACTTTTGGTTCACAATTTGAAATTCTTTTTAAAATGACTGCGATTTACAAAATACAAATTTTAAATGGTTGAAATTGGCAAATTTTCTCAAATAATTCAAAGAAAGTTTACTTATCCATCTTATCGGTAATACAGAATGATGACAGCGTTCGATAAACAATGAAATGTCAAATGACTAATGTTATGTTGGTAATGCAATTTAACATCATGTGCAAACGAGTGAGTACACAAACAACACAATATATGCTTCTTTCACATTCGCATATTGGCCCTATTTGGGAGTTAGTTGTTAGAGGTTAGCCGATTAAGTTAGCTATTAGAGGTTAGCTGATTTGACTAACTGATTATATTAGTTGTTTGTGTAAAAGTGTTTGGTAAGTAGCGGTTAGCTGTTAGTTGTTTCATAAATAAAATAACCAAAAAACTATAAACTCTTCCAAAAAGCTCCTAATATGAGCTTTTTGAAAAAGAGTTTTTTCATCCCAAAACTCTCTTTCAAATCTCTAACTACCAAACACCCCAAATAGCTTTTTGAGTTGGTCAAACCTCTAACTCCCAAACACCCCCATTGTCTACACATGGATGGGAGACATCATTCTTAATACTTTGTGATACAATCAATAATTTGATACAAAAACAATGGCTAAATTTATGATTTAAAAGGAATGAACAAAAACCCTATCATACCTATTTGCAAGATTTATATTAAATTACTCAAATTTTAGTAGTGCATGTATATATGGTCATGACATATAGTGTTAATACTTAATTATTAGTCATTAGTCAATTGATACTAATTGAAAAAAAAAAAAATTCTTTACTGCCAAAGCGAAGTCCATTATATAGACAAGAGGGATATATATCACATAGTACGATATTGAAATAAATACAATATAGAAAGTTTTTTTTAAAGGAAAATTATGGATCTTATGCTAGCGTGTTAGTTTTCTGTGCGCAGCAACATCGTAGGGTTACTGGTAGAAAAATGAAGTGACCTGTATTATTGAAATGGTAAACCCTTATTATACTTTTTGCGTAACCCTGAAAACAGCATAACCCCTATATTATTAACTAAGTAAGTTCTATATTCGTAACGGAGTAACCATTATGATAGTAACCGAGTAATTTCATAAAGTGGCCAGTTAAAAGTTAGTGAACTTATTGGGGGCTATATTATTTTCAAAAATAAATAGAATGCCTATAATTTTAAGATTGAAGTTTTCAAGAGTTGGGATAATACAAAATTAAAAAATGAAACGTGCAATTATAATATAAATTCCTTCCAATATTGTGTTATAAAAAATTATTGTGTATATTTGTAATATTAAGTAAAGTGGGTAGTTCCCTCAAAAATTAAAAAGTAAAGTGGGTAGTTTATATATTAACTTTTTTATAAGATGAAAAAACATAAGAAATATGCTTGTAGTTGAATGTTGTTAAAAAATGTGCAATTATATATGGAGATATATATTGTATACAAATTTTTGTATGCGGCTGGCCACATGGTGCGGCAAGGGTTACTTGTATGGTGTTACTGTAGGTGTTACTTGTATTCTGGTGTTACTTGTATAGGTGTTACTGGTTTTGTCAGAGGTTACTTGTAGTTGTTACTTGTATTCTAGGGTTACTTGTATGGGTGTTACCGGTTTTTGTTAGGGGTTACTTGTAGGTGTTACTTGTATTCTAGAGTTACTTGTATGGGTGTTACCGATTTTGGTCAGGAGTTACTTGTAGGGTGTTATTGGTTTGGTACGAGGTTTTGGTCTGGGGTTACTTGTAGGTGTTACTCAACCCATTCAAGTAATCTATACAAATAACCCCATAATACAAGTAACATATACAAGTAACCCCATAATACAAGTAACATTCTACAAGTAACACATACAAGTAACTCCAAAAACAAGTAACCTAGAATACAAGTAACCCTTGCCGCACCATGTGGCCTGCCGCACTGAAAAGGCTCTGTATATTGTATGGTAAAATAGTAATAGGAATAGTGAAAGTGATTTATTTATTTAATCTTAAATTTAGAGAAGTAGAAGTTATTGACAACCAAAAAAAAAAAAAAAAAAAAAAAAGATTACACCAAATTGTTGGATTGAGGTTTTGGAGTGATGTGGTTAAGTGTTGGAAAAACAACTCTACAATTTATATATTAGATTTCCATTCTACACTCCGCTGTCACTTGCAAACTGTGACCATAATAGTCTCAACAAAAAAAATAAACACAAAAAGGAGACCCCTCCATGTTCGATTTTTCTGTCTGGCGCGTTTTTTTTTTAATTACTCCTATCTTTAAAGTCTATAATTAAAAACCCTAACTACCATCTTTCTCTCTCTCTTACTTCACTCTCACTCACTCTTACTTCCACTCACCTCCACTGAATCATTCTGCCTTCTTTCAACCAATAGTATCACCAAAATTTCTGGGTTTTTATCTACCAACATAAATAACAACTGGGTACATTTAGATTTTATCTAAATATTCCATTTTTTTGCAATTTCTGGGTCTGATTCCTTGCTTTGGATTAATGTGAGTAAAAAGATCTTATCTTTTTCTATTTCCTGTACTTATTTTATCTACATTTTTGTGGGGTTTGCTTGTGGTTTTAGTGGAGTACTATTGATTGTGAATGTATAATTTTTGGAGAGTCATAAAGGACAATGATGTGGATGGGATTAAATCCTCAACCTGAATGTGAATGTAAATGTGGATGTGAAGTTGGGTGTTTTGGATCCCTTTCTTGAATGTGTGTGTTACATTGGGCTGCATTTTATAAACTTACAAACAAAAGAAAGCAGACAACTTTCCCTTTTTGTAATACCCACTTTTGCTTTAATTTTAATTTGTTTAATTCTTTGAGTGTCAATTTTGTAGACCTAATTATCTAGATCTTGTGTAAAATCTGATTGTCAGAATCTGTGTAAGTGTATGATTGATGTAATTATATCTTACTAATTTTTTAGTTGATAAATGAATATTTTTATCTTGCCATAAAATATGTTTATGTTTATGTAAGGTATAAGTTCCAAGTTGAGTGTTACTTTAATACTCTTTCAGTGTAGTGTACTAAGATTTGAGTGATTTCTTGAATAGATAAAGGGGATGTGCTGCTGATCAACGTTGATGGCTACTGTGAAAATGAAGGGCATTTCAATTGGATTTTTAGTGGTAGTGTTGGTTGCCCATTTTGCTTTCCTGAAGGCAGAGATTTACATAGTGACACTTGAGGAAGATCCTGTAGTGAGTTACCGAGGAGGCGTGAACGGTTTCGAAGCCACTGCTTCTGAGACTGATGAGAAGATTGATGTTACTAGGTAAATTTGCTCATTTGATTCTGGTGAATTTGTCAATTGCTATGATGTAGCCTGTAGGTTTAAGGTTTATGAAAATGTCTGTTATGTTATCTTGACCTATGGTGAAGGCATAAAGCTAAGGTGTTTGTCCATTGTATGATTGTATTTGCCTGTTTGTTAGAGAAAAATTCTCTTGTATTATTGGCTGAAATGTGCCAAATTTCCTAAAATGTCATGTAGTACACTTCAGATTAAATGAAGCTTTTAGTCTTCTTTCAAAAAAAAATAAAAAATGAAGCTTTTAGTCAATACACATGATGGATTGGTGGTGATTATATTAGTATTGTAATTAGACCAATTATACTGCTTTGGTATTTTGAAGTAATAAGTATATTAGAGTACAGTAAAGGACATGTTCCTCATTGAGGCCCAACGATCCAATGTTGAAGGATTTCTCATAATTAACGGGTCACCTCAAAAATGAGTTTTTTTTGGGGAATTTGAGTGAGATTTAGGAAACCGATTAAAGATGGATTCTTTTAGTGAAGAATTAAAGCTAAACAAAACCAAAAGAAGAAACATGAACCTTGGACGAATATCTCTCTCCAAGCATCTAGGCTTGAGCTTCAGTCACTCACCATCTATCTTCTATAGTTCTATTACAAGCTTAGATATTGACTACTGAGGCTAATTTAAGAGAGGGAGTACACATTATAATCTTAAGGTTTAGGTTGATTGTAATCAGGTGCAGTACATGTGTGATACCCTTTTGGGGGGGGGGGGGGGGGGTTAAACTTAATAGCAACAGGTTTTTACTGACATGCTGGAGGGACGTGTTAGGTCAACATAGGCAATCATGTTGAGTTTCTGGCAGCATACCAAGTGCTTTTGGTTGGCTAAAAGACTCAGGTCATGGAGATAATGAAGTGATGAATACATATCTTTGCTCAGTCAATTGACACTTATTCACTTATGGGATTAAGGCTTTGATTGATTGATTCAATTGATACTTATGAAAAAATGTTCTCAGTAATGTTAAATGACTTTCTTGCTGTCAATCATGAACGTTGATTATGCCATTATATTCTTAGTATAATAATTTTATACACTATATAGGTCACAGCATTGAAGGTTTACTTGCATTTTTTGTTTCTTGGGTTTATTTCAGTGAGGCTGTCATATCATATGCTCGCCACTTAGAAAAAAGACATGATATGCTTCTTGGGTTGCTGTTCAAAGGTGGTACTTACACCAAATTATACAGCTATCGGCACCTTATTAATGGTTTTGCAGTTCATACATCACCTGAGCAGGTGAAACTTTATGTTTTGTTTAATATGAAGTATTTTGATGCTAGTTCATGTTCGTTTCTTCTTACTTATGCAACCACAACTTTTAGTAGGTAGAAACCCTTAGAAGGGCCCCTGGTGTGAAATCAGTAGAAAGAGATTGGAAGGTGAAGAGGCTTACAACACATACACCAGAGTTTCTGGGACTCCCAACTGAGGTATGGCCAACTGGAGGTGGCCACGACAAGGCAGGAGAAGACATTGTAATCGGATTTGTGGACTCAGGAATATTTCCTTCACATCCAAGCTTTGCAGCACATGATTCAGAACGATATGGACCTGTTCCTAAGTATACAGGGAAATGTGAAGTTGATCCTGCTACAAAGAAGAGTTTCTGTAATGGCAAGATTATTGGTGCTCAGCATTTCGCAAAAGCTGCAATAGCAGCTGGAGCATTCAATCCTTCTGTTGATCATGCTTCTCCTCTTGATGGTGATGGACATGGAAGGTCAGAACCATATACTTAGTTGGGCTCCTTATTGCTAGCTTATTTTGATTCAAAGTAATCGGATGGGAAATGAAGATAAGGAAAACACATGAAATGTATACCTTTGCAGAGTTTAGTTATATTGTTTATACATGAATTGGTATTAAAGGGAAGGAGGTGGCAAGAAATTTATCTGTATAAAATTTTTACTTTTCTTTCCTTCCAAAACAGCAGATTTTGGTTGAGGCTTGAAAAGAATGTGAAAATCTTAATCTTCTCTCCATTTTCTGTAAAGACCTTCATCAGTTAATCATTAGTAAACCAAACTAAGGAATTGTTTCTATTCCTACCATTCAAATCAAACAATCCTCCCTCATTCCTTCATTTATTTTTTATGCACCTTTAAATCAAACAAGATGTTAGTCATCAAAACATTTAATTTTATTGAAAGTTGCTGTATATCAGATTTGTTTACATATTTTCTTATATATTAATTCTGCAGATTTAAGGAGATTGCATTTTTTGTTTAATCGCCCTTCTATTGTCCATTAAATTCAATTTGGAAATTGGTTTTGATGGAATTTATGTCTGTGAACTCTATATTCATGCAGCCACACAGCTTCTATTGCTGCTGGAAACAATGGTGTTCCTGTCAGAATGCATAGATATGAATTTGGAAAAGCAAGTGGCATGGCTCCTCGTGCCAGGTAAGAATCACAGAGCTTTCTGCTTATGGCTGGCTGTTACATTCTACAGGAATTGAGGAACATAACATTTTCTATATTGCTGCAGAATTGCTGTTTATAAGGCGCTTTACCCACTTTTTGGAGGATTTGTTGCAGATGTGATGGCTGCAATCGACCATGTAAATAACATTATTTTTGAACATTTTGCTGATATAGAATTGGTTTTGCACGTACATGGTCAATATTGTGGGTATGCCAGAGTCTTTCAGTTTGAGTGGTTATAATTCCTCCCTGGGTTTTGGATGAAGTTCGATGAGACTTCTGCAGTATCAAATGAGGGGCATGTGCTTGTGTGTTTGTTGAAATTAGATAGTATAAATGTACTGTCCAGGACACCAAGACTCTGTTCTCCTTTACTCGTCGAATTATAAGTTTCAACAAAAATAAGTAAAGCAATGAGTCTGGGTAAAGCAAAAATAAGCCAAGTTCGCCTTTTTTTTTTTTTTAAATAACAAGGAGAATGGAACCTTAATACATAGTACTTCATCCATTCTTTAAAAAATGCAACATGTCCCTTTTAAAAGTTTCATAACTATTGCCATGTTTCCTTATTTGCTCATGATTTCTCACTATCTCATCCTCATCACAAATGTCCTCCAGTCCCTCTAGTTATTTATCTCAATCCCTCTTCTCATCACATGGGTTCCTAAAATATTTTGTCCCTTACATTTTGCAATTATAAAATAATAGAGGAAGTATAGATTTTTTTACATGTTTAGGGGGTGTTCCTTTTATGTGTTGTTGATAGAGGAAGAATAGGAGCAAATACTAGTTACTTGTGATCTGTTCTTTTCACAAAAAAAAAAAAAAAAAAGAAAAAGAAAAGTCTGGAGGTTGAATTGATTCTGTTGGCTGCTTCAAGATGTCTTTAAACTCATTACTTAAAGCAATCTAATAGATTTTGTTTTTAATTATAATTCTTGAACTCACAATTGATATTTCACAGGCTGTTCAAGATGGTGTTGATATCATAAATCTTTCAGTTGGGCCAAATAGTCCGCCAGCAGCAACAAAAACAACTTTTCTAAATCCTTTTGATGCCGCACTTCTTTCAGCTGTTAAGGCAGGCATCTTTGTTGCTCAGGCAGCTGGAAATGGGGGTCCTTTTCCGAAGACTGTTTTGTCTTACAGTCCATGGATAACATCTGTTGCAGCTGCAATTGATGATCGAAGATATAAAAATCACTTTTTCTTGGGAAATGGAAAAGTTCTGGCTGGAATAGGACTTTCACGTAAGTTTTATGCCTACCCTTCCTTTTGTATACTACCTCCGTTTCATATTATGTGCAACAAAGGCCTTGACACGGACACCTAGACAAAATTTATTTGTGAGTATAAAATGGAGAGAGTAAGATATAGATGCATCTGATGATGCAAAATGGATTTTATTAAGATGTATAAGTTCTCTATATACCATTTTTTTTCCCCCCTTCTCCTTGATCTGAAGTCTGTACTCATGTCAATCTGATGCAAGTATTTTTCTCCCCTTGCAGCTGCCACTCATTTCAACAAATCTTACACCCTTGTTTCGGCAAATGATGCATTGCTAGATACATCTGTTACAAGATTCAGTCCTTCAGATTGTCAGAGGCCTGAAGTTCTGAACAGAAAATTGGTGGAGGGAAAGATTCTGCTTTGTGGCTATTCTTTCAATTTTGTTGTTGGTAGTGCATCAATCAAGAGAGTTTCTGAGATAGCCAAGAGCCTTGGGGCTGCTGGTTTTGTACTTGCTGTGGAAAGCGTTATTCCTGGGACAAAGTTTGATCCTGTCCCTAGCAGTATACCTGGCATTGTTGTGACTGACGTCAGCAAGTCTCTGGTAACCTTCCTGAGATTTTATTCCATCCATTATGTGAACGAGTCTTGAGTAGAAATGGCATTTAGTCGATTTAGATAATTATGCTAATTTCATTTGGCTATTGGATAGTGGATATTTTAAAAAAAATTCCTAGTAAACTATCTGGGTATAAATTGTTTTCTTTTGTTTTTTTAATAACAATATAAAGGCAAGATTTTTTTTTTTTTTTTTTTTTTTTTTACTAGAAAACTTGTTGACACTTTCTAGTTGAATTCTTGTGCTAGATGTGGCAATTATTCCCTAATGACATTATCATCTAATACTTGTACAATTATGCATTACAAATTACAATAGTCTTTAGTTTCTGCAAGCTGTGGTGAATTTTGACTTCCAAAGTCTACAAGATGTTAATGCAATGCATTCTAATTTCTGAACCTCTGTTGTTCAGGATCTCATAGATTATTATAATGTCTCTACTCTACGGGATTGGACTGGACGAGTTAAGAGCTTTGAAGCAAAAGGTCATATTGGAAATGGGTTAAAGGCTACTCTTCACAAATCGGCCCCACAGGTGGCATTATTTTCTGCAAGGGGTCCCAACATAAAAGACTACAGCTTCCGAGATGCAGATCTTTTGAAGCCTGACATTTTGGCTCCTGGAGCTCTCATATGGGGAGCTTGGTCTCCAAGCGGTACTGACGAACCCAACTATGCAGGTATGATTGTCAATTTTATGACAAGTTCAGTTAAGGGTTAATTTTCTCACCTGATGGAAGTTGGAAGCATCCAAGGTTCTGAATTTCTTGATTCTGAACTGAAGTATAGACCAACTTAATATACTAAGTATAATGCTACTGTTGCTCAACCTCCCCCTCCCCGAATGTAAGGCACAAAACCACTACAAATATGCACATACAACTATACAAGTAAGCAATGAAGGTGCATTAAATATTGATCTTGATACCTAAAAATTCCTTAACACAAAGACCTCTTTTGTTGCTGCATGTGTCATTATGAGGCAAAAACTTGTTAAATTAAGGAATATTGGTTGGTAGAGAATTGTTTACAGGCTAATTTTACTCTCCTAACAGGGGAAGCATTTGCAATGATTTCTGGAACAAGTATGGCTGCTCCACATATTGCTGGGATTGCTGCTCTCATAAAGCAAAAGCACCCTACCTGGAGCCCGGCAGCTATTAAGTCAGCTTTGATGACTACAACAACAACAATCAATAGAGCTGGGGTACCACTTCAAGCTCAGCAGTACACTGGATCGTCTGAGGAGATGACCTTGGTACCTGCAACACCATTCGATTATGGAAGTGGGCATGTAGATCCCCAAGCAGCTCTAGATCCAGGACTAATTTTTGATGCAGGTTTGTGCTTATGTTATCTTTCTAAAGCATGCTTTTTGTCAGTGTTCATGTGAATTCTTGTTCATTGCAATTTACAATCAGCACATTTGAAACAAAATATTGCTGGGCAAAATAATAAAAACCAAAAATTAGAGTAAGCATCAAAGTTCTTAACAGCATACCCCTTGTTTATGTCAATATAATTAAAGCCTCTCCTTGTTCTCAAGAATTTCAACCTTTTGTTTAACGCATAACCTCGAACATGTTTTTTATTAAATAATTAAATTAGTCTTCCTTATAGACAAGTCAAGCTAGATTTTGAAAGTAGTTGATACATTGTGTTTGATGAGAAGGGCAATTATAATTTACTATCTCTGCATCTGGCGTGGTGTTCTGAGAGATCCAGGAGACTTCTCTCTCTCTCTCTTGCTCTCTGGTTTCCAATTATTGCAAATTTTCTCGATGAAAATAAGAATCTCTCTAAACCTAACATAAAGTTTTTTTGTTTTTTTTTTTTGGGTGTGTGTGGGGTAATTGTATGCATATTTTGTGTTCTTTTTAGTAATTTCTCTGTTACTTAATTGATAATAGGTATGGTTTTTATATCATAAAAAACAAACATATTTTGATACATGACACAAAAATACCTTAACTTGTGAAGTTGAGGAGGTACCAAGCAAGGTGAAATTGTGGAAACTTGTTAATCAAAAACTCTAAAGAACATAGAAAGGTAAATGAATACAAAAAAAGATAACAATTGAAATGGTTAGCACATTGATTAGGATTGTAAAAGAAATCATATGCTGAGGAGATCAGTGATTTCCAAGTAAGCTGGTGAAGATCAACTTATCTAGTTATCAAACTTGTGCCATGGTGATTACCAAGTTTTCCATGGAAAGGTTAAACGTGCTTAATTGAGAAGTTCAAAATAAATCAGTGGGTTGTTAAGGGATGGATTAAGATGCATTCTTCATGCGTTTGTTATGTTTAGCAAATGAAATGACTTAAAACTTCTTAGCGCAAAAAATGCTTAATAAGCTATTAACATGTCTGATGTGAAGTTAGAAACTCTTGGATACAGGATTCACACATTCACCTTTAAATCTATTAATTTGAAAGTTGTACATTTGGTTTGTGGTTTCGGTTTCTCTTGCCCCACAGTGGCTTTCTCATTCTGCTTAATACTTTGCATACTAATTTCTTGATATTAATACTCTTTGCTTTATTGATCACTTGTCAATATTCATGTCAATTCGCAGGTTATTCAGATTACTTGGGGTTCTTATGTACCACACCAGGAATCAACCCTCATGAAATAAGGAACTTCACAAAATCACCTTGTAATTTTACCATGGGCCATCCATCAAATCTCAACACACCGTCAATAGCAATCTCACACCTTGTCAGGACCCAAACTGTAACAAGAACTGTGACTAACGTTGCTGAGGAAGAAACATACAAAATCTCAGCTAGGATGGGACCATCGATTGCCATTGAGGTAAACCCTCCTGCCATGACTTTACTTCCGGGGGCATCTCGGAAATTTTCAGTGTCTTTGACTGTACGTTCAGTGACTGGATCCTACACCTTTGGCCAAGTTGTCTTAAAAGGAAGCCGAGGGCACAAGGTTAGTATTCCAGTAGTAGCTATGGGTTTCAAGCGATAGGTTAGGGATGCTTGTCATTATAACTTATAACTTACGGTATTCTTTATGACTTGGTAATAAGCGAGAAGACATGGTGTTTTGAGAGTGCTATATATGAATATCGAAGAGGTTTTATAGGTGGGAAACTCACTCGTTTTCTTCCTAGGTGAAGTTTTTTTTTTACTTCTTTTTGGTGGCTAATTTTTGTTGTAATATGATGTTGTATTAGTCTTTAGGTTAATCATAGTATAGATTCAGCTTGACCTCTTCTTCTGGTCGTTTTCGGTGTAAAGAAGCTAGTGAAGCAGTGGAAATGGGGGGAAAGAGAAGGCAAGAGGTTAAAAAAAAAAAAAATTATTGTAAGTTACATGATCAGTTGTAATATTATGAATATTTTGAGTATTTAAAACATAATTTAAAGCTTCCATAATAAACAGGGCTTTAATTGTATGTATACATGCATGTTAATTTCACTATCCCCTTTAAACAGTTTTACAGTTGTTTCATTCATTAGCTTTTCTTTGGTCTGTTTACTTTGCATTTTAGTAATTGTACTGAGATGAATCTAACAAGTTCCCTTGTTTATCTTTATGTATAGTGTACATAACCAACATTGGTCTAAGTCGTGACATGAATAGAAAAAAAAATCAAAGTGGAACAACTAAAAAGAACGGAAAAGGTGTCGAATTGGTCTAGAATAAATTCGTGACACAGATGCGAATTGTTCTATACTTCTATATGATCACTTTCTCTTTGATTTCATTCACATTATGCTATGCTCTTTATATAATAAGTAAATGAGAAAAGTAGGGACTTTGAAAGCTCACAAGTAAGGATTCCACCCATGATTGCTTCCTGCTGATAGGCAAGAAAGTGAATAAATATAACTTGTGTTTTCTCACCACTTAGTTCATATTTCTAACATATAAAATTCTTCATCTAATTGTAATTTAGCACTTCGTGTGATTTTAACAACCCTTTAAATTAATGTCATGTAATATGTGATTATTTTGAGATTAAATATACTCTGTAATGAGATTATTTTGTCGCAAAATTCCTACTTTATTATTAATTCACACACAAAAAATTGTTCGATCGATATTCTGCTTCTGCAGGGGATCTCGACACCAATAGGTTGCTTCTTGGAGAGCCAAGAGATTAAATTTTTCTCAAGAAAAGTGCATAAACTGTGGTGGTTGGTTGACTATCTGGACATCTTTGCCTAGACAACATCAAAGTAAGCAATCACAATAGCACGCTACAATGCAAGTACTTGTTAAGATTAAAGAATTGGCCATGATCTAGTGTCACCTACAAACACCTGAATATTCTTTTTACAGTATGAAGGTGCAGTGAATAGTATGGGGAGCATGCACAAATTCCGACATTAGAAGTAGATAATTATTTTAACTGATTAAAACTTATTTTAACTGAGTAGTTATTAAATTCGTTAATTAAAATTACTGATTTTCATTGATTAAAACTATTACTTTATTGATCTTAACTTATTTTCAAGGTGAAGAGAACATGGCATAAAAGTTAGAAGGATAAACCGGTGAAGGAATTACAATGTTTTTTCCTAGGCCATTTGCTTGATTATTATTTAGTTTTTGGCAATTAAAGCATAGTGGAAGATGATGAACTCACTCTAATAGCCTCTAATACTCTTACTTGGGTTCTTGCTTGTACTTAAGGCCCACTAGTCAAATTAAAACATACTCCGTAATATTAATGAATTAATTAACTTTTTAAATATTTGCAATTTTGCATCATCTGTTTTACTCTCTCTATCCCTATTTCTTGCCCCATTGTAAATAATTAGGTTAAATTTTAAAAATTTTGACTGTAAATTCTCACTAATTTATAAAAGGTAATATACTCAAGTGGAGTCTTATTAAATTCATCTTATTCTATACTTTTTATAATTTTTATGCATATAGAATTTGAGTTATATACGTTTTAAGACGCGTTTTGAAGACCGTGAACAATCACATAAGATAAAAAAAATAGTAATAGAGGGAGTAGCAACTATTTTGACATCAAAACTTAGAAAAATAATCAAATATACTACGAGTAGTATTTATAAATGTTGTGCTATAGAGCATCTACGAGATCATGTAACATTGTGTATATATATCCTTGATTCGAGAGTTATGCATCGATCTTTTATTTATTTATTTATTTATTTATTTTGAGGGGTTGCAGTGATCTAAATTGTTTGAGGTATAATGCAAAAATCTTAAGCCTGTTATAAGATCTAAAATAAAGAATTACGGAGTAAAATTTAGGTTGAGGTAGTGGAGTAGTGATATTGCTCCCACCTCTTATCTAAGGTATAGTGATGAAATTTTTGAGACTCATTTGAGGGATTTCTCTTAGCTCTTCCCTTTTCTTACCATAATAATTAAACATTTAATTTCGAGTTAAGGTAATAATTATGGATAAAACTTTTTTACTTTTTACTTTTTGAGACTTGGACTTTTTTCTTTCACCTTTTGGGATCTATGGTTAATTATTATTAGGCAATTTAACTCATCTGAAAAAGATTACTAACCAACCTAAGCATTAATTAGACTTAAAAAAGTTTGGTGATTCCAAACCAAAATAAGATTGTTAACATCAAACTTTGAAAAAAAAACATAAAATTAAAAAAAAATAGTCTTCTATTTTCCAATTTTCTTCTTAAAACTAAAATAACATACCACAATCCAAAAATCCAAAATTTTTTCTATCAAATTAAAGGAAGTTGACTCTATGGGAATTGCTCAAAGATTTGAAATTAATATACTTGGTAAAAAAAATAATTCTCAATCTACTCTAATTCAACACAAAAAATTTCTAAATTCTAAAAACAAGAACAAACAAAATTAAACACAGTAACAACGCTAAACGTTAATTTTAGCATCACAATTCATGAATACACATAGTTTTTTATGTTAAAAAATAAGCCTTAAACCCTAGTAGAAATATACAAACAATATACTAATAATCTGCACCAAAATCACCTTTAGAGCTTCATTTATTTATTTAATTTTTTTTTTTTTGAAAGGAGAACAAATAGAGGGAGGTTGATGATGAAGAGTAGGAGTTGGAAATTTGGAATGTTGCCTTATTTTATATACTGTATTTTATTTTTTGGGTTAACACGAAATAATTTTTTTGTGGAAAACTTATAAAAATTCTCTTTTGCAAATCAATTAAAACCTAAAACAATTGGTGGCCCCACCGCTTAACTATACTAATTTATCCCACTTAATTTTTTTTCCTAAGTCTCAAAAAGTGAAAGAAAAAAGTCCAGGTCTCAAAAGGTGAAAAATAAAAAAGTTTAGTCCCTACTTATTACCTTAACTCGTTGAAAAATTTGCCAATTACAGCCATTTAAAGTTTGAATTTTGCAAATTATAGTCATTTAAAAAAAATTGCAAATTACAGCGTAAAAATTCTTATAAATTGTAAATTGCATCCCATATCAATTTTTCATTGGTTTACGTGTCGAAAAATATTCGGTTAAGGTTTTAGGGGCCATTTTATTCCTTAAGATTCCTAATTGAGCTCCGAATTAGCATAGGTGTCTCGTTTTGCGTAACAAAAATGTATCGATTTGTAGGCAACTATTTTTGCTGTAAAAACGAGGCACTTACGTTATTTTTTTGTTGATTCCGAGCTCAATTCGGGTCCTTAAGAATTAAAATGACCCCTAAAACCTTAACCGAATAATTGAATCGGGGTGCAATTTACAATTTATAAGAATTTTTGGGCTGCAATTTATAATTTTTTTTAAATGGTTGCAATTTGAAAAATTCTAACTTTAAATGGATACAATTTACAAATATTCCTAACTCATTTAATTTCATTTCTTTTGAAACACATTTAATGTCATTATTAAAATTATTTAAATTACCCAAGAGGATCCAACAAAATCTACCCAAAAAAGTAAAATATGGTACAACCTCCATTACATATTAGTTGCACAGCCCGTCTTGTGTGCGGCCGGCCACACCGTATGACCATTTAAAGTAAACCCTATAATATTGATTTAGTAACCCCTATAATACCGACCAAGTAACCCCAATAACACTGACCAAGTAACCCTTGTAACACTAATGAAGTAACTCCTTTAAAACTGACCAAGTAACCCCCATTACACTAGCAAAGTAACCCCTATAGTGGCTGGTCACACGGTGTGGCCAGCCACATATAAGACTTTGTGTTAGTTGCAACTTTGAGTATTATTTATAAGAGATAAAATATTCCAAAGTTGCAACTAATATGTAACGGAGGTAATAATAATCACATACAATCAATAAAAAATAGGAATAGAATCAATTGAACTATCCATATGTGTTTCGTATGATATAGAGAACACGTAGATAGCACGGATACAAACGAGCAAGGAATTATTATTGATCAAATTATATCGCAATACCCATAAAAATCTTTACACATAATTTCTAGAGAAACTTTATACTTGTAACTTTTTTAAAAAGTGTGATGTGAACACATTTATTTATTTTAAAAAATACTTATTCCCTTGAAGATCGGCTTAGACACAATCACACAATTATATAAAAAAGATGATTAAGATCCACATGAAATAATCATACTTATTACTCCTAATCTCCTCTCTCTTTCTCTCTCTATTACATATACACAACAATTCGTGCAACAACTCCACCTCCAATAATTTTCACTACCAAAAAAAGCCAACAAAATTACATTAAAATATTAATCTTGCTTATTAATATTAATAATCCACCCTCCTTAATTAATTAACGCCTCAAAACTCTTGATTTCTCCAGTTTTTCCTCGTTCATCTTTCCTCATGGTACGTCTTGTCTCTAACTTTTTGCTTTAATTATTATTTGCGCATATATTTGTATGTATAATATCATATGATATAAGTCTACAAGTTTTAATGTTATGTTTCCGTTGATTTTTATGGTAATGATCTTGGTTATTGTTCAATTCGATCGTGCGATTCTTGCATTGATGCATAGGTCGGAGTCAAAGTTATTTTTATCGCCTTAAAGTCATTGTATTCATTTGAAAGGATGTTCATTCACATTATTGTTTGTCTAATTTTTTTTCTTTTTTTATAAATCGAATATAATAGAATAAAATAGAATAGGACAGTGTTCTTGATACGTAAAATAAAGTTATTGTTTAAGAGTTCGAGAATATGATTTGCTAACTGAATTTTTGAGGAAGGTCAAAAGAAACTTTGTTAAGAAATCTTCAACCAATCATGTCAATTTGATTAAATTGAAGGAATAATTTAGATCAAATACTAGTTGTAACCCTCCATTCTACTCTTACGGGGAACGCGGTTTGTACTTTTGGAACTCATTTTTTAATTTGTAATGTCTTAATAATAGAAACTTTTTATTTATTTATTTATTTATTTTTTACAGGAATAATAGAAACTTATAATACTCGTTCCGTCTCTAAATTACATTCATACTTTTCTCTATTATTATGTGAGGAATAAATGATAGAAGTAGGAATGTAATTTAGGGATGAAGGGAGTAATATGAATAAATTATTATATTAGAAGCTATTATAGAAATACTTATCATTCAACCGCCCACTATCATGAAATTCATGGTACATTAAAATTTGAAAGTAGGTGATGTAATAGCGAAATACTTCTTACATATCATTTGTTTTATTGAGATTTTATTTAATTTGTTTGAAAAAATATAGACTTCAAAATTAGGCGGATTTTCTTCGACTATAATCTAAATTTTTAAAAACAAAAAAATTAATTGGTTTGTACTAAATTTTTTTAGGGGCATCGGCATAACTATTTTGGGATTGTTAGAATGATAATCTTATAAACTCATTAAGTTATTAGTGATAGTCCTGTATTATTTTTTTGTGATAGTCCTGTATTATTGATGATTTATGATTGGCTTAGGTTGAAATTGCGTCAAGGTATATATATGTCCAAAGGAAAAACAATGAATATTAAATTCAAATCATAACTGAAATAAAATACGGAGTATAATAGTTTTAAATAAATTTAATTAAAAAGCAAAGTTTGGTCCACGAAAAATCTAATGTAATATATATATATATATATATATATATATATATATATATATATATATATATATATATATATATATATATATATATATATATATATATATAGGGGAGTTTTTTCCCGAGTTTTTAGAGAGCCACGTAGGATTTAATTTTTTCAGCGCGTCATGTAGGATAATAAATTTTAGTGGTAGCCAATTAAATACGATATTATTAATTCCTTTTAGAATTGAATAATTTAAATGACACGTAAGCAAAATTGACAAATGAGATTTCTCAGTTTAAATTAATTAAATATAAAATATTATCTTTTGATATCAGGAATTTTATTTAAATATATAACAAATTTTAGCACATAAATATATATATATATATATATATATATATATATATATATATATATATATATTATATATATATATATATATATATATATATATATATATATATATATATATATAAAATTATTTTAAACAATTCAAACAAACAGTACATCATACGGGGTTTATCTAGTAAAATCATATTACAGAGTATATTATTGATGATAACTAATTAGATGAATGTGATAAATTTTCCATATGCAAATAAATAATTATATACCTTTATTTGATTATTTCTAAATAACGCAAATTACATTCCCTTTTTAGTTCGTTTGAGTATAATAATGTCACACTTTAAATTTTTTTTGGGTAATCTTTTATTGTGTTCACACAACTTTGTTAAGTGTTCATGTATTGCATTCTACAACTGCTTTAAATCACTCATGAACATAAACGTGTCATTATTTAGTTGCAACTGCAAATGTCCGCAATGAATCACCCCACCGAGTGTTCCCAACTCACTCTATTGATGATGCTCAATTTCTAGCCAAAAAGTAGACGTGACAAATGGGTCATTTGGGTCGGGTATGAGTTGGGTCATTTCAGGTCGGGTCAAATTCGGGTTAAGTTCGGGTCGGGTCATTTCGGGTTTCGGGTTGATTACGGGTCAACTGATAATCGGGTCGGGTTTCGGGTCAACATTTCGGGTCGAGTTTGAGTCGGGTCAAGTTTGGGTCGGGGTCGGTTTGGGCCGGGTCAATTTTCGGGTCGAGTCAGTTCGGGTCGGGTCAATCATCGGGTCCAATTTTCGGGTCAATTTTGGGTCGGGTGATATTCGGGTCGATGCATTGGGTTAAATTCAACTCTATATACTACCTTCGTTTCATATTATTTGCAACGATTTGGCATAAAGTAAAGAGGAAAAATGTCTAATCGTTGAAAATAATATGAAACGAAGGTAGTATACATTTATATATATTTTTTTGACGAGAAACTCACTATATTTATTAAGTCTATTTTTTTCATGGAATACAGTAATTGTTTGACTTTAGATTATTTTGTAATTTCATTTGGTATTGAACATTATGTTATGTACGCATTATTATTGTACTATTTTTTTTTTCTAGACTTGTGACTTTTAATTTATTTCGAGCTTTAGTTAATTTTTTTAATCTTATGGACAAACTCTGTAGAATAGTCGTTAAATTTCAATATTTTTACGATTTTTTTAATAACTTATAGAGATAAAAGGCCGAAGAAATCGAGAAAAGTAATGCTCAAAATATATAAATTACTTACACTGTTATACATTACAAATTAATAAAGAAAATTAAGTCAGTTTGATTGCGGTTTTTTTCTATTTTGGTTTGCTCAGGTCAAGTCTTTAGCTTAAATAGATTCTGGTCATGTAAGGTATAAAATAATTTTTGTTCGGGTCACTTTGGATTTCGAGTCTATTTGGGTCAATTAATTTAAGTTAAAGGTCGGGTCACTTTGGATATCGGGTCAACTTCGGGTCTCGGGTCAACTTCGGGTCGGGTCATCTCGGGTCGGGTCATTTCGGGTTTCGGGTTAAGGTCGGGTCAATTCCACTTCGTGTCGGGTCGGGTTGATTCGGGTTTCGGGTCAATTTCGAGTCACTATTTTTGGATCGATTTTGGGTCATGGGTCGGGTCATCGGGTCTGGGTCAAAATTGCCAGGTCTACCAAAAAGAGCCCACTTCTTTATTAATTTCCATTAGCCAATGCGCAGTTGAAGATGTCAAAAATTAGTAAAATACGAAATGGTGGTACTTAACGTATCCTTTTGAAGTAAAAGTTACTCTTGTCTACATCACAACTTTGTGGCTCTATACGACTATATATATACCAAACACAATTACTATGTGTGTTGAATGAAGTTTCATATGATGCTTACACTAAGTGTAAAGATGGTTGGATCTTGGATGTCTCCATACAAATTAATTACGATCAGAGCCTTAATTGTTTTAATTAGACTAACTTTTCATCATAATTTCCATATTATTCTTTACTTTCCTGCAAGTGCTTATTAGTACGGAGTAACCTTTCTTTTTAATGTAAAGTATGAAAGTGCAATTATTAAACTTAATTGTACTCCCTTCGTCCGTTAATTATATGCCTATTTCTTTCATTTATTACTCACATTATCACATAATAGAGAGAAATAGACATATAATTAAGGGACGAAGGGAGTATATGTTAATACTTCGTATGTTATGTGCATGTTAGTCAAAGATCAAACTTATTATGTAGACATAAAGTTTGGCATCAAGGTTATAACTACATGTTGAATTATTGTATGTAAAGGTCCAAGAAGTGAAGAATGAGAACAACAGGGAGGTCACTTTGACATATCCACTCTCCCTAGATGGAATTTCCAAGAATGATTACAAGCCTCCCAATGTTCTTCAAATGGTTTTTAGTCTACTCAACAATGTTAGACCTGGAGCTGATCTTACTCGTTTTCAGGTACGTCCGTAACATGTACATATAACATAAAAAATTTTATTAATTTTTTATTTTATTTTTATATGACTTGAATAATTAGCGTTGTTATTGTAATAGGAAAAAGTTCATAATTTCTTTTAGTTTCATTTTAATTAGAGATATAAATGTTCAAAGTACAGAACATGTTTTCATTGAATTAAAATTCAGTGCCACGAAACCAAAATTTAAAACTAAAACAATATAATTATAGTATAATGTGTGTGTGTGTTTTGCAGCTACCTCCATTGTTTAACTTACCAAAATCACACCTACAATGCTATGGAGAATCAGTGTATTGTGTGAACAAGGACATGCTAAGCAAATGTGCCAACGGAGAGACCGCGGTTGATCGGATGATCTCCGTCATTGCGTGGAGCATCTCAACCATTCGTCCGTTGATGTTCGGGGTTGCCCCTTACAACCCCATTCTTGGTGAGACTCATCATGCGTCTAGAGGCACACTCAACGTCCTACTTGAACAAGTATGCATCACATCTATTTAAACCTTTTTGTTATATATAAATATTAAAGTGTTGGAAGTTGTTTAATGAGATAATATAAAGCAAAAGTACTACAATGGATCAATTTTATTTTAACCCCACAATATTTTTTCTGAATCCGCCAATACTAAGTCAAATGTACAATTTTTGAAACTTCAATAACAAATGGATTCAAAAGACATGAAATTATATAAAATTTGAATCTCCATTTCAAAACAATAAAATAATTAAATTTATACTTCGTATTTATTTATTTTATATGTAGGTTTCTCACCACCCACCAGTATCAGCATTGCATGCAACTGATGAGACGAACGGCGTAGAACTTATTTGGTGCCAACATGCTGTTCCTAAGTTTCAGGGTATTGATTTTATATCCTAAATTTCCACTTAAAAATTATACTTCCTTCGTTTTTCTTTTATTGCACCATAAGGACTTTTACACTATTCATCTAATCTTCTTTGACTATCTTTTGTGATTTATTCATTAAGAAAAATATAATCATGTGGGATCTAGTTAGATTCGTCTCGAAATCTATTTTTCAAATATCAATTTTTTATAATTTTTACAAAAGTATAATTAAAGATATTAATAGCCAAAGTAATGTATTGGTAAGCGTAAAACCCCTCATGGTGCAATAAAAAAAAACGGAGGAAGTAATAAAAACTGTTTGCTTCATAGTAATATATTACCACGAATTAACCTTTAAACATTATTTAACTAACTAATATCTCATGCTAAAAAACATAAGATGAAGAAAACATAACCTCAACCCTTTAGCAAATATATCCCCTATGCATCCCCAAATATTTAAATGAGCTTTCTCGGACACATACCCTATAGGATTATGATAATGAACACATTGAAATCACGAACACAAAGTTTTGACAAATACGAAGTAGCATTTAAGCGCATACTTGAATTGGTTTTTTGATGGTGTTTGGGTCCAATTCACTCCAATTGGGCCAGTCCATAAATGATTCAATTATAAGCCCAAGGTCAAGGTTCAACTCTCCATCCATGCCAAGTCAAGTTAGTAAGCCCAGTCAATGTGAGAAGCCCACTTGGCTCGTGACCCATTTTTCCTATTATGTCAAGGTATAAAATCAATCAATCTTCTCTCTCTACGTTCATTCACTTCAAGCCTCAAGCAATTAATACTCTTGCATAGTTTTCTCTCTCTTAACACCGCACTGACTTAGGCATCGGAGGGGCCTTCCTCGGCACCACCCTCGAGGCTAGTTTACGTATGTTTGCTGTGCAGGAAACCCTCGGCCCAATCTCCACTTGGACCGAGTTCAGTCTTCAACCTACCAGAAAGGACCCGTCTGAATGTCCCATTGTTTTCACCCAAAACAATTTGGCGCCGTCCGTGGAGAAGACTTTCAAAAAGCAAGCCAATCTCAATCGTTCTACACTTTCTTTCTTGGTAACATGGCTAAGAGCCGTAAAAACGGAAAAAGCTCCAAAAATGGCGCTCCTTCCTCCTCGAGAAGGAGCCCAATGGCCCCGGGGAAAGGACCTCTTTCAGCAATCCCCGTCGCCACCTCACTGGTCGTCCCCGACGAGCAGACACTCCTCGGAGAAGGTCAGCTCGGAGAGGGCACATTCGGAGAGATCATCATCTTCGTCAAATAATTCTAGACCGCCGACCATGTCATACCACCCGAGTCGGTCCGAAGCTAAGAGCCCACCTTGAAACGTTCATTCTCGTTCTCAGCCAAGGATGACCCCTCAATCGGGGCCTTCCACGGAGGAGGTAGCGAGAGCAGTCGCTGTCCTCATGGAGGTCATGAAGGCCCAAGCCGAAAATCTCTCGCCGACCCGTGACCGTTCACCCCTTCCGCCGAGAAACGTGCGAAGGAGAACTGGTCAAGGGGAGTAAGGAAAGCCTCCATCTTTCCGAGAGTTGGGGAGCAAATGGGAAGAAGATACTTGGAGGACTGAGAGAGAGAGAGGAAAAAGAACCCTCAGTTCTTCGAGGAGTCTACCCAGCCGAACTCCCGCAGCTACAAAAGCAGCAACTCCACCTATGTGCGGGATGAGCCTGTCCGCCGAAGTGTTCACGAACGCTTAGGCTCAAGGGAGTTTAGCGTGCATAGCCGTCTTTCCTATCCTAAGGGGATTGAGCCTCAGCCCGAATTGTCTCAATCGAGGACGAAAGCCACTTCAACCTCTCTAAGAGGGAGGAGCGAGGTCCCAACGGCCGAACGAAGGGGCAACGCCGTCATTGTCCCTACCGGTTCTCCCTTCCAAAACTGGATTTTGGAAGAGCATGTGCCGACGGTGAAAATCCCGGCACATATCACTTACGAAGGTACTTCGGATCTAAAGGACCACATTGCCTCCTACGAGGGGCATGTGTATCTGAATCCAAGGTTCGAGGCTACCTGGTGCAAATACTTCCCGATGACCCTAGAAGGTGTTACACAAGCGTGGATCACCAAGGGTGTGAAGGAAGGCTCGATAACTGGTTGGAAAGACCCTTCCAACAAGTTCAAGAGAAAATTCTCCACGGCAAACTGCCGAGAGAAAACAACTGCAGAACTTATGGGTCTGCAGCAAGTGGAGGACGAAAGCCTCCGAGACTATCTGACTCGCTTCAGCAACGAGTCATCCAGAATCACAAGTCTGGACTAGGGGCTAGCCGTTTTTGCTCTGTAAAAAGGACTACAAGCTAGAAGCAAGTTCCTAGACTTCATGGTCATGCATCCCCCGCAGACCTTGGAGGAAGCTTTGGACGCCTTGGATAAATTTATCCGAGCCGAATAGTGGAACAAAGATAAAACTCAGCCTCAATCTGGGGCTGGGAAAACAAAACAACCGCGATCCGAAGGCTAAGTCCAGATTAAAGGGAAGACAAAAGCTTCAGAACCGTCTTTACCCTTTGAGCCGAAAAAAGACAAATCTACCCCGTATACGGGCGGATACGAGTCTTATACCCTACTCGCCCTACCTCGTGTTAAGATCTATAGTGTGACAAAGGACGAGCAAAAATACAGAAAGCCGAGGCCATTTCCACAGTGACATCAGCAAAAATACAAGGACCGATGGTGTGAGTTTCACGAGTCACCGAGACACCAACCGAAGACAGTATCCAGCTGAAAGATGAAATTAAGGATATGGTCCGAAAAGGTTACTTGAAAAAATATCGCGAAGTGCCGCGAAGAGAAAAAGGCCGAGAAAGATCCTCAGCAAGAACTCTATTTCCCCCGAAAGAACAACAAGACCTAGGAAAAAGATAATCCTGACACCCTTGCTATTTCGGGAGGGACAAATTCTCGGAGAGAGCGGAAACGCCACTTGAGGGCACTGACCCATCAAGTCAACAATGCTGACATCCAAGCGCCTCAATCTCCGGTGCCGAACATGACGTTCACAGCCGAAGGCCCGAAAATTGCCGGGGGGTGACATTCCCCAACGAAGATCCACTGGTTATAATCATAACGGTAGCTAACCACAATGTTTGGCGAACCCTCGGTGACGGTGGTAGCGACTCGAACATTCTGTTTCGTTCGGCCTATAACTAGCTGAAGTTGAAGACCAAGCATTTAATCTCGATACCCTACCCGGTATCAGGATTTAACGGGTCTTCATCATATCCTGACAGGAAAATCACTCTTCCTGTTACCATCAGCCGCGATGAAGCAGCCAGAAACGTCATGGCCGAATTTTTGGTTATGGACGTTCTATCGATATACATCGTGATCATGGGGGGACCTATGATTCACGACATCCATGGGGTAGTCTCCACGTATCATCAACTGATGATATACATTTCAGACGCCGGCTACCCCGAAAAAATTCAAGGCAGCAAAAAAGAAGCTACCCGATGTAACTACCTCAAGCCATCCACAAGTCGTTCTGAAGACGACGAGGATGAGGAGGAAAAAGAAAAAGACATGGAACGGAGCGCAAAGAATCCAAAAGGCCTAAGTGCTTCGGCCCAAGGAGCCCTGGCGAGAGAAAGCCCTTCAGAAAAGGAAAGAGCTGGTTTCTCCTCTAAGCCGAAAGACTCAGAAAACCAGCCGAAGTTTGGGAGACCTGCCAATATTGATAGCAGGCTTGATTGCGAAGAATCTGGCCCCAAATCAATGGAGCCGGATCAGCAGACTGAATCAATAGAGTTGACCTAAGGAGACCCTGAAAAATGAGTCACCATCGGATTGGATCTCGATCTGAACGTCTGTGTGGAACTCATACAACTTATTCGGGACAACAAAGATGTGTTCGCTTTCTCGGCAACAGACATGCCTGGAATTGACCCGAACCTCATCTCTCACAAGCTTAATGTCAATCCCACATATCGACCCATTAAGAAAAAGAAGCGGAATTACTCCGCAAGCAAGAACCGAGACATCGCAGCCGAGGTCAAAAAGTTGCTAAATGCAGGTTTCGTCGAACCCTGCCAATATCCAGAGTGCTGGCTAATGTTGTAATGGTTCAGAAGGCAAATGACACCTGGAGAATGTGCGTTGACTTTACGGACCTAAATAGGGCTTGTCTAAAGGACTTCTACCCCTTACCGAGGATTGATCAACTAGTCGACTCGACGAGTGGGCATGCTCTACTTAGTTTCATGGACGCATTCTCGGGGTACAATCAGATCTTCACGCACCCCGACGACCGAGAAAAAACAGCATTCGTTACAAACGCTGGGGTGTACAACTATAAAATGATGCCCTTCGGACTGAAAAATGCAGAGGCAACGTACCAAAGGCTGGTTGATTAGGTCTTCATTGAGCAAAAAGGCCGTAACATGAAAGTCTACGTTGATGATTCTATTGTCAAAAGCAAAGAAGTGAAAGACCATGTCACGGACCTGGCCGAAACCTTCGCCACCTTAAGAAAGCACCAAATGAAGCTGAATTCGAAAAAGTGTGTCTTCGGCATGAGGTCAGGAAAAATTTTGGGCTTCATGGTCAACAAAAGAGGGATTGATGCCAATCCCGCAAAAGTGCAAGCAACGCTCGATCTTCCTGAGTCGAAAACAATTAGGGACATTCAGCGGCTCACCGGGAGAATGACCGCCTTGTCTAGGTTCATCCCTAGAGCCTCAGACAAAGGGATACCTTTCTTCAAAGCCCTAAAACTCCCAAATACAAAAGAGCTCATCTGGGAAGACGAGCAAAAAGATGTCTTCAAGCAGCTTCGAGAGCATCTAGCTCAACTCTCGACGCTGGCTCGTCCAGCCGAAGGAGAAACTCTGTACTTATACGTGGCAGTTAGCCCAGCCACTATAAGCGCAGTGCTGCTGAGGGAGGAAGAAAAAGTTCAGCAGCCGATCTACTTTGTCAGCCACACTCTTACGGATGCCGAGACTCGCTACCCCCTACTTGAGAAAGTTGCATATGCAGTAGTGGTAGCCGCTCGGAAGCAGAGGCCATACTTTGATTGCCATCAAATAGTGGTCTTAACTGATCAGCCACTGGAAAAAGTCCTCGGCAAATTTGAAAAATCTGGTAGGCTAGCGAAATGGGCCTTCAAGCTCATAGAGTTCAGCATCAGCTACCAGCCGAGAGCAGCCATCGAAGCTCAAGCTCTGGCGGATTTCCTGGCCGAGTGCTCGTATCAAGAAACGTTAGATGAAGAAAAGAAAATCTAGACCGTTTTTACGGATGGATCCTCCACCGTAGATGGTTTGGGGGCAGTGGTAGTGATAACCTCCCCGAAGGCAAGTCCTTTGAGTATGCACTCAAGTTTTCTTTTAAAGCTTCGAACAACGAAGCTGAATATGAGGCAGCAATAGCTGGCCTAGAATTGTGCATCTCACTGGAAGCCGAACATGTCTGCCTAAAAAAAGACTCTCAGCTCGTCGCAAATCAGATCCGAGGCGAATATGAGGCCAAAAAGCCCTCCATAATAGCCTATCTCGCAAAGATCAAAATAATCATATATTACGAAGCTAAGAACTTTCGAAGTTCAGTTGATCCCAAGGGGTCAGAATGCATAAGCCGACGCACTCTCTAAGCTCGCTAGCTCAACTCTAACCGAGTTGAACCGATCTGTATATGTGAAGGTGCGCCGAGAAAGAAGTGTTGACGAAGTACCGGAAGTGTGCGGTGTCGACCACGAATCGAGCTGGATGGATCCCATCCTAGCTTACAAACTTCGGAGAGAAATTCTCGAAGATAAATTTTTGGCCTCCAAACTGAAGCGAACTAGATCAAGGTTCCTCGTCTTCAAAGGATAGCTACTGAAAAAATCCTTCTCAGACCCATTGCTGAAATGCGTGGGACCAACAGATGCTGATTACATTCTTCTGGAGATTCATTTCGGCATCTGCGGGAACCACATCGGGGTAAGGACTCTGCCCTACAAGGCATTAAGGGGAGGGTATTATTGGCCCAGCATGGTCTCATATGCTAAGGAGCTAGTCAGAAAATGTGAGAAATGTCAAAAATTCGCACCAGTCATCCATCAGTCGATTCGAGATCTCCAGCCAATCTTGAGTCCGCTTCCATTTGCCCAATGGGGTCTGGACATCTTGGGTCCCTTTCCCGATGCTCCATATCATAAAAGATGGCTGATAGTCGGCATATACTATTTCAGCAAATGAATCGAGGCCGAGGCAACCTCGAACATTACAGGGCAAACAGTCAGAAAGTTCATCTGGCAGAATATTATCAGCCGTTTCGGAATTCCGAAGGTTTTTGTCTTTGACCATGGGAGACAATTCGATAATTTGCCGCTGAGACGGTACACTAATCAGTTCGACATCAATTTGGCATACTCAGTAGTGTGTCATCCGCAAAGCAACGAACAAGCCAAAGCTGCAAACAAGCAGATGCTCAATGCTCTCAAGAAGAGGGTTGAAGATCAAAAGTCCAAGTGGATAGAGGAACTTTCAGGAAACCTCTGGTCACTTCGGAAAACTGAAAAAGAGGCTACGGGTCATTCACCATTTGAGCTGGTGTATGGGGTTGAAGCTGTTCTAGAAATCGGCTCTAAGAGTCTGCGAGTGCACCACTTCTCGGCCGAAAATGAACAACTCATGAGGGAATCCCTCAACTTCCTGGATGAGGTCAGAGACTTAGCCCGAGACAGAATGGCTACATACAAACAGAGAATCAACAAATTCTACAACCGAAGAGTTCATACGAGGCCTCTCAAAATCGGAAACCTTGTCCTTCGAAATGTTGCAGCAGTGTAGAAGAGCCGAATTCATGGGAAACTCTCATCCAGTTGGGAGGGACCTTATGAAATTTATGATGAGCTTTAGCCTGGAACACACCGAATTCTGCAGTTGGATGGAATTGAGCTGAAAAATCATTGGAATGCTGATGTACTTAAGAAATATCACGTGTAAACCTTTAGGGGTTGAACAGTCTATATAAGTGCACTTTCAATGGTTAATAAAAGGCCTTAGAGCCACCATTTCTACAAAATTTTTCAAGTTTTATGCTTTATTTCTCTTCCTTTCTCATTTTACAAAAAGGGTTCTCCTTCGGCACTGTCTGAAACATCGCCCCCTAGAGGCATTATGTTTCAGTTTTCACTGAACCAGCCTAAAATGGAACAATGATCTCACCACCAAAGTATCGCCCCTTAGAAGCACTATACTTCGGATAGATCAGTTCATGTGGGCAAAGAGACTGTGGATGAGTCCGAGGTATTGCCTTAAGCTAGCCCAGTACCTCATGTAGTCGTTGTTTGAGATATTGCCAAAGCAACGACCCTGTGTCTCAAACATCCATTCCGTTGGATGGAAAAGAAAAGCAGAGAAGAAACAAGAAAAATATCAAAAACTACAGAAAAATTTTACTTAGAAATTATGCTAAGGTAAGAGATTCGTGTATATTAAATAACTAGCAATCACCTTAGAAATCCGAAGACAATCACTTCAGATTTCTGGGGGGGCAAGGAACACTCAGATTACCTTTAGAAAAGTAGAAAAAAGTAAAGAAAGGCTGAGCTACAAGAACAAGGCAATGGAAAGAAGAGAACAGTGCATATCATGAGAAAATATGCTCGGATACCGAGCTACATCAAATCAAATGTTTCAAGTGTGAACATAGCAAATATTAAATCGGCAGCCACCCACAAGCGGAAAATTACAGCTGCCGAACTAAGTACAACTACTCAAAAACAAAAGTAAAGTTAGAGTTTGTACAATCAAGGCAAGCTGAAGCAAAATAAACTTAAGGGAAAAGCAGATGCAGCAAATACACAATTCAGAACACGTTGACCCGCAAGATTCTGAAGATGGCTTCCCGAGTTCCTATGCTCCAGTGAGGTCTGGTAGAGCAGATCTGGGATCTTTGGGATCTTCAACACCAGCTGAAGACGAGGCAGTTTGAGCCAGAGCCTTCTCAGATTCTTTCTTCTTGGCTTCAGCAGAGAGCCTCTCTTCTTCTTCAGCTTCGACAATGGCCTTGGCTACCTTCGCGTCCCAACGAGCCAAGAATTCACTCTTAGTAGGATGAGCAATGGTCAAATGGTAGTCGTTCTCGTTCAGTGACCATTCTTCAGCTGTGTCCTTATTAATTTGGGGGTAAACATGTAAAGCGAGGCGCCGAGCTGCCTTGTACCCAATGTCGAATCCCTCATCATACTGCTTCTGAGTGTAGATCCGAACTAGAAATAGCTCTCGGGCAGCGTCGAGGTCAGCTTGGACCTTGGCAGCTTCCTCACCTTGGTTCTACAGCTGATTCCGGACGATAGACAGCTTAGTTTGAACTTGCAACTCAGTGTCCTTGTCCTTCAGCTGAGTGTCCAACTCTTGCAGCTTCTTATCCTTGGCCTCAGCTGTAACCTCGGCATCAGCAAGTTGGCATCCCTGGCTTTTATCTCATTTTGGAGGCGCTGAATTTCGGCAGCCTGCTCTTGCTCTTTCTTCTTGACTTCAGCCTCACGAGCAGCCACCTGATCTTCTACTCAATCCGAGCCCGGAAGCCAGGGATATCCGCAACCCCATACTCGTTGATCAGAGCCTCGCCCTGGTTAATGGTGGGAGAGACACGATGCTCCATATCCTGGCAGAAGGCGATGAACGCAGAAGCCATCATTTTGCACTCTTTTTCGGCGTCAGCAGTGGCCTTTTCGGCCTCGGCCTTCTTGCGTTCAGCTTCCTTGAGCTTAGCCTTTATCTCGTCGCGCATTAGGATGGCCAGGAAATGGTTCTGAGTGGTCTGCAACATAGAAGGGCGGATGTTAAAAAAAAAATAGAACTTAAGTGCGAGAGTTTACCTGCATCAAAAGCCTCTGATTCTCAAGGAAGGGATCTGGCACCCTATCCAAAACCTAGGAGCAGCAGCTCCAGCAGTCCAGTACCTTGATCTCTCCAACTTAGAAGCGTTGGCAGGATCGCCGAAGTACAAAGTGGCTGAAGGACGCCACACATCAAGCGTAACTCTGGCGTGATCAGGGACCGAAACAAGGGGAGTCGAGCCAAACCCCATCTCAAAGAAATGGAAGGTCCCAAAGGAGCCAGCTGCTGAAGAAGAAGACACATTGTTCTGCTACGCTGCAGCTTTCTTCTCTTCCCCAGCTTCTCGCAGTTTTTCCTCAGCAAAAATTCGGGGGATGTTCTCCAGGATCTCTACATCCCCATCCTTGCTGCCTCCCTCGGCAGAGGGATCCAGCTTCTCAGCTTCGTGCTAGATCTCTGCAATGAAGGACTCGGCCACGTGTTGAGGGGACAACACCCCTTCAACAAAAGATTCACCCCCCGAGCTGCGGCGGATTGCTCAGGAAGGAGAGTTGGTTGCATTACTTCCTCCTCCCCGCGTTTCTCGGGAGGGGGAGGAGTCTTCTCAGCCTCACCTCCTTAGGCAGGCGCCTCAGGAGGGGGAGGAACTTCTTCTCGTTGCTCCTCAGACCCATCCTCCTCAATTCGAGGTCTCTTTGGTGGAAGAAGGCCATCCACGAACTGCTCAGGTTTGATAACTGCCTTTCTTCGGCGCAACAACATCTCCTCTTCTGAAGATTCTTCCTCTTCAGAATCCGTTCTATCTTCTTTTTCTTCCTCCTGCAACAGAAGAAGACAGGGCGGCAAGGAGTAGAGCATGAGTGACAGTCAGGAAAAAAAAAAAAACCAAGACAAGATCTTGGGGGCTTACCAAAGATAGCAGACGTGCGTCCTCAGCTTCCCCGTCCTCTTCCTCTGATCTTCTTCTTCTTCCTCTTCTACAGTTCCAGCTGCTAAGGCCTCGGCAAATGCATGAGTTTCGGCTCCAACACTGGCTATAGCTAGCTCTTGAGGTCCCAAAAGGAAGAATGGATCTTGCTTCTGCCACCAAGCTTTCTTCTTCAAGTAATGGGCAGAGATGACAATCGAGAACTTTTTGTCCTTCAGGGCAATTGGTCGACCTGCAGATTTTAGGAAGTCCGGAGTCCGATTGGTCACTTGTCTCTCAGAGTTAATTCCGAGCAAACGATAATTGATTCTAGAAGTTGCCTCGGTCGGTACTACAAAGTTGAAATATCCTCAAACGAAGACAAAGAAAAAAAGAAATAAAAATAAAAATAAAAAAGCCTCGGCCCCAGCCAAAATCCTTACCCACTTGGTACTTTCGGCTGAGGCCGACGACAACGAACATCTTCTCCTTTAATGCATAATGGTAGCAAGGCAACCAGGTCTCGAACACTTGGGCCCTCATTCCTCTTCCCCCGGGGTTCTTCACCTTGCCGAAGAGGTCCAACAGCCTCTTCTCTTCCCCGGTGAACCCTTCTTAAGGATCGTCATCCCCAATCTTGCTTATCTTCGGATCAGGTTTGCTCAAATACCTCGGCGCACCATTGAAATTTGGATGGCTCTCTTTGTAAGGCGCCCGAACCTAGATCCATTGGCCACACCAATCCTTGTCCGAGGTATCGTTCGGACGAGAAGTAAGATGGCCTCGGACAGTTTCAATTCGCCACCAGCCAGGCCCATGATTATCGTTAGACTGGTTATTCCTGGCCAGGTTATGGAGCTTTCGAAAAACGTAAAGACTTGGTTTCAGACCATAAAAAAGGCAGGTCCAGAGGAAAGTCATCAGCCTTCGGATGCTGCCAGGAATCAGATGGTAGAGGGAGATGTTGTAGGAGTTCAGCACATCCACTATGAAGGGGTGCAACGGAAACCGAAGATCACCCTGCAGTTGGCGGATGTAAGCCCCGATGTAACCGAGTGGAGGACGATGAATCCGATCCTTAACAGTGGGCATTTGGCACCAATACCCATCCTCCTCGAGTATGTCGTAGTAGATCTCCACTTGTTCAGCAAATCGATAAGTGGCATCATTATTTATCCACCAAGGGTAAGGGTCAGTCCTCATTATTCCTCGGTTAGCCGTGACATCCCTTAACGGAGGATTCGCACCTTGGCCAAAGGTGCTAGCCGACCCTGAGCCGCGCTGCGGCGCCGAATTTAGGGGCACTGCCGCAATGGGCGCCCTCGCACCAGAAGATTCCCCTCTCTCAAACTGACGAGGGTTACGGCCTGTCAACGGCGGCATCGCCTCTATTGGCCGGTTGTGCAGAAGACTTGGTAGAGGAACTTCTTCATCCCCCTCAGACTCAACAACCCTCTTACCTCGGTCTTCGGCCATCTCAGTCGTCGGAAAAACGAAGAATTCGAGAAAAAGAAAGAAATTCAAAAAAACAAGGGTACGCTGGAAACTAAAGAAAACCAAAGTAGCTTAGGGGAAAATTACCTTTATCATAAGCAGAATTCGCTGATCTACAAGGTCGGAGCAACGGATTTTTGTTTTGAAAGCTTAATCTCAGTCAATAAGCAGAAATAGGAAGTCGCACCGGGGGCTCGCTGTGGGATTTTGCGCAAGTTTTAGTGTAGTTTGCAAGGAAATGAGGAGAGAGAGTGGGACGAGTGGCCTATATATTTCTGGAAATGGGAATTCTAGGAGTCCGCGCCATTAATCCCCACTAACTCACCTTAAAGTAACCGTTAAACACCCTCCCTCCAATGAAACTTCCCACTAAACTTTCCAACTTCCTTAATCTCTTTTTAAACGGCAGCTATTTCACTAATAACTGTCCAATTCAAATTTTTTAATTAAAATCATTTACTTCCCTCCTTTTTGCAAGCCAAAACCCGACCCGTCATCCTTCCAAATCGGGTTTGGGGGGCAAGTTGTTTGGGTCCAATTCACTCCAATTGGGCCAGTCCATAAATGATTCAATTATAAGCCCAAGGTCAAGGTTCAACTCTCCATCCATGCCAAATCAAGTCAGTCAGCCCAGTCAATGTGACAAGCCCACTTGGCTCGTGGCCCATTTCTCCTATTATGTCAAGTTATAAAAGCAATCAATCTTCTCTCTCTACATTCATTCACTTCAAGCCTCAAGCAATTAATACTCTTGCACAGCTTTCTTTCTCTAAACACCGCACTGACTTAGGCATCGGAGGGACTTTCCTCGGCACCACCCCCGAGGCCAGTTTACGTATGTTTGCTGTGCAGGAAGCCCTCGGCCCAGTCTCCACTTGGACCGAGTTCAGTCTTCAACCCACCAGAAAGAACCTGTCTGAAGGTCCCATTGTTTTCACCCGAAACACTCGATATTTGAATATTTTTGATCTTAAAGGCTTATCTATGATCAGAATGCATATCATGATCTCGAGTCCATAATATAATTGCTTGAGGTATTGATAGTATAATGGATAACAAATGAATGGTGATAGGCCCAAAATAATGGTTAACCACTGATGTTGGGCCATTTAAGTAATGGGCCACTGATTGGTTGAAGTTCTTATCATAAAATTAGCTAATAAATAAGTAATAAATAACACAGTTAGTTTTTTTTTTTTTATTTATTTTTTTATTTAAATATATATATATATATATATATTTTTTTTTCAGTCTTTTTTTTTTTTTTTTTTAGGAACTACCATAGAAACAGTGGTTCATGGGAGAAGGAAGCTAAATCTTGTAAATAGGGGAGAATGTTATGTGATGAATGCTCCAAAGTTGTTGATAAGATTATTGCCAAAGCTTGGAGTTGATTGGGTAGGAAATGTTAGAATCAAATGCCAAGAAACTAGTCTTGAAGCTGAATTATCCTTCAAAAGTGGTACATTTTTAGGTTTTGGAGGCAGTAGATCTGTTAAAGGAAAGATCATCGATTCATCTACTTTCAAGACATTATATGAAATTCATGGCCAATGGGACAGGTGATTGCGTTATTTTCAAGTCAAGTCATATATTTAGCATGTGACACGGAATACTAATTTCTATATTTATACATCTCCAGGATTGTAAATGTAACGGATACCATGGATGGAAAAACTAAAGTCCTATACGATGCCAGAGAGGTTCTTTCTACACTTCCCGCCTTAACTCTAAGGGATCCAGAGGTACTCAAATTTTGGACGAATTTCTTATTGTTGTATTAGCTCTAAACTCTTTTCACAATTTTAATTTAAGATATTAATGATTTAGCACATAATTTTTCAGGGAGTGTGGCAAAGTGAATCAGGGGTAGTGTGGGGAGAAGTGAGTAAAGGAATTCTAAGCAAAGAGTGGGACAAAGCAAGAGAAGCAAAGAGAACAGTTGAGGAGAGAGAAAGAGAACTCTTAAAACAAAGGAAATCAATGGGTGAAGATTGGTTTCCAAAGCATTTTGATTTATCTTATTCCCCCGAATTTGGTTGGGAATGCACTCCTAAAGAAAAGATCATTCCACCTGCTCCTATTATTTTCCCAATTTAATTTTACCTTTTTTTTTGGATAATGTTAATGATTAAATGTAGTGGTAATTTAATTTAATTAGACAAGTACTGTATTTTTAATTATTTATGTTACAGCTAGTTTAAGTTTAAAAGACAAATTGAATTAAATTAGAGTTGAAGTGGATGCATGTATTCATTATATCAAAATATATAATGTGTTAGCCTTTTTTCTATGACGAATATTATACTTATATATGGGAAATACTCTAGGTTTTATTGGGAGATCAATTAGATGACACTCTAAAACCATTAAGTATTTAAGACTACTTATATTATTTTCTTTGTAAGAGAAGCTCTGGAATCCTCCATCTATAAATGTACTCTTATTTGATCAAACCACGTAAATTCTTTTGTTTATTTACCTTTTAATGAATTACTTTCTCTTATTTTCAATTGATGTATTCTAAGGATTCACTAGGCCAGGAGATCTGTCCCAATCACTATAGAAGGATTTATTCACTTGGAGATCGAGACATTGATAAATGCTAGTACTATGATATACAAAGTAGTTAGTGATAGAAAAAAATAAATCGATCCCGAGCTACAACGTAGCAGATAGAGGGGTAGTTTATATATTACAAAATCCTTGATGATTCGTCTCCTCCTAACCAGTACAAACTTCTGAACAAGAATTGAATGAAACAAATGGGCAATGTGTCATGTGTGAATCACATTAGTTTCTTCTATGATTGATGGAGTTATTGCTAGTACAACCATGAACTACTTCGCATTTCTCAAAACCATTAAACTAAGGCAGCATAAACATTCAAGCATTGCTTATTTGATGAGTAGTATTATTTATTTGTCTCCTCAATCAACAATTCAACACTAAATAGCTAGTTTTGTACTTCTTTCTATCTCACCTCATCATATCGATCGATCATAATGGTATGTAACTCTCTCACTCTCTATTTTTACGTGTTTTTTTGTTAGTCGAAAAATGAGCTAGTGCAATGATTTAGGGACAAAATGTACATGAGTACGTACGTACGATCCGAGGAGATTATTCATAGCTTTGATGCATGCTTTGTTATCGTGTTCAAACCTTCTAAATTCAAGGGATCGGACTTACATTATATTTTCTAGCTTAAATTTTCTTTCACTTTTACATATGTTGTTTGTCTTTTATTTCCTACTATGATCGATTTGTATATAAATATTACAATTGGTAGTTGCCTGAGATGCTTGTGTAGGTTGATGGAAAACCATATATAACTAGCTTAATAAAATGTTTCGGTTTTTAGTATACAAGCAAGTATAGATTTTTACATACGGTGTACTATAAGTTTTAAGTTACGTAAGTCTTTTTCAAAGGTTGAGGTGAAGTGGCGGCATCATATCTCACCTATGTGTAGCCTAGTCTAAGGTTTTCGAGTTTTTCATAATTGCACGTTGTTACTCATGAGTTAGAGGTGATCAAAGTTAGCCTAACTAGAAAAGTGGTCGAGTTTAAGCAAAATTTTACTATTAAAATAAGTTATAATTAATGAGGACTACCCAAGTTCAATTTTACTATTACAATAAATTATAATAACGTCTAATACAAATACAGATAAATGAAAATTAACTGAATAGAATGCTCCTATAACACTATTGTCAACGGCTACACTTATTAGGAGCACGTTGCACAGACAGTCATTTGATTGACCAAATTAATTATCAACATTCAATGTTCAACTATATTTGCTTTACAAAGTAGCTTCACTTAGCATTTGCGCATCTAACATCTCCACTTATGGTCAAACAATATTACCTCACAATGCAACGTTTCATTTATTTGTTTACTCATTTTTTTCAAGAACCATCAACAACTACTCCGTAAGTTTCAATATGTTTTTATTTCTCATTTTCAATAAGTTTCAATATGTTGATGTATTTAATTTTACATGTAGAACCATTATTTAAATTATGGAGTTAAAAATTATAAAGTTCACCCATAAAATAAAATGTTTAACTTAAGGTTTATTTCATCACTTAATTTCCATTTATCTGAATTTATCGATTTTATCGGAACTTAGTACAACTTATATTATAAAACATAAGTCATGTCCTATTCATCCGATTTTCACTCAACAGACCTTATATACGGAGTAACTTAGTTGGTGGTTATATGTATGTATGTATAGGATCATGATTTGAAGACTGAGAACAATAAGGATGTCATATTAACATCTCCTCTCTCTCTAGAAGGGATTTCACCGGATATTGATTATAAGGCTTCCAATATTCTTCAATTGATTTTCAGTCTCTTTAAGAATATTAGACCTGGAGCTGATCTTACTTGTTTCAATGTAAGGTTTTATCTACTTTTATTAAATTTTATGCCACGTACAAAGTTGGTCATTTTATGGGAACAAATGAGTAGATAAAAACTAAAAATGTCATAATTGTGTACTTTAATCTTACACTTGCTAAATTTCAAAAGCGATCTATCATTTATTCATTTAAAATTAGTATTTGGGCCCGGATGCCCTGGGCCATTATATGGGTTGATCATCACAACATAAAAATATCGCAAATTTAAGATGCACCATACCTAGAAATAGGTGCACCACGCCTATACTTTTGAACATTTAGTAAAAAAATCTGAACAATTGCAAGTTTTGAACATGTAGTAAAAACATTTGAAAATCGCAAATTTTGAACATTTTCTTAAAAAATCTGAACAATTGCAATGCATCATGTCTATAATTTTGAACATTTAGTAAAAAAAATCTGAACAATCGCGAATTTTGAACATTTAGTAAAAAAATCTGAACATCGCAAATTTGAACATTTAGTAAAAAAAATTTGACAATCACAATGCACCATGTCTATACTTTTGAACATTTAGAGCACTATCAGCAGAGATAAAAAAAAAATTCCCTCACCACTCTCTCTCTAACTTTCCCTCTCCTCCACATCAGATTTTTAAAGAAAGAATTTTTTCCATCCCACCAACAACAAACCAAAAAATTCCCTCACCACTCTCTTTCTTACTTTTCACTATACCCCACTATATTCTCTCTCTTACTTATTTTCAATTATTATAATAATTATTATTCATATACTTGATGATAATAAAATTGTGACTTTAATTAATTACGAACTAATTAAATAATAATGATTAGTGGAAGACATAAGTAATAAAACTAGAAATGCATTACATTAATAAAAAGTAAAATATGATTACGATACATGATGATTAAAGCGTCATTAGATTTTAAGGGTTATTGTCACCAAACTTTTCCCAAATGTGCTCTATCAAGTCATCTTTCAAGGATTGATGAGTTCGTCTATTGCGCATAGCATCCCTTATCTCCAAATATTTATTAATGTTGATAGGACGTCCTGTTTGAAACTGAAATGTCTCATCATTACACACTTGAATGATACAATTATGAAATTTAAAGAGTAAAAAACGATATTTTCATAGTATCAAAATATTGAAAAATGGATGTCTATTTATAGATCAAGTTTTTTTTCCGTTGGTAATTTTAGTTTTTTTTTAAAAATAATTTACTGTATACAAAATAGCCGTTTTACACTAAAACGGTAATATATTTACTGTTAGAACAAAGCTCTTCCAAAAAATGACACGTGTAAGAAGATCAATGGCTGACAATTAAACTCACCACAACATTGTATTTTTACCGTTGAAATATTAATTAATGTTAACTTTATGGTGGGCCCCACACAAAATTAATAAAAAAAAAAGAAAAAAACACAAAAACCTGCGCCATACCCCATCAAAAGTCAGCAACAATCAAGTTGAGAAAATTTTCTCCAAGAGAAAAAAATCTCATTTTTTCTAGATTTTTTTTGAGAAATTTTGTTGGTGGGATACTTTTTTTGGGGGAAAAAAAATTCTAGAGGAGAAAATTTTCTCTATTGCAAGTGCTCTTAGTAAAAAAAATATGAATAATAACAAATTTTGAACATTTAGTAAAAAAAACCTGAACAATCGCAAATTTTGAATTATTAAGAGTCAGACAAATTTTGAAATAAGTTTGTCTGACTCGTAATAATTCAATGGTTTTGTAATATAAATTGAACATTTAATGTATGCAAAATGAACATTTCTTTATAAAATATGAACATAAAAGTTGCATGTTTATGTTCAGTTTTTGTGAAGTGTTCATATTTTTTTACTAAATGTTCATTTTTTGTAAAATGTTCAATTTTTTATACTAAATATTCAAAAGTATAAACGTGGTGCACATAATACTAATTGATAAAAATATCACATGGAGTATTGAAGGGGCCGGGTTATTTACGTGGTACATAAACCTTTTTTTTTTTTTTTTAATTGACAAAGGCTAAACCTTCTAGTAGAGGGGAGTAATATTTAATGAATGTGAATCAAATCCAAACTTTTGAAATAAATTATGTTTTTACTCTAGTTTATTACGTAATAACAATAAAATGTGTACATTTTCAGCTACCTCCCTTGTTTAATTTTCCAAAATCACAACTACAATGCTATGGAGAATTAGTCTATTGTGTAAACATGGACATGCTTAGAAAATGCGCCACCGGAGAGAATGCCATCGACCTGATGATCTCGGTTGTTGCTTGGAACCTCTCCGCTCTTCGTAGGCCGGTGTTTGGGGTTGCCCCATTCAACCCTATTCTTGGTGAAACTCATCATGCATCTAGAGGCACCCTCAACGTTCTAGTTGAACAAGTACGTACGTACGTGATTTACTAATTTAATTTAATACTCTGTATTTTGTACTCCAAATTACCGTACATGTATGTGGCATATATACATACGTATTTGTACCATCTTTTGCTGCCCCTTGTTTGAAGTTTTCTCATCATCCGCCAGTAACAGCATTGCATGGAACTGACGAGGCTAACAATGTTGAACTCATTTGGTGCCAACATAATGTTCCTAAGTTCTATGGTATTGTCATTACTCCTTTAAAATGCTTATGTACATTTTATTTTCCTTAATAATCACTCAACTATTAAAGCATATGTTCGGTATTAATTACAATTATGGCTAAGATAATTATATAATTTATTTGTATTAATTAATTATTCATTGTTTGTTTGAACCAAACAATACTATTAGAGCACAAGTTTGCATGTTTGGTTCTATTGATCAATTTCAGTTTGGAAAAATTTGATGCCAGCAATCTCAAGTACTTACGCATGGTCAGTTTTCTTTAAAGGTCAAATTATTGATAAACTCAAGGCGGTCCTAACATTAAGGGTTATGTGCTTCTCAATAAGGTCACTAACATATTTTTTTAACCAATTTAACCGGTGAGTGTCACATGTATGTCTTGTTTCTTTTAGGCTTAGTTTTTTTTTAAAAAAAAATTAACCCTCCACCCTTCTAATCACCCACCCTTTCCTTCGAGCCATGTTCTCTTCACCTTAAACAATACAATACACAGTATTCAGTAAAATAAATAACTAAAAATTCAACACGTGACAATTTTAACCGGTTTGCCAGTTCATAATAAATAGGCTTAGGGATTGTTTTAAGAAGTACCCCAAAAGTTGAGACTGCCATAAGTTGAACAAAAAAATTAGCGCTTTTTATATAAACAAGTCCATAGTTAGGACTAATAGTGTCAATTCTTTTTAATTTCTAGTTTTTACTATGGTACAATAATTACAGTATTTATCTATCAAGTAATGAATTTTTACCAAATATTTTTAGACAATTAATTAATTAATTAATTAATTAGTCAAACTAGCTAATACAACTAACCAACTTGAATAACTAATTTATTTTCTTCAATGTTAATTGTTCTCTAATGATCTAATGCCTTTGTTAAAGGAACTGTCATAGAAGGAGTGACCCATGGAAAGAGGAGGCTAAATCTATTAGAAAAGGGAGAAAGTTATGTGATGAACTCTCCAACACTACAATTTAGATTATTACCAAAACCAGGTGCTTCTTGGGTAGGAAATATGAAGATTAAGTGCCAAGAAACGGGTCTTCAAGCCGAATTATACTTCAAAAGTGGTTCTTTTTTGGGCTTAGGAGGAGCTAATGGGGCTATCAAAGGCAAAATCTTTGATTGGTCAAAGAAATTATTATTCGAAATTCATGGTCAATGGGACAGGTACTCGTAATTAATTTGTCGTCAATTTATATGAACTATGTTTGACATTAGTCATCACACTATATTGGATCTTGAGATCAATTATCATCATCTGCCCTAGTGAATCTTTAAACACCCAAAAAAAAAAAAAGTATTAGCATGAGTATGTGACTTTCATAATGTTTTCATAATATGAAATCATTAGCATAAATACACAAACAAATAACTAAATTTGAAATCTATTGCTTTAGGAGTGTTTATATAAAGGATATTATGGATGGAAAAACCAAGGTCCTATACAATCCAAAAGAGGTTGTTTCTGCACTTCTCACCCCAATTCTAAGGGACCCTAATGAGGTACGTCGCATATACACATTTGTTGTTTCTTAATTAGTTTAATAATTTACCTCCTATGGAGTACTCTTTCTAGAGATTGGGTGGACAAATTCCTAGTATGTTATACCTTTTTTTACTTCAACTTTTTATTTTTTCCCCTTCTATTTAGTATGGAGTATAACGTAAAGACCAGAGAATAAGATCTAAGTATGTAGGTGGAAGTCAAGTGCAATATACACCTCGTGACCTTGTAAGTCGTAACAATCGATAATCCTAATCATGAAAAATGAACATATATAATGTGTTAGAAATCAGATATTGTGATTACTTCTGTCAAATATTTTACCGATTAAACTAGCTTTGTTATAATGGCATGATTATTTTAATGATTATTTAATTTTATTACTACTTGTATATTAAAAAGGGGGTGTGCCAAAGTGAATCGGCAATAGTATGGGCAGAAGTGAGCAAAGCTATTCTAAGCAAAGAGTGGAATAAAGCAAGAGAGGCAAAGAGAACAGTTGAAGAAAAGGAAAGAGAACTCATGAAGCAAAGAAAATCAAGGGGAGAAGATTGGACTCCCAAGCACTTTGATTTGTCTTACACCCCTGATTCTGGTTGGGATTGCTCGCCTAAACAAAAGATTGTGTCACCGGCTCCGATCTTTCTACATTGTATTTCATTCAGTTCTAATTAGATAGTCACATTATACTTGTTCAAAATTACTATATAAAGGTGACACTGTAAGTCCGTGACAATTAATCATTTAAGGTTTACATGGTATCATGTTGACAAATTATCAATCAAAATTGCAAAAATATTTGCTTGATTGTATCAAGGCATAGTGTCACGGTCCGGGAGATTGGGCCCCAAAACGTGCGGCACGCTCTAGCCTTTTGGCAGCAAGAACGCTAGCCTTAACTGGAAGAGGGGCTTGTGAGCACAAAGCAACACAAGCGGGCAATTAATCACAGGAGCACTCTCGTCTATTTGAGTGACGGAGTGCGGGTGGTCGGTGCTTGTGACGGTCGATACTTCAAGGCGGGCACAAGCGGATCCGAACCACGAGTTCTTAGTGCGTTAAGTTGGTTTGGAGAGGAGCTATTATGCAAGTAAGACACAATATCTATAAAGGTCTAACAACAAACAAGCATAAGAGCAAGGCAATACTTGGTAGAAGGCTTAAGATTTCATTAATCATTCACCCTCTAAAGAGCTTTAATTTGATTATAAGGAGAATTCCTAGTGAACACTGAACTGACAGTAACACAATAATGGGATCTCAGGCCTAGAAAACATAAACTAAACACTAAGAAAGCATCTAAAGGGAATCTAATACATCAAAAGGAGTCGGATTCTAACATCCTCCCCCAGTTAAGTTGTCAACGACCTCGTCGACTTACAAGAGTTACAATCAAAATTAGAAAATCCTAAACTATCTTGAGTCTCTGGTGCGCCGTTGAAGCGGCTGACTTCTTGGATCTTTGCTCACTTTAGATCGAGATCTTCGTTGTTGTCGAGGAGCTTGTCTTTGGGGTTGCTATGCTCAAACAACTTGTTGAGAGCTTCATCTCTAAATTTCCTCCTGGGAGTGGTGTTTGTAGTGGAGAGCTGCTTCTACGATCATCTGTTGGGGAGCTGCTTCCTTTAGACTGTGGTGGTGGGCTTCAATTTGTGGCTGGTGCTTTTGGGTGACCATTGTTTCTGTGATCCCCTACACGTGACCTTCGTTATTTGCTCGACCACTGTTTTCCCTCTCTCTTAGGAGGTTCTCCTTTAGTGTCTCTTTGGGGTCTCTGGGCTCGTCGCTCTTTGCTTCGAATCGGGTGTTTGATTTTGAGTTTGGCGGGGGTGTATCTTGGATGTTGCCGACTCGCTGAGCTTCATCTCCCGCTTCAAGGTGTCTGTGGCGCGAGCTTGTTTCTTCGATGTCGCCTTCTTCGGTGGCTCCATCACTCGCATTGCCGATAGGTATCGGACTTTGGGTTCTTCTGGGGCGATCATTCTCATGGAGCTCATCCTGTAGATCGTACCCATTCTTTAAACTGGACTGTTGTCTTTGCTGGTCTCTTTCTCTTGCACGGACATGGATGACAATCACTTTTGGATCTTGTCAAGCTCTTCTTTATGCTCGCACTCCCACCATTTGTGTGGGCCTCGACAAAGTATGCAATTCAGCGGCCTAGTATTTGCTGAGGATGTGCTAGCCTTAGAGTTTCCGGAGTTGTGGGAGGGGGTCGATGTTGATCTCTGCGCATCACCTCCTCCACTTCTTCTCTGATATGTATTGACGGTGTTGGACGATACTCAAGAGTTGTTCTCTGTACCCTTTGGAGAGCTTGGAGTCGGGCTATTGGAGCGTGTTGACGTCCCGCTTGAATCATTCTCGGATTGACGGCCCTTCCTGACTGAGTAGTCCATCAATCTCTCAGAAGCGCACATAGCAGCAGCGAGGGTATCAATCTTCTGCCTTAAAATCTCTCGTTGCGCCCATTCCTTTAACCCATTGACAAAATTGAACACACGATCTTTCTCGTTCATGTCTGTGATGTCCAACATTATCGCCGAGTATTCCTTCACATAGTCGCGAAGAGAGCCCTTCTGGCGGCACTCCTGCAACTTCATCCGAGCAACAAAGTCTGTATTATCCGGGTAGAATTGTTCTTTGAGTTCCTCTTTAAACTCCGCCCATGTATCGATCTTTATCCTTCCTGCTTCGATATCTGCGTGCTTGGTGCGCCACCAAAGCTTGGCATCTTCGGACAAGTACATAATGGCAGTATCCACCTTATGATCGTTACTCAATTGACATATTCAGAAGTACTGCTTCATGTCGAAGAGGAAGTTGTCGACTTCTTTAGCATCTCTAGCGCCACTGTATTCGCGAGGTTTGGGCGGCTTTACCTTCGCCGCACCAATACCAAGTGCGTCTCTACCCACAACGCGCATCAGGGTAGCACATTTCTCAAGTGCTTCATCGGCTTGTCCTTGAACAAATTGCAATTGTTCGCGGAGAGCATCTCTATCTTCCATCAAGTTTACAATTTGCTCAGCTTGCTCGTGTACAATGACTTATAGCTGGGACCATTCGTCCGCTTTCGTCTCGAGCCAACCGAGTCTTTTCTCTACGAATTCCATCTTCGTGCAGCCCTCCTTGGTGTCTACACGGATTGCTTGCGACGAGGTTTGGACCTCGGCTTTGATACCAACTGTCACGGTCCGGGAGATAGGGCCTCGAAACGTGCGGCGTGCTCTAACCTTTTGGTGGCAAGAACACTAGCCTTAAGCGAAAGAGGGGCTTGTGAGCACAAAACAACACAAGCGGGCAATTAATCACAGGAGCACTCTCGTCTATTTGGGCGACGGAGTGCGGGTGGTCGGTGCTTGAGATGGCCGATACTTCAACGCGGGCACAAGCGGATCTGAACCACGAGTTCTTAGTGCGTTAAGTTGGTTTGGAGGGGAGCTATCATGCAAGTAAGACACAATATCTATAAAGGTCTAACAACAAACAAACATAAAAGCAAGGCAACACTTGGTAGAAGGCTTAAGATTTCATTAATCATTCACCCTCTAAAGAACTTTAATTTGATTACAAGGAGAATCCCCAATGAACACTGAACTGACAGTAACACAATAATGGGACCTCAGGCCTAGAAAACATAAACTAAAATCTAAGAAAGCATATAAAGGGAATCTAATACATAAAAGAAGTCGGATTCTAACACATAGGTAGTAACACTATAAGCTAAGTTTTTATTTGAAAGTTCATTCTTGCTCCTCTGTAACTTGATTTATACTATGTAAGCCTTTACCGGTTCCGTTCATCTTTCCTATTTAATTTTCTTCATTTTAGTTCATTAGGTTCATTCGAATACAATAGTTATATTACTAGTCTAAATTATAACAAAATAATGACACCGTGACAATTAATTAATTGAGAACAAAAGATTATATTTATATATCATGCTTGTTGACAAATAATTAATGAAATTCAAAAATTAGTTAGATTTAATTGATGCAATGCATCTGAATTCTGATCCCAGCATCACACTATAGAAGGATTCACTAGAAGAGGCATGCATCGATAGATGCTACTATGATAAATATAATATAGCATGTTTTGGTAGAGTACGACAAATTTTATAAATGAAGATAATAAATTACAAGTTCGATCAGTATCCCGAAAAATCCTTAGAATGAGTAGCTCCTAGCCCCTGCTTCTAGTAGAAGGCGCTCTGGTGGGATCCTCACGGACAGAAAAAGCCTGCAGTCAGAGTGATCGAGTGACGATGTGGTGGTGAACCTCTCATTCGAATTCAGTGCTCTCCGAACCGTGCGGGAGGGTGTAAGTTTTCACTTTTTATAACAGCAATAACTCAATTTATCAGAGAAGAAAGTCAAGAAACTAATGTGATCCACACATACAGTACATTGCCCATTTTCCTTCATTCAAATCAAGTTCACAAGTTTGTACCGGTTAATCAGTGAGGATTTTTGTCATACATTTTATGAATTACGAATTACTCCATCCATTTTTAAAGTTCGTTAATTGTTTCACAGAAAAGTCAAAATAACAACTAAGTTTGAGATATGACTATATGAGGGAATATTATTAAAGAAAAAAAAATCTGAACTCATAATAGATAATTTATTTCAACTATAAAAATTGGTGCATGTAATGATGTAATAGAAAACAGGTTATGTATGTATAGTACGCCATGATACAAAAGAGGTTATGAAGTATTTTATACCCCATCCGTTTTATATTATTTATAACGATTAGACATCTTTCTCTTTATTTTATGTCAAATCGTTGCAAAAAAAATGAAACGGAGGTAGTACTTGCTCCATTTCTCCATGCGCAAAGTTTTAGGAGAAACTGAAAAAAGTAATAAAATATGGAGGTAGTGTGATAGGTGAGTGAATAAAAAAGGTACGGAGTAAAAACCAAAAGTAGTAGAGAGAATTGGAGGAGAGAATATGAAATTACTAAAATATTATTCATATTGAGTCTACTAATTGAGAGAAATAAATTAAATATTATAAAGGCTTTATTACATATAAAGAAATGGAGCAAGTATTTAAAAATGGAGGGAATATTACTTTACAGGTATACCATGACGATAACATGGTGAGATGGTAATTGATCATTAGCAACACCATTGATGTATAGGCTGCATACCTGCATCTGTAGTTGTCAAGTGATAGAAACATGCAATGCTTGTCGGTCTACTGTCTACGTACCTCAATTAAGGACGCAAAATAAATTTAATACGTAATATACTTGTATACTTATTATTTACCATTTCAACCACCTAATATACATTAGAATTCTTCTTGTGAATAGGGTTTCCTAATATTTATTTCTTCTTACCTTCTAAAAAAAAATAAAATAAAATAAAATAAAAAGTTAACCACCTAATATCTCAATGCTCGATCTTAACCATCTAATAATTAAGCCGTCAAAGGCATTGTGCATGTTAAAGCAAACAGACTATCTTTTTAATCAAATGATGGTGTCTCTCTACGTGTAAAATAATCAACCGTACTTTTCAATGTATAGTCATAGGGCTTGGTAGGTGGAAAATAAAAATTAATAAAATGATGAGAGATTTAAGCCCCATTTTATTTATTTAATTTGATTTTTATATTTGTCATTGTCAACACACAAATTTGACTTTATTATTATGCATTGAAAATTTGAAAGTGAAAAGTATACTCTCGATCTGTAAGATTGATATGTGAAAGTACATGATTAGTTTGACTTATTATGACAAAATTAGGATAAATTTTGATAAGTTAAAAATAAGTTTACATTAAAATTATAAAGGATTTTTTGATAGAAAGTACTTAATAATATCCAAATTTTATGAGAAACTACCTAATAAAAAAAATATTGTAAGAAACTACATGATAAATGGTAAAATATTGTAAAATATCCTCTCCGTTTTTTTTATTTGCGTCACTTTGAATTGCACAAAGTTTTAGAGGAATAATATAATATTGTGAGTGGGTGAATAAATTATTATAGTAAAAGTAAGATGGAAACCATGAAAGTGAAAGTATGTGAGAGAGGATAGATATTTTTATTATTTTAGTGGGGACCATGAAAGATAGAGAAATGATAAAATAAGTTGAGTGGAGTTTAAAGTAAGAGAGATAAATGATAAAATATAGTATAAAGTTACCAAATATAGAAGTAATGCATGTAAAAAAAAACACCCATAAAAGAAAAGTGATGCAAATAAAAAAAACGGAGGAAGTACTACATTTGGTCGTATTTTCAATGTTAACTTAATTTTTCGACGTTGACCATCTTAAAAAACCCCTTAAAATCACCGTTTTTATCCCCAAAACCAACATAACCCGCTTGACACTTCCTCCACCACACCGGAACCACCCTCCATCCCCAAAGCACAACGTCTTACACCAAAAACGATCATCTCGTAGCCTGAAATATCCCCTAACTACCCCAAAAATAGCCTTACCACCTTAAAAACCAACCTTCGTGGTGGTTTCGTATTTTGAGGTTGGTCAACTCTGAAAAATTAAGTCAATGACGAAAATCCGGGCAAATGTAGTATTTTATAACATTTTATTATTTATTAGATAGTTTCTTACATCTTATTTTTTATTAGGTAGTTTCTTATAACATTTTTTTATCAGGTTGGTTCTCGCAAAATCTGGATTTTATTAGATACGGAGTAGTTTCTTACAATAACTTTAATTTTAGATTATGTGTGCAATTCAATAATTACAAGTACACAAAATGAGATATTTTTACAATTATTCTATCTAATTCTGTACTACCTCTTTACTACTTAGCAATTCTGTTAGTTACTTGTCAATTGTACGTCCTCGTTGTTCTTTTCTTAATCGAAATATCTATGATATCCAGATGTGACACATAAAAAATATATAAATAAATAAAATACAAATTATTGTGTGGACTATCTGAAAATAGAAATGTAACAAAAGTACAATTTCTTTGAAGAATGGAGACCCACTTAAACAGAAAATATCAGTTAATCAATTTAAATATTTGATAAAAAATGGCAAAATTATAAATAAATCAACAATTTTATATTGAATATGGGTGTTCCACTATTGTTGATATATTTACGAAAATGCCACGATAATTATACATATATATTGTTTTATTTACCATTTTGTCATTTGATAAACAAATTTTGTTTATTAAATTAATTAACTGGGACTATCTCTCCACTTAAATACTGCTTAATAATACATACATATACTTAATTTATACGAGTATTTTATTGTTGATGATTTATATTGAGATGGACGTAAACAAAAGTATTGTGATTTAAATCGGGTTAAGGATTAGTCAAATAAGAACACTTTGCTTTAATCGAAGAGAACAAATTTGAGTTGGATCGACTAAAGAGCATGCAAGTTCATGAAATATCTAACAACCAACATAAATTCTACGTAGTTAAAGTACAACCATTGCATACATGAACTACCTTGCATTCTCAAACCTTAAAGGCAGCAGAAACATTTAAAACCTTGCTTATTTATTTGTCTCCTCAATCAATACTTCAACACTTAATAATTTTTCACCCCTAAATTAAAATATCCACCACTTTTCTTCTCTCTTCTTCATCACCTCATCATATCATAATGGTACGCAACTTTCTTCTCTTTTTATTTTTGCTTATTAAGCTTATTGTTAAAAAAAAAAAAAAAAAAAAAAAAAAAAAAAAAAAAACTCTTTCTAGATTTTATTATTATTATTATTATTATTATTATTATTATTATTATTATTATATATATAAAGTGATAATTCCAGTAAGTGCAATAATAAAAATAGTATAATCTCGGGATAAAGTATCCATGAGTACATTCGAGGAGATTATCATTGCTACTTGTCTACTACAATAGTCAATAGATTACTATTATGTCTGTAATATAATCTGTGTGCATCTTTGCCTAGCTAGGCAATAAGGCTATAATATCATATTAATTACTTCGTAACTTGTATTAATAATAAGCAGACAACTTATGAAGTGAAAAGACAAAAATTAAAGAAGTAAAAATATTGATGAACTTTAATTTGATGCTTTGTTATTCTTTGTTTGAACCACTTAAATTAAAGGATTTGATTTGCAGTATACTTGTACTTCGTATGCATTTATAGGCATTATGGTTTAGCTCAAAATTTCTTTTACTTTTTTCATACAAGTAGAAGAAATTACTACATATATAAATTACTACATATATAAATTACTACTTTTATAGACAAAAATTATGAAAGATTGATGAACTTTATGTATGAAGCTTACTACCGAGTATTTTTCATTTTATGATTACTTAACATATACGTAGTATAAATTATTACTTAGTTTATTACGGAGAATAATAAGTTTAAAATTACGTAAATCTTTTTTAGAGGTTGAGGTTTAGAGTTTTCCACAATTCCATGCCCTTACCTCATGAGATTATGTATTAGACTTACATATACATGTCATTTCTAATACGGAGTAATAAAGATTGAGGTGGCAACGTCTATTTGTAATGCATTGTTGTACTAATATTAATCTCACAAATTTTGACTAAAACTAGTAAAAGTTCTACTATAGTCATCTTTAAAATGACCAAGATTATTCTTAAATCCTATTGGTTGATTTTTTTTTTTAATGATTGGTCAAACCTATTTTTAATTCTTTTTGTTTTTTCCAAAAAATATTTTCTGATTTTCAATTTTTTTTTTCATAATTATTTTTATTAAAATCACTTTTAATAAAATAGAAAAATAAGATTAAATTTAAAAAATTGAAATCAAAATACTCTTATCGTTCTTCATTTTACCATGAAGTCATGAACAACCTAGAAAGTGGTTCTCAAAAAAAAAATAAAAAAATGAACAACCCGGAAAGTCAGATCCGACAACCCAACGGTGATTGATTTCACAAGATCGGATTTTTGTGGGTTGATATGGTGGTGGCCTGATATTCGAAACAACGGTGGTCGATAAGGGTGCGGTTTTCGTCAGTTTTGTGGGGGATTTCGTGGGCTTTGTGGGTTTTTGAGGGTGATATTCATGGCCGAATCTGACTTTCTGGGTTTTTAAGGTGGGACTCATGGGTCGGAACAGTTTTCGAAGAGCATTGGGGTGGCTTCACGGGTTTTGCGGGTAGTTTTTGTGGGGTTTATGGCGATGGTTTGAATTTTGTTAGGGTTGGTGAGTGCGAAGAAAATTAAAGATGTAGAAATTGATAAAATAAGTAGGAGATAGATAAAGGCAAGATAAGTAGTAAAAATGGACACACGATATTTAACGACGATCTCTTTTATTCCACTATTTGAAAATAAGAGAGTACACGTATCCCTGTTTATATTACAATATAACTCTCTCTATATTACTCGCTAAGGAGTATTACAAAGTAGGAATAATGAATTCGTAGAGAAGGTAAATAGTACAAGGAGGTGTAGTATGTAGGAAGGCTTGTATATGTATGGCTTCTTGTGTTGTGTTGTATTCACTAGTTCTAGATTATTCCACCATTCTCCATTAATTTTTCAATACTTTTAGAATTTTCTAGAAATGTTGAGAAACCTCAGCTTGACATATAATGAGTTGGGCTATGGAATTTGGGCCACACTAACCCAACAATTCTGGGTTTGTAGGTGTGAATTTCGTCATCTCGGTTCGTGGTGGTGGGACGGGTGTTGGAGGCTAGTACGGCGGTGGTGATGGCGGGTGATGGCAATGGGTTTAGGGGGGTTTGGTAATGGTGGGTGGGTAGCAAATCATTGAACAATAACGAAGAATGAAATTTTGATTTTGATTTTTTTTAATTTAATCTTATTTTACTTTATTAAAAAGTGATTTTAATATAATAATTATGAAAATAAAAATAAGTTTTTCAAAAATCAAAAATTACTTTTTGGAAAAAAGAAAAAGAACTAAAAATAGAAAAAATAAAAAAGGGTTTGACCAACCATTAAAAAAAAAGGATAAATCAACCAATAGGATTTAAGTATAGTTATAGTCATTCTTAAAATGACAAAACTAGACATTTCGCTCAAATAAATTAATACTACCTCCGTTTTTTTTAGTTGACACGTTTTGACTTTAACACTATTCACACACTCCCCTTTGCCCTTGTTTTGTGATTTATACGTAATAAAAATATAGTCATGTGGGGTCTTATTAGATTCATCACGGTATATATTTTTAAAATATTAATTTTTTATAATTTTTGCTTATCGGTAATTAAAGATATTAACATTTGAATTTGTGCATTGGTAAATATGACTAAAGAAACGTGTCAACCAATAAGAAATGGAGGAAGTATTTTACTACGTATTAGAGAATGACTTTCTTTAATACATGGTTTTTTTAGCCGAGTTAATTGGAGTTAACATTAACTTCTTAATGTGTTTTAAGAAACGTACGTACTATCTTAACATAAGCGTTCTATAGATGTTTTTTCTAAAGGCTTTTACATTTTATTTACTCAATACATAAATCCGAAGATTAACAAGGTAGCTAGTCTTCTTTCGTACACTTTTTGAGTTTTTTTCCCACCATTGTGTTACTTCGTATAGTTTCAATTCATAAACAAGGTTATCAACATCAGTAACGTTGGCAGTAGACTTTGACAAATAAAAAAATGGTAATTAATTAAAATTAACGTGTACGTTTTTTGTTAAGTTGCCATCCATATGAAGCTGACTATTTGAAAATAGCCTCTACTTCTCAAGTCTCAACCACAAACTTTAAGTTTCAACAATGACAATGCGTTTTTATTTTTAAATAACGAACTATTAACAGATTTTTCTTTTCGTGTTTGGAGAGCCACAAGGACAACTAATGAGAACTAATTTCAGAATCTCCTGAAATCGAGAGAGAAACTCTAACAACTTGAGCTTATTCTTCGCTCTCACAAACTATTAATAGATAGATATAATACAAAAAACTTTTTACATTATATAATGGCAGATAAATATAATCTGTGTATATATATTTCATCACTTTTTCAGTTCTTTTTGGATTTTCATGTTTGTCAAAACATATTTTATAAAATTAATGCTTTTAATTAATTTTAGAAAGAAGTATAAAAATTTGGGTAATGATATATGCAGTCTTTAGGGCTGCATATAAGCATTTAATATACTTTTTTTAGTATTAAGTTGGGAAGTTATAACATCATTACCTATTAATGTTTTTGGATATTTCTCTTTCCATTTGTTGGGAGGCAGCTCTATATAATTATTTAGGTTTTTTTTTTCCACCTTACTTTTGCCCAAAAAAAAAGGTTTGGATTAGAATTAGTTACAGTAGTTTAGATAAGATAGAACAATTAAACCTAGGCTCCATTTTCTATACTAATAAAAATTTAGATAAAAGAACGCATCTATAGTCCTTAATGTTACCATTTGTCGGTTACACTTATTAAGACCACGTTGCCCACGGCAGCCATTTGGCTGACCTTGCATACTCGTAGTAATTAACCGCATTCAATGTTCAACTAAATCTGTTTACTAGGTAGCTTCACTTAGCATTTGCGCATTTAACATTACCACCTACCCGTCAAAAAAAAAAAAAAAAAAAAACATTACCACCTAGAATCAAACAAATTTTACTATTCAATGCATTAATGCAACGTTTGTATCTATATACTCCGTATATATGGGATTAAAACTCAATGGAAAGACATGAGCTCACCACATATCATCATTACTAGAAAAATATTGTGGCGTCATATCATACGATTATTGGTATTCATTAAACAAAAATGATGAATTGTTAGCATTAAAGTTTGAACTCATGACCTTGTGTTCATTATACTTAACTTCACTCACTACTTCAATGACACGTTATGTCTATAATGTTTTGCTAAAAAGGGTTAATCATATTTATAAACTTGAAAATTTAATGTTTGATTTTACTTATGTATATTTAACAACAATCTATAATCACAAAAATTATTATTATTTTTTTTATTGCTCATACATAAAATAAAACCTATAGCTAGCTATTTTATACTTCTATATGCAAGCCAAAATACGTGTCTTTTGAACTTTTTAAGCTATTCCCTTTTTTTTTTTTTCTCCTATTCCTATGGTTTGTTTTATATTTACAACATTTTGTTAGAAAGATTTAATCATATTCATAATTTTGAAGATTTAATGATTAAATTTATACATGTAAATTTAACAACAATTTATAATAACAAAAAATAATCTCATTTCTATTATTTTCTCATTCATAATTTAAAACCTTTTGCTAATGCTACTTTAAATATTTAACCCAAAATATATATTGAACTTTTTAAAATTATTTTTTTTAAAAATAACAATGGAAGAATGAAGTAAACTAATAATTTTAGGATACTAAACATTGGATAATATATTTTGATGTTCAATAATGATTGGAAAGATTTATTTCAAATAGTACGAGTACTGAAGTAAATGTTACTAGTTTAATCTATATCATCACATAATTTTTATTATAAAAGCTCATTTTCATATTCATTTGTCATAAAAAAAATTATACATATGCACTTTTTTTTTTTTTTTTTTTTTTTAAGGGTTATACATATGTACTTTGTTGTAACTAATTAATAAGAAATAGGTGTAGTAATAAATTTGACGTCATTTTGAGTAATCATGGAAATGAACATAGATTTTCTTATCGAATAATGAGGCGTCTATGTACTTGTATAACCTAAAACTTTGCAACTAAAAACTTACAGAGAGGCCTTATATACGAGGTAACTTATAATTGTTTGGTGATGGATGTTTAGGTTCACGATTTGAAGATTGAGAATAAGAAGGATATCATATTAACATCTCCACTCTCTCTAGAAGGGATGACATCGGATACCGATTACAAGGCTCCCAATACTCTTCAATTGATTTTAAGTCTATTCAACAACATTAGACCTGGAGCTGATCTTACTCGTTTCAATGTAAGGTTTTTTTTTAATTTTTTTAATTTTTTTTTCTTACCTACTAATAAATAATACGCCACATACAAAATTAGTCATTTTAAGGGAACGAATCAGTAAAAATAATGTCATAACTTTCTTCTAAACACATATTTTGAGATCTTCCCCACACCGAAATAGTCTTTCTTAAGAATTACTCGTACATTGTTAGTTAGTTGCTAATCAAATCCAAAAATGTGAATTAAATTATGTTTTTGCTATAATTCATTAATAAAAGTATGATATATATATATATATATATATATATTTCAATGTGTATAATTTCAGCTACCTCCCTTGTTTAATCTTCCAAAATCACAACTACAATGCTATGGAGAATTAGTCTATTGTGTAAACATGGACATGCTTAGAAAATGCACGACCGGAGAGAATGCTGTTGATCGGATGATCTCCGTTGTTGCTTGGAATCTCTCGACTGTTCGTATGCCGGTGTTTGGAGTTGCCCCGTTCAACCCCATTCTTGGCGAAACTCACCATGCGTCTAGAGGCACCTTCAACATCCTAGCTGAACAAGTACGTACGTTCGTAACGTACAAGTAATTTAATTAAATCTTTTGTAGTACATATATAAATTAAAAACTAAATTTAGAGTTGATGGTGAATTCACGTACCTTATAACTTTGAGATCACATGTTCAAGCCCCATTAACTACAAAATAATTGGGAGTAGGGGGATTCCCTTACCTCCCCCTCTATTCTTAAGCATTGACTTGCAGAGTTAAACCGGCTAAATTTGTGAAAAGTGCCGGTTCAGAAGGGGTCTTCATAACCTTTAAAAAAAATGTTATAATTTGTATAATTTTAAACACTAGTATCATCTTTTTTGGCTCCTTATTTGTAGATTTCTCATCACCCGCCAGTAACCGCAATGCATGGAACAGACGAGGCTAACAATATTGAGCTCATTTGGTGCCAACATGCTGTTCCTAAATTCTATGGTATTCTAATTACTTCTTTAATTTGCTAGGGTGCATTTTAAATTCCTTAAGAATCACTCAACTAATCTAAGAGATTTATATAATTACTTACCTATTGATTAGTTGTTGATTGTTTATTTTGAACCAAACTAAACTGTTAGATCGAGCATGTTCGATATCTTATCCAATTTCTAGTTTTTAGTTTGATAAAACTGAAATTGATTTACATTTTGGATTTTAGATTATTTCTCAAAATTATTAATTGTGCAAATTAAAGTACAAAACTATTGTAGTAGTACAAGTGGTTTCCATGTTTTTTGACTTTGGGAAATGCATCGATATATCATCTCTCACTGCACAGACGTGTGGATGCTAACTAGCTTAGTTAGTTAAAGTTTTGAGGGTGATACCCAAGACTTGATGAGTTTGTTCTCTATTTAATTATCTTTAGTTTTAATCGATTTTGTTCCTCTTTTAATACATAGGAACCGTCATAGAAGGAGTGATACATGGAAAAAGGAGGCTAAATCTCTTAGAAAAGGGAGAAAGTTATGTGATGAATTCTCCAATACTACAATATAGGTTATTACCAAAACCAGGTGCTTCTTGGGTAGGAAATGTCAAGATTAAGTGCCAAGAAACAGGACTTGAAGCTGAGCTACACTTTAAAAGTGGTTCTTTTTTAGGCTTTGGAGGGGACAATGGGGCTATCAAAGGCAAGATCTTTGATTCGTCCAAGAAGTTATTTGAAATCTATGGCCATTGGGACAGGTACCCGTAACCTATTTGTTCAATTTACGTTATAAAAAGTCAATCCGATATTAGTTATCATATCTATTATTACTTTATCAAAATGAGTATGTGACTATTAAATTCGGATAGAGATGAAAATTTTAAAGTTTTTTTTTTTTTTTCTAATAGTAGTAAAAAATAACTTCTCAATAGTCAATATGAATTAAAAATAATGATATATATTCTTGCTTAACAATAATATATACATTTTTTATTTTTTTTTGCTCCAGGTGTGTTTATATAAAAGATACTACGTATGGAAAAACCAAAGTCCTATACAGTCCAAAAGAGGTTATTTCTGCACTTCCTACCCCAATTCTAAGGGACCATAACGAGGTAGTTGTTTTCTTAGTTTACCTTCAATTTTTGTTGAGAAGGGGATAATTCGTAGGGTGTCATGCCCCCCCCCCCCCCCTTACTACTTCCTCTGTTTTTTAAGTTGCATCACTTTTATTTTCACGAACAATTTTTGGAGTACAGAATGGTAGAAAGAAAAAATAAATGGGTTCCATGTGGTAGGAGAGAGGTAAAGAGAATTTATCAGTTAAATAAATGGGTTCTTCTTTATGAAAGTGATGCAACTAAAAAAACGGAGGAAATAGTTAATTCTTTTTAAGCGATGTATTTTCGCTTTTGCTTATTAGTATAACATTGTAAGGTAAAGAGAACAAGACATTGATAGATGTTGGTCATGTGCAAAGAAATGCTCTAAATATATGTATGTAATACCTTGTTACAATCGATATATGATCCTAATTAATCATAAAAAAAAAAGACATTTTTAGAGAGGGGGGGGGGGGGGGGGAGGACATTTCAGAGGAATTTAGGGCCTATTTTGTTGACTTTATTTTCAGTTATTTTAGGTTTAAGGCCAGTTAAGTTAAGATAAGCTAAGTTCAGAAGAAAAAAAAATTATTAAGTTATGTTGTTATGGTAATCTAGAGGGTACCCAAGTTCAAACTACAACTAAAATGATTTTGATAAGGCCTAATAAGATCATGTAAGTTCATTCTAATGTATACGTCATTTTAAGGGAGTGTGGCAAAGTGAATCAGCAACAGTGTGGGCAGAAGTGAGCAAAGCTATTCTAAGCAAAGATTGGGACAGAGCAAGAGAGGCAAAGAGAGCAGTGGAAGAAAAGGAAAGAGAACTCCTGAAACAAAGAAAAACAAGGGGAGAAGATTGGATTCCTAAGCATTTTGATTTGTCTTACACCCCAGATTCTGGTTGGGATTGCTCCCCTAAGGAAAAGATAGTTCCACCGGCTCCGATCATCTTCCCCATTTAAATTTCTACATTCTATTCCATTCAGTTTGAATTTAATAGTCACATTATACTTGTTTAAAGTTACTATTTAAAGATGACACTGTGAGTCCAAGACAATTAATTTTTTAAGGATTACACGGTATTATATATGTTGACAAATTATCAAACAAATTTGCAAAAATATTGCTTGATTGTATCAAGGCATAGGTCGGAGTGTAAGCTAAGTTTTTACTTGAAAGTTCATTCTTGCTCCTCTATAACTTGATTTATACTATTTAAGTTTTTACTGGCCCGTTCATCTTTCCTATTCAACTTTCATCATTTTATTTCATTAGGTTCGAATTTAATAGTTACGTTACTAGTTTAAATATAAAGGTGACATCGCGATAGGTATTTAATTGAGAACAAAGGATTATACGAAGTATGTATTTGTTTAAAAAAAAAAAAAGATTATATGTATCACGTTGACAAATAATTATGAATCAAATTTATAATTAAATTACTTAGATTTAATTGATATCTGAATTCTGATCCTAGCATCACACTATAGAAGGATTCACTAGAAGAGGCATCGATTGATGCTACTATGATAAGTATAGCATGTTTTGGTAGGGTATGTATAACCATTAATGAAAACAATAATAAATTACAAACGGTAAGTTTTCACTTTATAACAGCAATAACTCAATCTATCAAAGAAGAAAGTCAAGAAACTAATGTAATCCACACATACATTGCCATTTTCCTTCATTCAAATCAAGTTCACAAGTTTGTACCGGTTGGGAGGAGACCAATAATCAGTGAGGATTTTTGTCATATATTTTATGAATTACGAATTACTCCATCCATTTTTACAGTTTGTGATTGAGCGTTAATTGTCTCACAAAAAAGTCAAAATAACCAAAAAAAAAAAAAATGAAATCCTTAAGGAACTAACATGATAATTTAAATAAAACTTATAAATTGACAATTGTAATCCCAAATTTGCCTCATTCGCCCAAAATAATCCCAACTTTCAATTATTTTTTAATAATCCGAACTTTAATACCAATTGCTTCTAATGGTCCCAACCGGTCATCCAACTTGTCTTAACAAGTTATTTAACACGTGTCAGGATGTAATTGGTAAAAAAAAATTTAAAAAAATGAAAATTAAATAAAATTTAATTAATCAACTAAAGACCACCACCACCTCCCTGGCAGCTCTAGCCACCCTCCGGCATCACACTCCCATCGCAGCCAGGGTTCTCCTACCCCATACCCACCTCCCCTGCGCTGGCCGACAATGATGTCGCCTTTCCCCTTACCCCTTGTCGTTGTTCGCCACCCCAAAACCACCGTATCCCCCCGAAATCCCTGAAAAAACCTCCCTCATCGCAAAAACCTCCAATTTCCACCTCGTCCATCCTCAAAACCCTAGCAAATAGGGGTTTCGAGGGTTGGGGGAGGGGCGATGGGCAGTTTAGTCGGTGGGGAAGGATTTTTTTTTAAGGATATTGGGGGAGGGAAAGGGTTTCGTGGTGGGCCTATGGTGGTTTAGGGGGAAGGACGACGACGGGGGCGGGGTAGGGGAGTGGGTCTAGGTGCGCTGTGTGTGACAGGTACTACCAAGATTTATAAAATAAGTTTAGAAAAGTGATAATAATTTCAAATAAATTTTAGATAAGCTAAGTTCACATACCAATTAAAGTTGACTAGTTTAATTAAGCCAAAATTATGCTTTATTTTTCTTTACGTTTAAATTACAAATTAAAGATGTATGTCAAAATAATTGTGAGTACGTTTTTTAAAAAATCTACAATTTCAAGTACACAAAATGAGAAAGTACACTATGTGTGAAATATATTAATTGCAATTAAAATTTAACGCCATAGTATATTAATAGGAAATTGTAAATTACAAGACTTTGCGGAAACGGACCCATACAAACAAATTCCGAACAACCACTATGCCTGCCTGACGTTTCCTCCAAAAAAAAAAAAATATTAATAGGAAATTATCCAGGGTCTTTACAATCAATTATCCTATCTAATTTTGTACTACCTCTTTACTACTTATCAATTCTGTTAGTTACTTGTCAATTGTACGTCCTCGTTGTTCTTTTCTTAATCGAAACATCTATGACAGTCCAAAAGGGCCAAAACAGTCATTAATTATCCAGATGTGACACATAAAATTAAAAAAATAAATAAAAAAATAAAAAATCAAATCCTTGTGTGGACTAGAACATTTTATTAAAAATAGAAATGTAACAAAAATACAATTTCTTTAGAGAATGAATACCCACTTAATAATACATACCTATACTTAATTTTATAAGAGTATTTAATTGTTGATAGTTCATAACTTCATATTGAGATGGATGTAAACAAATCACTTTACTTTAGTTGAAGGGAACACGTTAGATCAATTGAATTGCTACATACGGATTTGGACCCACTTACAAATAAAACAAAAGAGTTCACTTCACAAGATCAGAGGAAGTTCCATCTATAAATCATATGACAATGAAAAAAGTAGCCTCTTAACATTATAAAGTGTTTAACTCTCTATTCTTTTCTCAACATGGGACACTTACATGTGTTGTTTGAGAAATTTATACTTCAACACGACAACACTCCCCTTCACATACTACAACATGGATGGAGTAAATAGCAAGTTCATGAAATATCTAACAACCAACGTATATTCTTCGTGTGTCGTTGAAGTACAACCATTGCATACATGAACTACCTCGCATTCTCAAACCACAAAAGCGGCATAAACATTTAAAACCTTGCTTATTTATTTATTTATTTGTCTCCTCACTCAACACTTCCAACACTTAATAATTTTTCACCCCTAAATTAAAATATCAACTCTTCTCTTCTCTCTTCTTCATCACCTCATCATATCATAATGGTACGCAACTCTCTCTCTCTCTCTCTCTCTCTTTTTATTTTTGTTTATTGAGCTTATAGTTACAAAATATATATATATATATATATATATATATATATATATATATATATATTTAAACTCTTTCTAGATTTGTGTTTTTTTTTTTAATGAACTTTGATGCTTTGTTATTCTTTGTTTGAACCACTTAAATTAAAGGATTTAATTTGCATTATACTTGAACTTCGTATACATTTATAGACATTATGGTTTAGCTCAAAATTTCTTTTACTTTTACATACTCCGTACAAGTATACATTTTGTTTCTCATCTACTGTATGATTACTTAACATACATAGATTATTACTTGGCTTATTATGGAGAATAAGTTTTAAATTACGTAAATCTTTTCCACAATTCCATGCCCTTACCTCATGAGAATATGTGTTAGCCTTACATATATACGGAGTATGTCATTGCTAATAATAAAGGATTGAGGTAGCAGAATAGTGACGTCGTTATTTCTACTTTAGAATTCCAGCCTTTATTCTAAGGTTCCATTCTTTTAATTGCATATGGAAACTTGATCGAGGGAAGATATACTATAACGTCTATTTGTATTGCATTGTTGTACTAATATTAATCTCACAAATTTTGACTAAAACTAGACATTTAGCTCAAATGAATTAATACTCGTATTATATTAGAGGATGACTTTCTTTTAATTTATACATGGTTTTTTCAGCTGAGTGGATTGGAGTGAGTATAATTAACTTCTTGATTGACGTGTTTTAAGAAACGTACTATCTTATTATGAATGCTCTATAGATGTTTTTTTTTAAATAAAGGCTTTTACATTTTATTAACTCAATACATAAATCCAAAGATTAACAAGGTAGCTAGTCTTCGTTCGTACACTTTTTTGAGTTTTTTTCCCTCATTGTGTTACCTCGTATAGTTTCAATTCATAGACAAGGTTATCAACATCAGTAACGTTGGCATTAAACTTTGACAAATAAAAAAAAATGGTAATTAATTAAAATTCACGTGTTTTTTTGTTAAGTTGCCATATGAAGCTGACCGTTTGAAAATAGCCTCTCAAGTCTCAACCACAAAACCTTAAATTTACAACACGTTTTTAATTTTAAATAACAAACTATTAATAGATTTTTCTTTTGGTGTTTGGAAAGCCACAAGCTCACAAGGTCAAGTGATCATTGATGAGAATCCGTCTCAAGGTCTTCTGAAACTGAAAGATCTCTTGACACTGAAAGGGGGCCTCTAACCAATTGAGCTAATTCCTCATTTTCACAAACTATTAATAGATAGATATAATATTAAAAAACTTTTTACATTATAATGGCTGAAAACATATAATCTGTGTGTATATAGTTCCTCACTTCCTCCATTCTTTTTTACTTGTAATTGTAATATTTGGGTTTTCATATTTGTCAATGCACGTTTTATACAATTAATGCTTCTAATTTATTTTAGAAAGAATTATAAAAAATTTATATTTTGAAAGTATATATTCAGGCGAATCTAACTCCACCTTACTTAACTATAAGTTTTCATTAACATATAAATCACAAAATATGGTCAAGAAATAAATTTGTGTGGATAATGTAGAACTCCATACGTGATTAATTTAGAAAAAGAAAAAAGGAAGTATATAAATTAAATAATAAATAATATTATTAAGAAACACAAACTATCAAGTAAAATACAGTTCTTATCCCTGCAAATAAAGAGGGCTAAGGTGGAAAACTTAATTTATACTAGATTAGTACTCGTGCGATGCACGATTTGAGGGTTTTTGAAAAGAGAAAATTCATTAATATGTTTTTGATTAATTGATGTTCACACTTATATTTCTTTTTAAGAATTATTTTTTCCAATCTTGAATTTCGAAAGACAAAAATAGGGAAAAAAAATGATGATGTCATAAGCAAATTAGAGGGAAATTTTTTAATGATAAAATGACATGTGTACACAGGTTATAGTTATAGATTATTCACAAATTTTGACCATAAATTCCCATTAATCAATAGCAGATAATATAATCATGTATGGTTTTGTTAGATTCATTTCATTGTATATTTTTATAATTTTTACGCTTATGAAAATAGAGTTACATAAACGTTTTTTTAATTTTATTTATTTATTTTTATTTTTTTTTACCACCAAGAAAAAACATGAAATTGTTTTTTTACCACCAAACTTTTAAAAGTTTTATTTTACAACCAACTAAAAATCAAAAAGTTATTTTTCACCACCAGCCGAGGAACCATTAAATTCAACGATTTTTAAAAAAATTATTCGATATTCATGCCAAAAACATGTTCTTTAGAGGTTTTGGGGGTCATTTTGGACCTTTGGGTCCGATTTGAGGTCAAAATTGACTAAAAATTATTGAAAATATATCGTTTTGTGTGGATCACGCTAACCGAGGTACTTTTAATAGGCAAAATGAGGTATTTACGATAATTTTTAGTTGCCTCCTAACAAATGGAAAGAAACATACTAATTTGAAACTTTAAAAAAATATGTGTATATAAAAAAAAAAAAAAAAAAAAAAAAAAAAAAAAAAAAAAAAAAAAAAAAAAGAGGAATTACATCATTACCTATTTTAAACGTTGTTTTTGGGTATGTCTCTTTCCATTTGTTAGGAGGCAACTATAATTATTTAGGTTTTTTTTTCCACCTTATTTTTGCAAAAAAAAAAAAAAAAAAAAAAAAGTTAATAATTTGGAACAATTAAATGTAGGTAAAATTTACATAACTAAAATTGGCTAAACAGAACGCATCCATAGTACTTAATGTTGCCATGTCGGCCGTCAGGTACACTTATAAAGACCACGTTGCACACGGCAGCCATTTGGCTGACCATGCATGTCGGAGTAATTAACAGCACTCAATGTTATCTGTTTTACTCCGTTCTAGGTTGCTTAGCTTTTGCGCATTTAACATTACCATCTAGAATCAAACAAATTTTACTATTCAATGCATTAATGATTGTTAGGTAGCGAGTAAGTCATAATACATCACCGTTAGATGTAAGTAAAATTACATAACAACCTTTTATACCAGTGAAAGTATTAATAGTACTACTGAGATGTTTTATTAAGTACTACTAAGGGTCTGTTCTCTTCAACTTATTTTCATTTCAGTTCACTTTAGTTCTTAATTTCCTTCACTCATAAAATATTCAGTTTAATTCAGCTCCAATAAATTCAGTTCAGTTCAGTCAATCAGAACAGGCCCTAAGAGTGTCTTTTATACTACTGTAATTATATAAAGTACCACTGAGAATGTTCAGTAATACTATATTACCTCTCAGTAGTACTCTCGAAATGTCATTATTTACAAAATTGTCATTGTTATGTATTTCCTTGTGCATAACTGTGAGGCCCTGAAAAGCACTGATTAGGTAACCAGCTTGAATTTTAATTGTAAGTTAGCGTGGAAGCAACCTTAAATCTCCACGAGAACTCAATCTCCTTTTCAAAACACGTGTATTTATCTTATTTTTCCATTATCACTGGAGAAGTGATATTTAGTATGGAGAAAAATTTAGAAAATAAATATTATATTCATTTCTTATTATTTGGAATAAAAGGTTGTTATTTATAAGACATAAATATTACTTTGTAGTAACTAATTAATAAAAAAACAGATGTAGTAATTAATAAATTTGGAGGCATTTTGAGTAATCATGAGAATGAACATAGATTTTCTTACCGAATAATGGGGCTTCTATGTAATTGTATAACCTTAAAAAAAAAAATTTGCAACGTAAAATTACAGAGAGGTCTTATATACGGATTAACTTATTATTGTTTGGTGATGGATGTTTAGGTCCACGAATTGAAGATTGAGAACAAGAAGGATATCATATTAACATCTCCACTCTCTCTAGAAGGGACGTCGGATACCGATTACAAGGCTCCCAATATTCTTCAATTATTTTTCAGTCTATTCAAGAACATTAGACCTGAAACTGATCTTACTCGTTTCAATGTAAGATTTTTTTACTTACCTACTACATTAATAAATAATACGCCACTTAGAAATTGGTCATTTTAAGGGGACGAATCAGTAAAAATAATGTCATGATTGTCTTCCAAAGTTCTAAACCTATACTTTGAGATCTTCCCTACATTGAAAGAGTTTTTCTTAATAATTACTCGTACATTGTTTAGTTAGTTGCGAATTGTTAATATTCAATGTACGGAAATCAAATCCAAAAAAAATTGAATTAAATTATGTTTTTACTCTAATTCATTAATAAATTAGGAAATTTTACTGTGTATATTTTCAGCTACCTCCCTTGTTTAATCTTCCAAAATCACAACTGCAATGCTATGGAGAATTAGTCTATTGTGTAAACACGGACATGCTTAGGAAATGCACGACCGGAGAGAATGCTGTTGATCGGATGATCTCCGTTGTTGCTTGGAATCTCTCGACTGTTCGTATGTGGGTGTTTGGGGTTGCCCCATTCAACCCCATTCTTGGCGAAACTCATCATGCGTCTAGAGGCACCTTCAACATCCTAGCTGAACAAGTACGTACTTATGTTTGTAACATACGAGTAATTTAATTCAATCTTTTGTAGTACATATAAAAATAGGAAGAAAAAAACGCTTTAGTATTCTCAATTATGGTCGATCTACCTCTAATAATCTCAAGTAAGGTTTATAATCTAATAATCCTAACTATACTATGTATTTGCCTCTAATAGTTCCAACCGGTGAACACCATGTCAAAGACTTGTTATAACAGGTTTCCATCACATATGTCAACACTTGATTGGTCCAAAATTAGAAAAATAAAAAAAACTGAAGTTAAAAAAAAAAGCCGGCAGCAACCCCACCACCACCAGAGGGTACCCCAGTCGGAGGCCAGAGCACCTACCCGGTACCGGCGGTACCCTCCTAAACCAGAGCCCCACCAATCACCACCCTGCTTCGCCTTCGCCTTCACCTGCACAATATATAATAACAAGAGCCCGACCCTCTCTCAATGCCGCACAAATTTCGGCCACCAAATCAACTCCACCGTCACAGCCACACCAAAAACGCACCAAAATTGTAGCCAATGATTCCGGCCACCACCAATTGCCACCGTACCTTCTCGCCACAATTGCAACGCCACCCTCAACAATCAACAACAACTCGCAAGAAACCCTTGACTAGAGTTTGACGCGCGCTTGGAAATTCAGGGATTGAGAAGGTCGAACGGCGAGTTTCGGAGGTGGGAAGAGAGGGTCGACCATTTTCGGGAAATTAGGGAGGTGGGAGGTGGCCGGCCGACCGGTTTTTGATGGGCTGGGGTTAGCTTATGGTTTCACAGGGAAGGAAAGGGGGTGGCTGGGAACGATTTTTTTCTAATACTACACCAATCAGGTGCTGACACATAACTTTTACGGAGTAAAAAACATTTTTATTTTTATTATTTTTTTTTTACATTAACAACAGGTTACCATTTATTGGGACTATTGGAGGCAAAATAAACTCATACTTAGAATTATTAGATTATAAATCTTAATTGGGATTATTTGAATTAAATCGCCAATAGTTAAAATTATTAAAGTGTATTTTTTTATAAAATAAAATATGTTATATTTCCATTCATGTTATTTTAAACATCAATTATACCATATTTAATTTTCTGGCTCGTTGTTTGTAGGTTTCTCATCACCCGCCAGTAACCGCAATGCATGGAACAGACGAGGCTAACAATATTGAGCTCATTTGGTGCCAACATGCTGTTCCTAAATTCTATGGTATTCTAATTACTCTTTTAATTTGCTAGGGTGCATTTTAAATTCCCTAGAATCACTCAACTAACCTAAGAGATTTATATAATTACTTCCTACTAATTAGTTGATATAATTTCTTACCGAGTATTCAATTTCTAGTTTTTAGTTTGATAAAATTAATTTACATTTTGGGTGTTAGATTTCTCAAAATTAATTGTGCAAAAGTAAAAATTATTGTCGTAGTACATGTGATTTTCACACATAGATGTATGAATGCTAATTAGCTTAATTAGTTAAAGTTTTAGTGTGGTACTACTAATAGTATAATAGTTACGAAACTTACCCTTTCTAAAAGATTTCTATAGCCATTATAAAGTAGCTTAGTTGCAAGATTACTATTACGAAATTACGAATTCAATATCCGTAAATTTAATCATTATACATGATTGATAAAAAAACAAAAAAACAAAAAAAAATGCATTACACATGATTTTGTTCTCTAATTAAATATATTTGGTTTTAATCAATTTTCTTCCTCTTTAATATAGGAACTGTCATAGATGCAGTGATCCATGGAAAGAGGAGGCTAAATCTACTAGAAAAGGGAGAAAGTTATGTGATGAACTCTCCAATGCTACAATATAGGTTCTTACCAAAACCAGGTGCTTCTTGGGTGGGAAATGTAAAGATTAAGTGCCAAGAAACAGGTCTTGAAGCTGAGCTACACTTTAATAGTGGTTCTTTTTTAGGCTTTGGAGGAAGCAATGGGTCTATCAAAGGCAAGATCTTTGATTCGTCCAAGAAGTTATTTGAAATCTATGGCCATTGGGATAGGTACCACCCGTAAGCTATTTGTTCAATTTACGTTATAAAAACTCTATCCGACATTAGTTATCACATTATTACTCTATCAAAATGAATATGTGATATTTAAATTCAAACAAGGTTAAATTTTTTAAGTTTTTTGTAGTAAAAAATAACTTTTCAGTAGTCAATATAAATTAGAAAATACGCTATATATTCTTGCTTATCAGTAATATAAACATCAATTTTTTTTTTTTTTTTTTTTTTTTTTTTTGGGTTTCAGGTGTGTTTATATAAAAGATACTACGGATGGGAAAACCAAAGTCCTATACAATCCAAAAGAGGTCATTTCTGCACTTCCTACCCCAATTCTAAGGGACCATAATGAGGTACGTAGTTGTAAAGTTTACCTCCTATTTTTGTTGAGAGGGGGACAAATTCATATGGTGTCATGCCTTCCCCTCTCCTCCCCCTCCCTCCCTCCCTCCCTCTTTCTTTAATACTTTCTCTGTTTTTTTTAGTTGCATTACTTTTGTTTTCACAAAATTTTAGACAATTTTCAGAGTAAAGAGTGGTAGAAAGAAAAAATAAATGGATGTCATCTTGTAGGAGAGAGATACAGAGAATTTATTAGTTACAAGAAAAGTGATGTAAATAATTTAAAACTTCCTTTTTAAAAAAGTGGTGCAACTAAAAAAATGGAGGAAGTAATTCTTTTCAAGCCATGTATTTTCGCTTTTGCTTATTAGTATAAGACTATAAGTTAGAGAGAAGAAGACCTTGATAGATGCTGGTCATGTATGTGCAAAGAAAGGCTCTAAATATATGTATGTAATACTCTGTAACAATTGATACATAATCCTAGTTAATCAAGAAAAAGACATTTTTAAGGGGGGAAAAATACTTCAGAGGAACTTGGGGCCTATATATTATGTAGACTTTATTTTCAGTTATTTTAGGTTTAATAAGTTCAGATAAAACAAAGTAAGTTAAAATAAGATAAGATCAGGGAAAATAAGTTATGATAATTTAAAGGGTACCCAAGTTCAAACTACAACTAAAAATATATAGTTTTAATAAGGCCTAATAAGTTTATCTAAGTTCATTTAAATATATAAAATAAGATAAGTTTATATAAATGAAAATCAGGTAAATAAATCACACCATTACATACTGTTGAACTTTTGATATAGTGATAACAATTATAAAATACTTTAACAACTAAACTAGCTCGGTTGTAATGACCTGATGTACTTATTCTAATGATTATCCATGTATACATCATTTTAAGGGAGTGTGGCAAAGTGAATCAGCAACAGTGTGGGCAGAAGTGAGCAAAGCTATTCTAAGCAAAGATTGGGACAAAGCAAGAGAGGCAAAGAGAGCAGTGGAAGAAAAGGAAAGAGAACTCCTGAAACGAAGGAAATCAAGGGGAGAAGATTGGATTCCTAAGCATTTTGATTTGTCTTACACCCCAGATTCAGGTTGGGATTGCTACCCTAAGGAAAAGATAGTTCCACCGGCTCCGATCATCTTCCCTATTTAAACTTTCCCTATTTAACTGTTACATTACTAGTTTTATTTATGAATAAATAAAGGTGATGACCATTACTAAATTCAGAAAAAAGGATTCTACAAAACATGTTAATGAATTGCTTCTTCTGTTCTTTTTTTACTTGACCTAGTTTGACTTTTGCACTATTTATACGCTCAATTTTGGCCTTATTTTGTGATCTATACTTAGAGGTGATTAATAATGGTTTGAAGCGCTTGCCCGATCGATCCGGTCTAGCTTGAAAAAAGTGCAGGTTTGGACAAGGCTAAAAGTGCATTTTAAGTTCAAAATTCGAGTTTGGCCCCAAAAAAACTCAATCAAGAAACCCATTTTGGCCCAATAAACCCAGCACTATTTTACATTTGTGTTTAGGCACAAGATTTTATGCATTGTTTTGTGAACATGAAAAATAATCATAAATAGTTAAATTACTTTACTATCCTTACTCCAAACCCCTAGAAGAGTAGAAGTGAAAGTAAATTAAAAAATGAGTTGAGTTTACCTATATTTTCCGTTTCCTTTCATTACTTGCACCACAATATAGAAAAGATACAAATGACGACACATGGATATAGACGAGTTCCAAACACCATCCAATGCATAAGCCTCTGGAAAATGTCTATATAGGTTGGCATGAGAAGAAGAGAACCAAATGTAGCCAAGGACAACCTGCCGGGAAGTAAATATAATCACTTAATTAATAAAGTTGCAACTAAAATTATTAATAAAACTTCCGGCAAGTCATCCTTGGCTGCATTTCACTCTCTATACTTCTTCATGCCATAGTATAATAATTATACTCCTATATTAACCATATTATATGTTTTTGTGTGATGTTATGAATTGAGCAATGTATGCCTATTTATAGTAGAGCAAAGGTAAGTACATGGCTAATATTATAGACTATATTAAAAATATGACATACATATTCTTATCTTATCGAATTTATGACCACTAAGATTTGCTAAAAGTGGCATATTCCCGAAATAACAAATTTTGTAGATGTGACAAGTTCGTTGTGGTTGCAAAGTAAACGGAAATGATGGACAAAATAAGGAATAACACATGCCATTGCCCACATGCAAAAGTAAGATATCAAATCTAATGTATTTTGTCATTTATATCCCATGCACTTTTATCACAACCCTTTAATTATACATAATTTGTTACAATTGTATTTTAAATTAAACTAGTTTTATGCACTGTGCGATGTCCAATTGTTTATCAAATTTTAAAATTAAACTTTTTATTTAATATTATTAAAAATAAATTCTATCAAGTTTTATGCACCGTGTGATGTCCAGTATTGAGAGTTTTTTTTGAATAAAATTATAATTTAATTTGTACATATATTAATATTTTACCGAAATAAAACTCTAAACTAACAATTTTATCCTAAAATTCTATCCAAATTTTATTGAAAATAAAATTTTTAAAATAACAATTTTTATCTTATAAAGTCTATATAAATCTATCCAATTTTTTTATTAAACAAATAAATCATATGTGTCAAAATAATCTTTATACATCACCTATGTGGCGCGACACTTCAAGTTGGGACGCCAAGTGTCGCTATCTCGTGGCCTGACTAAGAGTTTAACTTTATATATTAGTTATATATATTATTATTGATAAAATAAAATGCATAATGACTCTATGTTTGGTAATGATAAAAAGGAGCTTGAGATGTTAGTTGAAACTGATAAAGTGTAAACCACGTTTTTTTTTTATAGAACTTGTGTGATTAATGTGAGTAGTGCAAAATGTTAAAATATATAAATTAAATAGGGGGAGTGTTGTTTTAGTAGTCATCAGGATACACAAATATACAGTAGTGTTTCTACCACATACAATATGCATGTATAATAAGTTGGCCAATCCATACTCAAAAAATGGGCAAATACAGAAAATTTTAAATTCCATAATTGCATATATACTAGACCAATCAATAATGGTAACCCAGACCATACCGATAAAATAGGTCCAAAACACAGACCAAGCCAGTTGTAGATGACAATTAATATTACAGGGAAAATAGAAGGTGAAAAAAACAATAATAAAAGTAATTATTTAATGCCTTTTTAAATATTCTAATGTAAAAAAATATTCCAATATAAAAAAAGTCAAATTAGAAAAATATTCTCAACTTATTGAAGAGAAAAATGAATCATCTTAGAGTTCCTATTCTAAATTTTTAAATATAAACTAGTCACACAATAAGAAATACGTATCCAACAAATTATAATATAAGAAGCTGCATAAGTTCCATCCTAAAATCATGTGACAATATGAATAGTAAACCATGCAATTTATTAACTAATCACCTTTCTACCACTCCTCCTATGTGGGCAATTATTCTTCACACAAATGTGTTACACTCGTACACCCAACATGAACACATAGGTGTCAATCAAAAGATCCATAAAAAGGCAATGCATGTTATGTTTAACAATTGGTTGAAATCCATCCTTGCATTATTAATTTGTCTATTTCAACATAAAATTGGTTGAAATTCAATCAAAACTAAACTTTAACAAAGGACTTTTAATGCTAGATTAAGAAATATGTATGGCCAGGTATTATTAGACGGTTGGCATTGGAGGGCTCTTATGGCAACACAAGAATAATGGAATAAATAGAAGTAAGAGGTAGAAATGCAATGCAATCATATTTGAAAATGATGCTTAGCATATGTCATTATCCTTGGACCAGAGCACTTTGTTTATTACTCATCTTCAAAGCATCAAAATGATAAGGTAAAAAGTTAGATGTGGATTGGACCTAATCTATATGGATTGACTCTAATGGTTTGAAAAGGACTAGCATTAGCTAGCCTAGTTCATGGCACATTATCTCTTATACATTTACGCTTTAAAGTGTGATCACACAAGCTATGTGAACTGTACTTTTATGCGCGTATACATGTGTCAATCGTATGTTTTAACTCTATCATTGTGCATACAACTGGTTGTGAAGTGAATGTGTGATACGTGTGACTCGTAGGGTTAACCTGTTTTATTTTCCCATAAGTTTCTATACTTTTATTAAGTATTTACATGTAACAAGTTTATGTGGCTGTGCACGCTACATATGGACTGTATATGCATGTATATATGTGTTAGTTGTATGTTATAATACTCTATCATTGTGCATACAACTAGTTGTAAGGTGAATGCGTGATAAGTGTGACTCGTAGGTTAACATGTTTTATTTTCCACAAGTTTCTATATTTTAAATTTTTTTTATTAAGTATTCATATGTAACGAGTCAAGTTCATACTTTCAACGACAGTTTGAGATGAACGAATGGTTGGATACATGGAACAAATATATTTATGGACGGGGCGAGTTTCTTTGAAAAATAATTTCTTAGCCCCATCCACTCTTTACTAAAATCAACAGTTAATCACAATATGAGAAATCAAGGATGGATGTAGCAGCATCAATCTGAACTTGCTCCTTCAAATTTACATGTTAGAATTGTTCCCCTGGCTAACTTGCCCAAAAAAGGGGCTACCTAAAAAAGACAACCAAATTTTCAACTTTTTATAGAAAATTAAGGTTGAATGTCATAGCTCCCACACCCATCAAAAAAAAAAAATTAAAAAAAAAAAAAAAAAAAAACGAAATGAAAATAACCCCAATTTTACTCTACACAACACACTTTGTACTATTCAGTTACAATTTCTGTAAGCCCTCCAAAAGCAGGTCCAATATGACCCTGTGGACCACTGCAACACTCCTTCCTGAAGCTCTTGCAACATGCCCCAACCTCCCTCTTTCTCAAACTGCTACACACATGCTTGGCAACTGCGTTAGCATGGCATGATCCATGTGACAAAACACGGTGATGGTGGTGATGATGATGTGCTACATGAACATCATGGGATTTCGAGCAATGTTCATGTTTCGATTCCATATGCTTGCTTCGCAGCACATCATTAACAGAATTGCACTGTACAGGACTTATCTCATTTGTGTCTAGGCATTTCACTTTGTTTGTCTCATCATTGACTTCACAACACGAACTCTTCTGTTCAAAATGATGATGTTCATTTACCCCCAAATGATGATGCTTCTCAGAATCCAAGTGATCATGTTTGATACATGAACCAGCCTGACTTTCAAGCAAGTCAAGGCAATGATCGTCATCAGAACATACATTCCCTTCACAAGTACTAGAGCTATGTGGGTCGTTGGACTCACACTCTGATGCGCATTCAGGGGAATGACAGTGTTTCTCATGTGTTTCATGAGCGTCTGCAGAATGACAGTGTGAATCATGTGTGTCATGAGCATCTGCAGAATGACAGTGTGTATCATGTTTGTCATGAGCATCTGCATGACAATGCGGTTGATCAGTTGAATGACAGTGTTTATCATGTGACGCATGACAATGCGGTTGATCAGTTGGTTGACAGCATTCAGATACATGTGCTCCGACAATTGGATTCACATAACTAACACTGGAATGGGATTTACTGCTGGTAGTCTGACATGCAGGCGCACAACTCTCTGAAGAACATTTAGCAGATTCACACGACTCAGGATTAGTCGTCTGACAAGGTTTAGCTAAGTGACTCTGAGAAGAACAATTTTCTGGCCCACAAGACTTGGTTTCAACTGATTGACAAGGAGTAGTCGAGTGACTCTGAGAAGAACATCTTGCAGGGCCACATGACTTAGTATTAGCTGTCTGACAAGGAGTAGCCGAGTGACTCTGAGAAGAACATTTTGCAGGACCACATGACATGGTATTAGTCGTCAGACAAGGAGTAGCCGAGTGACTCTGAGAGGAACATTTTGAGGACCCACATGACTTAGGTTTAGCCGTGTGACAAGGAGTAGCCGAGCAATGAGGCACTGCAGTTTTGGAGCAACACTGCTGACTTGTCTTAGAATGATGGTGTTCTGTCTTATGAGAATGACACAATGAGAACATTCCAAAGCACCGGCTACTGCCATGTGCATGGCCTGATCCCCGTAGGAGAAGCATGCTGTTAAAGATCACAACCAAGCATGTCGCAACATCAGCTAGAACTGCCAGCCAGACGAGTGGATGGCCTGCAATGGCAAAAGCAATGACTCCAGCCTTGGTAATGATAGAGATAAATATGTTTTCAATCACTTTTCTGCGGGTTTTTCTAGCTAGCTTAATAGCTTTCGGTATTTTCCTAATGTCATTTGACATGAGAATCACATGCCCTGTCTCAGTTGCCAATGCTGAGCCTGAAACTCCCATTGAGATACCCACATCTGCAGTGGCTAATGCAGGAGCGTCATTAACACCATCGCCTACCATAGCTGTGGGTCCGTCTTTCTTGTAGTCCTTTATAATTCTTGCCTTGTCCTCAGGCAGAAGGTCTGCATGAACTGCATCTAAAGTTTTTCCAAGCTGCAATAATCATAGAAACCTCTAGTCAGAAAGTTCTATTCATATCTTCATGCTATAAAAGAAATACTCTTACAGTCCCTTTCAAAGCACTAGAGTAAATAGGCTAGAAAAGGCTAAACTTGGCAAAAGTGTCTATAAAGGGTTTAAATCAATTACTATGAAAGTGAGGTCCAGAAATAAACCTGCTCTTGTGCACGCATTGCTGTAGACCGGGTATCTCCAGTGAGCAAAGCAGTCTTTATGCCCATTGATTTCAACTCTCTGATCGCTTCAGCAGCCCCTGATCGACAATCATCTGAGAGACTGAAAGTCCCAATAAGAACTCCTCCAGAGTAAACATAACCACAAGTTCGTGCTTCCTTTATACTATCATCACCATGAACAATATTTGAAGCTAACATTTGGTTATACAAAGAAGATTTTAGTCAGAAAGTTCGTAAGGAATTTTACAAAAAGATGTGATTAGAAACAATACCATATAGTAGAAGCTGCTTACCTACTGTACAATTGGCCCTTCGGCCTAGCTTCTGGTTTCCAATGTAGATTTCCCTTCCATCAATCTTCCCGAAAACCCCTTCTCCTGGAAAATTCTGAAAGTCTTCCACATTTTCAGGCTTCGGTTCAATGCCTTGAGGTCGCCCATAATCAGCAAGCACAGCTGCTATAGGATGGCTGGACTTGCTTTCGATACTTGACACCCTTCAACAATTAATAATTCATCAAATTATATTGTGATCTAAAAGCTCCATATTCTGTAAAAGAAATACCTATATTCTTTCATGCAAAAACTAACAAACTATATGAGGACGAGGGGTGATAAATACATGTCAAAGATCGGCAAAAGCTATAAAACACCTACCAGTATACTAGAGTTGTCAGAGTAACATCATCAGCAAGTGAACGGAAGTCTGTCAAGGTGAATTCACCCCTTGTTATAGTTCCAGTCTTATCGAAGGCAATGTGTTTAATTTTGGCAAGAATTTCAAGGTAATCTCCCCCTTTTATCAGAAGCCCTGAAGTAGCTGCTCTTGAAAGTGCACAAAAAGTTGCAACTGGTGTCGAAAGGATAAGTCCACAAGGACATGCACTTACTAAAACTACCAGTGATAAGTAAAACCAATGCTTCTTGTCATGAAGTTTCATTGCAACAGGAACTACTGCTATACCAGCTGATATTAAAACAACAGCTGCAATGCATAGCCAAAAAAAAAAACACACTGAAATCATGCTCATTTAAAAGTATATTGGTCCGAAATAAAAGAACCTAATCAATTTTGACAGCAATTTCACTCGTCATTCTGATGTTTACAGTAAGGTTATGTCTCTTCAACTTATGGAAATTAATTATTAGCTAAATTCAGTTTTGATCCCATAAAATAGTAAACACATGTGACAAACAAGCTGATGAATTAGCCAAAAAAAATTAAAATTAAAAAAGAGCACTTTATGCAGTATCAATAGTTTTTGGTATCAGTTTTCCTCAGCAAACATAAGTTCAGTTCCGTAAAAATCAGCATATAACATCAGAAAAGCAGGATTAACAAACCTGGTGTATAATACTTTGCACATCTATCAATTAGCCTCTGAACACTAGATTTATTGTTTTGAGCTTCTTCTACTAGCTTTGCCATTTTTGCAACTGCACAATCCTCGGCTAAGGCAGTTGTTTTTACGCTGACATAACCTATTATTTTAATTTGAAATGTTATCAACAGAAATAATATGTACTCATAAATGTAATTAATTACTTAATATAAAGTGAAGAGATCCTAGACTATAAGACTAGGGAAGGAACTTACCATTTACATTTACAGTTCCTGCCCAAACTGTAGAATCCTTTTGCTTGGGAACAGGATATGATTCCCCAGTCAAAGTCTTTTCATCGACTTCACAAGTTCCTTCCACAACTACTCCATCGATTGGTATAAGTTCGCCCGACTTAACAGCCAGAACAGTATTCAGCTTAACATCTTTCACGTTCACAACTTCTCCTGTTTCTGCTATAGTTGCTTGTTGAGGTGTCATGCTCAAAAGTGATGACATAACCGCGGTTGCCTGAGACACGCAAGGAGGGGAGGAAAAACACATTATTATTGAACTCAGCTCATAAGTGCATGAGGTTGACTTAGCGTGTTCATACCAATATTTAATAAGGAAATTTGTAGCCAAGAAAGCATAGCAATTAAAAGCATCATTTTTTCACAAAATATATATATAAAAAGGCGCTTTTGTGTAGAAAATTTAGCTCACAAACTCTTATTATTGATGCTTATTTAAGCCTTTTATGTACTCCTCTTTCGTATCTAATTTGGCTAAATTTGAAAACGACAACATTCATGGCCTATAAAAGACAGGGAATACGCAAAATGAAAACACAACAGAAACAATTACTGAGCAGGAAATGATAAGAGTAGAGTAGAAACCTTTTGACTAGCCCTTGATTCAAGCCATTCCGCGATGGTGAAAAGAAAAACTATAGTGCCAGCTTCTGTATAATCTCTCATCACAAGTGTGCCTACCACTGCCAAAGATCATGTTTAACATTACGTTAAAGTTAAAGAGAAAATACCAGTAAATCACTAACGCCAAATCAGAAAAATTGCACAATATTACTTCTCAGCCACTTGAATAAGTCTGCATTCACTGATCACCAACATTCTCAATTTCATTTGAAAAATGATCATAACTTAAGAGGACAATAACAGAATAAAACAAAAGCAAACCACTCTGCAATTTAAAGTGCCCCGGGAACTAAGAAGAAGTACTAGGGTGATAGTGAACTGAATGTGGTACTGTTTACTACAGCGCGATTTGCCATCCTATATTCCTACTGTCAACAAGTGATCAGCTCATACAAGTTGTGCAGTATAACATGAATTTCTATGTCAACCAAACGACTACTTAGTTGTTCGTATGAACTAATATAAAATATCACTATACAATCGAGGAGGAACATGCATGTTTTCTCAGCTTTTGCAAGCTTGACAGACCTAGTAACCATGTATTACACTAGTGATCCACAAGCAGTAACAACTAGCGACATCAGGTAACAATGTAACAGATAATAAAAATAGAATATCTCGACATTTGACAGTACCTGCTATGAGCATAAGAATGTTGACATCGAGGGTAAAATTTTTTATTGCAATTACACCCCTCATGAGAATAGGCCAAACTCCAACAGCAACCGCTGCAACTGCCAGCCATTGGAAAGGGTGGTATACGTACTTCAAAAATGACAGTGAGAGGAACAGTCCTGAAGCAATAACATAAGGGCTAGGCCATTTCCCCCTGTAGCTCGTTTTCCCGATTACTCTCACGTTTGCTTCTAGCCGAGCTTGATTCAAAGCCTTCACTGTTGTAAGAAATGTACATAAGTATTATTTTAGAAAACCACTAGGTATTTAAAACTACTTTCTAAGAAATGAGAATGTTTCAAAACTCAAGAGATAGCTTGTACTTGGAAAGCATACATTTTTCAAGCATACGAGTGCATATCATTAATCAATAATTATTATACATCATTAAGTAAAAATATAAAGAATTGTTATCTTGACAGCATATGCTGAGACGAATTTAACAAGATCTTCACATTAAAAAAAAAAAAAATGTTTTTCCATACTATAAAGTAGCAAATAAAGTACTTCGTATTACACTATTATGAATGATTTTTGTGTAAAAATTAAAAAGGTACAACTAAAAAAATTCATTACATGTTCGTTCTTGCATGTATGACTTCTCCCATAGCACTATCATGTTCTTTAATTACTACTTGACACTCCTTAGCCGGTACTCGTGTATAATGTTTGATGTTTAAAGAGCCACAATGGCCAAATGACGTACAACAAACAAGATTCGATCCAAGTACCATCTCCCAAGGGCCCGAAATTTTAACCAACTACGGAGTAAATGAAACAGGGGTAGTAATAATTGTTCGGGACCATGCAATTATATCAATATTATCCATCTATTATATTATTAAAACGCAAAGGGACAAAATGCTACTGCCATGTGCTACATCATCGCTATGTATCACCCTTACGTGTCATCACTCTTAAACGCTTCATATGTGCAACTTTCGTATTTAATTTTCCCCTATATTATACAAGTAACTTTTAAGTAATTACACAGTAAACTACAATTTAATTTGTAAGAAATAAATCACATACTAATGATTGTTAATTCCTTGGATGATAATACCATTATACCAATTAAGCAAGCAATTATACAAAGTAATATTTACAAGTATACTACACATCTCTTTTTCTATTCCCTTATATTTTTTAGGAAAATTTGTCAGAAACAACCTTTTAAAGTGTCCACTTTATTTAAAACAACCTTTTAAAATTTTTTTTGCAATTTCAGACCACATTATAAAATTTTTTTATCAAAGACAACCAAATGTTACTTTTCGGCGTTGACTCTATTTTTCCCGATGTTGACCACGAGTGTGCGAGTCACGTGACCTCCTATATTGCTTAATACACCCCTTTTCCCCTCCAATTAACTCCTATTAAAACCCCTGCTTCTGTTTCATCCCTCTTTTTGTACGAGTGAATGGAGGGAAAATTGGTGTATTAAGCAATATACGAGGTCATGTGCGTTGCACACTAATGGTCAACATCGGGAAAAATAGAGTCAACGCCGGAAAGTAGCATTTGGTTGTCTTTGATAAAAAAATTTTATAATGTGGTCTGAAGTTGCAAAAAAAAATTTAAAAGGTTGTTTTTAGTAAAGTGGACACTTTAAAAGGTTGTTTCTGACAAATTTTCCTATTTTTTAAATTTTATTTTAAACTTGAGGTAATATTTTCAAAATATTATTTAAACTTAAAATAAATTTTTCATAATTTTGTATTTAAACAAAACACGAAATATCGCTCGAGTCACAAACTAGTTTTACATGAAAATGTGAGATTTAAACACATTAATTTGTCCTATTGAACTGGGTAGTGCGAAGCTAGTCAGGCAGTCATTCGAAAACATGACAAATTAATGCCCTCCTTTTTAGCTTAATGGAGTCTGTCACGCATCTTCCACATTAACTTTTCTAAGTTGTGAAAAAGTAGTTAACACTAGTAATGGATTAACGATGTATTATTGCTACTTTATCTATAATTATTATTGGTTATTACTGTATTAATTTCTTAATCGTTCTTTAATTGTATATTTTTTTTATTGTTACCATTATTGATATCATTATTAATTTCTTATATGGTGGTCCAAATAAATGTTACACCATTAAGAATTAAAAGGTTTTATTTTAGGGGTTCTTATCGAACCAAATTGACACTCTGAATCTTAAGTTCTTACCATTAATTGAAATACGATGATTAGCATTTATTCCTCAAAAAATAAAAAAAATAAAAATAAAAATACGATGATTAGCATTAAATACGTATAGTACTAGTATCATATTGAATATTTGTTACCTTTGGACTTTTACACTATTCTAGTATTCTTAGAGCTGTCAATTCGGGTAAACGGGTCGGGTTTGAGTCAGGTTAGTGTGAGTCGGGTCATCTAGGGCCGGGTCAATACGGGTTAATGTCATAATATATGCGGGTCGGGTTTGGGTTGGGTCATGCTTGAGTCGGGTCACGTCGGGTCATACATCTTATCGGGTTTGGGTCGGGTCTAGATCGGGTTACATTCGGGTCGGGTGAAAAATAGGTCGGGTTAAATTCAGGTCTTTACGGGTTTAAACGAGTTAGGGTCGTTCTCGAGTTTGAGTCGGGTTCGATTCAAGTCAATTATTTACGGGTTATAATCAGGTCGGGTCATTCTCGGGTTCAAGTCGGGTTCGGTTCAAGTCAATAATTTGCGGGTTATAATCAAGTCGGGTCATTCTCGGGTTCGAGTCGGCATCGGTTCAAGCCAATAATTTGCGGGTTGTAATCTCTTTTTGGATTATTTTTTTAGTAAAACAAGATTAAGAAATAAAGTGTGTTTAATTTTTAGTAATTTTAGTGTTTCTTGATTTCTATAACCATTTCTTTTCAATTTTAGTTATTTCATATGGCACAATTCCCATCTTGAATTTAATTCATAGAAAACCGTATGTTTCATTTCTCAATTGTTTTGTCCTTGAAATTCGTCCCTAAAAACTTGTTGTGAAACTAACCTCTTAAAATTCAAAGTGAAATATCGAAGGAATAGAGTTAGGATTCAATTTCCATTTCAATACCAACATGAGATAACGACCTATACATATTGATTCAATAACAAGTCGGGTTGAATTTAGGTCGGGTCAATAACAAGTCGGGTTGATTCGGGTCGGGTTTGTAACAGGTCGAGTTGAAATTCGAGTCGGGTTTGTAGCAGGTCGGGTTAAATTCGAGTCGCGTTAGGAACAGGTCGGGTTGAATTCGGGTTTTAACGGGTTAAAACGTGTTTGGATAAATTTCGATTCAGGTCGGGTTCGGTTCAGGTCAATAATTTACGGGTTATATTCGAGTCGGGTCGTCTCTAGGTCGATTAATATTCGGGTTTGGATCTCAAATATTCGGGTCAACTCGGGTTTAGGGTTGTTTTCAGGTCGGGTTTGGGTCACCATTTTTTTCGGGTTCAGACGGGTCGGTTAATAAGTCGGGTTGGGGTCGGTATTTCGGGTCGAATCAGCTTTTGACAGCTATAAGTATTCTCAAGTTAATTTGTTACTCCATATAATGAATATTTAGAAAAATATACAAAATGAATTACTCCGTATGAAAATTCTTTTAGGGCAATTTTCTATAGATTTTTAGCCTAATTTTCAGCAACAATTATATCCCCATTTAATGCATGAAATGCATGATGATAAAGGAATATTTTAACAATAACCCACTGATTAACAAGATCATGAGACTATAATAAGTAAAACCTCCTGAATTTTTTAAAAATCAAGGTTAGCTAGAAGCAACCTCTAGTATTAAATCTCAACTACCAACATTATTAATTAAATGAATGTGAAAGAGGTGTTGTACACTACGGAGTACTACACTTGTACTACTCGTCGAATATCAATAGCAAAGGATAACTTTTTTTTTTTTGAATTTTTTTGAAGGGAACGTTAGCAAGATATTTATTTCAAATCAAGCTCTACTAAAGTTAACAGGCTAGCAAACTAGCAAAGTATACCTATTACTACTAACTCAAACTTGGTCTATTAGTAAAGATTGCACTCCGTATTTCACAACTTTGAGGTTACATATACAAACTTACAAAGTAGATTTTGGAACTTTATATACTTTCTTCATTTTACTTGTCTCAATCAACCATTTATGAAGATTTTTGTGGGTATAACAAATATCACATGTATTCATGTTATTTTGCTTCACGCAGTGCAAGAGAATAGGTCGTATTTTTCGTGTCATACATGCATGGGTTGGAAAACGTGACAACAAATAAAATCTACCCCCTCAAAAAAAAAAAAAAAAAAAAAAAAAAAAAAAAAAAACCTTAAATGATTATGTCACGTGCTCAAAGCCATTAATATCATGCTTGATTTTATTTCGTTTTGGACAAAGAGTACGATTTCCATGTGTTTTATTTTCAATTTCATATTAATTTTAACAAAGCAAAATTTTTATAAAAAGAAAAACTACGAAATTAAAGGTTTACCTATGAGAAATTCATGAAAAAAATTAAAAAAAAAAAAGAGTCACAACATCGGTGTCACGAAAATACAAAACTTTGAATAGTGACCTAATTTAACATGATAAACGCTGTGTGATTTAGTGACAAAGGGAATAATTTAGCACGCAAATGCAAATATGATGAATCAATAATGACTACAAAATGATAACAATTAACAAATAGAGCATTTAAACCTGAAAAATCTCTGCATCACATCAAGTTTGTTTTCAACATGTCCAAATTATAAAATAAAAATGGGTTTCTTTTTCTTTTTTGGCCTAACCCCCATTTTTGCTGCTTTTCAAAAGGAAAAGACTAGAAAGATAAGGAAGGGTGGTCAAACAATTTTCTCTTTTTTCCCAAAGAAAAAAGCGGTGCACAAGAATGACACATTATTGTTGGCTGTTTTTTGCCATAAGTTAACATTGATTTTATTTCCTTTTCAATTTGATTCTCAAAAAAATTTATTGGAGAGTGTTTTTTTTTTTTCTTTTTTTTTTGCGAATGAACTGCAAGAGCAATACAAATTACAAATAGCGGGGGATTTGACATCGAGGCAAAATTTTTTTTTTTGAAACCTGATTTTGTTATGTTTTACAGCTAACTAAGACGTCGCGTCTTGTGTGACACCCTCTTGTTACGAACTTATGTGGCTAGTGGCGGACATTGCTTAACACGTTACCATAAAGTTGATCGTATTTTACGATTTATATACAAGATAAACATTAGCATGCAAAATCTTGTTCGATTCAGCAATTAAATCTCCTTTAGAATATGTTAAAGCGTATAAATTTAACCTTTTTTTTTTTTTTTGAAACCATATAAATTTAACTTTGTAACAAGCTTTTAGAAAAAATAATTCAAAAAAAAATCTTTATAACTTTTTTAAATAGCCGAAATGATTATTATTGTGAGACTGTATGATTGTCTGTATCATACATATTCTTACACATTACAGTAACAATTTGTAAAGAGGAAAAATGACAAAACAAATTAATGAGAACAGCTACTAAAAAGATCATCAAATAACATTACTCTTTCTTGTTACGTAACAAGTGTCCATTTTCTCATTTCTCAATTATAAATATTTCAATCTACCCCATCTACCCCAAAACTCGAGTTGAATTCTACTCGACTCGACTCATTAACACCCCTAATTCACACATTGACGTTTACAAAAAGAAGAGATACATAGAGATAGAGAGTGAACATACCAATTTGATGTTGAGATATAAGGAGGGTATCATGCACAACAATGACAGTTCTAGAAGGAACAATCACTGAAACCTCAACTACTCCTTCAAGTGGTTTCAGTATTTTCTCTATTAATGGAACTTCTGATGAACAGCATAATCCCAACACATCAAAATAGCTTTTTTCTATATAACTTCCTTTTTTTTCTTTGTTTACATCACTTTTTTCTCCTCCCTTTGAAGATTTATCCATTCTTTGCTGCTACAACAAGTTTATTTTGTATCTTTTTTTTTTTAAGCCTGCACAACAAAAAAAAAAAAAATGACATGTTAACCACATAAATTCATAGAATTTTCTTCTTTTTTTTGTTGGGGTAGGAAATCACATGGAATTTTTTTTTTTAAAGGTGATTTATTGCATACACTTTAAAAGATATCTGTAAGGAATATGTGCCCGACATACAATGAATGTCAGCTAACTTAGCTGGTTAAGGTGTTGGAAGGTTATACCCAAAACCCAAGATCAAATTTCGAGAAGAGAAATGGCATTTGAGTTTCAAAACCCCATGTGAAAAAAGAAAAACCCAACAAGAAGAAAGGGAAGGAGATCAAAGCAATAAAGAACAAGGAGAAGAAGAAAAACTAACCAAACTATGAATTAAAATAAGAAGGATGAGAATCATATAATATGAATGTATTTATAAAGAGGTGTGAATTAACGAGGAGAGAAGAAGATGGAAAAAAAACAGAGGAAAGCAAGGGACGTTTATAAAAAGGCATAAGAAATGTGAGATGGCAAAAGGCGAAACATTTTGCAAAAGCTATGCGTCATTTAAACAACAATTGGGTCCCTCCACATTAGCGGTTACTACATGTTAGTTTTATATGAAATCAATTACATAAAATAAAAAAAGAATAATATTTAAAATATAACATTAAATTATAAAAACTGTTCATAATTACTTTTGCTTAACTTAAATTTTTTGATTTTTTTTTAGAAAGTATTAGTTATAATTGCAAAATTTATGGGTAGAATTTCCTTACTTAGAGTCATGTCATCAATCAACAATCAATTAATTTAACCAATTAGAATTTAATATGTATAAAATAGGAAATCAAAACTAAGTTAAAAATAGAATATATTCAATATGAGTATATCTTTTTAAAACGCCTAAAATAATATTACGTATATGGCCAATATGGGACTAACATTATGAAACGGAGGGTGGACCAAAATATTACTTCATTTCATACACATTGGAAAAATAGTTATATACAACTAATACAAGTAATTAATTAAAGTTGCTTTATACTTTCCCTGTCCTTTTTTTTCGTATTTTTTTTGGCACTAGATGTGATTTAGATTATTTCGAATTATGTTATTAGAATGTGAAATTTGTATAAAATTTTTCTGATTGATAAAGATATGAGAAGGTAAGAGCATCGAGAACAATGATATATTATGTGGACCCAATCCAAAACAAGAGTATGAAGTTTAATGAAGAAACATGCATATTGTGAATTTGTGACAAGTAAAAAGTTTATTGGGGGGACAAAGGGATTATTTCCTTAATTGTATGATATCTTCTCCAATTACTTACTAGTCAATAAATGCTATCTTTACTTTTATAGTGTTTTTAATGCAATTATTTTACCCAAAGTTTGAGTGTGAGGGAAAGTTGAAGTGGTTAGAGCTCGCCTCTCGGTTTCAGGAGATTCTGGATTGATTCTCATCACCCATTCTTGTGGCTCTCTAAACAACAAAAAAAAATTACTCAAAGTTTCATGTGACTAACCACACCATATGATCGAGGTTACTTAGTCAAAGATTACTCAATCGGTCAAGGGTTACTCGATCGATTAGGGATTATTCAGTCGATCAAATGCTACACAGTCAGTGTTTTTGTGTGTGTTAACCGACCACACGACGTGACCAACCATATAAAAAATGCACTAATTATTTTATCATCAAAAGATTTAACTATGTTTTACTCCATATTATAGATTATACGGAGTATAAATTTTGTATATTCAAATTAAACAATAACATCTTTTTTAGGCCAGGTAAAGTTATCATTCATTATTATCAAGGGGATCTGATAAATTTCTTCAACTGCATGTCCATGCATTATCTTAAACCTGATATTAGGATAGATTAATTGACGTATTTGCACACATATTGATGCATCAGATTGACCTTAGTTATATAATTAATTCATGATATTTTATACTTCATATTAAAGGAAAATTTGTTAGAAAGGTACTTATATGTTTTTTTTTTTTTTTTTTACGAAAAAGGACTTTACATGTTTAAAATGGTGAAAAGGTTCTTATAAGTCACTTTTATTGTGAAGAGGGATCTTGACATCGGAATATAGCCATTGACTTTACTTTTCCGGTGTTGACCATCACGCACATAGCACGTGATGTTTTAAAAAGGCCATTTCGTTCATTTTTTCCCCACATTTTCATGTTCTCTCTCTTTCTATCCCCAAATTTTGTCTCAAAATTCCTTCTCTTTCCTCAAAATCATGGGAAAAAAGAAGGAAAAGACATTTTTTTTAAACATCATGTGCATTTCACGTGATGGTCAATGTCGGAAAGGTGAAGTTAGCAGTGATATTCCGATGTCAAGATCCCTCCTCACAACAAAAGTAACTTATAAGCACCTTTTTCACCACTTTGAACATATAAGGTCATTTTTCACAAAAAAGTAAACATATAAATACCTTTTAGGCAAATTTATCTATCAAAAATCTATAATCAAGGTTTTTTTTAAATAGTAAAAAAAAGTTAAATGTGTCAATAATTATATAACGAAGATAAAATTATTATAACCAAGTTCTACCCTTCTATCTACTACTTCGTATTTATTTTATTATTATAATTGTTACTCGTATTACTATTTTTTAACCCAAACTAATATTAATCGGTCCGGGAATAAAATTAAGGATTATGGGAGGAAGAAAATGGAGTCCAGCTAAGAAATCAACTGAGTGGTGCTTACATTGTGTACTTGCACCTTATGGTTTGGTAGTGGTTTTGATTCCATTTTTACATCATTTATTTTAGATTTTGGTGTTAGCTAATTAAGAGATTTATTCATGTCCACTTTCTTAATCAAACAATTCTTCTATCTCATTTAAGTTGTCATCTTCATTCCTTATAAAGAAACTAGTACATTCTCCATTAATTTGTTCCTTCATGTTGTACTAACCTTAGTAATAAAGGGTGTTTGATTGAGAGATACTTCATAATACCATTATACTTTATCTGTTTATTTATTATCGCAACATTTACCTTATTAATAAAAAGTTTAACAAGCTAAGTATTGCAATATACAAATATCTATTTATGAAAACAAGTATCTCCTTTTAATTTAAAAAATACTCCATATACCTTTTTTTTAGGAAAAATTGGCAAATTAATCCCAATTTTGGATTATTTTTAAACAATCCGAACTTTAAGGCCCTATTATGGTTAACTGGACTAATTGGAACTGAACTGAATTGAATTGATTAGAGCTGAACTGAACTAAATTAAAGTGAACTGATTGGAGCTGAATTGAATTGAATAGAGTTAAAATGAATTGTTTATGAGAGAAGGAAATTAAATTAGGAGCTGACTGAACTGAACTGATTAGAGTTGAACTAAACTGTTAGCGTATTATGGGTTAAAAAAATTATTTAAAATTAAAAAAAAAAACAAAAAAATCCCACAACCAACACCCACTCAACCTTACCGGTCGGCCACCACCATTTGAGAAGCCCTCAATCAAGCCCCAGCCCAGATTTGCCTGCCCCCAACCCCGCTAGCGCCCAGCTCAGAAACGTGCTCAACGGAAACCCGAAACCCACTACATACCCAATGAACCACCACCAAAAACGTGTTCAACGGTAACCTGAAATCCCTCAAAAAAACCTCCCCTATCACATTAAACCCCCAAATTGGCCCACCTCCACTTGCGACTAGAGGTTCCGAGAGTGGAAGTGGGCCGATTTGGGGGTTTAATGCGGTGGGGGTGGGTTTTTTTTGGGTTTTGGGTTGCGGTATGGGTGGTTTGGTGGTTCAAGGGAGGGGCGTCGTTGGCGCCTAAGCAGGAGAGGAATGTCTAGGCGACGGCGGGGATGGAGGTTCCGGGAGGGGGTCATGGCTAGGTGGTGGAGAGGGTGGTTGTGAATGAGAGTTTTCGGTAGCTAGGTGTTTTTTTTTTATAAAGTTTTTTTATTAATTAAATAGCGACACGTTTCACCTTAACTTGTTATTTTTTCAGTTAATTAAATAGCGACACATTTCACCTTAATTTGTTATAATAGGTTAAGTAACTGGTTGGGATCATTTGGAGTGAATGACCCTCAAAGTTCAAATTATTTAAAATAATCTAAAGTTGGGATTATTTTGAACAAACAGGCAAAAACTGAGATTATTTTTATCATTTTTTTTTTCATATACAATCACGTAAACTAACGTATAATTTAATTTAACACAACGGATTATGTATGATACATTGGCGATTGCCACTTTCCTCTTATCTACAATATTACAAGTATGTTAATTATTGGTGTTGCATTTAGTGAAACTAGAGATATACTGCGTTATATTATCATTAATGAAGCAGAGTAGTAAGATCGCTCCACACACCATACCTTTGTAGTCTATGGATCAACTTTTACGGGGCTCATTTATCTCCCCTTAAATTTAGGTAATTCCCCATATTCTAACCTTATCGATTCAAATACGAAATAGATAGATCTTTCTTTCGTGTCAAATAAATCCATCTAACCTGAATAAAATCAAAAAGATAAACAAAAAACTTTTATGCCATTTGCTCTTACAATTTCATATATACATATGTTATTGATATAAATTTTAGAATAATTGAAATGAGCAAACTAATATAAGAGATTTCATCGCAAAATTGATTGATATCAAGATGATTGACTCCTTAAATCTACAAATGATTATTTTTGTTCAGTTTTTTTTAAGTGTTGGACAAATTACATATGAATAACAAACAAATAAGTTACTCTGTAAGATATATATACATATGAAGAATACTTATATATGCTTTTATTTCAAAGAACAAGAGTTATGGGGTTGTTTGGCAATCGGCGGTTGGCTGTTGGCTTGTTTGACTAGCTGGAAGTATTAACTGTATGGGTTGGCTTTTTAAGTTATTGTTTAAGTCGGCTGTTTACAAAAGTGTTTCGTAAAATTATTAATGGTTGTTAGCTGTTTATTAGTGATAAAGTGGGCAAACAAGCCAAAAGCCAATAGAAAAAACTACTCTTATTAACTTTTGGCTTTTGGCGGAAAAGCTAGCTTAAAAGCCAACAAAAAAGCCAACTACCAAACATATTTTTTGGCTGTTTGACCAAACTAAAAAGCCAAAAGTTAGGCAAAAAGCCAATTGCCAAACACCCCCTATATAGAAACATTTGTTCACTTATTTTTATGAAAATAACTTATCCTAATATTATTAGTATTGTTGGATTGTACTTTCCTAATTATTTAATTCGAGTTAGTAGTCTAAAATCCCTACAATTAGAGGAACGAAGGTAACATTTAAAATTTATCTCTAGCTAGAGGAGATCGAGTGTATCTAGTACAAATTTGGTGATCGATCTCTCCAAGAAGATTTCAAGTAGTCCAAGTTTGAAAACATGAAAATGTTTGATATTGCCTTATTAGTTTTAATTTAATTAAGGAATTTCTGCTCATGATAATTTTTTTTTTTTTTTTTAGAAAACGTTAGGCATGCATTTAAGAAAGACAGATAGATAATACGGTAGCCCACCTTATGGCAAGATAGGATACTCATGGTCGTTCGGACTAATGTTCTAATTGATCTTGAAGTTTGCAAGAAAGGCAGCGCCACCTTAAACAAAAATTCCTAGATAGAAAAAGAAGGAGAGGTGATCATGAGAGGCTGCCCCTTTCACTTTACTATTACCCCAACGAATTATATCTTGGTAATTACGTGATATATCAGCTCACCTTTATTAATATGCTAATTAATTAAGTATCATTAAAGCTTCCCCCTCTCAAAAATCAAAGTTCACCCTATAGCTAATTGATAAGTATACACCTAAATAGTTTACACATATATTAAATTTTTTAAAACCAGGCTTATAACCTAAGCATGCATATCACTTACTTTATACCATATATTATAAAAAAATAATTAGTATATATCATGTTATAGATATGTACGTGTTTTGTATTTTTAAAAAAAGGGGATGGAAATGTGAATATAATTAAGAATGCATACATGACAATGCAACATGAGTACGCAAAACCAATTTATGTGTCGAATTATCATTTGTTGCACTTGTGTACATATTAATCTTTTTGTTTGCTCTAGTAATAGAGACAAATTCCGAATACTAATATTATTCATTAATTAATATAAGAGAATTATATAAATGTGAAATCTTATTAGTTTTATTTCAATGTGTACTAATTAAAAAATAATACTCCTTATTTTCTAAGAATAATTTTTTGACAGAGTATAGCTGACTTAAGAAAAATAAACCGAAAACGGATACTATATTTCAAAAATGAAGGTTGATACATATATAATGATACATAAAGAGGATGATAATCACGTGAAGCACATTTTATTTGAGCATATTTATATACTTGTATAACTTCAATTCAAAAGAAAATGACATGCATATATTCTCTTTTTAAAATTTGTTAGGCATATTGCCTTCATGCAATGATTTTGAATTCATAATATTACTAAGTAAAGCTAACTACTTACCACAACGAATAATCACGTCGTATTATATGTGGACTAATTAAAGTGAGCATATAATTAGGTAAAAGAATAATTCCCTAATTATGTTTCTCTTTCTTATTAGTGCACCATCTTTAACTAATTATGGATTGCTATCCGATTATACGTTGTATTCCATGATACCTTGTTGTTCTTATATTATGTCGTTAGGTAAGAATTGAGATTCAAAAAGTCATTAAAATTGCAAAAACTATATCCTTGCACTTTAGTATTGGTTCTTTTTACTTGATTATTATGATGTTAATGTTATCACCATTTCCCTTTCACATGGACTTTTCTAATAATACTTTAATTACCCTTATTAGCCTACAACATTACGGATTAGGTCGTTATTAATTTAATTGTACTACTATTACAATATTAATCCAAAACGAAGATAAATGGGGAAAAAAAAAATTGTATTTAACTATTCTAAATTGAATGGGAAATCAAATTTGTGCGTGATTGCTCAACTCAATCATAAACATTCCTCCTTCCAATGTGGGACAAAACACCCATTACCAAAAACATCATTGTTAGAAGACTATTCCAAACTCTCATCTACTATCTTCTGAATAATTAATTTGAGCTCTTTGCTATCAAACTTAGCTTTATTCCCTTCATTTGACATAAGTAAATCGATTCAATGTGTGGGAAAATAGGTGGAAAAGCTAGATACACCAATATGATGATTTGTACGGTATATATATCAATATACCTAGCTAATAGATCGTTAATAATCATATATAAAAAATTATGTGTTTATTATAGGTTACATAAAAACATATGAGTAGCATTTTTATACTCCAAAGCACCGTCGTACCATGGAAATAATATAAATCATATACAAGTATATGCTAAGAAAAGTAGAAAACTACATATACCAATTCTTGAGCGTTCCAATGTCATGAGTCTGTGTACAGCATGAGGCCTCGCATTAGGGTCCTTTCACCACGGCTAGACCTTAGTCCTTAGCTTGCATGCATGGCGCGGAATAGCATATCATAAGGTATTGCTACGTAACGTGAGAGAGAGTTCGTTTATGAGCCACATACAAGTACATTACACACACATTGGGTTCCTAAATCCTAAGTTATATTATACTTCCTTACTCCGTATTATTTTCTATATAAACTTGTTGGAAGGTCTGCTATTGGATGAGAGAGGTCTCTCATGAATAAATACACAAGTCGATTAAGTAAAGTTATCTTAAAATTATATGACAATAGTAGTAATAAGGACTAATAACCCACAAACTAATTACCCTCCTACCGATTCAATCATGTCGGTTATACTTCAATTCGATACATATAAAATATAATTTATATTCTTGGATGCTTTACAAAGGGATTTTCTTATTGGGCTAGGTCATTTCGGGGCAAGCAAATCACATGTTATAGACACAAAGGACGTACTTATAATGTTGCCCTTTCACAATTCCATCAAATATAATGTTACTAGGTTAGAACCCGTACGATGCACGGTTTATATAAAGCCTATTTTTAATTTGTATATTTTAAAAATAAATCGCTATTATACATGAATATAAATAAGAATGACGTATATTTTGTAATTTTAAAATTTTTTATTTTAATCAAAATTATGATATAGTATCTATTCAACGTTGTCTAATTCATAATTCAATGTAGGAGGCCATTTATTAGTGTATTATTTAAAATTGTTTCAATTTCCTACGATAAATTGATAGGTTTTAGTTGTAATGTAGAAGATTCCAATATTTAAATTTAAAAATGTTAAATATGATAGCTCTACAAAAAAAAAAAAAAAAAAAAAAAAAAAAAAAAAGATGACATCATCATTGCATTTAGGTGGGAAATTTTTTATTGAGAAAGCGACACGTGGACAATGGTGACGTCAACAACTTCTGTTTTAGTAATAGTTAATAGATTAGGAAAATTTTTAGTTGAATAAACTCAATAAGAAATAATGTAACACCAAACTAGTAGTAGTGGCATTACATACATCAACAAAATTATATGGTTATCTTTATGACATGCTCATTGATCATAGTAACTTTAGCTATCACGCACCTAAAATACCATGCATGCGTCCTAGCACACTATCAAAAAAACGTTAAAAAAAACTATTTGAGAAAAGATAATTAAATCTAATTAATTTAAGGATCTTTCATACTACCTTTTACATACACTAGTTTTTTTTCCCTCTTTTTTATCCACCTTTATCCATCTAAATGGATTATAATGATCTCACTAGTCATTTTAAAATATTTATTTTTCAACTAAGAAAGTCACTAATAACTTTGGATTAATTTAGTAAGATTTCTTAGCTTTTTGGTTGTTAATTGCTTAACTTATCAATAAACCCTTAAAATAGTATCAATTTCGTGTTGAACATTTTTAAAGCTTGCTCCGGTGCATGATTATCACTTCACAAAAGCAAAACTTTTCTGTATCTTTTGTGCCTTTGTGGTGATGGAGGCTTCAATTCGTTAATTACGTAAGTGTAATATAATACTTTGAAATGCCAATTTAAGTCTACACTTTACCTTAGATTAAAGCATAGCAAAAGGCATACATGATACATACAAAGATTAATGTATGCTTAGATAAGGTAAGGTCCCACTCTGTAGAAGTGAGCGAGCTGAGGGTAATGCAAAAATCTCCAACCGTGTAATGTTAAATTTCTACCAATATAGAATTCGGAACAGTTAGGTTTTGTTCTATTCATCTTATTTTTGTTTATAAGTCTTTAATTGTTAATCTAGTTATCACTAATTGTTAGTAAGTTCAAATAATTAGAAACATAAGTTCAGATAAGGTATGATAAGAATTACTCAAGTTCAATTTACAATTGAAACATAATTGTTAATAAGTTTAGATAAGTAAAGGTAAGTTCAAAGAAGTTTATAAGATATCGATCAGATAAGTTATGAGAAGATAAGACAAGTTCATATCAATAAAAAGCAAGTGGATTGTTCCTTAGGGTTTAATCTATTCACCTTATTCTTTTTATTTATAGTATTATTTTTTGATAACACGATATTATACACGATTTATATGTTATATTTGATCATATTTTGTTGTGTTTTCTTCATTCTCCTAATCTTTTAGAGCTATTATTCTTCCTATTTCGATACTGCTTTTCTGGGTTTGTTTGTTTTTGTTTTTGTAGGAATAGGGCTCGATTTGCTTGGAATTTGTTTTGGTTGCGAGATATTTCTTCATATGGAGTGTTTCTAGCATCCAAGAAGCATCATAACAGCCTACTTACAACTTGGTTGTGGCGTGAAACCTACCGGCCACAACCTGGTTATGGGCGTTTATTATTGGAGCAAAGGAGAGTTGAAGACAGGCTACTCCATAGCCTGGTTGTGGCGGTTTCTTCCATGCCACAACCCACATGTGGCAGCTCGTTTTGGCAGCGTTTAGGAGTCCTATTAAGATAGAAATACCTAGTTTTATGCTAAGATATAAATAGGTTTTAGATAGTCTTTTATCTATCACTTTTTACATACATTATTTTAGAGTTTTTGGATATTACGTTCTTCCATATTATTTTCTAGGGTTTTGCTTTCAAGATTGAAGATTTCTTAATTAATTCCAAGTATTGATTTCTTCTCTCAATTCTCTTATTTTATTATTGTTAATTATGTTTTCTTTATTGAATATCATTCTTGAGTTCATGACTATGTATGAGTAGTTTCTTTATTCCAAGATCTAGCGAAACCCGAATGTGATTAATGCTTGATTTAATTCTTTAAATTCTCTAATGATAATTGCAATTGATATGCTTAATTGATTGTGCTCATGCCAATACTAGATTAGGGATAATTAGTATTGTTATTAATCCATTGTTTTAATCGCAACGGGAGTTGGGTTTTGACGGGTTTGAATAAATCAATTAAGGGTTTGAAGTTCATCACGGGAGTAGTTGAATGGATGATTAGGAAGTTAGAGTATTGTGCTCAAAGTCTTTAATTTACATGATTACACGGAAGTAGGCTTGATTGTGATTAGGGAAGCCATTGATAACTCGGGAGAGACCATTGGTAGTATATAGGGATTACTTTTCCTCATTAATCAATTGAATTATATGTTAGGGGTAGAACGACTATTGCATTAATTGTATTCGTGGTGATGCTTGATCTTGGATGTTTTTAGCATTGATTTATCATTTTACTTAGATTTAATCGGTTTAATTAGTTCTTTAGTTATTAATTCTCACTACTACTTTGGTTACTCGCTTAGTATTTACTTGAGTCTATTTAATTAGTTGAACCATAGTCTCTTGGGATCCAACCCTTACTTGCCCGTCTACATAGTAGTGGTCTTGTTAGGTTATTTTTGTTAGGTACGCGACACGCCTATCACTTTTTCATGTTAAAATCATGTACGTGGTCAAACCGAATCATAATCGTTTAAATAATGAATCAGACTAGATCATACAAGTATAAATAATTAAATTAAATCACACAAACAAATCATATTATTATTAGACCATAGCAGAGTAGAAAATTAAACCTAGATTCGACAATTTAATTTGGATCAAGATTTTCCTCTATACTCGAGAAATCCATTAGGTAAAGGAAACAAGGAAAAAAAATAGGCCCCTCGTGTCTAGAAATCTTGTGGCCATTTAAATCCAAGAAGTCATGCCATGCAAGAATCAATCTTTATTTATGTGACATGCCTATCTTCCACAATGTAATTGGTGGCTATACCACTCAAGAATAATATTTTATTGGTTCATGACATGAAACCATGAAATTTCTTTTTCCCACCCCACTCAATCATGCCCATCCTACAAAATGTACAAGTAGCACTGTCAAAACGATTTGACAATTCGGTTTTGGCTCAGTTTAAAACCAGTTTGGTTTGAAATCGAATCAGTTTAAAATCGGTTCAAGTGACTTGCATGTCGGTTTTGGTTCGGTTTAAATTATTATTGATTCGATTCGGTTTCGATTTATTCTTGAACAGTTATAATTCGGTCGGCTTGTAAACGGTTTGAGCAGTTAACGGTTCGATGCAGACGGGTTACGGTTTGTTAATGGTTCGGTGTAAACGGCTTTTATCTTAGTTCAAATGGTTTGGTTCTTTTTCAGTTCGATTTTATTTCAGTTTGGTTTAGAACTAGTTCGATTTGTTAACGAAATCGATCCTTATATACGTTTGAATATTATTAGGATCAGTTTGGTATCGGGTTTACTAAAATATGATTAGAACCGGTTTTTAATTTCAAAAAGTAGTTTAATTTGTATAGTGAAAAAAAAAAGTTAATGATTAACAACTTAACAAATTCGTTCTATCGATAATACATACACGTAACAACTAAGCTCTAACCATCCCACAGTTAAATACTTATTAGTACAAAGTTATGGATTAGTAACATTATTTTGTTTGGATTAATAATTCAAAACAACATTATATGGTGAATGGACAAAAGTCACATAACTATAGAGTACAACAAAACAAGAATTATCTAAAGTCATTTTCTCCATTAGAATAAATATGTGTGCATAATTAGATTTCATTTAAAATTCCTTTTAGCATGATTTTAATCTTAGCTTCCTTTCATAGTAAGCGGTTTGCAAATGGTTTGATTTATAAGCAATTCGGTTCATGAACGGTTTGGTTTATAAACGGTTCAGTTTGTAAAAGGTTTGGTTTATAAACGGTTCGATTTGTACATGGTTCGGTGCAAACGGGTTGCGGTTTGTTAACGGTTTAATTTTTACCCCGGTTCAAACGGTTTCGGGTTAGAAACGCTTCGGTTCTTTTCCGGTTTGGTTTAGAACTAGTTCGATTCTTATAAGGTTTAACTTTATTCGGATCGGTTCGGTTTCGGGTTTACTAAAATATGGTGCGGGTCGATTTTCGGGTTTTAAATCAGATCGGTTGCCAATTGAGTCGGTTGGTTTAATTTCGGGCAGCTCAACAGTTTCGATTTGAAATAAGCATGTAGCTAGTCTCAAATTAATTATTTGCTATTCCTCAAAAAAAAAAAAAAATTTACAAGCTATCATTATAATTTGGACCGTTATATAATCAAATTTCAACAATTTAATTACTCGTTGTTGATTCCTTAGTAGGAATTGCACTATGTGAAAATGAATTTATTTTGTGTTTGATTTTCACAATGCTTCAAATTATTTGTGCCCTTGCGTATCTTTATTTGTTTTTTACTAGGATATACTTGAATATATACTTCCACTTTAATGATACGATTTGTTTCGTGATACTCTAGCGTGGAAGATAACTAAAAGCACATACATGCATTATATATTTATCCGGAATTGATTCGATTTCTTCTTATGCAACACACGAATAAAATTGGGACAACACATACACAGACTATGTTATTATTATGTGCTTTTACTATGTTATGTATGTGTATTTTTTAGAAATATTATATGCTTTTAAAATCATGTTATGCTTCTTATGTTATTATTCATTCTTACTTGTTGTCAACATATACTTTTATTGGAGTAGTTTTATTTATTATCTATAAATAATGTTATGCGCTTTTGTAATAAGCATTTGCTTTTATTGCAAGAACATACTTCGGACTTATTTAGTTCAACTTATTTTTACATATTTCAGAAAAAATAAGTTTAGTGCAGTTTTTTATCGCTAAATATCTTTAATTTCGCAATGAAAAAAATTATGAAAATGACATTAATAAAATACACATTATTACGAATCTAATAAGACCCTACTTGATATATTTTTTTATCGTACACTTAAGGTCAAAGTCAAATCTGACAATTAAAACAGATCAACCAGATCAGATAAGTTCATATAAGCAAAAATAAGGGGAATTAAACAAGTCCTTTGTGTATCATCAACAATACCTGATTACATGCAGGAATAACTGTAATCAGGTGTATGTTCTAATTTCCACAAGTAATCAGGTGTATGTTCTAATTTCCACCATGAGATCCAGTTTCTAATGTAATAGTAAACTATTTTTATGGAAAAAGTGCAAAAATGCAGCGACACATCAAATATTATCTATTGCTTTCAACGAGTTGGAAAAAAATTGATTTATTCTTTAGGTCTCCACTAGCTATGAAATCAATTCAACAACTCTTTATTATGTTATTTTGGAAAGGTAATTATCATGTGTATATGATACGCAAAGATAAGTTTATGTTGATTAATTTACCGTTGGACCGTACCATATAATAAATCCCTAATAATGAAAACTTTGCATTTTAGGAAATCTTTTCACTTTGGGTAAAAAAAGATTTGGCAAAGCTAAAAGTGGTAGCAAATTGAATCCACATCAGCCATAAGCTTTTCATCTTGTCTAACAAACCCTACTTCAATGTTTTCATCTTGTCTAGCCTAATTGAATGTTGTACTAAGTTAGCTCATAATGTTGTCACTTATTATACATTCGTGCACATGAAGTTGAATGCATGCATAGTCTCATATTCGAATTGATCGAAATTATCTCACAATACCTTTTAGTTATTCAATGTAAGAAAAGTTCATTCTAAGAATTACTTTGAGCTTAGGTGAAAGACATTGTATATGTTGTTCTCTTAGGTGCGCAAATTGTGCATCTGTTAAACATTAAGGCTAAAACTAAAGAATATAAAGACTTGCTCGAGTGAACATAAACCTAGAAAAACATAAGAGCTATAACTATATAAGATGATGTTATCTTGTTATGTTCACTGGATTTTATGTTTTTGTCTTTTAGTCTTTGTTCTTTGGTTTCATGCATACTTCTCCACCATCCAATTATTGCTCTTAGGTAGTGAACCTTCATGTGTTATACAACAATGGGATCATTATTCTTGATTGTTGGTCGATGTTCACTGAAATACTACCTCAAAAACATTGACCTTAATCCCCTGATAAACTGGTAAGCGAGTTGTTCCAAACTAATAAGAGGTATTCGATTCAAGTGATAAAAATGTTAAAACAAAAGGTGAAAGAATCTGGTTTCGATAAAAGAAAGAGTTTGTTGTCGGCTTTAATCCAAATGTGTTGGATTTTAATAGGATATGGATTAGTGAGTGAGTGTAACACCCTAGAAATTCCTTTCCTTCAAAATACCTGTTTTGCTCTTTTTAAAACTCAAAATAGGAAAATCTAAGATATTACCGCTACCGTGAAAACGGCTAAGGCAATTATCAAAGACACACAGCGGAAGACTATCTTTAAAAACATTCAAAACAAGTCAACTTAAAAAGTCAACCAAACGAAAGTAAAGTCAAAACAAAGTAAAACGAAGTCAATCTACAACTTGGAACCATTGTAGGCCCTTATCAAAACCGAACAATACCAAAACCTTTACGTTAGTCTCACAAGTATAAATAAATATACAATATTCAAAGCAATAAAACACATCATAATCTTATAGAAACTAAGCATGATTCGCTCTTCACTCATGCCCTTCATGAATATGTTTCACCACTTGAAAAACTTCTCTTTACTTGTCCCCACTACTCGCCATTAAAAATGAGTCGTTGTAGGGCCAAGATAAAGACAAGGCCAAACAAACACACAAACACACAATCAGCAATGCTGAGTACATAAGCGTAAATAAAACACACTAACATGCTTTCACCCTATCATCACACGACTTACCTTGTTGCACCTGTTTACAAGCATACAACATACTCAATGACCAACTAATACATAACTAATTTATTACTTAGCTTGATTACGCATCGAACGGGTTTCCCCCTAACCTGCCCCAATAAAGGGGTACTAACACGGGAGCTAACCGTGCCAATATAAAAGAACCACTCGTAAGTGGCGGAATTCCTGTGCATAATAAAATGGAAAGTACAGCGTCCTATACCCCCAGTAAAAGTTATGGTTAAATATAAAACCCCATAACTCCCCCATATGTTCATACTCAGGGTATATACGTTCCAAGAGTTTTGGTGCGTAATCTCTTTCACTTTACGTTATTTACATATTATTAGATTTGGTAATGACTCTCAAACCATAATACAATCAATCATAATAATTATTCAAACAATCAAACATACCAATTTAATTCTTGAATAATCAGTGACCACATAGTCTTTAAATTTTGAACCCTTTTTATTCTACCTCAATGTCAAAGAAACCTTAAACGCATAATGCGCCACAATCCTATCCCTCGGTGTTAGAAACACCTTAAGTGCACGAAGGCACCAAAAATATAATTTAATCCTCGTGTACAAAGACACTTAAATAGCTCCTTTCTCATGCTTATAGCATCAATGAAAATTATATGAACCATAATAAAATTCCTTTCCAATCAATATTCCAAACCAAATTAAACATTTAGTTTAATTAAACATGCTCATTATCATGCCAATAATAAAAGTGTGGTTCATATACATCATACCAAATTAATTATTTCCAATCACTAATCCAATAAATAATTTTACTTCAACCAATCATGCTTCACAAATAATTCACCAAAACCATTCTCAATTCAATCAATCCAATTCATATCACCAATCTCATTTCAATTCAACCATTCCAACCAATTCCTAGCATGACACTAACTTGGAATCACTTAAATAAATCCTAGCATGTTTCTACACGCTTAATAAATATCCGAGTACGCGTACGTACCTCAAATAAGCCCTTAAAGTAGCCGAGAACATTACAACAATTCCCGAACCAAGTCTCCTACATAAAGGGACAATAATACTATATTAATTAACCTTGTATACACAATTTTCAGCAACTTAAATTCACTTTAAACAACTTATAATAATCTGAAAATTATCTTAAAACCCTTAAGTAAACTCTTCTTTAACGGGTAATTATACCCTTTTTATAAAACACCAAAAATAATACTTTAGGCAAAATTCCAGCATTTTAGATTTATTAAAAACCTTCAAAACTTCACTAAAACATCACTTTTATGCTTAATTAATCCATAGAATCACTATATATATAAAAGCCCCAAATCAATTATATAAGAACCCTTAAAAATCCCATCTTTCATAAATTAAAACCCTAGGTTTATAAATTACAAAATCTGAAAATTTAAAACACAATTGTAATCTGAAATTATAAGTTTAAACCATCAAAATCATGAATTTGATACTAAAAATATAATATTCATACTATAAAATCAAAACATAAACAAAATTAATAACTTTAAGCAAAATAAAAAATAAAAAAAAAGGGAAGAGAGAGAAGAGCAGCCACAGTGGGCCGCTACTTGAGGTGGGTCACCGGCGGACTGGTGGTCGCCGATGACCGGGCGGCGGTGGCGTCAGGCTAGGCAGCTCGTGGTGGCAGCAACAACAGTGAGCAATGCTCACGTATGGAGGAAGGGGAAAGAAAGGAAAAGAAAAGGAAAAGGAAAAGAAAAATAAAAGGAATAAATAAAGGAGAAAGAAAATAAGACTAACCTTTTGTGTGAGAAAATTTTGGAGATTGAATGAGTATTTATAGTGTAGGGTTGTTTAAGGTAGGTTTGGGCTTTATAAAAATTGTGGACTTAAATAATAGAAATAGGTAGCCCAAATGTAAAAATAGAATGATTGGGTTTATTATGAAGATGGACTATATTCGGATTGAATACAAATTATTCGTTGCATTCTAATGCAGCCAAGATAGCTGCAACACCCACAAAACGCATTTTGTTATTAATAAAACGCATGCTACGTACCTTCATCTTCTTTCTTTCTTTATGTTCTTCCTGCAATTTTCTTCTTTCCTTTTTTTTTTATGATACATTCTTCTCTTTCATTTCCTCTCTCCTCTTTCATTTTCTCTTTCCTCTTTTTTCTCCATTTGACACTTTCTCTTCCTCTGTTTGTTACATTATTTTGGGTTTGATTATTATTCTTGAAGAGACCATCAATGGAGGTTAGTTTTTATGTTGTTGATTTCTAATTAATTAGTTTAATTAGTTTATATTTTGGTTAAAATTGAAATTGATTTTGTGATTTTTTACTGGATAGATTTCAATTGATTTTTTTTTGATAAATTGATGAATTAGACTATCCTCAATTGAATTTTTGAATTTGTTATAAATATTGATTTAATTGATGAGTTACTGATAATAGCGATGAATTTGATTTTCGTGATGAATTATTGAGTTGCTGCATTTATTATGAATTTCTTTGTTATCATGTTTTTATTTTATTTTTTGAGTTATTGTTATTTGTTTTTTGGGAAAAAAATGAATCTGTAGTATTGTAAAATTGAACATTTAGTACCAAATGAATATTTAGTACACTAAAATGAACATTTAATACATAAAAATGAACATATTTTAACAATTTTTTTATCAATGAATATGAACGTATATGGAATATATGGAAATCATGTTCATTTTTAATATACTGAATGTTCAAAATCATTTATTTATTGTTCATATATTTTTATGAAATGTTCATTTTATATGGAATGGTTCGACTATTCAATTATTGTATGATAAATGGTCATATTTAATATACTACATATTCATTTTTTTTTTTGACGTTCTTACTTTTTGTTATTAAATATTTTTTTAACGTGCTCATTTTTTAATTACTAATTGTTCTTTTTTTTACATGTTCATAATTTTTTTTTACTAAATGTTCATTTTTAAGGACTTGTCCATCAATTTTATAATTATATAATAATCAAGTTCATTTTTAATACACTAAATGATAAACATTTTTTAACATGTTCAATTTTCAGTACATAGTACTAAATGTTCATGTTATTACTACTGAATGTTCGTTTTTATTTACGTGTTCATATTTTTTTTATTAAATGTTCGTTGTTTTTTAGGTGTTCTTATTTTATTTTACTAAATGTTCATTTTTTTTACTAAATGTTCATATTTTATAGGGAGTCATGTTGTCTAGGCGGGCTGTTGAAGAAATTTGGTTTGGGCCGCACGAATTGGGCCGCGTGTTGTTGTAGCCAAGATAGCTGCATTAGAGTGCAGCCAAGACCAATTGCGGATTGAATACTTATTAATCCAAAAATTAAACCTTGCATTATTTAAATCCCTTAATAAAAATAATTTGGCCCAAAATTATATTTTACAAATAAATAAATAATTTATAAAATACATTAAAAATACGGGGTATTATAGTGAGGTATATTAAGAAAATGGAATCATTGTATCTATAGTCATTTTTTTTTTATTATGTTTAAAATTTGCTTTGTTATCACCATCATCCGATCCGTAGAATCCTTGGACATCAATTTTGTATCATCATTGTCGTTGGTTGAAACTTGCAAGTGGAAAACGTAATCGCAACATTTACATTTGTAGCTAGTCTTACTCCATTACAAAAGCTAGCTTATGAGAATATGTTTGACATTGTTGCAAACAAGTCAAGTGAATATAAACAAATTTTCCACTTAAGACAATAAATAGATGCTGAAAAAACGAGAAAGAAATCATTAACTTCATATCTTTTGGTGCAATAATGGTTCTTCTTGACTAAAGCCTAGCACTCTATGTGTACAACATTTGATTTAATCAAAGATGAGAAAAGAGGGGTCTACTTTAGTCAAGTAGTGGTCGATTTATGAAATGGGTACCTCAAAACACCTCGAAATAATTTGGTTATAATAAAGTACTAGAAAACTCCAGCGAATATTTAAAAATATATATCAATCTGCCATGCATTTAAAACTATATTTGGTGGTTTACTAATCAAATTTTCATGCCAATACTTATGTTTATAATTTTTGGTTAGGTTTACATTTCAAAACTACACCAAGAGTACTTCCTAAGAGTCTAATACTTTAATACATGATCAAATCTCAAGCTAGTACAATTAGTACAATGCATAGAAAATAATAGCAAATATATAGAGTGATGTGGTTACCATTGTACATTGTGACAATGATTATATTGGTTTTTACGGGGTTAAATATCTTGTAAAGAGAACAATTTTATGAACTATGGAGTATTAGGATAACCATTAATCGTTTTAAGATAACTTTAACTTAATACACTATATATTATACACCCGACTTATCTACAAATTTATCAAAAGCTAAAAGACAAAAGAAGATCCCACTAATTAAATACTCAATAGTCAAGTTCTTTCCAATTATTGATCCTAACGGAATATACTAGAATATTCCAGTAATGATATAACATCATGAATGTTAAGCCCAAACAAATTGAGATCCTGTGAGACCAAAAGTATATCAATTGATGGCAATTTGATTTTCGAAAAATTCTATATAAAAAAAAGTGAAGTGCAAATAGTATTGGATTGCACCCAAAACTAAAAGGTCCTAATCACCTTAAAAAGAAAGTGGTGAACCAAACAGTAGTTATTGCGTTGCGTTCACCAAAGGTCATTTGGCTTAATATAGTTTTGCTTTTTACAAATTATTGGTACTTGATTATTGCTTTTATAAAGTGCTACATTATTACTTTTTAATACAAGTGTTCCAGCTCAGATCCGACAACCTGTATTCGAGATCCGTAAAGACCCTATCGTTCAGCTAATCACCTACACAGGAAATTAGGATTAGCTAATTAACCTCGGGGTGAATTCGGGGATAACCACTCCGATAATAAAGTCAGAAAGTGTTTAATAGAAAGAAAAGATGATATGAAGAGAGAGAACGAGAGAAAGAGAGAGAAATAAATTCTACCTTTTAATATGAGATAAACCTGTTTATTTATAGTGATTTCAACTGTCAGGTGGCTGCATGCCATGCAAGCCCCATTTGTGCCAAGTGTTGATTAATCGATGCCACGTGTTGATTTGCAACAAACCGATATCTTTGCCGTTATGTATATTTACCGATATGACCATTATGTCTCTTAACTCGGACCCGTTCATTCTGTAATTTAGTTGATATCGGCAAAGCATATGATATCGGTATCTCCCCATACAACAAGTTTACAGTTCAAAGTCTACTAGACTTTGACTAATCTAAATTTGAGACAAGTTAGGCCCTAATTGGCAGAAAAGTTCTCCCAATAGTTATTGATGCATTATCATAATTACACCTTAGACCTATATAATTACTATGTAGTATGTACTCCATATGTGACTATGTGATCCTAGTTTAGTTTTCGACGAAAAGTTTTGATGATGGCCAATACAAGTTCTACTAAGAATTTTTTCGGGTGAAAACAACGGGACCTTCGAATAGGTCCTTTTTGATGGGCTGAAGACTAAACTCGGTCCAAGTGATGGCTGGGCCGAGGATTTCCTGCACAGCAAACACACGTAAACTGGTCTTGGGGGTTGTGCCAAGGAAGGCCTCTCCGATGCCGAAGTCAATACAGTGTTTAGAGAGAGAAAGCTATGCAAGAGAATTAATTGCTTGAGACTCTAAGTGAATGAATGTAGAAAGAGGAGATTGATTGTTTTTATACTTTGATGTAAGGGGGAGAATGGGCCTTGAGTCAAGTAGACTGACCACGTTGACTGGACCTTTGACTGACTTGGCATGGATCGGAGGGTTGAAGCTTGACCTTGGGCTTTATTGTTGAATCATTTATGAACTGACCCAATTAAAGTAAATTGGACCAAAACAAGAATTAACGAGATCACGTATATTTAATTATGTCTTGTGTATATACTTTGTATGAGTTCATATAAGAATAGTTAATTTGACGATAAATTCAATGAAGTATATATAATAGATTCTCGGCTAGTCATATACGAAGTATTTAAATAAACTAAGTAAACAACGTCACAACTTCAACTATGCTTATAGGCTAGCTAGATAAGGTAGTGGAAGTTACAATAAACGAACACTAGTTGAGAATGTGGCTAGCTGGATAAATGTGGAAACAAATTAGTTAAACAGCTAGTCCTCTATCTATTCAAACTTGAAACAATTGGTACCATCCTTGTGGGGTTTAGGCATCTGATGACTAAGAAATAGGTTTGCGCTTGAATTGAAGTGATGAGGTCGCAAAGAGGAAAGTAGACTGAGATCTTCTTCGAACTTGATGCCCAAATAGATAGAATAGCAGCAAATAGCATCTTTCTCCTATGGTCGACCGTCTTAAAACCTTTTGCGTGCTCATATAAAGGGAGGTACCTACCTAATGCTTGATAAGAAGACTATTTCAAATTTCAATTGGCTTTTTCGCCGCATATTAGCTAGTGACCCTATGATAAGTATGTTGGTGTCCTAACTATGCTTCCATTATTATTCATGAAAAGAAAATGACTTAAATGTTGAAATTAGTAAGGGAATTAGTGGTGCTTATCGAAGGTGATATATAGTACATATTAATTAGTGGCAATTATAAGCCAATAAAGCATACATGATATGATTTATGATTCAAAGTGACTTTGATTTAATGAAATACTACCTTGTTAGATCCATATAGTTTTCCATTCTTTGTACTAGTATGATTTTATGTGCAATATGAATATAACAAAAATAACGCATGAGTAGAACTAGTTAATGAATAATGAAGCGTATATAAATGACCAAATTTTAAACATGGAAAACACAAAATCATACGAGTAAGAAATAACAAAGATTTCTATCCCAACTTTCAAATAGCTATGAACATGTAACACATACTCAAGAGGGATGACTTTTGAGTGGCCACAATAAAATTGTTGTCATTGTATTAAATTAAATCATAGCCCTTCATTTCTATTAACTAACGTAAACTGTTGATATGGTTTATTTTGTGTTTTATTTTTTTAAAAAAAATGAACAAAAATAATTAAAAAGTTATCACATTCTTATCAGTTTTTTGTTTTAGTTCCTTCTTTGTTTATTAAGTTTTTTTCCTTTACTTCTCTTCAATCGTTTCCTTTTGTTTCCTTTGTTTTGGAATGGATGCATATTGCAAATAATTCAAGCAACTCTATATGAATTTCTGATCTAATGTCGTATCACTAAGCGCAAAAGGCAAATAGAAATAGTGGATCCACAATAGCATTGTGACGATTTCGTTATCCCATTGTAAAAATGGAACTTGCAAATGCCAATATCTAATTAACTGTTATAGTGTTATTCTTTGAAATCAATTTCCAGACTCCCAACTATTTAGCTTGAAATAATAAAGCCATAAAAAGCTAAAAACATAATGGAGTAAAGCAAAGGGTGGATTCAAGAAAAAAAATAATGTGAAGACGACAATCAGTATGCATGGATCATGAACAAAGATTGAAGATAAGTAAAGGGGGAAAATGCTGAGTAAATAAAGAAGAAACAGAAACTGTCAAACTAATAAGAATTGAACTTGGTTTTTTTTTTTTTAATTTTTTTTAAAAATATATCAACGGTTCACATTAGTCAATAAAAATGAACGGTTGCAATTTGATTTAATACAATAGCCACAATTTTATTGTGGCTATTTAAAACTGTCCTACTCAAGACTCAAGAGTATATAATCGTAGTTTTATAATTAATAATTTCAATATATAATAACATTCGTCAAATATATATATATATAATAACATATACTAAAATAACAACCGCTGATATCATTCTATTTTAAAACTAGACTTATGTCATGTTATCATTAAAAATTTTCCCTCCAAAACTATAAATGATGTCATCGTTTTGTAATATTTATTTTATTTTATTAAAATTCTGGTCATTTACATTATTATTAGTATCAAATTCTAAAAATTGTCTTCCTTATTTGTTTTGTAAATATTTTTGTTTTTAATTTTGATATGAAAAAATAAATAAATTTAGAATATTTTATTTGATCAAATCGTGCATCGTACGAGATTAATCTAGTTAAGAAATAAAAGATTGATTGGATTCATGAGTCGGATCTAGGTCTAAAATTGTTAGACCAGGGTCCTACACTCGATCCATGGACATATAGGGCATATTCTTATATGCATCCTCATGCATGTAGAATAGGTGCAACACCAGGCCAAACTCAAATCAATCAACACAGCTCTTTGTTTCCTTTTTTAAATTTTTTGTTTCCTTCTTCTAAATTCTCTCTCTTGTGATATGTTTTCTTTCTTATAATAATTTTGATCCAAATTATCATCAAACTCTTCAGTATAATTTTCTTTTCCTCTATTTTTCTCCTTTTCATTTTCTCTCTCCTCTTTTTTTTATTATTATTATTTTTCACTTTTATTTCACTTTTTTGATTGAATTTGTTTCTTACAACATGGAATTAATTGTTATACCCAAAGAGATCGTCAATGCAGATTAGTGTTTTGTTTGTTGATTTGTAATTAGGTTTTTTTTTATGTTAGTTTCAATTGTTTTTTTTTTGGTTAACTTCGATCAATTTCGATTTATTATGTATGAATTTTGTGTAAATTTCATTCTTCGTGTTTTTTTTGTTCATAATTTTTATGTATGAATTTCGATTTATCGTGTGGTGATTTTGTGCTTAATTTCGATTGATTAGGTTTTATCTGATTTTTTGAATTCATATGAATTGCATTTTGTTAGCTTCGATCAATTTGATCTGTGTATGAATTTCGATTAAAAATATGAACATGCATAAAAAATATGAATATGCATTAAAAATATGAATACGTGCATTTTAGAAAATGAACATACGCATTCAAAATATGAACATTTGCATTGGTTCATTTTTTGAATGCGTATGAACATAAGCATTTCAGAAGGTGAACATATACATAAAAAATATGAACATATGGATTTTAGAAAGTGAACATATACATTTCAGAAAAGTTTACAAAAGCATTTTAGAAAGTTTACATAAGCATTCAAAATATGAACATAAGCATTTAAGAAAGTGAACGTGTGCATAAAAAATATGAACATATGTATTTCAGAAAGTGGACATAATCAAGCAAAATATGAACATATGCTTAGGTTCCCTAAAAGTGAACATAAGCTTTTCAGAAAGTGAACATAGGCATAAAATATATGAATACATGCATTTCAGAATAGAAATATGAACATAGGCATGCTTTTTAGAAAGTGAACATAGGCATAAAATCTATGAATACATGCATTTCAAAAAGTGAACATACTCATTCAAAATATGAACATATTAATTGTATTCCATAGTGAATGCATAAAGAATATGAACAAAAAACTTCGCTAATTAACAGAAAATTTCGAAGAACTAAATTTCGAAAAATCAAATAAAAATTCACATAAATTCAGACAAAAATCAGTGAAAAATTACCTTTTCTTGGTATAATCCTGTTGATTTTGCATCTCTTCTCGTATATCCATTATTAATTTTTCAGTTGTTAGTGAAGTAAAATCATGTAAATGAGAGAGAATGAAGTTTGGAGATAGAAAATTAGAGAAATTGATTACAGAAATTTTTGAAAAATTAATTAGAGAGAAGTAGAATGGTTTTTTTTTTAAAAAAATAAAAAATAAATTGAAATCCAAAATATGGCGGTTGGTAAGTGGGTCGTGTTTTCGTTTGGACAAGTTTTGCAACTGGGCTTCTTTATTGGGCTAGTGTTACACCTATCCTAGGTGTATAAGGATGCATATAAGACCAATTGGACATTTAGTTCTAGACTTCTAGACACAAATCCATCTTGATCCAAGACTCAAAAGACTGATTTGGATAAACAAATGGGTCCTAATTAATGGGGCGTGTTGGATTAATGCGTTGAGCATTGCACTTTAGGCCCAATTGTTTCTTAAAGGTTGAAATGAAATACAGTACTTCGTATTTAAATTACTCCCTCTGTCCCCAATTGTTTGCCCCAAACCATAAATCCACTTTATTAAGGCTTTGGGCAAAAAATGGCGCACATGGGTTGACACAAATATCAATGAGGAGAGAGATAGAGAGAGTGCAAGTGGGAAAACATGTCAAAAGTAATACGGGGCAATCTTTTGGGGATACCTTAAAAAGGAAAGTGGAGCAAACAATTAGGGATAGAGGGAGTATATGGAGACAATGAGACATAATGGTGCTTTTGCTAATGTGGGACAAAGAGGGATAAACAAACATATGGAATTTAGTTAAAATTTGATTACTTAAGGAACTTAAATTATTTTAATGGCTTGTAAGTTGTAACTACTAGTATGAAATATTGAGGAAATATCTTGTAGAAGAAGAATCCATAAAGTGATCAAATGCTATTGAGTCGTTGTATAACTTCATAAGTTAAAATTGTTTTTCTAATAGAGTGAAATTGGTGAATAGAATAAGCCCTTGTTGTTGTGGGCATTAAGCTACATAATTTTGTTTACAAATTTTTATATATGGCTGGACACACCGTATTTTCGAGGTTACCCGATTTCTCAGTCAGGGATTACTTGTAGGGTTACTCGGTCAGGGGTTACTTGTAGGGGTTACTCGGTCAGGGGTTACTTAAGGGGTTAGTTGAGAGGCTACTCGAATGTTAGCTAGTCACACGATGTGGCCAGCAGCACAGTAAAAGCTCTGAATTTTGTTTGGTATAAATTAATCTTGTACATGTAGCCTAACTTCTAATCCGGCTCGGCCTAACCCGATCTAATTTGGAAAAAATTTCCAACCTTACATACACTCGAATTATGTAAGAACTCGTGACCAAACACTTTAATAAACATGTCGTGTTGCAAGCTCAGCCCGCCACACAAAACGGGCACGGCAAGGCAGCACGACCCACTATCTTAGAGCCTAAAGAAAATTTACGAACCCCCCCAAAAGAAAAAAGTCAAAAAACTGCATAATGAGAACTGAGATTCTGTAACTTGAGAAAACAAACACCATGAACTTGTTACACAGAACCCTCACCAAAACCTCCAAATCAACCATCTTCTTCCCTTCAATCCCCCCAATTCGTCAACACCCATTTTCTCTCTCCTCCTCCTACTCAACCAAACTCCCAATTGATGATAACAGGGAGAAGAACTTGGCAAGACCAAGTGAAATTCCATTCCAACCAAAGGTTGTAAATAGAGTCAATTTTGTTGGTACTGTAACTATGCCTGTAAAAATTTGCACTTCTGCTGATGGCAAATCATGGGCTAGTACTGTTATTTCTCACCTGCGGCAACCCTTGTTTACTTCCAATTCTCTCTGGTATTTCATCAATTTCAGAATCCCATGTTCAATTTTGTTTCTTTTTGTGTTTTTGATTTTGTGGGTTGATTTTTATGGTGTTTAATTGAATTGGGTTGATGTTTGATATGGGTTTTAATTGGGTATTTTGGTTTTTGATTGAAAATTGTGTGATTTTGGTGTTTGATTGAGCTATGTAGTTTACTTTAAGCAATTGTGTGATTTTTTGTCAATTATAAATGAGTTTGTTGTAGGATGATTTTCGGGTATGTTCTTTGGTTTTCTGATGTTTTTGGGACTAATTCTTTGACTTTGTATTCTAGATGTGCGAGTGTTTTTTGTAGAACATGTAACCTGACTAAAATCTGTTCTCTTTAGTCGAAACACCATCAAGTTTTGCAATTGTCAAGTTTAGCCCCAAGTCGACATCATAATCTTGTGTCTTAAGACTTATGTTTAAGGCTCTTTCCATTTTTCTTCTTAAATCTCTAGTAAGTTTCAAGTTGAATCTTGAAATTCCAAGACTCGACTTAAGACTTGAGATTGGAACCCACCTCATTTTTATTTTTATTATTATTATTTTTTTTACACTTTTCTACATATAATATGTCATATATTTGACTCTTAGGGCTAAAGTGATAAATTTATGCAAGTCTTAATGAGTCTTAATAAGAATTTGATGACATCATTTTTAATGGGGACCACCAAAAATGATGTCACATCCAAGTCTTAAAACTTGGGGCTAATGAGTAATGAGTAAGCAAAGCTCATTAGACAGGACCAAATCGAGGGGCAACTTTGCGAAGTGTGGTTTTGAATACGATAGACTAGTTTGAAAGGACAACTGATAGTAGATAGTATGATGCTTTTGATGATTGGAGAGTTAGACTAGTTGCTATACTGCAGTCTCAATTTTAAGTGGTTTATTGGGTTTTTGCTGCTTGTGTCAGTTTATGTTAGAAAAACAGTCTGTTAATATAGGTTTGGTATCTTGTTGAAATTCCTAATCTCATCAGAGAGTCATATAATAAGGCTCCTTAGACTAGCAAATGGATGGAATGGTGTATGTTCAAGTGGTTGGAAATACCTGTTTACACTCTTTCTACTCTAGCTGGGATGGTGTAAGTTCAAGTGGTTTAAGTGGGGTTGTTCATTGCCTATACCTCCTCTGTGTCTATTTATGTTCCTTTCTCCGGCTACATGCGTAAATGCTTTGATGCTTGTTTGATTGCTAATCTGATTTACTCTGTGCTTTTGAGCTGTATACTTTCCTGCTTGAAGTGATGGAGATTTTGATGTTAATATACACCGTGATCCCTGGTGATTGTGATACTCCGGTTAGTGTATTATTGAAATAAGGTGATGTAGTGGTGACTGGGAATTCAAGTGATGAAAGAGGGTGGTTGATAAGGATTTATTCTCCCTCTTTCTCTCTTTTAGATATGAGTACACGTGTGCCCACACAATCACACACACAATTACTTCACCATCATCAATTCGAATAAATTTATAGTTATGGAGATGTATGGTTATAGAACACTTTAGTTTACTGGATGACATTGTATTGTATTGGACTTAAACCTCAAGTGCTTAGGCTTCTTTGTGATACATTATTACAATTCATAGCAAACACACACACACACACACACACACACACACAATGTGTGGCACAGTTCATTTTCTAATATTCAAGGGCATTGGTGTGAGAACATAGTATGAGTACATGATATGCATGTATAGTTCGGGTTATGCCTATGTAGCATGGAAACGACTCAGGTTTTAGGAACTTTTTTTATTGTTGGAAACAGGAAAACCTCAAGTTGGAGCGATTCCTAGGTTTCATTAGCATGAAAATGGGCTGGGTTTCAAATAGCTTTCCTTGTAATTTCTGTGCTTCCTAGGTTTATGCTACTGTGTGTATTATGAAGCTAATGGGTGCCTGTCAGATATATTTGTATATATATTCTTAATTGTAATGTAAGTGCATTTTGGGCTAATTTTTTCTTCCTAATATCCCTTTAACTAGGATTCCTATAATATTTGAAGGTGACTTGGCCATCACTGCTGCTACCCATCTGAGGGAAAATGATAATGTACACATTGCCGGACACTTGAGTTCAGCTCGTTTGCCAATCAATTTGACTGATTACCAATCCAAAGTCCAGGTAATGTTGTGCTTCTCTCTTTTTGACTACATTATTTCTTTCTTGGTCAAATCAAATGCTATAATTGAACTAATTGGTGCTGAGCATAGGCTTTACCTATAACATGCTTAACTTTATATGGGAAGCATGTAATGTCACTAATGAGTAATGAGGTTCAGACTTGCATTTAGCATTTGATGAGAATTGCAACATGTTCCTTGTGGTCCCTTTCTGTTCTGATGGCAGGCCATTGGTTTGAAAGCTCATGGGCTGATTTAGTTAAATGCGAAGGAAACCAAAAAAAAAAAAAAAATTTACGGTGTATTTTTTTTCGTTTATTTTTTTTTTTTCTGTTGTGACTCAAAAGTCAAGACTATACGTATTTAACATATCAAGTGCTAACATGTTAAGTTGTAATGTGATTAACTAATATCTTAAGTTGTCTAGTATACAATTCCATCACTAAATTATAATCCTGAAACCAGGTCTTATTGTTAGAAACCTGTAAAGGCTGTGATGCTGTTTTCTATTGACACCACAATACTATGGAAGTATGGAACAATATAATCAATGTGGAAATGCCGCAACAAGAATCACTGAGGGTCACCGGAGCATTATTAGACTCACCAAATGTACAAACTTAGTGTTTCAGGTTAAGCTTTCCCATGTGCATAGAAATATCCACCATGGTATAACTACATGCTATGTCTTTTTCCAACAATGTGCTTCTCAACTATGCATACTGGTCAGTTGACCATCCCGAGCTATCAGCCTTTCACCTAGCCAACAGTCTGGGAGCTAATCTATGTAATTATAATATATACGAAGTATAATGTAAGTATACTAGTTCCTTCCTAGTTTAGAAAAACTAGCTCTGTAACTAATTCTTCTGCCAAAATGTTATTTGTCTCTCATATATTTCCTCTGATTCAAATTATATTCGTTTTAACTAATTTCCTTTGATCCAAAATGTAAGTCATACTACATTACTAATGCAATATTAAATACCACTTTATAATATTAATATTGTATTATACTTTATAGGTTACATAATAATATTCATACAGATTTTAAATGTCGCTTTACAATGCCAATGCAACTTCAGCTAGATTCCAAACACGTGTAAAACTTGTTAAAATGACCTGTATATCAGAACAAAGGGAGTAGATCTTAGTATGCATGATTCCAATGGCTGAATAGAAAACTTCATTTTTCAAAATCTTATTTGCTCTTTTGTGGGGAAATGACAAGCTTTAAAGCTATCTCATCACTTAAGGAGTGGGAAGGAGGGAGTATGTTTTCCTGCCTTTTCATTTTCCTCTCTCTTTCTCTCACACTGATTTATGTTGCGCTAAGGTTCAAGGGTTAGGTTTTGGGTGTGGATGGGAGGGTGGTGGGTGTATGAGCGTTACTGCGTTAGGATAAGGTTTGAGGTGTGAAAGCCCGTGCCATTTTTTAGAGTCCTGAATTTATTGTTCCACTTTTTTAAGTTTCTAGATGGTGGTCTTCCTTTAAGAAGCAGAGGAGTTAGCTTTAGGTTTTGTGATCAATTGGAGCATGCAAATGAACTTGCTCAGCAACAAAAAATAAGAGCCTTTAGCTTAGGGCATTAGGCAATTCTCATGTGTAATTTGCCTTCATTAGTTTATATAATTTGTCCCTGTACCCAAAAATAATTATCACATTGGTACAACCCTTCATATATAAAGAACTAAAGGATTTACTATAATCATTTAAAAGTACTGCCCTTTTCATCCTCGTTCAACCACTCACCTAATATTAAAGGGGGGAAAGGGGGGTGGATTTTGTGTTCGCTAGGTTATATTTCCAAATTACCTTTTTGTGATAATTTGTCATTCTAAATTTTCACGAGTAATTAATTTTTCTTTTGCCCTATGTCTATTTAAATGTGGCAGGTTATGGTTCACAATGTTAATTTTGTTCGTCAATTCCATCCTGAAGTGATGAAACATCTCCTCTTCAATCAAAGAAGAGGAAAAAAGATGAAACCTCACCCCAGATCATAATATGAACTGTGCGTGCCTAATTAAATTGGTAAATCCTATCTTATCTCTTAACTACATCTACATATGGCTTATTGTTTACAAAAATACAGAAATTCGAATAACAACTGGAGTATGAAGTAAAACTGTGTTTGGCTTGAAGCTCATTAGTTTTGTTTTTGATTTTTTTCTTGCAGGAATTTTAACAGCCACTGAAATCCTTATTCATACAAGTAAATACATACTTCGTAACAGGCAGTGCAATTGTCCTGAGAACCAGGAGGACCGATGAGAAAAATCCGTGAACAGAAATCTCTTGCCATACTAATCGCAGAATATCCAGGACAAGTAATGCTGTCTAATTAATGATCATTATCCATTTATAGATGATTTGAAAGTGATGTAAAAATATGATTGCTACTTTGGGAAGTCGGCAGGGCTTTGAATTATAAAACAGAAAGGTACATCTCCTGCAATGTGTACATACTAAACTGGTGTAAACTTTTGGTGTTGGATTGGATAATACAGTACTTGTATACAACTTTGTTTTCAATTCTTGAACTTGATATGTTAACAATTGTTTGATTTTTATTTTTGTATCATACTGGCTCGGGAAAATACTATCTCGTCGAGGTTGGGAGGAGGCCAGGAGGGGTTCCCAACCCTGACTAGAATAAGTCGCGCAACAGCATCTTACAGTGAGATGAGGGAAATTTAGAATCAGAACACGAACCCGAACCATTTGGTTGGATTCAAGATTATCATTTTGAAAATCACCTCAAAAAATTTAAAAGCAGGAAAAAAAATCCTGTATAATCACAAAAATTGTGTGATTGATAAACAAGTAATGAATGACGTGGAAAGGGTAGTTGAGACAACGTCGACTTCAATCGTCAAGCTTCTGATCAGGTAACGTCCATGCAGATATTTCCCACAAATACATGACGTTGTCTCCTGCTGCGTAACTGCTTACCATTTTACCATAGAATCCTTATACGTTACGGACTAGATATTTTATTTACAAACTTTGCCAGCTCATACTATACCTCCATTACTATCTCTGTTTCTTAATTTTTGTTCCGATTTTTTTTTTCCCTCTCTTTTCTATTAGCATGTCCTTTTAAATTTGTCTCGGACACAATTAGGGGCGAAGTCAGGGTAATCTGGCACGGGCCCCAACCCCCATGTAGCTCAAAAATTTCGTTGCAGATTAGGTATACGTGTGTGTAGTGGATTATATTGAATCCTAACCGAGAGAGTAGGAGATGGAGAGATAAGTGATTGGCGGTTCGACTCCTCATCCCTCCATTTCTATGATAGGGTAAGGGTTACTTCCCCGTGTACTTTACCGATTAAAAAAAATGTTGAATCTTAACTTATGATTCTTAGTTCCGGCACCAGTAATTAATGGTTACTAGTTTCGTCTTTGTACACAATACTACTTTTGATAAGGTTAATAAGCTCAAATAAAGTTTATAATAGATATTAAAAGATCATCTTAACCAAAAGTTTAAGTTGATAGTTGAATCCATGATTGGTTTATAATCGGTAGGAGATAAGTAAATTCATCACATGAATAAAGGCTACTCAGATTCATTTTACAATTGAAATTCTAAGTATTAGTTCATATACTTTCTCATAAGCTTAATCAAGTACTCATAATTAAGTGAATCAAATAGATAAAACGCACTTAAGTAGATAAAATGATGCCTAACTGAAACACTAGGTATCGTTAAAGAGATGAAATTCGATGACACATATACTCCATATAAAATATCATCCCAATATCCCAGAAGATCAAGACTTTTACTGATTAAGGACCTGTTCTATTTAGCTTAATTTCAATTCAACTCCAATCAGTTTAGTTTCCAATTTCCTTCTCTCATAAACAATTGATTTCAGCTCTATTCAGTTCAATTCAGCCGTAATCAGTTCACTTCAATTGTTTTCAGTAAATCGAAACAGGTCCTAAATTAGCTACAACCCGTCATCGAACCAAAGTCCAGTTTTGAGAAAAAGAAAAAAAAAAAAAAAAAGATTCTTGAGCATTGAATACTCAAGTTGACGCATCCAGCGTGGTCCAATGTATCAACTAAAAAAAATTATTTCATCTGCAGAATCTCACCGGCACCTCAATACTTTTCGTTTTCATACAACAGAACAACTCTAACAAATTTCTCATTTACAACTTCCACTTTGCCAATACTTCAGGAAATTAAACCATATATTATACACATTTATATTTTTTAATTTAATACCATATATTATATCACTATATAGTATTTGCATATATTTCAAGTATTAGACCAAGTAATTTGTTTTTAATTGACCAAGTTGAAGAAGACGTATATATTTATTTATTGGCTTCCCATTTATTCATTTCTCCCAAATCTGACGGTATCAAAACTATCAATCAAAAATCAACCTTTTTGAAGAGGATTTCTTTTGCTTAATTTCTAGGCGCACAACATTAAAGTGGTCAGAAATAATTTCGGCAAAGCGGGAAAAGGGAAAAGAGGTAAAGAATTTGTTCGATTTTCATTAAAGTTTCCACCTTTTTTGCCTTTTTTTTTTTTTTTTTTTTTTTTTTTTTTTTTTTTTTTTTTTTTTTTTTTTTTACTGGAAAAAAGGCTCAATCTTTATATTTTTTGTGTGATTCTATAATACCCAGATCGTAAATTTTTGTGGGGTTGTTGTATTTGTGTAAGATTTGTGTTTTTCATTGTTGGGTGTTTTCGATCTGATCTTGTCCAGGTACTTGTTGATTTGTTTGTGTATTGTAATTTTTTTTTTGTTGAATTATTGATCTTACATTTTTGCATGGTGAGTTTTGTTGGATTGAGAATGTGATGGTTTAATTTTGTTTATTGATAAATTTTAGGAGTAGAATTTTCTGATTTGTTTTTCTGATTTGATGGACATTTTTAGCCGTTTTTAGTTTGAATTTTAGGTTTTGTCATCAAAATTTGGCAGCTGAGCTCTTAATTTCAGTGGAAATTATGTTAATTTGAGGATTTTTTTTTTCTCTAAATTCGATTTCAGGTTATGCACTTATGCTGTAATGTGATGAATCGTTCAAATTGCAACTGTCTTTTGTGAATTCTTCTGCTGAATTGATGTTTGTTGTGATGTGAATGCAGAAAATTTTACTACTTGTTGATTCTGATTCACTGCTAAATCAATGTTCAGTCACCTTGCACATTTTTCATTTTATGGAGTATTAGTTATGACATATATATAACTTTAACTATATGAATCTCTGAAATATTAACCACTCTACTTATATGGGATATTGCACCAACAGTTTTGGAAGAATATGTAATGCTGATTGCTAGTATATATTCCACGTGTTTCGAATCTTAATTCTCTTTAAATATAGTAGTATATCGACTTGTTGATATTTCCTTTTGTAACTATGTTCAATTACTTGTAAAGCAATAACATTAAAATGCTAGCTGATTATGATATTTCATGAATCATGATGTATAAGCATATAAGTTTTTTTATTCAGTTTCTAGTATTCTGACAAAAAAAACTGAATATTGTTGTTGCAGTTTTGTTCATTATCATCTAGTAGACCCAGGGTCCCGGGGCCATCTGGGTATTTTTACAATGGAATACGAAAATCATAGTTGGATTTGGGATGGAGTTTGCTACTACCCGCATGTATTTGGAGGAATAATGATCACAGCAGCTCTACTCGGTTTATCGACCAGCTACTTTGGCGGGATTGGAGTTCATTATCTGCCTTATATGTGTCCTGGTTTTGGTATTTTGAAAAAGTGTGCACATGAGAAGAAACGTGTCAGAGTGTACATGGATGGATGCTTTGATTTGATGCATTATGGTCATGCAAATGCACTGAGGCAAGCAAAGGCTCTAGGAGATGAATTAGTTGTAGGAGTTGTTAGCGATGAAGAAATTTTGGCTAACAAAGGGCCTCCAGTGTTGTCTATGGAAGAAAGGTAATCGACATAAAATCGTTGTTAATGATTATATGTCATTTGTTAATTGCTAATGGCCGATATGGCTATATCATAGTCATGTACTCGTCATCATTGATTTTATTTAGAAGAAAGAAGTTATGTGTTTGTAACCAATTGTCGTAAGTTAAGAGGTCCAGTGATTATATACTGATCATCTCTCCGTGAATTAATTTACCATATAAAGTTTGTGTCATGACTCACTTTCATTTATTACTCTTAAGTGTACAGATTCAATGTCGGGATTTAGTGGCTTCCTATAAATCCATTTTCCTGCAAACTGTTACCTGATTTGTTAGGATAAAAAGACGTTTCAGAAGACTTAAGTAAAATTACATATTTCATGAAAATTCGTGTACCAGTAGTTGGATGCTAGGAATTCAGTGTTACGAATCATTTGTCTTGGTTATTTTTGGGTCTTTAATGCTACTCATTGCTGCTGCCTCAGTGCTCTAAATCAAGTCAACTTTCAGGTTGGCACTGGTTGGTGGGTTAAAATGGGTCGACGAAGTCATTCCTAATGCTCCCTATGAAATTACTGAGCTGTTTATGAAAACTCTCTTTAAAGAGTACAAAATTGACTATATCATACATGGTGATGATCCTTGCTTACTACCTGATGGCACTGATGCTTATGCATTGGCGAAGAAAGCTGGCCGCTACAAACAAATCAAACGTACAGAAGGAGTTTCAAGCACAGACATTGTAGGTATTATTTCTTTTATTTCCCTCCAAATGACAGATTAAAAGTGTAATTTTCAGCTAAAAAGAGAGACTCTAGCAGTCGGCAGTTGGTATAGATTACTACACATATGGGTTGGTTTATCTGGTTTCTTTATGATTTCTACAATATGTTGTACGGAGTGGATTAGCTTCTACTCCTGTGCATCTCTAGCCATGTATCTGATGTGCTCCAAACTATCCATTGTGAACAATAGACCAAGGGGGCAGGATGGAACTGATCTGCTTGCTGTGAGAGAGAAAGAGAGACCTGATGCCTTTGAATTGTAGTTGATTTTAATGCATGATGTTTCACGTATATGTAGGAAGGATACTTCTTACTGGTCGAGATCACAGTGCTCAAAAAGATAGTGATGGTCTGACTTCACATCAGGAATCTTGTGGCGTTAAGCAAGTCGCTAAGATAAAGCAGCCTACAGTTGGTCATTTATCTCATTTTCTTCCCACCTCCAGGCGCATTGTGCAGTTCTCAAATGGGAAGGTATCTAAAGTTATTATAGTGGTGATTTTTTTATTCCCATTTATATTGCTTTCTGAATCAAATAGGATTTATTACTTTCGTTACAAAATCCTGAAGAAATTGGAAAAAGAATGTATAAGTGGAAACTGGAAAGGCTTACCATTTTAAGGACCTTGCATGATGAAGAATCTGGCTAAAACCTACGCTTTGAATAGTACAAAAGTGTGAAGAAATGCAGGGGTATCTCTTAATGTCTTTAGTTTTGTCTACCTTCTAAGCTGTGGGTACTCTTCTGGTGTATTGTGATCTTTACTGCTAAACTCTACAAGCATATACCAGTAGAAATACCTAGCAGGCTAAAGGGGCGTTCTACCAGAAAATGTATTGAGCTACCTTGATTAAGAAAAGAATGATAATGTCTTCGTGGCTTTATGCAAGCTATATATAAATATAATGCTGACCATATCCTTTATTAATAATAGGTTCTTGTTGACCTTTCTGAACCCCTATGTATACAATAATATATATCTATACCCTTTCTTAACTGTAGTAAGCTAGCATGTATAAATTGCCAAATAATTTGATCTGTTCTTTAGGCATCATTTTAAGTGATTAGTGTTTTGGGAATGATTTTTTCAACTTCCTCTTAGTCCTTGCGCCAATTCTTACTGCCTTTTCCAATTCTTGCCCCCTATAAAAAAAATGAAAACGCTTGGTCTTAATTATAATATTGCATTTTCATCTGAATTATGATTGCAGGGGCCGGGACCAAATGCTCGTGTTGTGTATATTGATGGAGCATTTGATCTTTTCCATGCTGGACATGTCGAGGTGAATCATATATTCCCTTATTCTGCAATTTCTGATGTTCATGATTCTTCGAAGATTACTGCATTTACTTATTTTTCCATGCTTATGCTTTTTAAAATGTGAAAATAATGCTTTGTTTTACTGCTTTAATTATTTGTGCTGGATATATGATTATATGATGCTCAAAGACTTAAACAAAGTAGCTTTCTTGAGAAATTAGTTTGGAAGCTTGATTAAGGGCCTTTTTAATAACCGAGTATTCTCTGCAAACATTGGACATATAACAAATCAGAAAAAACAGTGATTTCATAGAGTTTATTTAGTTTGAGTTTGCAGAGAATTTATCTAATTTATGGGTATTGCTTTGATCAATAATTGGGAGACAGCTGCATGTTCTATTGTTGTTTTTCCTTTGTTATTTGATGGTTTATCTTCATGAAAACATATTTACTTTTGTCTTTTCATGTTTTCACTGCTGGACTTTCTCCGTTGTGTCTTATGATTGCAAGCGCTTAGTGTTTCTTCCTATGCATACAGATACTTAGAGCTGCTCGACAGCTTGGAGATTTCTTACTTGTTGGCATTTACACAGACCAAACTGTCAGGTATCTTGTTTCTTATCCTATCTATTCTTTCATTGTAATTAGATTAAGATACACTTTGGTTTCATCTACCTGGTAAGCTGATGTCAGATATTATAGGACTGCTAGAGTCAAAACTTCTACTACCTCCGTTTCATATTATTTGCAACGATTTGACATAAAGTAGAGAGGAAAAATGTCTAATTGTTGCATATAATATGAAACGGAGGTAGTATTTTATTTTGTAATAGTGTCTAATACATTGACTACATGGTTTCTTAATGATGTTCCGCAGTAGTTATTTTATGTTATTTAAGATGAGAGTCCTTGAAAAGAGATTCCTTGTCTTTTATAACGAGAAAACATAAAGATTTAGAAACATCAAAATGTTGAATACTCCTTTTCCCTTGGCTGATCTTCAGAAAATAAATGGTCCTTGTTCCTTGCAGTGAAATTCGGGGGCCAGGATATCCATTGATGAATTTACATGAGCGCAGTCTCAGTGTATTGGGTTGTCGTTATGTTGATGAAATCATCATGGGTTCACCGTGGGAGGTCACTTCGGACATGGTTTGTTCTCTTTCATCTCAGTTATTTCATTCGTTTTAGTTTAATTATTTTAACTTTTGAGAAAACTTTAGTTAGATCTCAATAATTGGAAAATTTGCTCCATTTTATTGAATTTTCCAACAGCCCTATTCTTTGCCTGTAATTTTTGTAATTAGAAATCACTAATTCATAGTCACTGAGATCTCAAGGAAATTGTAAGTTTGCTTTATAGGTACAAGCTAACATTAATGTGAAACTGTAAATACCCAGTTATTTCCAAGAAATTCTGAAGTATTAAAGAAGCTAGGAAGTGTTGGGTTTGTTTTTTTTACACATAATTGAATTTCCTGGTTAACTCCTATGCTTCTTTAGCAGTAGAGAAAGTAAGATTGTAACAGCTGAGTAAACACAGTATCATTCCTACTAGTTGTTTGATGGGATTATTTGTGTTATCTATGTTGGCAACAAGTAAATGAATTCAACAATATAATGACTTCATCGAAGCAACCAGTTTACTATTTCTTAGATTTGTTGATCCATTTCTATTTTGTGAGACATTATTCTAACACCAAGTCTTTTCGGTGCAATGGGAAGCAGGTAACAACCTTCAACATTTGTTTAGTTGTACATGGAACAATATCGGAGGCTAATCCTTTAATTAATGTAAGCTCTTCTTGATGTACTGCTCATAATTAATCAAAAGCTACATTTGAAATAAAAACACGAACCTGAGCCTGAACTATTTCAATCCTGTGTATTTCAGGGAGATGTTGATCCCTATGCAGTGCCCAAGAGTATGGGTATTTTCAGGATGATGGAAAGCCCCCAAAACATAACTACGTCTTCTGTGGCTCAAAGAATTATCACCAATCATGAAATCTACAAGGTACATTCATACATCATAATATAATCAAAACTCTTTCATTCTTTCTTTCAGAGATTCAAATCATCCCATCATATTTCCATCTGTGCAGAAACGAAACCTTAAGAAGGTGCAAAGTGAGAAGAAATACTATGAACAGAAGACATATGTGTCGGGAGACTGAGACTCCCTAAATGTCATTAGACATACCTCCATCGATGCAAGCCTCCCCAGAACAGGCTTAGAAATGCTTGTATAGTTTGCAGATAGATACTCGTGGATAGGCTCAAAGCAAATAGCTCGAGAAAGAAGATAGCAAGCCAAGTCATTGATTGAACCTAGGCTACCTTGAGTTGCCTAACAACCTGGTCGTCCTCTCTCCGCCTCTCTCTCATTGCTAAGTCGTCAGTGGTAATGCTGTACATCCTCAATTATCTATTAGCAGAATATGCAGCTCGTATTTATATTTATATTATAATCGTGAAAGTTCACTCACTCTGCAAGGAGGAAGTTTTGTTGTGTATCTCTACTGAGTTTAGGGAATTTTTTATTTTTATTTTTTTAATTTATTTTTCTTTTCTTTTTACTTCTTTTCTTCCCTTTGTTTTGTGGGGATTTTACACCCTTTCAGGCCCTATTTAGTCTTGTATTTGTATTATTTATCTACCATGAAGACTCATTCTTTTAACTCTCTTTTGTTGGATGGAGTAATATGCTCAAGTTGATAAAGCTACTGCGTTTTTGTTACGTAGTAAAATTTATTGACTCATTCAAATACAGCTGAACCATAAGCTAATGTGTTTATGCTGAACAGATAACAAATTAACCATTTCTCAGGCTCACTGAACTACATGATAGTATGATGCATTTTGCAGTTTTACACCTAGTCCTTGATTTCCTTGCTTGAAAACTTTGGGTTGCACTCAATTTTTTATAAAGAAATTCGAATCAACCTTGAGATTCTAAAATGGTTTGACATAGGACCTTATGAATTAATGATATCAATTTTTAGAGAAATCACTGCAACTTATTATTTGATGGTTTTAGGGAACACGCCAGATCATCTTTCCTTGTCCTTTAACTTACTATAATCAATGACATGTTTTGCACCAATTGGTTGTTGGTTTAAAGGTGATTGGGACTACAGTCACTACACTTGATAGAGAGGACCCGTGTTCGATCCCTCGCAACAACAATTGGAAGGGGACTGGAACCTAACCACCCAAAACTAATCCCCGAATCCGGATTAGCCTAAAGGGTGAATCGGATAGAACAACAAAAAAAAAAAAAAAAAAAAAAAAATGACAGGTTTTGCACCTTTGATCGATCACGGTCTCTAGTTTTCTACCATAGCTGTACTTTCCCATTTGGAAGTCGGCTATTATTCTTTGCCTCAGCTGCTGCATATGGATACGAAGGTATTTATGCACAAATTCATTGACCCCCCATGACTGAAAAAATTAGCAGAGGGAGAAAGAATCAAAGAAGCATTATATGAAATGGTAAAGGTTATAGGACCTTAGGCCTTAGCATACACACCCATAAACCAAGATACTTAAAGATCAAGCAATTACGACAATATTCTGGATTTGAGCCAAATCATATACTGGTACTTTGTGTAAATCCTGAAGAAATCCATTAAAATTTACAATCGATCAGGACATGAACATACAAACTGGTTGCAAAATCATGCTTTTCTAGCAACCTAAACAACCCCACTTACCCTCCAAGATCCTCCTCACCACTAGATAGAAACGACAGATCATAAAAAAAATTCTGCTTCTACATCAAAAACAGTTCCCATCAACCTAGGGAACACTTGGGAACACTTGTAGCAGTGAAAGTTCCCTTCAATTCATGACCATAACTGCTCAAATCTTCTTTCACCTCAAAATTCAACCTACATTTTCGACCTACTACGTACATTGATAATTGACGGTATCTGTCACTTATTCACCTGTACCACACAATTGGAGTTGAGGTATACTGAGGAGGTTGAGGAACCATGCAATGTTGCTGTTGAAGCCATTGATGTTGCAAGCCTTCGTTAAAATTAGGAAGGTTACTGTACTCACTTGCTATTCCAACATTTGCAGCATCTTGATCTTCAACTTCCATCATTGCTGTTTCCATCTCTTCAGCATCCATTGATTCTGACACCTCTGTTTGAGAAGCAAGAGTTTGTGATACTGGGTTGACAGTCTGAGATGGCACCCAAGGGATGACCGCCCTGCATCCATTCTCCTCAAGGTCATTTTCATTCGCTTCATCCTCGTCGTTAATTCCACCAGACTTTAGGCTGTTCCAAAAAGTTTGATCTGTTAAAAGATTCAAGTTAACAACTCAGTCATTTGTGTTGTATACATTCACTCAATAAATTACTAGTAGAGATCATATGTAAGATGTTTCAGTGCTTCGCATGAAAGAAAATAGAAAACAGAAAAAGAAAAGGTATTGAGACTAGCAAAAAAACACAGAACTCAACATTGTTTAAATATCCAGCAAACTAACAGCAATCATTCTCTAAATACTGAGGAAATCAAGCATCAAGGACGCATTGTATAAGACAATTGCCACTAAACTAAATAATAACACGAGCTTAAAATTGCACCAATTAGCAGGCATCCTATCAAAACCTTATCTAAGCGATAAGCCCATACTTCACCATCACAAACACATATGACATTGAACCATTGATGTCTTAGTATTATCATTCTCCAACTAGATCAAATTATTAGTTTGTCCTACTTCATATAAAAACAAGAACGGAAGCAACCATCCCAAACTCCAAGTATGAATCCCGCTCTAAGCAAGGCATTCTAATCCTGTCCCGGCAACTTTATTATCAGAACAAACTACCACAAGACAGAACCAGCATCAGTATTATAGTAGTCATCAACACTAAATGGTCAACATATGATAAATAAAAAATTTATAAAATAAGATTACTAAATGTTGAACACAAACAACAGAAACTGGGTAAGTTAAGTTATACAGATAACTCACTTTTAAAAAAGGATACCAAATTCGGATCAACGGAAAAATTCCCTTGAGAGAAAACACTATGATCCTTCATAGGTTTGAATAGAACAATAGCTTTCTCTTCATTCTCAGGAATAGACGGCAGCTCCTCAATGTCCAGTGGATTCACTTGATCTCCCAAACCACTAGAGATGTTGTTCTGAGGCAACGATTGCTCGTAAACCGGCTGAAAATCGAGTTCCTCATCTTCAATTATTGGCGGCAAATCAGCATCCTACTCAATCCCAAATTCCAACATTAAAAACAACTATGTCTTAACCAATGAATAAATAGTTCATTCTGAGTAAGTAAATGACATAATTACTCAACTAAACACCATCTTCTTAACCACAATCATCAAACCATGACTTAATTCGTTAAATCATCCTAATTACGCCTCTAATTTCGAAACTTAATTTAGAAACTACCAACTTAATTCTTAACCTATTTCTGATCATCAGTGAATTAGACATCTAAATGAATAATTGCCAAGACCAAACTCTATAAATATAAAGTCCACTCAATTTCACACAATTCCTGCAAAAATAACTGAACAACAATTTAACAAGCTAAATTAGGGAATTGAACTGCTACTGTAAGAGAAGAACAAGATTAGAGCAAATTAACATCTCTGCTATACAGCTCAAGCCTAAAGATTATAAAAATGCACAATTAACCAAAAAAATTAAGATCAATTAGAAATTTAGAGCCTAAAAAACCAGCAATTGTCCGATTTTCCAGAATCAAAGATGCAAAATCAAGCTAAAATCAGAGCCCTAGGAGAGAGAAAATGAAAGTAACATCAAATTCACTTCAATTTACTAAAAGAAGAGAGAGAAAATTACCAAACGACGGATTTTACGAGCAGGAGAAGAGAGAGAAAAATCGGAGAAATCATCATTAACTTCCTCCAAATCCTTCCTCTTGAGCTTAAATCCATTGTAATCCTCCATTAATTGACCCTCAAATTTCAAGAAACAGAAGAAAAAATCAAAGGAATCAAAAACCCTAATTTGTTGGAGAATTTCAATAATTAAAGATGATGATTAAAATTGGAGAGAAAAATGAAGAATAGTAGAAGTAAGTGGAAAATGGGAGTTTTGAGAAAGTTAATTACGTACTCCGTAGTAAATAATGTAGAAAGAGGTTTCGGTTGAAGTCTAGATTTTTCCAGACTTGAAAATACCGGGAAATTCTCATATTACACCTTTTTTTTTTTCACATCAGTCAGAATGCTTTTTTTTTTTTTTTTTTTTTTCAAATGGGGTAAGGTGGGGAAATGAGGTGAGATTGTACACACCATAGCATGATGGGAAAAGGACAAAAGTCTATATGTATATTTAGTGTACAAAAGAAATTAGTACTTCGGGCCTGTTCACATTTACTGAATTGAGCTGAACTGAATTGAACTGAACTGATTGGAGCTGAACTGAACTGAGCTGAAATGAATATTTTATGAGAGAGGGAAATTAGAAATTGAACTGAACTGAATTGAACTGAACTGATTGGAGCTGAACTGAACTGAACTGATTGGAACTGAACTGAACTGAAATTAAGTAAATGTGAACATGCCCTTCGTACGTCAATAGTGGTATTGTAGAAAGTTAGCAAATTTCGCTGAATAGAAAAGGGAAGTTGAAATATTGAAAGGGAAAGTTGGGCGGCAAAACTTTTAGAATTTTAGGCAATGTCAATAGATTTTCAAGTTAGGAAGGATTTGTAATCGAATTATTTTGATTTTAGAGCCATTTTATCTTCTCTCTTTTATAAGAGTAAGTGTTTAGTGAAGTAGAATAAGAAAAACATGATTTGGACTTTGTTCCACCATAATAATCTAATGATTGATTAACCTAATCGTTCTTTAACTATAGATTAGATTGTTTAATGGGTTGACAAAGTTGGATTGATTAATTAATTTGGTGTAATATTTTTATGTCTTTCTATAGCTCCAAAAAAATCTGAAAATTATTCTAAATCAGTTTAAGAAACTAGTTTATAATCCTAACGAGTTTAGCAAGAAGGATAGGGAAAAAGTTGGTTTTAGGCTGTGTTGGGCTGGGGTGTGATCCAAGCCCATGACTTTACGATTGCATAGGTCTAACCCATGGATCAACCCATCATCCATTGATTGGGTTGGAACGAACTCAGATTTTGAAAGTAATGCGCAAATTCTTAGCTACACACTTGTGTAGCTAAGGTAGCTGCACCACTGCATCTATATATGAGCATATATTAATCTAAAAATGAACATACGTTTTTTTCCCCTCTTTATATCTTAACTCTCTCTTCTACTTTCTTACCTCTATTAATTTTCTCTCTCCTCTATTTTCTACTCAATCTGAAATTTTCTCTCTCCTCTTTTTTTTCCCCTATTTTTTAAAAGTTAATTTTTTTTTTTTACCTCACTTTCTTTCGATCTTTATACTTGTTTGTCCTTCTAATTTAGATATTCTCCAATTCATCATCATTGTAGCAATCTCATCATCATCATCATCATCATCATCATCTTCGTCACGATCGTGAAGTTTGAGGTAATTTTGAGTTTTTTTTTTTTTAATTATAAATGTTTTGAATGTTGTAAAATTGTTGATTTTTATCAATTTTGCATGTGTGTTTCCTAATCTATTAGGTTATAGATCGATAATTATTGTCTCTATGATAAACTAATATTAGATTTAAGGTGGATATTCAAAATTTTAGAGTTAAAATAATTACAATCGAATTTGTGTTTTGTAAATAAAAAAAAAATATATGAACATACAATACTTAAAAATTGAACATTTTGTACAATAATGAATATTTAGTAAACTAAAAATGTACATTAGTATATAAAAAATGAGCATAATTTAATGATATATTTTATCTTTATTTTTTGTTAATTATTATATACAATGATTTAAAACCCATATGAATATACGAAAATCATGTTCATTTTTAATATACTAAATATTCATAATTTTTTTAAACGTGTTCATTTGTTTATGTGTTTTTTTTTTTTTTGTATTAAATGTTCATTTTATATAATGTATGCATATATTTTTATGAAATGATCATTTTATTAGGTATGATTCAGCTATTCTATGATTGTATGATAAATGTTCATTTTTACTATACTAAATGTTCATATTTTTTTTGACATGTTTATTTTTTATTACTAAATATTCATTTTTCTACGTGCTTATTTTTTTATTACTAAATGATCATTTAATTTTATATGTTCAATTTTTTTTTTTTTAGTTCATCTTTAAGGCCATGACCCATCAATTTTATGATTATATGATAATCATGTTTACTTTTAATATACTAAATAATCTAACATGTTCACTTTTTAATGCTAAATGTTCGTTTTTATTTTACGTGTTCATTATTTTATTACTAAATGTTCATTTTTTTACGTGTTTATATTTTCTTACTAAATGTTCATATTACATGACCCGTTGCAGCTATCCTAGCTGCACTAGAGTGCAGCCAAGACTTATTGAAAGTAATGCCCAAGCACAACCCAGGCCCATGGGTCTCGAGGGTTAGGCTGGTCCATGGATTGGCCTGCGGGCTTTTTTTTTTTTTTTTTTTTTTTGTTATTTACTAAGCTAATCTATCAGCCCAAAAACACATTCATATTAGTTGTCACCAATAATTTTACAGGTAAAACACAAAATAAACCAAAATAAAAAATGACATAGCTTAGAAACATAAAGAATGACCAGAGAAAAAAGAAAATGAATATACACTAGTGAGTTAGTGACCAAATGGGAAAACATGTATAATTAAAAAATAGTAGAATGTTTACAAAAAGGGAATATATAAAGTACAAAAGGCAAGGGCAGGGTGGTGCTTTTTTGGGCTTTGGGCCATGGACTGAGCTTGACTTGCTAGCCCACAAGCCTAATATGGGCTCAAGTGAGCTTAAAACGGATGGAAGGGCTAGGTCCAATTCATATTAAAAAAAATAAAAAAATAAAAAAAAATAAAAAATCTAGGCATGCAACCTAGTTCTAATAGTAACAGCCCCTATAACACTGACAAGTAAACTCCTATTATACTAATTGAGTAACTCTTATAACACTAACCCCTATAACCCTAACATTGTCGAAATAATCCCTTTAACATTGATCGAAAATCCCTTATATTAACGAAGTAACCCCGTGTATTGCTGCTATATATAAATTTGTGAAAAAAGGAAGAAAAATAATATAATAATCTCACCTTTAGCCGATTCGCAGTTAATAATCCCACGGTCCCACCTTTATGAGGCATTCTCTCACTATTACAAAAAGTGGCAAAGGGACCCCTTTTAAGAAACTCGTCAAAATAAAAATAATGGGTCTCCAACATTCTATTGTCCCACAATATATTTCGATAGGAAGAGATAAAAGAGACCTTTTATTAAAAAAAAATTGATCTCTTCGGTAGAGACCTAAATCAGACAAAACAATCAAACTGGTCTCTAATCTTACATTCTTACCTCATTACTCAAACATTAATAAAGTATAAAATGGTTTAAAAGAAGAAAAAATGTTTTTTTTACCAACAAGAGTTGGCTCAAGTGGTAAGTAACTTGATGTCGCCTAAGGGAGGTCTCAAATTCGAGTCTCACCAAATGCAAAAAGCTCTTGTTGGAAGACTCACCCACATAAGCCAGGTGTGAAACCCAGGTCGGATTCACATTTAGTCGGAGCTAAGCTCAAATGAATCGGCTGGAACAAAATAAAATAAAATAAAAGTTTTAAAAGAAGAAAAGGATAAATGGATTAAGTAAAGAAATTTTAGATTTTAATACTAGACAAAAACCCGAAAATGGTTTTTAACACCCCCATAAAAAAAAATAAATAAATTTTAACATCAGGTAAATTTTTAAAAAATGGATTTTACCACCACTTAACTGATTCCCGTTTAGAAATCCGTTAAGTGGGGCCATGAAGCCACGTGTCACTTTATTATTGGCCAAAAAAAAAGAAAAAAAAACCTAAAACTACCCAGCCACCCCAGCCCCACTACTGCCACCTTCTTCTCCACCTTGACCCACAGCCACCGGCGCACCACCTCCCCCTCCCTCACCGACTGACATGAACCCGTCCCCACCCTTTTCCCGCAGCCCTAAACCACCACAAAAACATCTAACTACAGTTGTCGTTCCCCAAGAACGGCCATGAATTCGGCCATTGATGGCCGAAATCGACCGGTTAAGGCCACTCAGCCCCAAGAACGGCCATGAATTCAGCCATTGATGGATGAAATCGACCGGTTAAGGCCACTCAGCCCCAAAACCGGGCCGATTTCAGCCATTAATGGCCGAATTTGTGGCCGTTTAGGGGAAAGAGGGTTGCGACTTAGGGTTTCAGCCATTAGTGGTTAGGTGGTTTTGGGGCGGATTAGGGAGGGGGAGGGTTTAGGTGCATCAGGTAACGGAGGGGGAGGGGATGTGTCGATGTTTGGCCGGCGGCTACGTTGGGTGAAGGTGGCTGGGTGGGGAGATGGTGGGGCTGGGTAGATTTAGGAATTATTATTTTTATTTTTTAAAAACAAGTAAAATGGTGACACGTGTCACCGTGGACCCCACTTAACAGAATTTTTGGACGGAAACCGTTAAGTGGTGGTAGAAACCATTTTTGTAAAATTTATCTGGTATTACAATAATTTTTTTTTTATTATAAGGGGTGTTAAAAACTATTTTTGATGATTTTACAGTAATATTTTGAAATGTGACTACCACAATCCTTATTATGTGGCATGATTTGATTGGATGTAAATTGTCATATAATCTTTGACTTTTCAAAACATATTTTAATTAAAATTTATTTTTAATTTCTTAATTATTTCAGAAATCAAAATTAAAAATTCATAATAAAACAATTAAAATTAAAAAAACTGGTATTCATTGTTCTGATTTCCATTGATGATTTGAACACGGCGGCTTTCGGCGTTGATGTTGTCCTCCACCAATAAGATGGTTTTTACGGTAAAGCCGATCGCGGCGAGCACGCTCCTTCTCAGCCTCACGTTTACAAGCTTCGATTTCTTCATTCTTCGCGGCGTTGAGGGAGATGGCGATATGGGTTTTTATGGTGGTGGCGGGTATCATCCAAAATTCTCTGGGAATTATCCCTATTTTTCTGGGTATCAACCAAATCATTGCCAGGTTGAAGCCTCTCAATCTTGTAAACAATTTTCTTAACCACCTTCTTACCTTTGCTTCCACTAATTTTCTCAGTAAGTTACCTATATTAGCTTTCTGGGTTTCATCCATGGAGGTATTTTTCTTCTGCTTGGGTTTTGAGAGGTCAAGAACTTCATCTGAAGGAAGATTTTTTTTTTTTTTTGATTTTTTTTGATTTTTGATTTAAATTTGATTTTATGAAATTAAGAAATTAAAAAACGAATTTCAGAAATTATAAAATACGAAGTATAATTTTTGAAAAAAAAAAAAAAACAGAAATTACAAAAATGAATTTTAATTAAAATATGCTTTGAAAAGTCAAAACCACGTGACAATGTACATCCAATTAAATTATGTCACATAATAAGGCTTATGATAATCACTTTTTAAAAGACTACCGTAAAATTTTCAATTTTTTTGGGGTTTTTTTTACTAATGTTAAAATCCAAAATTTCGTTAAAGTAAGGTAAATTTGTCAAAAAAAACCTTTTAAATGCACCATTTTGCGAAAAAAAACTTTTTAAAAGCTTTTTGCTAAAAGAAAACCCGATTTTAATCATTTTGGCAAAAGAAAACCCTATCGTGAAATTTTTTTGTTTAAACAACCAAATACCACTAATTAGCTTAATTAACCTCTAATTTCTTATAATTAACTCCTAACTCTCACTTAACCCTTAATAATTAAATTAATTTATAAATAAAATCAAAAAAACCAAAAACCACCACCCCTTTCACCCGTTAGCCACCTCTTCCCTTTCCCCATCCCTTGGCAGCAGCCCCCCTCCCCATCTAATCTTCCGCTTTTGTACCCTCACTCCGGCGACGCACCTCCACTGTTGACCAACCTTCATCCCTTTCCCATCATCGAAAACAGGGGAGCTGTGGAGTTTGACGCCATTAATGGCGACATTGTCATCGGAAATCGGAAGAAGTAATGGAGAGAGAATTGTAAGAGAGGGGAGCGCAGGGATCGAAGTTGGGCGCCATAAGAGGGATTAAAGGTAAAAAATGGAATTGGAGGAGAGAGGGGGTTGCTTGGCCGGAATTAGAGGGTGAGAAGGAGGAGTCGGATGGAGTGAAGAGGGTGATGGAAGTGACGACGGAGATGAGGGGTTGAGAGATGAAAGGGAGGGTGAATGACATGGAATTGAAGCCGGAGTTTGAGAGGATTTTAGCGACGGTGTTAATGGTTTCGTCGGAAATGACATTGAGCTCAAGAATGAGGTGAGAGAAAATGTTGACGGAAGCTAATTAAACGCCATTTGATGGACGTCTCGGCCGGCGGAAGAGGTGAATCGCTGGGGTTGGGGGGGATTTAAGGCGGCACGGCTCAGTCGATGGAGGGGGGCTGCAGCCAGGGGAGGGGGAAAGGGCGATGGTGGCTGGCTGGTGGTGGAGGCGGTGGTTTTTGCTTTTTTTTTTTTATAAATTAATTTAATTATGATATGGTTAAGTGAGAGTTAGAGGATAATTAGAAGAAATTAGAGTTAATTTAGTGAATTAGAGGCACAGGTTGTCTTGAACAAAAAAAAATTTAACTTTGGGTTTTCTTTTAACATAAACCTTTTAAAAGGTTTTTTTTTCACATAATGTGGCATTTAAAAGTTTTTTTTTTTTTTTTTTTTTTTTTTTTTTTTAACTGACAAATTTGCCTTAAAGTAAACCCCTCAATCCTTGATTAATAAATTTTGTTCGTCGTGTTCCCTCAAAAAAAAAAAAAAAAAGTAAACCCCTCAATAGTAAATTCTAGTACTCTACTCCACCATTTACCATTTCTTCCCTCTCAAATTTGCCAATTTCCCAACGAAAAACCGTCCTCCATTAGTGAAATTCGCCCACCTTCAAGAACAACAACGTGCCGATTTCTTCTCACCTCCACCACTAGCAAATTTCGTAAGTTGTTCCCTTTCAAAAAAAAAAAAAAAAATTTCGTAAGTTGTTTTTGTTCTGTTTTATTTGTTCAATTTCTGTTCAGATTATGAATTGATTGTATGTGTAGGTTTGGTCGAATTACGAGATATGGGAACTTACATGTTGTGTTGTTTATCAAAATCCTAGCTTTTTAGAATTTGGGTATTATTTCTGTTGTTGGGTTTTGCAATTTTACTTTGTTGTTTGATTTTTCTGTTTAAGTTCTTCATAATTTTGGTTTTTTTTTTTTTTTTTTTTTTTTTTTTTTTTTTTTTTTTTGTTAATTAAAGATGCAATTTGGCTGCATGCATGTTGTTGTCAGTTTGTGTGCTTCTATTATTGCATTGTGGATTTGTGGTAAGTTTTTGGATTTACTGGGTTTTTTTTTGGATAAAGTTTTGTTTGTGTTCCTAGTGTTTGTAGTTATGCATATATATAGTACTACACTACTACATTTGTTACGTAGTATTATTTGTAATGATTAGATATTTTTTTGCTCACGCTTTATGTCAAATCGTTGCAAATAATATGAAACGGAGGTAGTACGTGGAAAGGACTTTTGTTTTTTCTCTAGTTTTGTGAATCACATCAATGAGGTGCTGCTGAAAATATTCAGAGTTTCATTTGTATATTTAGTTTGTTGGAATGAACATTTGTAGGTGGGGGTGGGGGTTGTGGGTTGTGGGGTGTATTTTTGTTGATATCCAATGCCAAATAGAAAATAATGCTTTCAATGAGTCATTCCATTTTATAAAAAAATAGTATTGATTTGATATATCTATTCAACTCAAAATTAGATAATGGTGTTATTGGTTAACTTGTTATTGTGAGCAAAATGAAAAATCTCTCCTTCTCTTCTTCTTTCCTTTGATCTTCAATCTCCTTCTTTATGCAGATTTGTCATGTAGCTGAGGAAGTTTGTTTTGAGATTGTCGAGAGGAAGTTGTCACCATTGGTGGTGGTGGTGTTGGTAGCTAGTGCTGCTGGAGATGGGAAAGCGAGGAGTACTTGAGTGTGAGATTGCCATATTACCCCCCAGTGCACCTTAGGTAAAAAAACATACATACTAACAACTCCAAAACATACCGAACCAATCCAAATAATGGAAGAAAATCAAACAACACTAGTACGTTTTGGCATAATGGGATGTGCAACGATAGCTAGAAAAATGAGTAGAGCCATCAAGGTAGCCCCAAACTCCAGCCTGCACGCCATTGCTAGCCGTTCACTCGAAAAAGCCAAGGCATTCGCAACACAAAACGAGTTATTAGACGAGCAAGGGAAGTTGATCAAGACATATGGAAGCTACATTGAGTTACTAGACGATCAAGAAGTGGATGCAATTTACATGCCTTTGCCCACAAGTTTGCACGTTGAATGGGCAGTGTTTGCTGCTTCTAAGAAGAAGCATTTGTTACTTGAAAAGCCTACTGCCTTGAACTTAGCTCAACTTGACCAAATATTAGAAGTTTGTCAAGTTAATGGGGTGCAATTTATGGATGCAACTATGTGGTATCATCACCCTAGGACAGCTATAATGAAGCAAATTATCTCTAATTCGGCTAATTTCGGACACATTAATAAGGTAATTTATTCTCACTTTTACTTTTTTCTCTACTAGAATGTACTTGGATTTAGATATATTCATCTCTGATTGTTGCATATGTTTCTTGGAACGTTAAATGATCGATTGTTATCTTTTGTTGTATATCATGTCTAGTGACGATCCTACATTGTCAAATTTTCAGATAAGTTGTACATCGTGTTACCCAGTAGGCTCAGATTTTCTAGAGAGCGACATAAGGGTAGATCCGGAATTTGATGCACTTGGAGCACTTGGTGACTTAGGCTGGTATAACATTGGACAGATCTTATGTGCAGTTAATTATAAATTGCCAACCTTTGTAACAGCTTTACCTGAAGCTACCCTTAATTCAAAGGGCATCATTTTGGCTTGTACTGCCTCCTTAGACTGGGTGGGAGAACCCAAGACAACTGCAACATTTCATTGCTCTTTTCTTTCTAATGCGTCCATGGACGTGACCGTGTGTGGCTCGATTGAGTATGTTCACGCGACTGATCTAACGATCCCATGGCAAGAAAAGGCAGCCTCTTTGTTTCTCACATCCGGGGCAAAGTGTGTGAATCTCCAGAGTGGATCGAATGTCGAAGCAGAGGAAGTTGTCGTGGAGACTCAGCTTCCGCAAGAAGCTCTCATGGTACAAGAATTTGCTCTCCTTGTGAAGGGAATCTAGAGTTGTGATAAAACGTGGGCTGAGATAAGCAGAAAAACTCAGATGGTTGTAGATGCAGTTAGGAAATCTATTGATCTTGGTTACAAACCTGTGTATCTGTAGTTACAAATGCACCAGCAAAATGATGATTCCTAATAATAAATGATGACTGTGCAACATCTTTTGCTGCTGCTCTTCTTCATGATGCTGCTGCTAATTTGATAATTGTTGCTAACTTCTTAGCTTTTTGATTAATTTTAAATTTTGCTTTCTGCCTTTTATTATGCTAATACTCCCTCTGTCCCCTTTTATTTGTACCACTGGCCCAATTTATGTGAGAGCTTTATGAGTCATATGGTGCAAACAAAAAGGGATAGAGGGAGTAGTTTTTTTTGGGTCTGTATTACAAACTTTAGCCTTTTGAAGGTAGATATATTCTCCTTAATGTAATAATTGTATAATGGTCCTTTCTGCGAAAAAATATTCAACAAAATCCAACATTCAGTAATACAGAGTATTCAGTAAATACTTGAAAATATTAAAATCCCCTTTTTTTTTTTTTTTTAATACACCTGAAAAATCCTTCCCCAAGTTAATTTGAACTTACTTTTCCATATTGAACTTATGTTCTGTAAAACTACTATAAATTAAAGATGAATAAGAAAGAAAGAAAAAAAAAAAGGCCTGCCTTAATTGCTCTATGCCAAATGATGATCTAAGATACAAAAAAAGAACTGCAAACAGAAGACAATAATTCTAAGTAACTCAAGAAAATCGTAATCAAGCTTTTGTTCTATGTAACTCGGACTTTTCGTTTTACCTCAAGTACCCGTGTCGGATCTTTGACAATCTACACTCAAACATGAGTATGACACTTGGACACTTCATTTTAGTTTAAAAGCATAGAATGAAACTTTTCATAAAATAGCCGAATCGGACACTTGGACACGTATCCGTGTCGGATATGAGTACCCAAATATGAATAATTTGACTTTTATTGATATATTATTGAAATTGATATATCCCTATCCCTCGTACCACTGCACGGCACTCTGTATAAATATATAAGTGGACGTTACACCCCTCTTCCTAAGACATCAACTAGGAGCTCCTCGCACCATCAAAATTGTTTGGATACTAGCTAAACAACGTTTTCTTATCCTCATTCATAACCATACACTTATCACCATGTCACATCATTAAAAGGAAAACACACACACACAATTACACAAACAACTCCCAAACATACCAAACCAACCAAAAAATGGAAGAAAATCAAACACTAGTACGTTTTGGCATAATGGGATGTGCAAGGATAGCTAGAAAAATAAGTAGAGCCATCAAGCTAGCCCCAAACTCCACCCTCCACGCTATTGCTAGCCGTACACTCGAAAAAGCCGAGGCATTTGCAACACAAAACGAGCTATTAGACGAGCAAGGGAAGTTGATCAAGACATATGGAAGCTACATTGAGTTGCTAGATGATCAAGAAGTGGATGCAATTTATATGCCTTTGCCCACAAGTTTACACGTTGAATGGGCTGTTTTGGCTGCTTCTAAGAAGAAACATTTGTTACTTGAAAAGCCTACTGCCTTAAACTTAGCTCAACTTGACCAAATATTACAAGCTTGTCAAGTTAATGGGGTACAGTTTATGGATGGAACTATGTGGTATCATCACCCTAGGACAGCTAAAATGAAGCAGATTGTCTCTAATTCAGCTAATTTCGGACATATTCGTAAGGTAATATATGAGCACCACCATTGTTGTATGTCCTGTCTAGTGACGATCCTAAACTGTCAAATTTTCGTACTTGATTTTTTGCCACAAGGATGTCTTAATTTTGCTCCCTTGAATCTTTCAGATAAGTTGTACATCGTCTTTCCGAGCAGGATCAGATTTTCTGAACAGCAACATAAGGGTAGATCCAGAATGTGATGCTCTTGGAGCACTTGGTGACTTAGGCTGGTATTGCATTGGACTGATCTTATGGTCAGTTAATTATAAACTACCAAACTTTGTAACGGCTTTACCTGAAGTTACCCTTAATTCAAAGGGCATCATATTGGCTTGTACTGCCTCCTTTCACTGGGAGGAAGAACCCAAGACAATTGCAACATTTTATTGCTCATTTCTTTCTCATGTGTCCATGGACTTGACCGTGTGTGGTTCGATAGAGTCTGTTCACGTAAATGATCTAGCGATCCCTTATCAAGAAAAAGCAGCCTCTTTTCTTCTCACGTCAGGTGCAAAGTGTGTGAATCTTCAGATTGGATGGAATGTCAAACCAAAGGAAGTCGTCGTGGAGTCTCAGCTTCCTCAAGAAGCTCTCATGGTCCAGGAATTTGCTCGCCTTGTAAAGGGAATCAAGAGTTGTGAGAAGTGCTCTGATAAAACGTGGCCTGAGATTAGCAGAAGAACTCAGATGGTTTTAGATGCAATCAGGGAATCTGTTGATCTTGGTTACAAACCTGTGTATCTGTAGGCAGACTGTCAAGTGGACCTTTTGCGAACTGCTCAGTCAAGTGGACATGAACAACATTATGTCTTTTTTTTTTTTTTCTTTGAAGGACAACATAATGTCTCTTTCACAAGATAGTGTCATCATCTCATCTCATTAATAAAATGTCACCAAAATCCAACATTCAGTAATACAGAGTATTCAATTACTTTTCACCTGAAAAAAGCCTGCCTAAATTGCTCTGTGCCAAATGATGATCTAAGATACAAAGGAGAGAACTGCAAACAGAAGAGGATAATTCAAAGTAACTCGGGAAAATCATAATCAAGCTTTTATTGATCTATTATTGAAAGAGATAAGGTCTGAATATCTGTACATGAGATATCATTTCTAAGCCTAAAACCACAGCAAATCTACATTAACAAATATCCATCAATCATCTCCTCTTGTATCCATTGCATTATTTACTGCTCTAACCTATTTATACATGCTATAAAATGTACATATTATGTATTGTAAATTGGTAATAGGGTGTGTGACCTATGAACTTGTATCAACATTAGGCTTCAGCAAAAGAATGATGGAAGAATAACTCAGCATTGGGTACAAATTGCCTTCTAGGAAATGCTGAAACTGCTGAACTGCTATATCTCTTTCCGACACATTATCAGACAGAAAGTCAAATGGTGTTGGCTTGCTGGTGTCTACCAGTGGCTCCCATCGGTAACCAGGGCGATCAGGCAAAGTCACGGTGACTGGTTTATGACTGGTGTTGAAAGCAACATATATTTCTCCCTTTATCAAGTCTTTCTGCACCCACCAATTATAAATTACTTGAGAGAGGAATATGTATCAAAAAAAATGACAACAAGTCTATAACTGGCATGTGACAACTATTTCTAAATGGAGGGTAACGTATCAAATAACAAATGGTTCCTTAGTTGGGTTATTAGGAGGGAAACAGCATAGACATTTTGCTGTCTGCCAAGAGGCGATGATATTCTGAAGGATATGCTGATTGCTTCAGTAATGACAGTTAAGGCCCTTTAAGGGTTCATTTGGACTGCGAGCATGCATCAAATCAAATTGGATATTTGTGTGGATTTTTATTAATATGGCAACAGGAAACAAGCTCATGCCTATTAAAATGTATCACATATTCAGCTTTGAGAACCATAGAACTGCACTTTTAAGTTATTCTTTAGCCAAGCATTCAGTTGATCTGTGATTTATCTATCGAAATAATGATTTAAATTTTGGTGGAGTACAAAAACATAACCTTTTTTTACAAATATTGAAAGAAAAAAGCACTGAGAAAATAAACTCACCAAAGTGAATGCCACAAAACGACTTGTCTCGGACCAATCTGGATGCCCAGGGATGTGGCCATGCCATTGCAGTCTTTCAGATGTTGGAAATTCATTCAAACCAAGTGACTCGCATTCACTTATAGAGTAAGCATGCAAAAAAATCTATTAGTGGCTGGTGGGAAAATAGCATTCACAATAAGTTGTGATACCAACTCACCTTCGAAATTTGGTCATTAGACGGCAGAATCTGAAGAAATCATTAGTAGCCTCCTCCTTCTTATCCCACCGAAAATAGTTGATCTGCATCTTAGAAAATATTAGTCAAAGAGTTCACAAGTGTACTTCATGTTAGATTCAAAAGGGAGCAGCTATTACATAGTTATCATGGCAGTATGAGTTGTTATTTCCACCTTTTGTGTGGCCATATTCATCACCCATGTACATCATAGGAACACCCTGCCAAAACAAAGGAAAATTGAAAAAGCATGTGGAATAAATCTTGAGGCATCAATACTGAGAAGCTCCAATAATTGGATGTATATTGCACATAATACGAATACATATGGTAATGCCCCAAGAAGCTCAGTCAACTATAAAGTTCCTCTTAACAAAAGCATCAAAAACAATATCAGTGGTTAAGTATTTTTAGTCATCAATTCATCATTACCACCTACACATTACATTAACCTCCATTTATACACTAAATTAAACAGAGCAGCGATCATAAATTCTTAATTGTAGAGTTAAGAGAACAAATTTCACTCTGCTGAAGAAACAGGATCTACTAACTCAAATCTGAATATAATATCACAGTTTATACCACTCGTCCATTCTTTTCTCTGGTTTTACAATGATAAGCAAGCCCTAAAAATCCCACCACTACCTATGCATAGCTAGCAAGGTCAACTATGAAATAAAATACCTATGATAATTGAAGTCATTCATCAAGTTTTTATCACAATAGAGAGATTTAAATAGTCAAATATACCTGTGAAACCATGAGGCAAAGGAAAAAATTCCGCATCTGTCGCTTCCTCAATTTCTTCACAGTAGTACTGGCAATTTCACCTTCCTGAAAAACAGCATGGTGTAAAACAAAGTTAATGCCTCCATATACTGACTGACCAACAACTACTATTGATGCCCTATTGATTCATATGCACCTCTACCAGCCCCTTGAAGACTTTATTTTCTGTCAAATTGTCAACCAATGCAACTTTCCCCAATATATTTCTGCTAGGCAATGGAACAACTAGAAAAACTAAATATGGATCCTATATCAACTATCAAGTGTGATCAAACTGACCCAGTGGCCACACAGTAAGCCCCTTGCTGAATATTCATAAAAGCTAATTCACTATCTATTAGAATTAAATAATATAATGAATGGGTTCATAGCTCACGAAAATGTATAGTATGTTAATATTGTGCACATAATAGCATACCTGCCCACAGTTCCAGCTGTTATTGTGATTCTCCCCATCCATATTGTTTTCCCCATTTGCCAAATTATGTTTATCATTGTATGTCACTAAGTCAGCCAAGGTAAAACCATCATGTGCACAGACAAAGTTGATACTATGCCATGGTCTCCTTCCTCCCTCCTGAAAAGCAAGCAAAAGGCAATTAACAAGACAATCATCTTCTGAAGTAGCATATCACATAGATATACTAAAAAAACTTAGCAGATTACATACTAAGTATTAAGCAAAATAGAGTTCAGATTTCAAAACATACCAAAACAGAGTTACAGAAAAGTAAAAGATGATTATTATTATTGACAAAGGGAGTTGACATGGAAAATATTAGAATAGGCAGAAGACAGGGATGTGATAAGATGAATCAGATATAGCATTTGATGTTCACCTAGTATTTTAAGGACAAGGAATACCTTATATAGATTCGGGCTACCACAAAGGCATTCAGCAAAAGCACCAGAAAATCCATCTGTTCCTTTGATAAAGAGCCGCACCATGTCACGATACTGAATCAAATGCAAGTTCATTTAATTAGAATTTAACTACACCCCACCCCTGTGTCACCATAATGTTGGACCAGTTGCCCCCCATTCTGGATTACAGGGAAATCATATCCTACTGAAGTTGTGTATTTAAAAGTTTGCTAGTAGTGAAACTCTGAAAATTATAGGGGTCAAAGCAGTTCACAAACTAGGTTCACAAGCTTAAACAAGTGAGAGTGGAAAGAAGAATAAATAATACTAGTACCCAATCATCATTTACAGAATAAATCTAGTAGAATTATGACAAAAACTAACCTTTCCATTCCATTCTGACCAAATGCCCCAGTGAGGAAAACCACCAACTTGGTAAAGCCCTCCACAGTCCCATGCTTCCGCAATGAGCTGAAACAAGGCACCGTCAAAAAGGTAATCAGTTTCAGGACAATTTGGATATAAGTAAAAAAAAAATCTAATCTATATAAGTATATTCAGACAAAATAAATAATTGAACATATTTGGGGGGAAGATGAAGGTTGTTAAATACTCACTCCATTCCTGAAGTTCAATTCACTTCCATTTTAATCTGTTTCAAAAAGTTGGACTCACTTTTACTTCATTTCTGTTTTTGAATAACCCCCTTCTAGCCTACTATCTTACCCCTCCTACCCCCACAATACATACACCTTTTTACACTCACTCTTCTACTTTAACCCGCTTTATCTTACGCCCGGGTCACCCACCCACCTTTTTACCTATCTCTCTTTCTTTATTCACTTTTTTCTTACACCCACCCACTTTTTCCATGCATTCCTAGAAACAATAGTCTACAATAAGCAAGTCAAACTTTCAAGAACGGAGGGAGAACATGGATTCTACTACAGGGAAAAAAAAAAAAAGTCTATGTAATGAAGGTTAAGGAAACCAAGATGGCAAGAAACAAAAAGCATAAATGAGCTAAAAAGTTCATCAATCTCATGACCAGCCTTCTAAATAGTGCAAGCCTAAAGACCCCAATTTTGCACACCTCCCGGGAAAAATTGCAAGCGAGGGAGATGCTACAGGCATTAGAGCAGCACAATTAAAGAGAAAATTACTAGGTAAAGACTACTATTTGGCCTCCTACCTTGGATTACAAAAAGATGCAACCTGAATACAGTAAGTGAAGAGCAGAGCATTACTGGCTCATCTGCAATAATAATGCAGCTAAGCTTTCACAATTCCTTGATACTTTTAATAACACCCACAAAAGATGATGTAAACAAAAAATGACACTGCAGACAGGGCTCGAGAGTCAAGACATGCCTTTTGCCTTTAGAATTAACTAATCCATGTATGTCCCACTAAACAAAAAATAAATATATAAAAAGAGAGAAAACTCCTCATGTAAACACCCCTAGCAGTTACAAAATCACTAGCATTAGCAAACACTACTCCCGCGTATATAGAATCAATGTGTGTACTTTACAATGACTGGAGTTTTCCAAGGAAATGATAATTCAAAGTTCAAATCTATCTTTTTCTTGTAACTGTTACAGTTGACTCGTATATATACTATACAATTACATTTTTCTCATCCCTGTCTCATTTTGTTGCATTAAAACTAAATTCTCCTAGATTACCTAACATATACATGCCAGTATGGAGAAAGGATGCATTTTAGTCCAGTGATTTTGCTTCCCAACAGAGTAAATCGTGTACTAGTTGCAGGTGGATCTAAAAAAACAAATCCTTTTGCACCAAAGAAAGCACTAAATAAAAGGATCACATGTTTATGATAGTGTGACAATGGGCACAAGAAAATATAAATGAAATAAAAAAAAAAGATAAGGACAGTATTCACCTTAACTCTGCATAGCACAGGATCATTACTGATCATATCAAGCAGTGGGGGACTACTCAATGGTGTGCCAGTTGTAAGAAAATCACCTTCTGTTGTATTCCCATAAACATTAGCAGAATCCCAGAGACTTGAACAGAAAAGACAACCAGAAGTGAGAAAGGAATTCAGATGAAACTTTTAGGATTACATGAATTGCAGTCAATGTAAGAAAAAAGCAACCTGCTACCCCTAGTCAATATAGAAGCCAAATCAAAGCGAAAGCCATCCACATGCATTTCTGTGACCCAGTATCTGTAGCGTCAAAAGAGCATTTAATAGTTACAAATAGGAGGTTGAAAAGGGAAACATGAAAGCCGTAGATGCCTAAGGTACACAAAGGTATCAGTTGCTTTAGGTTAAACTAAAGGAGAGCAAAACTTTGCTTCCCCCATAAGTCATCTATATTTGATTAAATAACAATCATCAAAGGAGCAATAACATAAGAATATTGTAAGGTAATTTCACCTATTACACAAAGACCCTTAAATTATCGTCAATATATAAAGTATTCTCCCTTTCATGTCCTTCCCAGCAAAGAATTTGCATCCAATAAAGACTAATAAGAGCAAGTTATTGAAATATAACCTTAAGCAGTCCACAATGAAGTGACGTACAACAGGATGATTGCAATTGAAAGTATTTCCACAACCTGAATAGTTGTAAAAGTCACCCTGCAATGTATACACTGAAAATTTTAAGAGCATGACAGCTACATACAGCAGAAATTTTTAGATGAGACCAAGACCCCAGAAATACTTTCCACTGGTTTTACAGTCAAAATTGTTTTATTGGCAAGTGTAATAAATGGTGCATGTACTGTGAAATACAGTAGTATATGGGAAGATATAATGAAATCAAGTGAAAAAGTTAGGAGCATCTGACAGGAAAAAGCTCTCCCTGCCAAACACATATAGATATAAAGGACTATTCACCAGCATGGATATTGCATTTATGAAACTGATCCAAATATTGAGCATCCTCACATCTGTAGAATGTCAAATATGTTTTAAGGTAACTTCATGCGGGAAACAAGTTCGGAAGGAAAATATGACTAGCACTTCCTCACAAACCAATTGTTTTCTACTTTTCTACATTGTATCGTGAATTATTACATGACAAAAATTGCACACAAGATCAGTCCACATTATGCTTTATGCAATCAAGATTTAAACATCAACCGGTAAAGTACGATCACCAAATATTATGCTCAAATATGAGAAGAATATTACATAGCCTCACTTTCATCAGATCTTGCACTTCAGAGTGTGCATGGATAATACAAGTATCGCCATTGTTGGATACAACAGTAAAACAGCATGTCTTTCCAAGTACAGAAAATAATTATAAAATTCACACTTGCATGCAAAGGCACATAAATATACTTATTCCTTTCTATGGACACACTAAAAATTATTGCCTTGATTTCCCTACAAAAATACTCCCTTCATCGTACAATTAAGTTAACATCTAGTTTTGCACCAAAATTAAGTAACTGGCTCAGAGACATACCTTGGGTGCAAGCATATAAAAAACACAGTTGTCAATGCCTCTGAAAGACAAAATTGGACCTTTCTGATTTCCTTCGGCTGTGTGATTAAAGACTACATCCATGATAACCTGTAAAAGTAGAAAGAATAAGTACCCTGGCCAAAATCTAACAAAAACAAACAAGATTCTCGGCTAGAGATTGCACCTCAATATCCCTTTTATGCGCTTCTCTAACAAGAAGTTTGAACTCATTTATGGCATCACGGCCACAATTGCGTATTCCAGAAGATGCATATCTTATCATGGGTGAAAAAAAATTGATAGTAGAATAACCCCAAAAGTTCATCCTGTATATATCATTGAATTTTGTCAATCCAAAATAGCATCAGTCCTAAGTCCTAACCATGTAATCTAATTTACCCTTAAAAAAGAACTGCACGGAAAGCAAGGTAATTTAAATTTTATACAAACAGATGAAGAACTTCCATGAAGGGGAATACATAAGGTATATAGGACAATTAGACTTCAAGGAAATAACTAGCAAAAAGTGGAGATAAAATCAGCAGGGACAAGCAGGCATATAGCAGGTAAACAACTGAACTAAAATAAATATTCCCAGTTCTAGATGCATATATGACACAAGTTCTCAGTATTTAAATTTAAAAACTGAGCATGCATGAATCAGTCAGTTACACTTAAACAAGAATAAGACGACTTGAGGATTTTTGTGAAAATCAAGTAGCCACAATTTTAGATTGCAGTGAATATAGGCAATTCAATATTATATTATCATATCATCCATGAAACCATCATTGCTCATTTTGTAACAGAAAATATTTTCTATGAGAGCGAAGAGGATTTATACTTGTAATCATCCATAGCAGGATTGTAGCTGTAATACTCTAGCTCATTGAACTCATGACATGGCATTAACTCTAAGCAATTAATCCCAAGTTCCTGCACAAAACAGCAGCATGATACAACTTAGCAAGCCTGCAACCTCACAAAAAAGCTGGTGCTCCAACTATTGGCCCATTTCTCAATTTATAGCCCTTTCTACAACGTTGAAGATATTACAGAAGAAACAGAAAGATTAAGTAGGAACAAAAGTCCTTTATTTCATATTGACCTCATAATCAAGATGTCATGCTAAACAGTGGCTTTCAGTGAAACATCTAGTACGAAGGTACAATATGAGATCCTTAAACTCAATTACGATTTCAAAGATGCACAGAGTGGAAAGAGGCAAAGGAAAAGACCATTAAGAAGCTGCATTGAACTATGAAGCTGATCCACACAATGCACAAATCTTGAAAAGACAATATAGAATCAAGCTTAGACAACTAACTAATATTCGAAGGAGATACCTTTAAGTGGTCAAGTTTTTCTATCATGCCAAGATAAGTGCCCGGAGAGTTGGTCCTGCTTGATTCGTGCATTGTAAAACCACGGACATGCATTTCATATATTATAAGCTCTCTCTGTGGGTGATTAAGAGGTAGATCTCCTTCCCAATCAAACTGAAACTATCAAAAGCACAAGCCAAAATTCATGAACATCCAAAAGAAAAAAAAAGGTGCATTCAGTAGTTTTCTGCATGCTCAAGGGTGAACCAAGTATGAGAAAGGTATTTTATGTCCAATAAAAATAATATCAAAATGGCTGCAAGATTTCAGCTCGAATTAATCTACAACATTTTAGTGCAAAATTCGAAATGAGAAACGATGTCAATACAAATCAAACATCAATTACATATATGTCAGAAAAGCTGCTACCTCGTCATTCTGAGATGGAATCATGCCAGCCATTTGAGGCCAACAATTACGGTCAGGTGCAAGCTCACCATAGACCCCCCTGCTGATAACAGCCTAGATGAATAAATGGAGAAAGTTAGTTGATAGTGTAAGAAAGCTGAAGGAAAATATCAATATATTATCATCAGATAAATAGTCCCCAGCGCTTTTCGTGATGAGAGGAAATAGTAGGCCATCCTAACAAAATACAATTTCATGCATCAAAAGACTGCCATAATGATGTACTCTATAGTCACTAACTTTTGCATAAGGGTCCAATATTATGCGAGAAGAATCATAATAGTGTCCTTCTTCTGGTAAGTATGGGCCGTCGAATTTGTAACCATATAGCATATCATCAAAGTTTCCCTTCAAAAACACATGCCATACACCTCCAGTCCTGTTAACTAGTGGATCAAGTGAGATTTGCTCAGTTATTTTATTCTGCATCACAAAAAAAAACAGCTAGATCAGATACAGAATGTGCTAAAAAAGAATATCCAAACCAATGACAAATAGAGAATTCAATCAGCATCTAACATTGCACTTTCCAGTGAGCACAAATATGCAAATATAGACTAACAAAAGAAAAGACTACGCTGAGACAAGTCACAGGTTTCACTGGTTCACATGTTTGCATCACATCATGAGTCTCTTTGATATTCTAATACTATTACATCTCAATTCCTTAACATTTCACTTTTGTGTGGTATATGATAGAATATTCCAAGTACAGAAACAGATGAAATAAAATAATAGTCCACCGGACTATGATCAAGGTAATCTCGAAGATGGAAAGATTGGACACTATTCCGGTTTACATAGCTCAAAGCTTCTATGTCAGCTCTAATCAATAAAATGTGCCAAATATTTCTATCCAGCTTGATCAAACTGCTTAGGGTACAGTTCACAGGATCATGAAGAGATGATTAGTCAATAAATCAATTTATTGAAAAGAAAACTCAATGAGGCTACATAAGCCAAAGAATTGATTGAATGCCTCAATTCTTTCTTTTACTACTTAAGGAAATAAAGGATTTCCACGGTTGACAGACCGCGAACAGGTTCAAGATATGACTAAGCTTTAAAGGGGAAAAATTACTCTTCCCAATTTAGGATGACCCATCTACTTTTATTCTTCAACATGCTAGTGCCACTTTACTCATTCCCTCAAAGATTGTCATTGAAACTCAAAATTTCCCATTAAATGAACGATAATCTCAACAATGTGGATTGATTTCAAAACACAGTAAATTTTAGAAAAACCAATCAAGAACCTGAAAGATTTACCAACACCCAAATACAAGATTCCATGCCAATTTTTCACACTTTCTCAAATGATTAGTCTAATTTCTTTCAATCTTCTGAATTCATACACTAATTTATCTTTTAATTCATACAAAATTTCAGCCAAGAAAGACCATAGAAACACCCATTTGCAGCAATTCAATCAAATAATATCTATAAAAATGGCGCTAAATTAAACAACCAAAACCCATAAAAAGAAACACCAAAAACAACAATTCAAGAAAAATAAAGAAAACCCAGAAAATAATTTGAGCAACCCAGAAAATTATACCTGCTGCAAGTCAGAGAGAGTGATCAAACAAAGAGTAGCAGAAACAGAATTCCCAGAAAATATAGCAAAATTAACACCCCCATCACGAACATTTGCCCCAAACGGCGTCGGAAGTCCTTCAGAGATTTCAAAACGCGTCGTTTCATGAGTGTTTTCGGCAACTACATTCTCAATCTCTGCGCTGGTTTCACTAGCATTCATCATTAATCGCTCAGTTCTTGAATTTGGAAGAAACCCAGATGAAATTGAGATGAAATGAGGGGAAATGCGAGTGAGATTTAAGGAACGAAGTTTCTGGGGATTGAAGAATTTGGGAGGGGAAGAGAGAGAAAATGGAGTGCGGTAAGCAAGCTCCATTAGAGCGCAAGTTCTGAGAGTGAGGAAGAAAACAGCGGAGTGCAGAGTATGATGATCTTGGAGTGTGTGGAGAGATTTTTTGTTGAAAATGAGAATATGGAGTTGGTGGAATTTTGTTTAGTTCCCTATATATGCAATGTTAGAGAGCCTTACGTACACTATTTATACATCGTTCTCTCCTTTCTCAGTTTCGCAATTGAAGTATCTAACGCAACACATGTACCGTCAAATCACATGGCAAATTGAATTGTTAATGTAATAGTACTCTAATCATATAGAATTTGTAATAACTCTAAGGGGCCGTTTGGTTCGCACGGGTTAATCGGAATGGAATGAACAAAGGGAAAGACAAGGAACAAGATAAAAATACCTAAAATTTTCTATGCTGCATGTTTTAAAAATAAAGGGAATGAGGCCCACCAGTCCCACCACCACCACACAACCACCTGAAACCTTCACTTTCCACCTTTTCCAGCCATCAAACCACTCGTCGCACCTCCCTCACCATTCGCCGCCCTCCCTTGCCCCCCCGTAGAGCTCTCCCCTCCCCCGAAAAACCTCCCTCGGCCCCGAAAAACCCTAGAATTCATTCTCACTCGCCGTAAAACCCGTCGGCCGCCCTTCCCCCACCCTTGGAGGGAAGAGTTGTACAGAGGCCGGCGAGGAACGGGGTAGTGCCGGCGAAGGGTGCTGGAAGCAGCGACAGTGCGATGGCTGTGTTTCCGGCGGTTTGGATAGGTAAGAGGGTGGTGGTATGGTGGTGTGGTGGTGGCTAAGGAATGGGAATGAAAATACCTAGGGGGTGGGGAATCAATTTGGAAGGATTTGGGGGAATGGAGAATGTAAAGGGGAATGGGAAAAAAAAGTCTAACAAACAACAACAAAGGGAATGAGGGCAGTTGATTCCCATTCCCTTTGATGAATACCCCTAATCAAACGGCCTCTAATTAGTTTACTATTGTACTATTCTTTTTTTCTAATACATTAGAAATTCCCTTTGTGAGAAGGGTTTCTTGGTATTTACTTTTCTTACCTTATTAAAAAAAAATTAAAAAAAAAATAACTTTTATAATTCATATGAAGTATTAAGGGGCCGTTTGGTTGGACTTAATAATCAAAAAGAAAAGAAATGAATATGCCTCATTCTTTTCTTGTTTTTGATTGTCACTTTTTTATTCCCTTTACCCTTTTTTATTCTTGAGTTTACCCAAAATCCTTCTATATTAATTTCCCCCCCCCCCCCGGCTTTTGCATTCCCTTTTCCTAAGCCACTACACCACCATATCCACCCCAGCCACTACCTTACTGAGTTACCCCCACCACCTAGCCACCTCGCTGGAATTCGCCGCACTTTCCCCACTCCTCACGGGAACTCGTCCCACCTTCCCTACTCCTCGCCGAATCTCGTTGTATCTCCATCTCTCCTCACTAGAACCCACTTTTGGAATTTTAGTTTGCCAATGAGAGGGATCATCTCGACATGCCCCCCTAAAAAAGAAATGAACAAAAAAGATGGATTTGCATTAAAAAAAGAAGGGGAATCCAACTTTCCCATAGAAGAATAAAGAAAAGGTTTAGACATGTTTTCGAAAAGCAAGGATTATCGACTTAATAGTTGAATCGTCGTGATGACTTTACAGTGAGGTATACGTGTAATAGCGATAACGATAAATGATTTATGACAATCATGTCCTTGTAGCACAAGAAACGGTGCTATAAATCAAACTACACACTAATCTCAAGTAGTCATTAATCGTCCATCATTTAAATGACCTCGATTAGGGATAATTTTTTATTATAATATTCAATGTTCACTTAATAGGTGTTTCTTTATCCAAGACTGGTCTTGATACCCTATTTTGAATATTCTCATAATCGAATGGACTCAATATTTAAACCTAAACCACAATTAAATAGAAATAGAGTGATAAAATTGCATGAAATTAAATTACTCCAAACTTGAATGGTTCATCGTAGTGTCTTACATTAAAATGTTCAAAATTAATTAAAACTCTAAACAAGGAAATCACAGCCAATCACCAATGTGCTTGATTTCCATTGCCCCAATGTGCTTGTTGTGCTTCACTTAAGGCAGAGGTTTAGTAAATGGATCGGCTACATTGTCGTCCGTTCCTACTTGGCAAATTCTGATTTCACCCTCTAACTTCCATTCCCTTATCATGTGAAATTGCCGCTTGACATGTTTGACCTTCTGTTGTTCCCTTGGCTCTCTGGCCTGAGCAATAGCTCCATTGTTATCACAATAGAGGGCTATGATTAGACCCTTGATGGAGGGTACAACATCAAGTTCACCAACGAACTTACGAATCCAAACTGCCTCCTTATCCGCTTCAGCAGCTGCCAAGTATTCGGCTTCAGCTGTAGAATCTGCAGTTGTACTCTGCTTGGCACTCTTCCACCTAAACGCTCCTCCATTTAGACAAAACACATATCCAGACTGCGATTTTAATCGTCTCTGTCTGTTTGGAAGCTTGCGTCAGTGTAACCTTCAACAACTAATTCATCTGAGCCACCATATAACAAGAATTTATCCTTGTTCCTTTTCAGGTACTTTAGGATATTCTTGGCCGCAGTCTAATGCGCCTCTCTTGGGTCTGATTGGTACCGACTCATAGCACTTAAGGTATACGATACATCTGGCCTAACATGATCGATCCGATAAGCGAAGCATATGGAATCTGATTGATCATTTCTCACTCATCAGGTGTCTTTGGACACTACTTCTTGCTTAGGGTTATGCCATGTGATATGGGTAGGTGACCGCTCTTGGCCTCCTCCATGTTGAATCGAGCCAGTACTCTATCAATGTAAGTACTCTGGCTCAATCCAATCATCCTCTTAATCTATCCCTGTAGATCTTGATCCCCAATATGTACTGAGCCTCTCTCTCAATTCTTTCATTCAAAAACATTTTCCAAACCAGGCCTTTACAGACTCCAACATTGGAATGCTATTTCCAATGAGCAATATATCATCGACATATAAGACTAGGAAGACGATGTCACTCCCACTGACCTTCTTGTAAACACAAGACTCATCTGGATTCTTGATAAAGCGTATAATAAATTTTTCAAAGTAATTGAAAATATTAGAAATAGACTGGTATAATTTTTTTAAAAAAAAAATCCGCAAGCAAATTAAAGACCTGAGTGAAATGAATTTTATTTCCCTAAAAATAATGAAATAATTGATAAATAACTACTTTTTACTTTAAAACTTGCTAGACACATACTACCAAATAAACCCCTCTATTTATCAAATAAAAAATTTAAAAAATGTCATACATTCAAATGAAATCCAAAATACAAAAAGGTAGCGTTTTTGCGCAATATACCATAGAGGTACTCCAAATCTACAATGTTCGTAAATTAAGACACACTAGGTGTGCTTTTCACAACCTAAGTATTCGAATACTACCATTGCACATTTGAAACAATGCAAAGATATTTGATTAAGTGGCGTGTTTGTTACTATATATATAGTACATCATGTATTCATGAAACACCAATTTGACATTTAATGACTTCTCCTATTGATCAAATCAAGGCAAGAAAAACAAATGAACAAAATAAAAACTTAAACCTGTATATATAAGATTAAAAAAGAAATCAAATAAATAAAATTTGAATTGAATGAACCAATTAATTAAAAAATCTAAACTTTGTGAATTAACTAATAAATTACTAATTTTATACTTTATTACTGGTTTTCACCATCGGAATATCAATCTCTCTCCTTCTTTTCACGGCGGCACTTTTTCGCTTAGGCCCACTTTCTCTCTCCTCCACCCTGATTCGCATTGAGATTTGCTTCGACTAAACCTAGAAAGCCAAACCTCAAGATCTGTATGATAAGGTTGAGTTTTCTTAAAACCCTATCAGCTAGGGGAAGGGACGGCCAACGATTTTAAGGGCAGGAGAATCATTTACTAGGGTTTTTACGTGGGGGGGGGGGGGGAAGGTTTTACCGGGCGGCGAGGGGTGGGGGAGGTGCAAGGACGGGCGGCGAGGGGTGGGGGAGTTTTGACGACAGGCAACGAGTATTGGTGAGGTCGTGGCTAGGCGGTGGAGTTGGCTGGAGAAGAAGGAAAGATGGGATGTATGGTGGTGGTGATTCTCTTTGTTTTTATAAACCAAACAACATACTATATGTCCAGGAAAGGGTTTCATTCCATTCTCTTTCATTCCCTTTGTACATTCCATTCCGATTACCCTGTGCAAACCAAACAGCCCCTAAGTATATGAGTAATGAATGTTTGTCCATTTATATTTAAATGTCTCGTACTAACCTTTTTGCATTATTCACATCATCAACTTTGACTGATGTATCTAAATTTATACGAGTAAGAAAAAATTTAATCATTTGAGCATATATTGGAGTCATATCAATGTATAATTTTCGAATATTTACTAACCTTTTTGCATTATTCACATCATCAACTTTCGATTATTGAAAATTGACATACATGCTCAGTCAAAGTGAGAACACTTAAATAAAAACAGATGGAGTAATTAACGATCTAATGAGACTATATTGAGGTGTGAGGTATTGGATAAGTTGATGATTAATTTGAATTGGTTCAATTCAAGAATTAATATAGTTCTTTATTTTAATACTAAGTGTATGCTGTGAGCTAAATCCACTTCTCTTTTGAAGGTTTGTAATTTTAGCATTTGGTTCACATATTAATTAAACTTGGAATAAAAACAAATTAAGTTGATTGAAAATTTTATAGTGGTCGTCATTTAAACTATCACAATCATAATATTTTAATGATTATGTAGTTTATACTTTATAATTGACATTTTTCTCCAAGTAATAAATTATACGGAGTATTACTTTATTTTTGATGTAAAGTATTATCAACATTGTTTTTTATTTACTATCAAAATTTGAGTTTCATCTTATATTCCTTTTTTTTTTCTTTTTCGGATGTTCTCTCTTACACCATTTAATTTAATTACTCTGAAGTTGAATTTTTACTTCATTTCATTCATATTCTTCTTATTTTATTATTATTTTATTATTTTATCTTCCTCTTACTATAAAACCAAGGTCTCACACACACCTAGACCTGGCAAACGGGTCGTTCGGGTTGGGTACGGGTCGGATCAGTTCAGGTCAGATCAATTTCGGGTCAATCAATATTCGGGTCTGGTTCGGGTCGGGTCAATTCGGATTTTGGGTCAATGGTAATTCGGGTCGAGTATCGGGTCAATACTTTGGGTTAACTTCGGGTCGGGTCATTTCAGGTCGAGTTAGTCTTCGGGTTCAATTATCGGATCAAGTTCGTGTCGGGTCAAATTCGGGTCGGGTTGAGTTCGGGTTAGGTCAATCTTCGTCTATGTCAATGTAGAAATTCGACCAATAATATGTTATAATTATCAATAAGTATAAAGTATAACAATTGAATATTAATAATATATTAATTAGACAATTCCAACAGTACTATATACACAAGACTGTATTGTTTCATATGTATGATCATTATCATTGAATTGGTCAAAATTCAAATTAGATAAAGTGAATAGTGGAAAAAAAATCAACGTAACACTTAAAAGAAGAAGCTAAGAGTAATAGTAATAATAACAATAACTAGTGTTCTTAATCAAATGGAACTCTTATGAAGTACGACTTTTACGAGCACTAAATTACACACACACATTTCAATAGTATTATACACACAACACTATATATATTGTTCAATTTAGGTTAATTTCGATAAGTGTTTATTTGGGTAAAGTTATTAAGCCCTAAATCAGTTTGGTCATTTTAAGTATTTGTTAATTTTGGATCGGGTCATTTTGGGTATAATTCAGGTCGCTTCGGGTTTCGGGTCCGTTCGGGTAAATCAATTCGGGTCAAAATCGGGTTGGGTCACTTCGAATATCGGGTCAATTTCGGGTCGGGTCAATTCGGGTATCAGGTCAACTTCGGGTCGGATAAATTCGGGTCAGGTCAACTCTACTTCGGGTCGGGTATGGGTCGGGTCAGGTCAGCTTTGAGTTCGGGTCAACTTCGGGTCTACGTTTTTAGGTCAATTCCGGATTACGAGCCGGATCATTCAGGTCGGATCAGGATTGCCAGCTCTACGCATACCCCTCAATTAATTATATTTGTTTCGTTGTCTTTCATTGCAATTGTCTATCAATATACTTTGTACTTCAATTTTCCGTTTAGATATAGTTGAATTAAAAATATACTTCGTTCGATGTGTAGGAAAATAAACTGTAAGGATTTAAACTAATTTTTATTGAGTGAAACTTTTCTTTATTCATCAAAACCGACTTTTACTAAATTTTATTTTCAATTTCGGATAATTTTATCATGTAGACCACTATGACATCAACACCACATCCAAAGAAATTACTACCTATGTTTCATATTATTTGCAACGATTTGACATAAAGTAGAAAGGAAAAATGTCTAATCATTGTAAATAATATAAAAGGGAGGTAGTATATTTTTTAGCTGAGGCTCGAGGCTCACTTTGTTTACCAAAATACCCTCACTTTTCCCACCTACCAGGCTAACACTCCTTAATCACACATGTCATTTTATCCCTTAATTTATGAAGATTAGTGGATTACAATATGACATTGAGACTTGATAGTCTTGGTACGTAGTCATATATATGTCCATGTAAGATCCAATTAACCAATAAAGGCAATACTAGTCGTCCAAATTAATATTGGACGCAGAATTTTTCATCTAATAATAAATAAAGCCAATGTTGGAAGAAATCCATTAAAATTTTACTTTAAACTTGTAAAGATGTCATTGTTATATTGACTGTGATACCATTGTCCTGTTTCATGAGCTTCTAAAGAGCTATTAATACCTTAATTAAATTTACGTGATGGTAACTAGTAGATATTTTCTTGATATTTTGGGCAAAACTAGTGTAGGTACAGTTTTAATTAATCACTTTTGCTTTATGATTAGGATTTAGGAAGCTAAAAGTAAGCAAGCCTTTTTAATTTATGATTTAGATTACATTATCTAATGACACAACTTTAAGCACCACATATTTAGAACGCATATACTCCCTCCATTGCTAATTGATGATATAAGTATATGATTGATTGTATGCTTGTATCTCTATAAATTCTTACTCCCGTACGAGATAATGGAATTTAATACTCTCTTAATAGATTTATAAAAAGCAAAAAAATTCATTCGAAATTTTGTTTGACTCGATCATGTATTATGATAATATCAAGTTTTTATAATTTTATGCTTAATTAATTTTGTTACTACTTTTTTAATTTGGTATTTGGCAAAAATGAGGTTAAAGTTTTAGTATTTGACAAAATGTTCAATGTGAATTGTTAATTAACTTGTCAAAATTAAGTGCTTTACAATGACCGATCCAAAATATTTGACTTATGAATTCGAATGCAGCGAACCTAAACTAACTTTAGAAAGAGGTCAATGAGGAAAGGGCAGAAATGAGAAAGGGGTAGATTCACGCAAATTGAGATATCACTTAGCATGTAAAATAGGTCAGTTATACGATTTCAACCTCAAATCGAACCTTAAAGAACCAATAAGACCTAAAATCTTAATAGAGCAAGTTTTCAGCACGAATGATTATTTAAAATGGAATTTAACAGTTTTCTTAACATAAACTGTAAGTGATGGTGAACTCTACTGTATTATTTTTGCGTTTTTGTAAGTGGTATGAATCAAAAAGTGTGCTTTTTAAAGGTGATAAAATACAAAATTTCTTCGATTTTAATGGTCCCAACTTTAAACGGTTTCATTATAGCCGTCCCACCTTTTTATTATTCTATAATGGGCCAAACTTTGGGAAAGTCTTCTCAACATAGTCTCAAATCTGTTATAATTGACCTGGTTTAACCCATTGAGAAGACTTTTTTTAAATCTTTAAAAAAAATAAATACCATGCATTGTACGGAACCTAAACTACTTTACAACTAAACTAAGATCTAAGAAAGTTTAATAATCAAGCCCAATTCAAATAAGTTCAATGACATTGTAATTAGTCAATATCAATCAGGTTTATAAAATACACCCTAATTCGGCCAATTCAATACGGGATATATTAATTAGGCTAAGGTGGGCAACTATTGGGTACATTCATGCAAAGATAAGGTTGGTATTTCATTAATTTAGAGAGAACATTAACATGATATGGTTCCTTCTTAACCGCCTAATCGGACGCATCATGGTATCTATATGTGCTTATAAACACAGCAATCTTATTGATGGAGAACACACGTATTGTCTCCTTCATCAGTTTCAAAGAAAAAAATAAATAAATAAACATAATTCAAATAATATAGTCCTTTTCATCTTTATTAATAATGCTCAAGTACAATTATTTAATAAGCTAGCTGTTTTCAGTTGGTTGAATGAAATAAAAGTTAAAGCTTCTTCTTCTTTTTTTAAAAAAAACCTTCAACTTCAACAAGTTTCTTGATTTTTTCCTTTTTTTTTTTCAACTTTTGAACACAAAGGAAATAAAAATTATGGGTTTAAACTTGAAAATAGTTCATCTTTTATCACTCTCATATTTTCTCATTTTATTGTCTCTCAACTTTGATGAGATCTCAGTGAATGCCCTTAATATTGGTGTTGAGCATTTTTATCATACAAGTCATCTGATTCATCTCCCTTTTGTGGTAATTCTCTATCTTCAATCTCTTCTTTGCATAATATATATATAGTTATGTACAAATTTAAATACTGGGTTGTCGATCAGTGTTATTAATGTTAATTTTCGGTGTTAGCTTGTACTAGTTGTTCTTAACCCTTAAGAATTAAGACTACGTATTTATCTACTGTACATCATTATCCATAAAAAGTTGCGTGTTGAGAAAATTAGAGGCTTAAAAAGGAAATTATATTGCAAAGTGTTATGATGATGATGAATTATGAGATCTTACTATATCTGTTTAATGGATAATTTGTCATTGATTGCAGAGTACAAAATGCAGTAGAAAGTGTGAATCTGAATTTTGTGAAGGTAATTACTCATATTTTGTTTTGATTATTTCTTTGGTGTGGAAGTAATAGTCATAGACATATATTGTTAACTCATTTTATAATTAAAATTCTACGTATATATAATAGTTCCATCATTCCATCAATTTTGTACCATTTCATTTTATTTTTTTTATAAAGTTTATTAATGTAAATATAAAAAAAAAAATATGAATCGATGTAACAAATATATAACAAATTGTATCAAATAAAACTTTATTATTTAAACAAACCTAAACGTAATCAAATTATGTTTTAAAACTGTGATTACTATACCTTTTCCATGTTTCTTAGCTTTTAAGTGGTTCGGATGTGGAGCTACCGATTTTTACATATAAAGATTAATTATTTTTACTGAACAAAACTTAATTATTGACTATTTATTGTAGTGATATTAAGTACTTGATTTATATAATTAAAACTAATAATATTGCTATTTTCTTAATTAACTAATTACTTGTATTATTAAAATTTAAAAGTGGATTTCTAACGTATAATATCACTCCATGATTCAAACATTAAATTTACAGCACCTCCCTTATTGAGGTATGGCAAATACTGCGGACTTCTGTATAGTGGGTGTCCTGGAGAGAAGCCATGTGATGGGCTTGATACTTGTTGTATGGAACATGACAATTGTATCTCAAGGAAAAATAGTAAGTCAATTTTTCCAACTTTATCATAATTTAATAATTTGACTTTATTATTTTAGTATCATTAATCTGCTTACCTATATTATTTAATTTTTCATCTAATGTTTTCTTCATATGATATTGTCCTTTTTTTTTAATTAGGTATTATTAAATTAGAAACGTTTTTTCTCAAGATCGTGACCTATATATAATGTATGCAGATGACTACCTAAGCCAAGAGTGTAGCAGAAATTTGATAAATTGCATGGATAGATTTGCGAAATCACAAGGGCGTGGTTTCAATGGTAGCAAATGTGATGCAAGGAAGGTAATCAAAGTCATCAAAGTTGTCATGAAACCTGCTTTAGCTGCTGGGAAAGCTCTTGACAGACCTTAAAACTTTAGCCCTAAGCTAAGCTAGCTACTTTAGCGAAATTCATCGTCTTTAATCAACTAAATTTTAGATTGTCTCTACGACTCTGATCTATAAGTTCGTGTATAATTATTGACACATATTTTGGATTGATGTTAAGATAAAAAAAAAAATAAAAAAAATAAAAAAAAAATAAAAATAAAAAAAAACAAATTTGAGATACGTGCTTAGCAACATTTAAGCTACTAATCATGAATATTGTGTAGCAAGGTAGTAAACTAGTAATTGGTTTTGTTATTGAAAGTGAAAAACTTTGTGTTGTATTATATTCCTACTGTTTCTTAATACTTAAACAATATTTTGGTTTTTTTCATTATTTGTACATAGCTTTGATTATATAACGTTTCTTTTGCTAGCTACTTATCTAGTATCACATCAAAATATTTAATGCGGTCATGTAAATGTCCTTCTATTTAATTCAAATATGTATATTCTTCTCATGTTTATTGAAAAGTACGTATATATTCCTTCTTCCGATTGAAATTAGAAAAGTGGAAAAACATATAGACAAGTTTGGCTTCTCCGGAATGATTATTAAAATATTATGAATATTATTCTTCCATGCAAATAATCGTATATGTTCTATTATTGTTCGATACTTCCCCTAGCCAAGTTGCCTGCACTAATCCACCATCGATCGTTGTGTTGAAACGACCTCGCCAAATCACCCCTAAATCACCCTCTAACATCCAGTGTAGGGGGTGTTCCACTTACACCGCCTCTACGATAGTGGATCTTTATTAATTTATAAAAAAACCTATATACAATTTATAACTATAACTAAAGTAGAAACCGCTGATCTCACCGCTGTCTATGTGTCAGCTTTTTATTAAAATAATTCCCGTCAAAACTATAAGTGACATCATCCTTTTTAAGTTTTTTTTTTTTTTTTCCTTTCAAGATAAAGCTAATGTTTGGAAAAGCTAAATTAATTACACATTTTCATAAAAACTTAATTTTTTTTACTAAATTGACTAACAACACAATTTTCTTATAGAGAAAAAAATTACTACATAATTGGTGGTAGCTCTTTCATTTTTCCTTCTTTCCTCCTATATTAACCACTAAACACTAATGCTATCATTTTTTTTAATTTTATTTTAATTATGAATTGAATTAGAATATATAACATCATGTTTTTCTTTTCTTTTTTTTCTTTTTTTTTTTTGGAATTCCTTTTATCATTATATATCTAATAGTGAGAGTGAAGGATAGCTCAAGTAGTTAGAGATTCCCTCCCGATTTTAGGAAATCTTGCAATCGATGCTCATCACCCGCTCTTGTGGCTCTCTAATATATATAAGAAAATTTTGAATTTTACTACCATAAAAAAAAATCAAAAAATTATTTTTTACCACCAAGACTTCTAAAACTTTTATTTTACCACAAAAAAAAAATTCTAAAAACTATTTTTTACCACCTAACGTCAAGAAAACCGTTAAATCTAACGGTTAAAAAAAAATTTCTTCGAATTTCGTGCGCAAAACACATTCTTCATAGGTTTAGGGGGACATTTTGGCCCTATGGGCCCAATTTGAGTTCAGACTTGACAAAAATGATCGAAAATGCCTCGTTTTGCGTGATTTGTGCAAATCGAGGTATTTTTAAACACGCTAAACGAGGCATTTTTCATAGTTTTTTGTCAATTCTGACCTCAAATTGGTTCCATAGGGCCAAAATGCCCCCCAAAAACCTTAAAGAGCATGTGTTTGACACGAAAATTGAAGAATTCAAAAAATTCCGTTAGGTTTTTGACGATAAGTGGTAAAAAACAATTTTAAATTTTTTATTTGGTGGTAAATATAAAAGTTTTAGAAGTTTTGGTGGTAAAAAACAATTTTTTGATTTTTTTTGGTGGTAAAAGTCAAAAAACCATATATATAAACACCAAAAAAAATTATATATCTAATGGTCTATTTGTAAACATTAAAAAAAATTTGATATTACGAAAATATAGATTAAGACAACCTTATAACAAATTGATAGAGTATATAAACCGATCCTAAGCTTCAACCATCATCTTAAGCTTTTGGTTGAGATGGTTTTTCAACAAGGTATCTTATACCATATTATTCCTCCTGCCAAGGGCAAAGAAAAGGTTCCTTCAACTGAGGATGAAAAGGAATTATGGTCGACTCTTGATGCTACAATTCTCTCTTGCATTTATGCTACCATCTCTGATGATCTTTTGCACACCGTCATTGAACCCGACGTTATGGCCATAGAAGCTTGGAATAGGCTACACGATATTTTTCAAGACAACAAGAATTCCCGTGTGGTACCTCTTGAGGCTGATTTCTCCACTACCTAAATGGAGAATTTTTCGAATGCCTCGGCATACTGTCAGTGCCTCAAATAGATGATCAATTGAAAAATGTTGGTGCTCTGTTATCAAACAATCGCCTTGTAACTCAGCTTGTTTCGGGGTCTCACAACAGCGTATCGGGGTGTCGGTACTGTTATCCGACAACGCGACCCATTGCCCCCCTTTTATCAAGCTCAGTCTGTATATGTTGATTTTTGAGGTTTTATTTCTAATATGGTATCAGAGCCTACGTGATACAAAGGTCGTCACGGATTCAAATCTCACACACTCTCTACTTTCAAATGGAATATTTCACGCTGGATATGAGGAGGGTCTATGCTGCATCCACATTTTAAGCCTAAAAGACTCAACTCTCATGTAAAGGGACGTGATAGAGTATGTAAACTGATCTTTATATAATTCAACCATCAATTTAAACTTTTGGTGGAGATGGTCCTTCAACTAACACAAATTTATAAGACGCCATACTGCTCTATCTTTCCTTACATATACTTCGTAACTTATAAGTCACAAACAATGAAATAGTGGCCTGATCTAAATGAAGATTATTGTGATTAGTGTCAAAATATTAATTTGCTAACATCATTATGAAACGTAAATATTTTATGAAAAAAATACTATCATTGATTGACAAAAAGCGTTTAACTGTTAATTTATGCTAATCTCGATTATTATCAATGACTAACCAAACAAATAAACCGGCCAAGTGAACCAACAATTGGTTGCATATGCTATATGAAGTAACTAACCACCAAATCAAACAAACCAAGTGAACCAGCATCAATTGATTACAGTACTAGAAACTAGCTATCAAATCTTAATTATTTCAATTTCTTTACCTACTACTGGATTTGTAGTTTGAACTAGTCTTGGAAATCCACCAGCTTGTAACGTTTGGTATAACAAGTCCAATATATAATCCATCAAGTTTAGATGTCCATGCAAATCAATGTGATAAACATAGAAAAAAAATCTTTAAAAAGAAAGATATAGAACGATTTTTGTTGAAATTATACCTTAATCATCCATCAATCAATCAAAGATGTTTTAATTTAGAAGCTACCCTTAATCAATCAATCAAGACCGTCCAACTAACACTAATTTAAATAATACAAACTCCTAATTAAACTATTCTTAAACACATTACTATTATATAACTACAAAAGATTATATTATACTCTACTATATCATTATAATTATAATATTAATATATGATACAAATTTCATTATTATTCTAGTACATACTCCCAAAAAGATGTCACGAGTAACACAGAGACAAAACTCTCTCTTTCTGACTTAACACAGTACTCATAAATCAGAGCCATTCAAAATAAGCTGTTTTCAGTTGGTTCAATTTTAGAGCTTTTTTTCTTAAACTCCTTCATTATTTTCTCCCTTAATCTTTCCTCTGCAAAAAGCTTTTTACAATGATTTCCTTGAAATTAGCTTATTTAGCACTCCCATATTTTTTCCTTTTTTCTCTTAATTTACAAGTCCATGCTCTTAATATTGGTGTTCAATCTTCTCTTCAATTGGTAATAAATCTCTCTTTTTATTCTGTTTTTTTTTTTTTTCTTCATATATTTAAGAAATTAGTTACATGCTAATAATATTATGTGTTTATTGGTTAATTTTGTTTCTACAGAGTAAAGAATGCAGTAGGAAATGTGAATCTGAATTTTGTTCAGGTAAATTTATTAAATTTCAATTACTATATTTCATTTTATGATATAGAATTCTACTCTATTCAGAATTAGTTGTCACGTTGATACATGCTAATTGGGATTTACGCCTTGTATGTATCAAAGTGAGCATTAAATCTGTAAGATGAGAAATTAATGATTCAATTTGAATTATATTATACATACAGTGCCTCCATTTTTGAGGTATGGCAAATATTGTGGACTTCTATACAGTGGATGTCCAGGAGAGAAGCCATGTGATGGGTTGGATGGTTGTTGTATGAGCCATGACATTTGTGTCCAAGCTAAAGGCAGTAAGTCAATTCTGTTTTTCATTTTTTGTTTGTTTCTTATTATACGAATTATAAAAGAAAATCATTCTATGAACAATCGGAATTAAGACTATTTCGTTATTTATATACTTAAACCTATTGAGTAAATAGACGAAATGATAACCTTAGTTGGACCTTACAAGGTGCAAATGATTGTATGGTAAACATCTAGGCCTCCTTTAATTAAACAATTAAGTAGTATATTAGTTTTTACAGTAGTAGTTAGTTGTTGCATTTTCACATCTACATTGTCACTTTGTCAGTACTTGCAAAAATTATTATCATGTCAACACAATTATAAAAAAAATAAATAATACGGAGTAATAATTAATTTGAATGATTAAACTACAGAGTGCAATTTACATTCTAATTTAGGGTATTTTTTTTGACAGATTTTGTTCCAAAATCTTTCTAGCCTACGTTCTTCAATTCCTTTCTTGTAAGAGTTGTAACACTTGGGGTCTGTTCTCTTCGGCTTATTTTCAGTTTAATTCAATTCAGCTCAAATAAGTTCCATTCAGTTCAGTTCTTATCTTAATTTCTTTCTCTCATAAAATATTCAATTCAGTTCAGTTTAGTTCAGCTCCAATAAGTTTAATTCAGTTCAGCTTCAATAAGTTAAGTTCAGTTCAGTTCAGCTCAGTTCAGTCAATCAGAATAGGCCCTTAGATATTGTAATTAATAATTAGTACAACTTTTGGTCACCCTTATCACATCATAATCAATATCTTGGTAAAACCTTACCATACAAAAATTTGCTACGCCATATTGTATTTCTCATAATCAATCTCTTTTGCTAATTAGCTAGCTTTTGTGTGAATCACCATGAATTAATTAATTTAATTATTAAAACCCCAAATCATGCAACAAATTAAGGGCCTGTTCATATTTACTTAATTTCAGTTCAGTTCAGTTCAGCTCCAATCAGTTCAGTTCAGTTTAGTTCCAATCAGTTCAGTTCAGTTCAGTTCAGCTCTTAATTTCCCTCTCACATAAAATATTCATTCCAGCTTAGTTCAGTTCAGTTCAGTTCCAATCAGTTCAGTTCAGTTCAACTCCAATCAGTTCAGTTCAGTTCAACTCAGTTCAGTAAATATGAACAGGCCCTAAGTTTGACCTCACCTTTTTATAAGGAGTATAAGTCAATGTTTAGCCTACACAAGTTAAGTTTGACATACATGATGTAATCAAACGTCTTAAGCAACTATTACTTCAATTCCAATAATTAATAATGATCAAGGTGCATTTTTTAATTAGTTTTTTTTTAAAAATAATAATAAGCTCAAACAACTCGATTCTAGGTGTTAATATTATCCTCAACATTGAAGGGAAGACAGTATAAAATTAAATTAGTGTAAGAAAAGAGATTACTTCGAAACAATAGAAGGGAATAACAAAATTTTAAGTCAGGTACATCCGTACATGCACTATATGTCTATATATATGACAGTCAGAGGTGAAACTACAAATGCTAACACTGAAAATAGCCCGGAGTAATTTTGTTAAATTGAGCCCTAAAATTATTTCTTTAAGGAAAAATATTTACTAAATTATAAATTTTATGATAAAATAGAAGAATAGATTATTGATTAACAAATTTTCTCTTTACTTTTGTATAAATAAATTTCATATATTGGGCCCCTTTATAATAGTTTCACTTAGGGCTTTGTGCGATCAACTACCCTGCACATACCCAGATCCACCCCTGGACACAACACACAGTCGTGTAACGTACATAGTATATATATCATAATATATTATGTGGTGGCATCAAATTTGTTTTGTTAGTTCAATAAATTCATGAAAAAAAATGTTGATAGATGAATTGAAAATGATGAAAAATGCAGATGATTATCTAAGTGAAGAATGCAGCAAAAAATTCATAGATTGCATGGACAGATTTAAGGCAGCAGGAGGACGTACTTTCAAAGGCAGTACATGCAATGCTAACGATGTTATTGAAGTCATTAAAATCGTAATGGAAGCTGCTTTACTTGCTGGCAGAGTTCTTAAGAAGCCTTGAAAATTTTTATTTTGGATTTGGATTAATTGTGTAGGCAATTAAATTGTATTTCGTTTTGACAATAAAATGAAGATTAATTCAGATGCTAGGTACGAATTGAACTCCTAATTAATGATATTATTCCGCAATTTAACTTGCATTTGGGGTATATACGAGTTGTTTAATTTAATATTGACTTTTATGATTGCAAGTGTATGTACAATTTTAATGGATCAAAGTAAGGCATATGATTAGTATGTGCAAAAATAATAATGTGAAACAATATGAATTTGTATATTTTGATTATTGAATTATTACTTCAAATATAAGCTAGTAGTGAGAATAATTGAGTTATATGAAATCAAACAATAGATGGTGACTATTCACCAGCTAGTGATTTGCAAGTAACTAGATACGGAATTTGAAAATGTAATGCATGTGTTACCTACAAGAAATAGTAATAAGATATATCGTATATTATATTTTGGGAAGATATTTATCTCCTAATATAATCGTTTGTATTCTAGTTAACTTCCTAATATTCTAGGATATCTTTCGATTTTAGGTTAAGGAAGATTGTAACTAGTATATATTTTGTGCTACGATTAATGAGAAGCTAAGGCATTCTATTCTATATCCTCTCTAATTTGTCAAATAGTCATGAAGATGACCTTAAAAAAAAAAAACTCAACCTCCCTGAAAAATGGTTAAGTGTTCGTCAACTTGATTATAAAGGGCTAGTTTGTTACAATGCCTTTCCACTATTTATGAGAATGCATGGATGCTTTTGGTCACAATTGGCATCACTTGAAAACTTAAAGGTTCAAACTAGTTTGGTTAAAGATAAAAATGATTAAAAATAAATAAATAAAATTACGGCATTTACTCTCATCAAATGTTATCCACCACATGACTAGATGTAAAAATTTGCATCAAATAAGGAGAAACAAGTAATCTATGTATAAAGGCTGTAAATATACCAAAGTGTTAAATTTAATTACTCTCTCCTATGCACCTAGGGGTGTAAATAAGTCGAGTACTACCTTGTTCATGTCCAAGTTTATTTTATTTAGGTGAGTCCGAGTACGATATCGAGCTTTCAAACAAGTTCAAAAATCTGTTCAAGCTCGGCTCATTTAGTACACTATATGTTCGCGAACGGTTTGTGAACGGCTCGTTTATTAAACGAGTTTATAAACGAGCGTTTCATGAATGAGTTTAGTAATAAATAAGCTTTGTACTTTGACATTTGAAAATTTTAAAAAATAGCAAAATAAATAAATCCTAATTATAAACCTTAACAATTAAATCTTAATTATTAAAAAACTTAAAAATTAAATTAACAATTATGAATAAATCAATAATTCATGAATATAAATAAACGAGTAGTTCGCAGACATAAATAAATGAGTTGTTCATGAACTTATCTGAACGAGCATATTTATGTTCGTGTTCAAGCTCATTTATTAAACGAGTTTCAAATTTCTTCAAGCTAGGCTCATTTATCAAATGAACGAACATGAACGAGCTTCAACCGAGCTTGAACCCGAGTAGTTTATTGATCAGCTTGGTTCATTTACACCTCTATTAATGCACCAAATGCTAAAACCCCCTAAATATTAGAATTGAAATTATTACTCCCTCTGTTTCAATATGACAGTTCCATATGGAATCAATCACATAAAATAAGAAAAGAATAATATTTGGAATCTAACATTAGAATACAAAAACTGCTCATAATTAGTTTTGCCTTATTTAAAATTTTTTGATTTTTTTTTGGAAAGTATTAGCCACAATTGCATAATTCATGGGTGGGATTTCCTTACTTAGGGCCTATTCACATTTATTGAACCGAGCTGGACTGAACTGATTGCAGCTGAATTGAATTGAACTGAACTGAACTGATTGGAGGTGAACTAAACTGAACTGAGCTGAAATGAATATTTTATGAGAGAGGGAAATTAGGAGCTGAACTGAACTGAACTGATTGGAACTGAAGTGAACTGAACTGAATTGATTGGAGCTGAACTGAACTGAACTGAAGTGAAATTAAGTAAATGTGAACAGGTTGAAGGGAGATAGTGCATCAAGTTGTTCGCAAGGGCCAACTTGATCCTCTTCCCCAGGATCCAAGATTAGGGAACCCTAGGAGAGCCGCCGACTCCAACTACTGTCCATGTACGATCCATACTAGATCTGACCAACTGCCCATCCTACCTCCTCTACGTTCTTGACAACCCATCTTTGTTTTGTCTTAGTAGAGTCTCTCAGTGGCATGTTTCGGTCCTCTTCCCCATTACTTAGAAAAAGTGAGCCACTGGTTCAGGTACGGCCCATAGAGCCATGTCATCAATCAACAATCAATTAGTTTAACCAATTAGAATTTAATATGTATAAAATAGGAAATCAAAACTAAGTTAAAAATGGAATATATTCAATATGAGTATATTTTTTTGAAACGCCTAAAATAATATATGAGACTAACATTATGAAACGGAGGGAGTATAGTAGTTTGGTAAAATTAGTGTTTGTAATAACTTTTTTTTTAAAAAAACAACGGTTTAAATAAAAATAACATTATGATCCAATCTAAGTAATACTCCGTTTCATATATTACAAATACTAATTTTAATGATCCAATCTAAGTAGTACTCCCTCCTAATAACTTTTTTTTTTTTTTTAAAAACAACGGTTTAAATAAAAATAATAGTATTACAAACTACGAGCCTTACTAACTCCTTTGTTTCAACTAGTATAGTAATAATAACTATAGCTCATATACATGACAGAGGTTTTTTTTTTTTTTTTTTTTTTCATGATACATTACTAATATTAGGAGTTCCCTAGTGGCCTAGTCGGCTTCCTTTACCTTTTAATAAAAATAAAAAATAAAAGGAGAGAAGGGTTGTAAAACGACTCGTTTGGTAAAAGAAGGCTAAAACCCAAAACCCCTCTTTTCATTCAAGTGCATAAGCATTAAGCAGCAGCAGCATTCAACATTCTCTCTCCTCAGCTCCTACACAACCATGGCGGCGAGGCCTGAGCTATTAGCACCGCCGGAGATTTTCTACGACCAATCAGAAGCTCGCAAATACACTTCTTCTTCTCGAATTATCGATATTCAGGTTCCCTTTTCTCTCTCCTCCACCCTCCCTTTCCCCCTTTTCAATCTCAATGTCTTCTTAATTTATATTCTTAATTTCTGGTGCAAAATTAGATTTAGAATTGTACCCAGTAATTCTTTTCCCATTTTTTGAATACCCATTTGATCTTTTTGCAAGATTTTGAGGTTTGATTAGTGTAATTCAATTAATTACCCTGATATAAAATGTTGAATTTATGTGTTTATTAAGATTTTATTTTGATTCAATTTATGTTAATTCTAGATGCTATGTGAAATTTGATTACTGTACTTTTAAGTTGGTTGTTTGAGTTGCCAGATTGTTGTGAATCCTTTGTATTTGGTGGTGCAAAATATAAGCTTTAATTGACTATGTGATGATCCTTTATGTTGATTAAGGAAAACTGGGTGTTGGCGAATCGAAGTATCGAACTCCTACAGACTCTAGTGAAGGAGAAGTAGTTTAGTAATCTAGCAAACTTCACCCAAATCCTTAGGAAAAAATTGGGTGTTTATAAAAAGACCCCATTTAGCGTAAGTGAGGTGTTATTATGGAAAAACAATTCTAGAGGGGTGTAGTAACTTAGTAGGCTAGCAAACTTCACATATAATATTCTGCATTTACATATAAAAGAAAGGGTGTAATCCAGAAAAGTAATTAGTTAGGAGTGGAGTAGTATTGTAGGCTAGCAAAATTTACCTCTATAGTTATATTTCTGAATATTGCGAGCTTAGTGTTGGTTTGGATCATTTAAATATGGGTGTTGATATTAATGGAATCATTAAAATCATTTTTGTGTGTTTATTTTTTTTATAAAATTTTATTTTCAATTCTAGCTGCCCATTATTATTGAATCTTCATCTACTCATAAATCTAAACCTTTGTTCGTGTATATAGAATGAAAAGAATTTTATGATTACCATCAATCGGGAAGAAAAAGGCAAAAGTGAAGATGAGCTGTAGTTTCAGTTGTCATCTTGTACCTTTTAATTGAAAATTCAATTGTTGACTTGCCTGCATTTTCTGATTTTTAGAATTTAGACCTTCTTCATTTGTGAGAGGACCTGATTATTTGATAATTTAGCTCAACCATTATGATTGTTGCCACAGCAATGGGGGAACCAAGAAAATGTCAGATGAAAGTTGAGACTTTTGTTTTTATTTAGGCTTAATATCATTTGATGTTTGACTAACTATGTATGTGGATTCACTGTTTCACACATAACCTTTTGTTTTGGACACTCTTCTGTAGGCAAAGCTGTCTGAAAGAGCATTAGAATTACTCGCGTTGCCTGATGATGGAATCCCCAGATTGCTTCTTGACATTGGTATCATTTTCTAGTGCAACTTATATCTATTTTCTGGAGAAGTAATTTCCTTTCTGTAAAATGAAATGAGCATGGATACGTTAAATATGTTTTTTCACTTAAATCTTTAAATTTCAATTTCTATTTCTTTGTTCACTTGGAATTCTTCACATCTACAAAAGAAGTTGCTTCATTACAAAGGGTTATTTGAGTATATTGGATGATGTTACCTTAGATGGAGCACACAAGAGGAGGGGTGATATAATAATGAGCCAATCATCCCACGGTACTTGGTTTGATTCACACTTTTTCCTTTGGGATCTTCATCTAGACGTGTAGCCGTTCCCATTGGAGTGTGATTTGTCTTTGAATTGTTGAGCTCATACTTCTTTAATAACTCCTTGATGTACTTTTATTGGTGAATCATTATTCCTATGTCAGTTTCTTTGATTTGTAGTCCGAGGAAAAAATTGAGTTCCCCCATTATGCTCATTTCAAATTCACCGCTAAGCAAAATATTTACACAAAGACTGGTTAGTTGCACAAAATATAATGTCATCTACATAAATTTGTATAACTAAAAGATGAGTTCCTTTTGATTTCAAAAATAAAGTTTTATCAACATTTCCTCTTTTAAAATCATTTTGTAAAAGGAACTTTGAAAGTCTTTCGTACCATGCCCTAGGTGCTTGCTTTAACCCGGAAAGAGCTTTGTCAAGCTTAAAGACATGATTAGGAAAGTTTGTTAACTTAGATGGAACACACAAGAGGTGGGGTGAATTGTGTAGGAACTAGTGTTCCCAAATTTTGCGGAAATTAAAAACGTAGAACGAAATAAAGAGATACAAAGAGATTTTTACGTGGAAACTCCTTGTGCCAACAAGGAGAAAACCACAACCACTTGGGATTTTCAAAACCCGGGGGTTGTTCCACATAGACTTTTTCTTGAAGATAGCCATTTAGAAAAGCACATTAACGTCCATTTGATATAATTTAAAACTCATGAAAGCAGCAAAAGCAACTAAAATTCGAATAGCTTCTAATCTAGCAACGGGAGCAAAAGTCTCCTCAAAATCAATACCTTCTTATTGGTTGTAGCTTTGGACAACCAATCGAGCCTTATTTCTTGTAATGTTTCCATGCTCATCTAATTTGTTTCGAAATACCCACTTTAGTCCAATGACCTTATGGTTCTTTGGTTTAGGTTCAAGGTGCCATACCTTGTTCCTTTCAAATTCATTTAGCTCTTCTTGCATGGCGTTGATCCAATCTGCATCACCTAAGGCTTCAGTATGATTTCTTAATTCTATAGTGGATAAGTAGGCATAAAAGGCACAAAAATTTCGGAGTTGGGATCTTGTTTGGGTTCCTTTGCCAAGGTCACTTATAATTTTATCAATTGGATGTGATCTTTGGTGTTTCCAAGGTTTAGGCGGGAAATTTTGCAAAGTTACTTGATTTGATCCTTCAACATTTGTTTCTGTAGCTTCCGTTGCTACTTCATCCACAACCTGTTCCAAATCTTCATCATGTGTTCCATTGTCTTCTGGAACAGGTGTTTTTTCTTGCTTATGTTGCGGTTCTGCTACAATTTTGACTTGCTGCTTTGTTGGTGAAGGGACTTCTTCTTCATCCTAGTCAGTGGAACGGATCAGACCAATTTCGAAGTCTCTTTGTTCCTGTTCAAGCTCATGTTCTTGTACACTAGATAAATAGTCAGTTTCATAAAAAATAATATGTACAGACTCCTCAACACACATTGTCTTTTTATTATAGACTCTGTAAGCTTTGTTATTCCTTGCATAGCCAAGGAATACAGCTTCATCACTCCTTTCATTGAATTTCCCTATGTTTCTTTTACCATTGTTGTGCGTGAAACACTTGCAACCAAAAGATCTTAAATGAGATATATTTGGTTTTCTACCTTTGAATAACTCATAGGGTGTCCTGTTAGTTATTGGTCGGATCATGACTCTATTGATGATATAACATGCAGTATTTACTGCCTCGGCCCAAAAGTTTCTAGAAAGATTGCTAGCAATAAGCATGATTCTAGCCATATCTTCCAAATTTCTATTTTTCCTTTCTACGACTTCATTTTGCTGTGGAGTTCTTGGAGCCGGGAAATTATGATCCATTCCGTGTTCCCTGCAAAACTCATCAAATCTTGAGTTTTCAAACTCAGTGCCATGGTCGCGCATACTTATTAGTTGATAACCACTTGTCTTTTGAATTCTTTTAGCAAAATTAGTAAATTAATCAAAAGTCTCATCTTTGCTAGAAAGAAATATTACCCATGTAAAACGAGAAAAGTCCTCAACTATTACCGGAACATATCTTTTACCACTTCTACTCTGTACCCTCATTGGACCACATAAGTCCATGTGAATGAGTTCCAAAGGTTTAGTGGAACTTACCATTTTCTTACTTTTAAATGAGGATCTTACTTGATTTCCTCTCACACATGCATTGCAAACTTTTCCACTTAGAAACTTTATTGAGGGAAGCCCCGCAACAAGCTCTTGTGTCCTAAGCTTGTCGATGAGAGGAATACTAGCATGTCCAAGGCGTCTATGCCATAGAAGTGAGTCATCTTCAATGACACTGAGGCAAGTTAGGTTGTTCCTAGGAACTGGTTGAGATCCACAATGTATGTGTTCCCTTTATGAATTCCTTCCGAGATAACCTCCTCACTGTCATTGTTAAAAATTCTACAGGAGTTAGAAGTAAAACTTACAGAGTTGCCTTATCACAGAATTGTGAGATGCTTAATTAGTTGTGCTTGAGGCCCTCGACTAAAAATACATTGTCAATTGCATGGGAACTTAACTTTCCTACTTTTCCAATTGCGATTATCTCGCCTTTCTTGTTGTCTCCAAAAGTTACTATTCCTCCATCATAGGTCTCCAGTGAGAGAAATTTATTTGTCTCCTGTCATGTGTTTGGAACATCCACTGTCGAGGTACCAAGTGTTGTTCCCCCTTACTGCGACCTGTAAGAAAACTAATTGTTAGTTTCAGGAACTCGGGTTTCCTCGAGTTCCTTTTCATCACCACTAGTTTTCTTAACCCACATCAATTTAACAGTATTTTCATTTTTGAGCATTTTCTTATTCCTTTTGGAACAAGCTTCTTTCAAATGACCTCTATTACCACAAAAGGAGCAGAGCTTGTTACTACGTAAATCTATATATTTATTCTTCTTAGGGCTCTGCTTGGAAAAACCTAATCCTTCTCTTTTTCGAACTTGGGCATCAAGGATATATTTAGGAGTAATCTTAGGAACTTCCTTTTTGCTAGCATTAGCTAAAGCAAGTTTCTTTTCAATTTTTTCCTTTTGTTCCTTAACAGTAACAAGATCATTATTCAGTTTCTCAAAATTAGCATTGAAAATACGCATATGTGTCTCAGTAGAACTAGCAGAATCTAGACTAGCATTAAACAATTTATATTGAGCAAGTTCTACCTTAAGAGTAATATTCTCATGCTTAGTACGTTCAAAAGACTCTTTTAGCACAGTGTTCTGATCCAAAAGATCAAAGAACCTACTTTGAACGTCTGATCTAGTACTAGTACTATTCAGATACGTGATGTGGTCCTTACTAATCTTGAGAGCTTTATCACTTTGTTCCTTTACTATGCTCAGCTTTTTAAAGTCATCCAATGTTTCTATCAGCAATTCAATTAATTCTTCTTTAGATAAAACACGAAGGGTTTTGGAACATACCTCATTTGACGGAACATCTTTCTTTTCTTTGATTTTGGCCATTAGACATAGATTGGCAATCTCTTCATTTTGTGGCTCCTCATCATCTTCTCATTGCCTTGCGATAGTCAGGTTTTCCAAAGGTTGGTTTGTATCTTTCTTTTGTCTGCTCCTTTCCTTTGGCTTTTCCTTGATCAGTTTCCCAAAGAGGACACTCACGAATGAGGTGTTCTGAACTTCCACACTTCAAGCATCCAGAATCAGGTTTAGAATTGGATATTTTCTTGCTTGGATTTTTACCCTTTTGGTTTCCAGTTTTAAGATTTTTATAGAATCTCCTAAACTTTCTAACCATCATGGCAACTTCTTTATTAGGTTGAATCTTCTTGTTCCTCAACCCTAAGTGCAAGTCCACGGTTTTTAGAACTCTCTGTGTTACTTGCTCCAAGGTGCAGCTCATGAGTCATGAGAGATCCGGGCAGTTGCTCAATATTGAATTTTGTGAAATCCTTTGTTTCTTGCAATGCAGTAACCTTGGCTCTCCATCTCTCATCTTGTGAAAGGCTCCTAAGGATCTTTCGTACCTGTTCATCAATTGGTATAGTTCTTCCAAGAGAGACTAACTCATTAGTTATGTTAGTAAAACGAGTAAACATTTCTTGAACAGATTCTTTTGGATTCATTTCAAATCGTTCATATTTAGACATCAAAAGATCTATTTTGGAACGCTTAACTTCGTTTGTTTCGTCGTGTGTGGCTTGTAACAAATCCCAAATCTGCTTTGCGTTCTTGCACCCCATGACTCTATTATGTTCATGAGGTCCAAGACCACAGTGGAGCAATTTTACAGCTCTAGCATTAACCTCCATTTTATTAAAATCATCTTTGTCATACTCGGACATTGGTTTAGGGATTACCTCGTTTTTGTCATTGGTAGTTGTTACCTCAAAGTCGCCCACTTCAATAACTCGCCACACTTGATAATTTTCTGCTTTGATGAAGATTTCCATGCGGTTCTTCTTCCAATAAGAAAAGAATTTGCCGTTGAACATTGGAGTACTTTGAGTAGAGTAACCTTCTTCAAGTTTCTCGTGTGTGTTCATTTTGTTTGGATCACACAACTCAACAGGGTTGCCTGCTTTCTTTGAATAACCCGCTCTGATACCACTTGTTACCTTAGATGGACACACAAGAGGAGGGGTGAATTGTGTAGGAACTTGTGTTTCCAAATTTTGCGGAAATTAAAAACGTAGAACGAAATAAAGAGATGCAAAAAGATTTTTACGTGGAAACTCCTTGCGCCTAACAAGGAGAAAACCACAACCACTTGGGATTTTCGAACACGACTTCATTAAATAGGGCAACTACTCTATTACAACCTATAAGAAACTCGCCAAAACTTAAGTTCCAATTAGAACCTAAGCCAACCCCAAATGCTCACTCTAGCTTCTACTCCGAAGCCTACACTCAAGACTTAACTCTAAGCCTTTACAAGGATCACTCAACCCTTTCCAAATTATAACTCAGTAATTTGAACTCTATGTGTTTAGATATCTTACAATAGTTGGAATAAAGGAATACTCTCACTGACACAAATATATTTTTTCACTTAAATGTTGTAAGATTGTCAGGATGCCTTAAAACTGAAACTCAACTCCCTTTTTATACTGTTTCATCAACCCAACCACCTTCCCCACATTCTCCACTACTTGAGGTAGTGTTCCTAAACTATAGGAACTAACTCAAGCTACATGAAGAAGTGAGGAAGGTCGTTCAATATAGAACGTGGGATGAGGTTTGAATAAATCTTTTCCTTGGAAAGTAATTTAAGGAATCAGTTAAAATCTTTTACAGAAGATATTTATTTTGTTAAAAAGAAAATATCAAAGAAATATCTTTTAATGATTTTAACCAAAATCGAAAATAAGATAAAAACCAATTTTATAAAAATGATCGTTTCAATTTTAATTCCAATTAACACTCATATTCCTTGTGTGCCAACCAATCATAAAATATCAAACACTTACATAAAGCCTAAAAATAATAAATCATACTTTTTAGTCTTCATGTAATACTCGTTGCTTTTTATGATATTCCAATTGGACCTTTGATAACTCTATCTTGCCAAATAGAACATCCAAGCATAAAACCTTCTTTGCTTTCTTCACTTCAGATTGTTGTGTATGCCATATATAGATTAAGGACTTCTCTTTGTTCCAACCCTGGAACTTTGTTCTTTATAAGAACTTGCCTAAATAACCTGCACACTTAATACACTTTTATCAAATCGAGTTTGCTTGTCATCACCAAAACTAATCGAGGTCAACAGATGAGCATTACCATTTCTTGTATTTATAACAAGCTTGATAAGATGTGAATATACTGTATAGTTGCATTTGGTATGTGTTAAAATACTCCCTCCGTTTCGCATTAGTTGCAACACTTTCTATTTTCGGCCGTTTCATATTAGTTGCAACACTATTATATTTGGAAAGGATCCACCATTATTTTATAATTTCTCTCTCCCACTAACCTCACTTTCACAAATATTTTATTATTTCTCTTTCCGGCTAACCCCACCCACACTACTTTTTTTATTATTTCTATCTCTTACTAACAATACCTTATATTATAACCCTATAAGCCTAGTCTATAATTTTCTTAAACTATGAGCCAAGTCTATTGTTGCAACTAATGCGAAACGGAGGGAGTATTACTTCGTATGTAGTGACGTAATGACATTCAACTGAAAGACTTCAATCTGCAATGTGTGGATGTATGTATATAATGGTTTCCACTCAAATTCTTTCCTCGCCTACCATATTTATCTCAAGGCAACCGGATCCATGAAGTTTCTCGTCTTGTATGTCACGCAAACGTGCTTGAATTCAGTGCTTTAGCATTGTTTTATTCATATACTTGTTTCTCTACGTAGGCTGTGGATCAGGGCTGAGTGGAGAAACTCTGTCCGAGAGTGGGCATCAGTGGATTGGTTTAGATATTTCAGAGGCAATGCTGGGTATCTCAATTGATTTTCTTATTGCTTTATTTTAATCTTCTAATTGCCACTTCAACCATTTTTAACTTTGACTTGCATTTATGCTTATGCCAGATGTAGCAGTAGAGCGAGAGGTTGATGGTGATCTTCTTCATGCAGATATGGGTCAGGTAACTTTGTGCTATCCTTAATTTCAATGCCAATTTTCTTCCAATAGAGGAAGAAGGATTTTTTTTTTTTTTTGGTTATTCAACATTATGGACTGGTGTGCCTTAATACAGTATCTTCTTAAACTGTTTTGTTGTTTGGGTGAAAAGAAGGGTAACGTGTTAATGTGAGAAAATTTTCCAAAGTTTATTGTTATTAGGTAAGTTTAGCCTAAGAAGTTTCTTAGACGGCTTTCTCGCTCTCTCTTAGAAGGCTTTTACTTTTGCTCATGTATTATCTGATAGAATGAGTGTATAAGATGAGACTTATAAAATCAATAGCTTGCCTTAGTGAATCCCCCTGCCCCTCCTCCTCTCTTGGTGGATTAGTGGGTTTAAGTGTAATGAACTTTAGAACTGGTGCCTGATGATTTGCTGATAACATGTGTATTAGGCATTTAGGCATACATTTCTTGGACAAATTCTACTCTCATATCTTTGACTTTGTGAATGAATAATGGGTGTCTTTTGTATCATTTGATTTGGTGATCTATGGTAGCAATCTGTTCTTTCACAGATGACTTTCTAGAAAGCTGACTAAAAGTTTAGTCATTTGTGCAGATTATTGGGATGGTGCTCATAATCATGGTGTGATGTGTGGTTTTTTGCGCTAGGAATTGTAGGAGTGTAGATTGAATTGTTGGATTGACTAGTCATACTGATGGGAGTTGTAAAAAGAAGCATATGTAAAGTTTGCAAATATTTGTTTCTATTTTGGGTTGCAAAAATATGATCTTCTACTATTTTGCGGTAATGATGAAAATGTCACCTATTAATTGTGCTTCCCATCTGACCCCGTTTCTATAAATTTGCTGCAGGGGTTAGGATTTCGCCCTGGAGTTATTGATGGTGCAATTAGTATCTCAGCTGTCCAGGTTCATGCCTTTTTTTATTTTTTATTTTTTGGTGTTATGAAAACTCCTGCTCGATCAATCAATCAAAGCCTTTATCCCATAAGTGGGATCGGCTACATGAACCAAAAGTGATTATTCCGTATAGTCATCCACAAAAATCTTCCTTCTCCATCCCTTACGATCAAATACCTTATCCTCCTACTCGGAATTAAAAGAAACGTTGACTAGAGAATCAGGATCTTCTAATTTGGTACGTGGCCCACCCAAATAATGCTCATATTCCCATGTCTATATGCCCATCTACGAAGTATCTTCCTTTAATGATGTTCTTATAATTCAGATAACAGCTTGCCGCCCCTTTTGATGTTCTGATAACCAAAAAAGAAACACACCTAGATTGCATGTTTGGCTTTTTACCTGGGAAATTCTTGCTGAAAATATTGGCCTATAACTGGACTTATTAACTTATTTTTAGCTGTAAATTGAACTTGGTAACCCTTTTATAATCGTTTTGACCCTTATCTGAATAACGCTTTTTTAAAATCTATTTTCTGAGGTGAAAAAGAACAAGGTCTTAATGCTCAGATTTAAGAAGTACAAATTGATTTTTACTGTTTCATGAAACAGTGACTGATACAATTATTTTGTCAAATTAAAAGTATTAATTTGAACTTAAGCTTTGTTTACTATAATTTCTGTTTTCACTTGTCTAACTCATATAAACATATGAGGTCCTCACTTGAGTACTTATCATTTTGTTATTTTGTTTTGATCAAGCAGTGGTTATGCAATGCCGACAAGTCCTCTCATGATCCCCGTTTGAGATTGAAGTACGGGTTATTCCTTCCTTAACTGTCATCATTGCTTTTGTTTTCTGTTTATAGTATCTGTGTGCCCACCTATTGGCCGGCCAATTCGGAAGGGACTATAAGTTTTCTTCATATATCATGCCTCTCTATTGTTGTACATTTGGTAACCAAAATATTTATGGGTTGCAGGGCATTCTTTGGATCATTGTATAGGTCCTTAGCAAGAGGAGCTAGAGCCGTTCTTCAGGTGTATCCCCAAAATGTAGCTCAGCGTGAGCTGATCTTAGGTTCCGCAATGCGTGCTGGATTTGCTGGTGGTGTTGTGGTTGACTATCCCCATAGGTAAAATATGTCTTTTAAATTCAGCTGATGGATCTTAAATACCCCTTATTATCTTATATTGAACTTATTGTTAACGTTGTCAGTTTGTTATAGTAGGTGTGTAGTTATTATGGGTAATCCTGGAAATGTATGAAAACAGTTTATTTTGACAGAGAATACTCTGACCATGCATATGCTGAATCAATGGCTGATTGCAGTATCACTCTACATAAACTTCATATATGCTTTACAATGTTATTTGGATATTTGTGCTTTCCAAGGTGATATACCCTTGTTGAGTATCCAGTGGGAGCCTAATAGTAGAGCTTCCACCTTCCAACGATGTTGGTCCAACTATCTTCACCCTCGTCTTTATATAATTAAGGCATTGTGGTGGCTTCTCTTCCGGCAAAGCTTTAGGATTTAGTCTATATGACTTAATGTTTCCTTTTGGGTTAAGTAAATTTCTGAAAAATTAAAAAATAAACATTGCTTTGCTCATTTTAGCATTTAGTTTTTTTTACAATGTTTGTTTAACAATAAGGTTGGACTTTAAAATATTACAAATTCAAATATTGATTTGAAGCTAATATAAGACCTATGGCCTTATGACAGTACTAAAAGTAGAAAAGAATACCTTGTTCTCACTTGTGGTCCACCATCCTTAAGTGCTGCTGTTCCAAATGCTAAAGGTGAAGATGGTATGAGTTGCTCTGATGATGAAAGTAGTGGAGACGAAGAAAATCATACGGTTAGTTTGGAAAACTAGATCTTTGCGCTCTTCTCATGATCTGTAAGCACTTGTCATTTAATGTCTCATGGCTAGTTTTCTGTTGCTATACATACAGGTTACAGTCTCGGACAGGAATAGGCCTCGAAAAAAGAGGAAGCTGGACAAGAAGAATAGAGGAAAGGATTGGGTTATTCGAAAAAAAGAACAGATGAGAAGAAAGGGTGCTGCAGTGCCTGCAGATACAAAGTACACTGCTCGTAAACGCAAGTCTCGTTTCTGAGCTTTTATTTTCCATGTCTGAGCATAAATTGAGGTTTCTAGTGCATTTTTTTTAATGTATTTTTATATTTGTTAGAATTCAAGAAATGTGGAAGAATAGAACAGTTATGAAGGACTGTTACTTTTCATTGCATACCCACATCTTCCCTGATTTTTTATACAATGAGACTACAGATTAAGTGCATTGTGCAGTATCATGATTTTGTGAAAAAATGCCATTAGAGACAATTTGGGAGCGAGCTATATCCCTTACCCCCCTCTTTTTTCTTCTTTTCTTCTGTGCAATTGTAAGTTTTCTTATGTCGATTTATATTACTCGTCTAAGCTAACTGGCTATCAAAAGATTATTTGTCCATGTATTATGTATATCACACTTTACACAATAATATAGGAAACTAGATGAAGCCCGTGCGATGCACAGGTTTGAATTTTTTAAAATAATTTTTTATATATATATGTGCTAAAATTTGTTATATATTTTGATAAAATTCCTAATATCAAAAGATAATATTTTATATTTAATTAATTTAAATTAAGAAATCTCATTCGCCAATTTTGCTTACGTGTCATTTAAATTATTTAATTCTAAAAGAAATCAATAATCTCGTATTAATTGGCTACCACTAAAATTTATTATCCTACGTAGCGCGCTGAAAAAATTAAATCCTATTTGGCTCTCTAAAAACTCGGGGAAAAACTCCTCTTTATATATATATATTAGATTAGATTGTAGAAAGATCAATGGGATCTAGAGGACTAAGTGAATGATAGTTGTAATTTTGTTATTCCTATCGCTTAAAGATCAATGCATTCTGTGACATACTCGTAATTTTTTTTTTTTTTTTCGTGTGTGTGTGTGTGTGTGTGTGTTAGATTGAAAACAAAATACAGATTGTTCTTTTAGAAGCAAATGATTTTACTTTAGGGATAGTAACAGTAATACTTTGTTACGGTGTTACCAACGGACTTCTCAGAATTAAGCCGGTATGCAATTGTGTAAAGCACATTCAGGATTTTAACAGCAACTTTCCAAAAGTGACCAACTGAGATAACGGTGAAAAATAAAAACAAAACAGCAAAGAAAATGATCCTTTTCAATAGTACATTAAATCTTCTGTAATGACGCGCCCAGATAATTTCCAGCTCCTGTAAGGCTGTAACTACACAAATTCTGTTGTATACACAAATTTACTAAACTTTACAGCATCAATCCTAAAGTTCTCTGTAGAATCTAAGTCCCTAACAGAGGGAATGATAGAAGTACAACATCAGCTGTCAGACCACCAACTCCTCCAAATGCAAGAAATGACATCTTTTATCTACATTCTGAAGTCAATTCGTTCTGCAGCTGCTGAATCCTAGTCAGTTCCACAGTTCCGTCAACATTCAGGATCCTTGTGCTTGAATTTCTGTAACTTGCAGAAATTAGCAATATAAACATTTAAATTTATTGATACTCAAGTGAGTAAAAAGTTTAAAACCCACACGGTATCCCAATGCATGGTTATACAAATGCCAATCATCCATGATGTAGGATATCACATGAATAAAACAATATCTGCTCGATAATAGCCATTCTCACATTACAAGCATATGTTACTTGTTATTTCCAAAGGAAGGGAGCAGAAAAGTCAAATAAGAAAAGATAACATGAACTTTCGTGGATTATTATTGCAACACTATAACTCTACAAGGCTTCAAAACACGTGCTACTTTGGAATGGTGAGTGGTAACACTTTTGGATTGATGATTTACTGTAGATTTTGGGAAATTGTTGGAATTCAAAGGTGTACCTCAACACCAGCAAACACCTTACAGAAAGTTACCAGCCACATGACTAGGACAAAGGGGCTGATAGGACAGGTAACATAAAATAAAACTGTATAAAATGTTCAACAAGTATATAATTTTCAAATGTTAGGAGTGTCTCGCACAAATATGCATATTTTGACAATGACAGGAAAAGTATTTAAGCATTTGGCATTCAGCAATGAACAGCAAATGACGAGATCTTATACATATTTGACAAGGAAAGGAAACAAACCTCCAAACATCTGCTCAAAACGAGCCACGATATGCTTTCCATAAGTGTATTTCTTCAAAGCATTGAGATGCACTCTTATACGACCCAGTAGCAGATCACGTTGATTATCGGTACACTTCTCAAGAATCTTTTGGACCACATAATTAGCATATTGGTCCTTCATCATTACCTGTATCCCATAGTAATCACATTATACTCTATAATAACACCGGATATATACTTGAATTTCCTTTCATCTAATCAAAGGCTTTTCATTGAATACGGTATTCACCTGCCATATATTCATCTCTCTCTCCTTTTTTTTCCTATAAATTTTTTATTTTTTGTTGCGAAGAGAATCTATTCATCTTATTATATTTCCATTCATATCTATTAGGGCGCTCAGCCGCTCACCATAATTTTGAAAGTCAACTACAACAAGAAAAAAATGATTGTTTAAGACATAAATAACTACCAATTTCATTATTATTGAATTCAATGAGAACCATAATGTCATTATATAATTTGCCTTATCAGCAACAGCAGCAACTAAACACGGAGCGAGTTGAAAATATTAAATAGGCTTACCAACAAGTTATCATTTCCCTCATTTTGCCCGATGACTTCAGCTATCAGGAGTTCTCGTGAAGCAGGGTCACCATACTCCAAGCACTTCTCAACAACATTCGATGCAAACTTATGCTGGCTCATTTTTATAACTTGCCCAGATAGATTCTTAACGATTTGGCTCCTCTCTTGTGTTTTCCCCCTCTCTAGAACATGCTGCAAGAAGAAAAATCATAAGCAAGGGTAACAAGTTTCTAGTTAAACTCAAGAGAAATGCTAGCAGATAAAGATATATTTGAAAATCAAAATTAATGAAGAGCTGAAGAGGAAGGAGACTGATTACAATAACATGCAATCTGAAAGCATAAATAGCACAATATAAGCATAACCTGTCTATATAAAAGAAATACATGCTGCATTGCTGCCAATACAGTGTCCTTATCGTAGACAACTCATCCCCTACAACATTAATAGTTGCTTAACATTGTTTGTAATTCTCTCATACTTAGTTTTTAAGCTTAGACTTCTCTCTTGTTTCTCTCTCTACAACTCTTGATTTTATACAATTCATTATTTCCGTTAATTTTGGTAACGATTTCTTCCCCTTTTATTTTCAGTTATTTAATTGCTTTGATTCATCATGTTTTGTTTAATTGTTTTGATTAGTTTAGATTTTACTATGTGTGAGTAGTTTTATATCTAGGGTTTGTGGGAATCCATAAATAATATGAAGGGGAAATTTATTATTGTTAATTGTCAATGCTTGATTAATTTCCTATTGATTGATTTAATGCTATGCAATTAGATTAGGCCTAGTTTAATTGTATAAGTAGTTCTCCATAAGCATGTATAACCAGGATCTGAGACAATCAGCTCCTTGTACACTATACTAAGGTTTTTTAATTGCTTTAGATCTTTTAACCAATGAACACTCGATAGCTCACTGTTTCACTCTATAATATGAACAGGTGAGGTAATGCCATACTGCCACTGGTCAAATAAAATTAATTCTATGTATTCTCATTACTCATAACTATATCATATAAATTATAAATACGATTCATATGAAATATTGGGATGGGGGTGCAGTGGGATTAGCAGGTTAAAGAGGGAGAACCAACCTGGGTAACATAATTGCCATACTGGTCTTGAGCAAGAGTGCAAACAGACTCCAATATCTCATCCACAATAAACTGACTCTGCAACTCATCTGTACAATGCTCCAGGACTCTCTATCAGAAAAAATTCAACATAAGCAATGTCAAAATTAAATAAGGAATATTATATAGGCTCTACTACCCAGAAACAATGTATCACCTGTATAACACGACACCCATAAGGATGCATTGATAGGCTAGCAACTTGACCACGGAAAGCAGAAATAATGAAACTAATTCTTTCCGATGGAACACATTCGATACACTTTTGGATTACATGGTTTCCGTTCTGATCACGGACACATCTCATGACATGTCCATCCAGCTCACGAACAAGTTCAATCTTCTGATCAACCTCAATAACATCAAGTGCCTGGATCAACATTTAAAACAATATTTAGCCTAAGCATATTTCTGTATCACATCATGTACCACCAGCAATTGTCCAACAGGCTTTTTTAGATCTTGTCTCGTTAGTAAACTCCTAGAGCTACTTTACCCTTATGATTAAAACAAATGCAAGGAGGCAAATCAGACTATCAGAGTGATTCTACCTCACAACAAAAAAGAAGTATAGTCTAGAGTAAGCAAACACAAAGTAAAGAAAAATCAAAACAGCACCAAGAGGAAAACTTTGACAAAAATCTAAACATAAACTATAAAATGTTCACTGCAATCATCAGGTAGTCAAAAGTTTAGGATCATTAAAATTACAGCATAAAGAATGACAAAAGGACAATCATCACATAATGACGCACAGAGCATAAATTGTAATCCCTCTGATTTTATTGATGTACATAAAACACTTCCATATCACAGAGCCTCAATATCCTTAGTCAGATCACAAGCAATTGTTGGATTGACCCAAAAGGTAAAGAGTGCAGAGAGAGAGAGAGAGGGGGGATCTTTTCATACACAGATTTTCTTCCTCCATTCACTTCTAGTGAATGCTATACTGCTATATGCTCATGCGAACCTACTTTCACTAATTCACCATACGCTTGACTCCTTCCATCCAAGTATTCTTTGGCATCGCATTGCTTCTAAAATACTCATAATCTCCCCTTTTCTTACTGGTGCATCTTTTGGTCGTCTCACATGCTGAAACCAACAAAAGCAGTTCTCCCTTGTCTTATCCTCAATATTTGCAACTCCAGCCCTCTAATAAATATGAAAAATATCTTCATACGACACTCTATTCCTACAAATCCATCTCGGCATACACGTCTCTGCTAGACCCATCTTTTATATATGATCCTTCCAAAAACCAAACATTCCAATGATCTAATAGGAATTTCCCTTTGAATTTAGAGGTACACTACAGTTGCACAGTTTTCCTTTTCATGCCCATCTAGCATACCCTTTACAATTGACCAAAAATATAGAGAAACTTCAACACAATCATGTATAAGGATATAATAAACCAATCAAATTACAGTAAATCCCCCACCCCCTTCCGGCCGTCCACCTATGGGATCACAAACAATGTATGTGTATCAGAGATGAATCTTTTAGAAAAGAGACTTCTATAACAATATTGCAGAGCCTCAAATAACCCTTTGCCGGAGCACAAGCAAATATTGACCCAAAAGATCTACCACGGTAAAGGAGAAAAGAATTTGCTAAAACATACGAGCTGCTCCAGCAGAGGCACTCAGTACAAACCTATAGAGAGATCTATATGGGTTTGGTCAATTACTATTAAGACATAATAGGTATCTACAAATCACTGTATAAGATGTCTGAAGGAAGAAAAGAGGACATCCAACCAGGTGCTCAACAAGTCTGCCATGATCAAGTCACTTTGACACACACAATTCACCCACATGAAAGTTATGCTAATACAAGAAATCAATATTTATGTATAGCAACAAAAACAAATAGACTTAGAACAGAGATATCTTAATGTAAAGTCATTATATCAAATATTCACAGGTCAGTGGTGAAAGTATTTGATATATACCTTTTGGATGACACGACAGCCATACATCTGCATGCTCAATGGCAAAATCTGACCTCCTAGTGCCTTGGCTAGATCCCTTCTCTGATCAGGGGTTCCATACTCAAAAAACTGCAGTAAATTGAAAGTAAAGAATTAAATGAAGCATAACTGATGCAATCAAGCAAACTTCTTTCTTACAAAGAGGAATTGCAAGGTAATAGTTCAGCAATTCCTACCTTTTGAATAACATAATTTCCAAACACATCAGTCATCAATTTGGAAGCATGAGGGAGAACTTCTTGAAATACAGATGCCTTGTCTTCACTGCTACAGTTTTCTAGTTTCTGCTGAATAAATCGGCTCCCATGTTGATCAACACTGAAAATCAAGTACAAAATCCCTTTAATACTTCAAAATAAGGATTTAAAATAATACTGGACTGAAGATGACATACTGCATGAACTTGCCTGAATTCAACCACATGACCAACAATATCAGATAGCTCAAACCTTCTACCTTTACCAGATTTTAGCTCTTCAAGGAAAGAGTAAGGCTTCTGATAATTGAAGTTATCAAATCCTCTTTGACCTTGCCAACCAGTATAGAAACTCCCACTTCTGCCAGAATTTGGTGAACTCACATCACTTCTTCCTCCAGGAAGACTGCTACCACCAATTGGAGATCCCGGCAAAACAGGACTGGTAAGAGATGAGTTTGGTATAGGCATGAAGAAGCCCATATTAGGTGAGCTTCCAGCATAATCTGTACCCATAATTTGCCCCCTTCTCTGACTTACATTACCCTGCGCACCAGATCCCTGGAGTTGAGGTCTATGATCAGGTGAAATTGATGAAAAATCAGGCCCAACCTGGGAATTATAAGCACTCACTTGATTCCCCACCAGACCCGTTCTCAATCCCAAAGGATCAACTTGACCAGGAACATTGTATAAATCACCGAATGACTGGTGAAATTGCAAACGCGGATCCGCAAAAGGCTGTGGAAATCCAAGTTGTCCATAGAACTTGTTTAACTGCTGCAAATCGACTCCTTGTGAACTGCTCCCCCATGACCCAGAAACTTGAGTATTAACATCGGAGCCAGCAGAAGCACCATCGAAGGCTAAAGGGACAGCACCATGTGAAGGGTATCCAGCCATAATAGGAGGAAGAACGCTTGCATTGTAAGGATATCCACCCATGCCATACTGTGAAGGATATATTACTCCAGGTGGTTGGACACCAGCATAGTATGGATTTGCTGATTGCAAATATGTAGCTGCAGCAGTAGCATAAAGTGGAGGAGTGAAACCTGCTGAGTGAAGTACAGGCTGAACTTCTGTTGAGGAAAACTTTCCACCATGGAAAAACTGGTTTGGAACAGCATATGGGTTACTTGTGCCTTGTGAAACTATTTGAGGCATAGAATCTTGAAACTGGAAGTTACCACCTTGGTGCATCGGGTGTTGCAATAAATTAGTTTGGAAGTTGTTTTTCTTTTCCCCTCGACCTCCATGGTTCTCTAAGTTGGGGGAGCTGGATATTCTCAAAGTCTTAATCCCTGTTTGCAAACTAGTTATTTCTGTATCATTACTAACTGAAGTCTTTTTTTCTGTAAGTGCGCCTATACTATTTGGATCTTCATTTTGAATGGACGGCAACGAGCCTTGTCTAGAATCATAAGATAATGATCTCAATGCAGCGGTTGTGGTTACCGAATCATCTGCAGCGATGCCCTTATCAACATTATTGTGATCAGCTGCGTCACCTGCTGATCCATTTGCAGGTGACGACATACATGTAATTTCCTCCTGAAAATGTACAGAATTCATAATAAAAGATTAGTTTTAAATGTAAACAGAAATGAGTATAATACAACAGGAATTTTTTGCAAAAGCAAGTGGTCTCAAAATCTGAGAATCTATACACAAACAGTCAGGCTATGTTACTCGGACTCAGACGCTTATGGGAGTTGTGTCAGATACAAGTATGTGTCCAGGAGTTAAACTAAGCTAAATCAGGTTCTACATTTTTGGTCCAAAATGAAGTGTTAAGTATCTGCAGCCATGTCAGAGCATCGAGGGTCCAATATGAGTACTTGGGATGAAATGAAGAGTTCAAAAGCCATAGAATAAATCAGATAATTGAGCAGTACTGATGAACAGAATACTGAATACACAAACATCACAGATGCGGCTCATGCAACAAATAGTCTTTCAAATTCTTCTATTCAAATTACTTTCACCTAAAAAGCTAAGGATATGAGTAAATTTGCATGATGGAGGACCTCAATTAAAGGTAAGACCACAAGTCATTTTATCTCAAATAGTGAATGCTGAAGAATCAGAAACAGAGAAATACACCTTTACGAGGTCTGCAATATTTCCAGCCTCGCCAACTGATAAGGATGATCCCTGTCCTGATAACGCAGCAGGGTCCCTGGGCCTGACTTCATCAGAAGACTTCTGTGGTGACTTATCATCCTCAGATTCCTCCTTGTGCGTTGGGAGGATGCCACAATATAAACGCAAGAAGTTATCACTGCTGCCTCTAAAAGGGGTCAATCCCACTTTATTGCTGACATGACTGGATCCCAGATGTTGATCAAAACCTGAGTTGGGAGAGTGAAAAAACTGGGGATTCAAACTGACATTGGAAGGGTAATTCGAACCAGGAGATGAATAAGAAACTAACATCCCTTTCGACCCTCTGAATTCTCCATCATAATTTAGACTTGCCAAATTAGCACTAAGACCTGAATTTTGCATGAGACTTTCTATGGCTGCAAGAGAACCTTCCATGTTTGGGGGTGCACTGCCACTTCGATTGGGAACAGAACCCCTACCACCATGGTACTTTTGACCCTTAACATACAGTGCTTCCTCATCCACAGCCATCTTAGTTGAAGAAAAATTTGCACCACCCTTGTGAGGGGACCATTTTCCACGTGCCTCAAGCATTCTAATAGGACTCTCAGTTGCCATCCCTACACAAATAATTTATTCTCTCCAAGAACACCAATTATTGAATAAATTCATCTTCCTGCAAAACAGACAACATGTTCGATGAAGATGGAGCATGAACTACTTTCTTTGCATCATTTCTTTCGCTCTAAAATAGGGCCCGAGTACCCCAAAAGTATTAGGTAAGCTCAACTAATCCTCTGGCTTTACTCCCATTTCTTAAAACATATTCATTAAGAGCTTTTCCATAGTCCCTCCATTCACAAGTCCAAAATTTAACCATGTGCGGCCCAAACAACTACTCACTTCCCCAACATAAGAACATAATTCATTACTTCCTCAAACCACAAAAATCACCACTATCAAGCTGAAATTTCTATTTCTCCCCTTATCTTATACTACATGCTTCTACTTAAGTAGAGACGCATATTTTGGAAGATTTGATTTTTAAACTAGGGTTTTAGTATATACTTAAGATTAAACTCTTTGGCCACTGAAACCAAATAAAAAAATTGTTAGAGGAGACTAAATGCATATATTTGGCACTATCACCAGAATCATTTCGATACGCGATTTCGGACAAATAGTTAGAGTATCATAACTACAAACAACAGAATCAACAGATACACTAGTACAATTTCCACCCCTCAAGCTCAAAAAAAATTCAATCTTAAAGCTAAAGTTACAAACTTTTCAACAATTTCAGGTTGCTAACTAACCAAACAGAGCACTAAGCTCATTCAACAAGCATAACAATCGAAAAACAGAGTTCAACCAGATACCCACTAAATTTCAGTCACCCAATAACCAATTTCAAGCAAATATTACAAAAAAGACAAATTCTTTTACCCAAACAAAGGTCAACATAAGCAGAGCATATTACTGTTAAAAAATAAGCAAGCAAAACCCTAAACACGAAATCAAATTATCAATCAATATAATGAAAAGAAAAAAAAAACCAATAAGCTAAAATGATAAGAAAAAACTCACCAAGTAAAAAAAATCACAAATTTCCAAAGTTTCGAGCAAAACCCTAGACCCCCTCTTCCTCTGTAGTTTGATGAAATGAGAAGAAGTCCACTGAAGAGAGAGAAAGAGTGAGAGAGAAAATATAATCAATAATTGGACAAAACCCAAGTCTTTGAAATGGGATTAATTAAACTTCATTAACTTTATATATTTATATTAAAATAATATTTTATAATATTATCTTAAAACTAATAAAGGGTCCCCCCATAAATAGGGAAAAATTCTAGACAAAGGAATCCAAATATGAAGGGATATATCTAAAAAATTTAGGTACAATTTTGCTGTTGTTGGCATAAAAAGACAAGGCAAAGTAAAAGGGCAACTAACGTAGAAAATTGGCATCAAACGTTGAAAGGATAGTGCAAATTAATATTTCCATTTGACACGTACACTTGTACCTTTTTCACACTTCCTCTCACACTCCTCTGCTTTTCCTCTATTTTTTTAATTTTTTTTTTTTTTTATTTTGTTTGTATTATTTGGCAATTGTTATACTAGATTAGTGCCAAAATCTAAAGGGTCAATTGGCTAAATGTCCTATTTTTGTACCTAGATTTGGATAGTTTTTGGGGAGTTTTGGTCAAGGAGGGCTATAGGTCAAATCTTGGATTTTGTGACCATTTGGATAGTCTTATGATATCATCAAAATTTATATAAATAAAATATAAAAAGAAATACTCATATTGAGAGGAAATGCACAATTTATTTTACTCTTACAAGAGTACTAATGTGTCGATGTGCATACAATTTAGCAAAACTAGCTTATAGAGAGAAATAATATGAGATTTATAAAAAGTAAGAGTGTTATAGGAGATTGAGAGACAATAATAATGATCTCTAAGAAAATAACACACTAGAGTTTATGGATAAAAAAAATACATTAGTGTTCACGAAATAAAAATAACATAATTTCTCAATAGAATTATGTGTTAATATGTAAGTGCAACATGCATTACTCATTATATCAAATCATTTGGATGCACCTAACTATAAAAAATGTGTGTGTGTGTATATATATATATATAAATTGATTTCCCGTAATAATGTACTCCCTCCATTTTGTATCAATAGCAACACTAGGGTGTTGATAAAGTTTAAGAAAATTTATAGAGTGGGCTTTAAAGAGGATTAAGAGTCTGTTCTCTTCAGATTATTTTCAGTTTAGTTCAGTTTTTAATTTCCTTCTCTCATAAAATATTTAGTTCAGTTCAGCTCCAATAAGTTCAGTTCAGCTCAGTTCAGTCAATCAGAAGAGGCCTTAAGTATTGTTGGTAAGAGAGAAAAATAATAATAATAATAATAAAATAAAAAAGTAGTGTAGGTGGAATTGGTAGGAAAGAGAAATAATAAAATATTTGTGAAAGTGGGGTTAATGAGAGATAGAAATTACTACCTCCATTTCATAAAATCTGCAACAATTACCCAAAACGCAAGCTACACATTATGTGCAACAAAAAAAAACTTTCCTAATATAGTAATTTTTTGGTGTAAATTTATTGTTATACCCTTACTATATTTGCTTAACTTCAATAAACAACATATTAACTTTTTAACCCAAATTAATTTATCCACACTTAAAACTCTAACCTACATTCTCTTTCCTCCCTCACAACCACATTCACCACCAACATCACCAATTTTTAACACCCTCGCAAGTTCGCCGCTGCTGCCGCCCCTCTTTTCCCTTTTTCAAAGTTGCCGCCCCTCTTTGCCCCTTTTCAAAGTCACCGCCCCTCTTTTCCCCTTTTTCAAAGTCACCGAGACCGCCTCTTTTCCCCTTTTCAAAGTTCACCCCTTTTCAAAATCAAAATTGAATGGTGGTAAGTTGTGGTTTGAGATTTAAATTAGTGGTGGTTTGTTGGGGTTTTAGATCTAAAATATTGGTGATTTGTTGGGGTTTTGGTTTGTTAGAGGTGGTAAGGTGGTTGTTTCGGTTCGTTGGGTTTGTTGGTGGTCAGCTGGTCGAGTTGGTTGGTTGGGTGGGTTCTAGTCGGGTTGGTTGGTTGGGTGGGTTCATTTGGGGGGTGGTGAGAGTTGATGGGTAGCTGGTCGAGTTGGTTGTGGGGGTTTTGGGTGGTGGTTCAAGCTGATTGGTGGTAGTGGTGGGGTTTATTGGGTGGGTTTTGGGTGGTGGTTGTGGGGTTTCTCATCTTAGTGGTGGTGGGAGGGTGGGTTAGAAGGTGGGTGGTGGTGGTGTTTATTTTCTATCTCGTCTAATTAATCACATGCCCTTTTTTACTAATCTTTGCTTAAGAAATTTTGTCTTGGGGAATGTGAAAGAGAGTTTGTTGCAGATTTTATGAAACGGAGGTAGTATAAAATAATGGTGGGTCTTTTTCCAAATATAAAAGTGTTGCAATTAATACTCCGTATAAAACTGATGTAAAAGAAAATTGTTGCGATTAACACGAAATGGAGGGAGTAATAGCATAAGGCTAAAGTTTCTCAAGGGATTAAAGCTGTCTTTTCAACTAATAAAATAGAGATAACAATGTACTTTTATGATTTTTTTCTCTTCTACCCTCTTTCTCTCTCCTTTAGTTACACTCCACCAGACCACCACCATCAACACTCCCCACTGAACGCCACCACTACTCTGCTGCTCTAAGCCCATGATATAGCATTGCCTTACTGCTTTAACTACTCGGCGGTTAGCAAATATCTTTCCCTAAGGGGTTAGTATGTACCTAATTTACATATTTTGCCACTAATGTATTCTTTGTTCGGTTGGCCGGCTTACTGCCGTGAAGCGGCAATACCTCCATGTATGTAGTGTTGGCTGGGTTGGTATATGCAGTGTTGTTTGGTTATTGTTTATGGTTTTGGTGAAGAAACCATCATTGTTGCATTGAGAAAGTAAGAAGGAAGGAGGGAGGAAGAAAGGTAGGAGGAAGAGAGGGGTGAGTCGGCAACATTTGAGAAACATCTATATACATTGGTTTAAAAACTATTTCTCACAATACCGATCATACAGACTCGGTTCAAGGTTCAGTATTTGCAAGTATAAAACCACTAACATTGTTGATAGTTCTAACAAACATAGAACGTCTAATGGTATTAGCAATTCTATATATAAAACCTCTAATACCATTAGCGATTCTATATAATTTGGTAATACTATTAAGTTGTTCTGTATAATTTGGCAAAAGTGAAAGCTAATGTAAACGAGGCAGCTTCAACTTCAAACCGCTAATTGTATTAGAGGTTAGTGGTTCCATGCATAAAACCTCTAATGGTATTAGTGGTTCTATATATAAATACGCTAATATTGCTAGCGGTTTTGTACGGACAAAAATCAAATATTCGTTTGAATTGATTATACATGCACGGTTTTACGAGAAATAGTTTTTATATTGACTTGCATAAGAAATTAGTTTGCATTATAGCTTAATTTTGAAAAATTGCAAAAAGCTGCAAAAGAAAAAAAAAAAAAAAAAAAAATCTAAACCCACCGAGAAACCCTTACCCAAGCCTCTTTCAAAATTTCCACCTCCTTCAAACCCCAATAATAATAATCTTCATTTCTTGTTATTTTTGAAGCAAGCTCAATTTAATGGAAGAATCAAGATTGACCCTTGTTACTACTAAGCCCTGTTTTGGCCTTCCCACTGCTTGCCCCGATTGCTTGCCTGTCTACTTCTATCTCAAATTTGCTCGTCTTCCTTTTGATTTGTGCTTCCATTCTACCTTTCCTGATTCAGGTACTGTTTTCAACTTTGAATTCCCACTTTTTTTCTGTCTTTTATTTTTCTGGGTACTTGTTAGTTTGCTGAAATTTGGTTAATTTCTCACATAATTTTAGTGGGTTTTTGTTGTTATTGTAATTATGTTTTTTTTTTTTTTTCCTTTCCTTCTTTTTGTTGCTATTTTTTGTTTGTGCATTGCCCTTTGCATTATATTTGGGAAATGTGTTGGGGTCTTGTTAGTCTGGTAGATTTTGGTGTTGGAAATTTGGGTTGATTCATGAAGAATGCTATATTGGGTTTTTGGTTTGGAAATTATATTTCATTGTAGCTGAATTTGAGCTAATTTGTATCTTTTGGGGGCGACTTCGCGATTATAGATACCCTTATTTGGCATGAATGATTTCTGGGTAGGCATTTTTGGCTGAGATAGTGCTTGATTTATGCTCAGGATCTTGTGGGATTACATTTCATAGTTCCAAGGACGATAGCCCAAATTTAATGAATGGCACTTTAGAGGAAGGATCATTGAATTGCTGCAAGTATGGACTATGGACTAGATTTTTGTGAATGGAACAGTAATTTATCATACTTCTAAGTATACTATCAGTGGAAATGCTAAAGTTGCTGCATTGTATTTTTGCGACAAAGGAAACGGGTTTAACTGTTATCTATTGAAAAATTTACTCAACGTTCTTACACCTATTCTTAGATGTCAAGATCGGCATCAGGGATAATCTAAGGAACAATTATGGACTTTGTGCATTTAGGCCTATAAATTATAAGTTTGAAACACAGTTAGAAATGAATAGTAACAAAAGTTCCCTGTTGTAATGATAAGAGCCGACTTGGCCACATAGTTAGCCATCACTGTTTCGTCAACAGTTCAAAATTCATCACCCCATATTGAGATACTTGAATGTCGTTTGGCATGATCAAGAAAAAAAGTTCTCATCAGGTGCTAGTTAGTGGCATCGAACCCAATTTAAATGTGAATTAATGTAAATGAATTCCATATGTACTACTTTCCATATTGCAAGTATAATTGCAAAAAGAAGCTAAAACCAGTTTGAGCTTTACATCAGAGTGATCGGAAATATAAAGACTTTTAATACATGAGTTGACCAGATTTTAAATTTACACAGAACTTATACTCTGCGTAACTTGAAGCTACATAGAATCATTTTATGCATAATCATTCCATCCAACTAGCTGCTTCCCTTTTCCTAATCTCTCACCCCTTGTCTATCTCAACCCCTCTGAAATAAACATTGGTGTGCTTTAATTACCCTTGTTGGATTTTTCATTTCATGTTCATCTAACCTTACAATGTGCTAGATAATCACAGTAGTCAGTAATCAGTAATGAGTTGTAGCTTGTACCTACAGAAATTATTGTATATGCTTTTCAAAAACCTTCCTGAAATGCCTGAGTTATTATACTTATGTGACATGGGCTTATGTTCTTTTTTTTATTAGATCAAATTCCATATGTTGAGTCTGATTCTTACGTGGCCTACAATAATGAGAATGGCGGGGTCATCAATTGCTTAAGAGAAGATGGTATTGTTGATTTGGACTCTGATTATCACACTATCCCAGAATGGATATCAATGAAGGCGATGGTTAGCAGCTGGCTTGTGGATGCCCTTGTATATGAGCTATGGATAGCTTCAGACAAAAAGTCTGTACAAAAGATCTACTATTCTGATCTTGCATGGCCCATTGGAACTATTCTCTACTTCAAACAAATTCATGCTGTGAAGAGCCGTCTTGGAATCACCAACGAAAATGCCGAGAGAATAGAAACTGAGGTCAAACTTTATTCTGATATTTGTTATTCTAATTTGTGAATGGACAAGCATTTGATCTGATTTGATCAGTCATTGCATCTCTTTCCTTGCTTTTTTACAAGTTCTGTGGCAACAGATGCTGTTTTTTGGAGTTTGTGTGAATAATTTTTCCCTCCAATCACCAAGCACTGTTGTGAGCTTTGCCTGTCTAAATATTCCCTTATACCTCTTCCATGAAGCTTAAAATTTTTCCCGCTTCTTCAGTTTGTGTTTTTCTAATCTGTAACCCTCTTTTTCTACAGATCTATAGGAGGGCGAGTATAGCATATGGAGCTCTTTCAACTCAGTTGGGGGAGGACTCTTATCTCTATGGAGACAGGTTCCTCTGCAATTGTTGACATTAGTTTTTTTTTCATTAGTATGTGAAAACAAGATGAATGTTAATACTGATTCAGCCCGGATTGATTTTGCCTTTTTTTATTGTAGGCCTAGTAGTTTGGATGCCTTATTCCTTGGTCACACGCTGATTGCCCTTCAGGCTTTACCTGTAAGTTACCAGACAAGTACTGTTGTTCTATTGAGAACTCATATCTAATATGGCAAATGTAACAAACTTAGTAATTATTATTATTTTATTTGAATGAAAAGTATTTTGTGCATGTAAACTAACTTATATGTGGTTTCAAGTTGATCTGTATCTTGTTATGTATTTTGCTTGTTTAAAACCTAAATTGGCTTATGCTCATGAGGAGCTGTTTGATATCCTTGCAAAATCATAAGTTTATCTTATTTCAATCTATTAAATTATCTTCTTGGCATAAGCTAGCCTAGTAAAGGGCAAAAAAATAAATAAAAATAATTTAAAAAATAAAAAATAAAAATAAAAAAGAAGAAAAAGAAAAGAGGAAATCTAGTGATGTTAATGATTCTCTGCTATTTGGGTTTTCATGACATTGTGCAAATGTAGGTTTTTGCCATGTTCCATCAGATGAAGTAGGGGCCTTTGGATTCATTTATTGAGCTAGATGTAGGTGGGCTAATAGGTGTTAGCTTCTTCATTGTCCTGAAAAGTGTAGACCTCAATGAGCTTCTTGATTGTCCAAACTCCAAAGAAGAATTTTGAATAGTTTTAAGCTTCTTGATTGTCCAAAGGAGTATTTTGAGTATGGTCAAACCTCCATAAATGAAAGTGTCATTTATTTGTGACCAAACGGTTAACAATTAAGGTGGATAGTACTCTGTATTGACTGTATATAACCTTACCTTGCAATCTTAATAGTCGTAGGACATAGTAGATTATTTGTTATAATGTTGTAGCCAACCTCTGTTATCTCAAGAAAAAATAGAGGCAATAGGCTCAAAAGAACAATGATAGATGAAAAATCACTCGGAATTGACAATTAAGTATGTGTCAGTTTAGTGAACTTTTTAGTTATGTTATATATAGTGAATTCGTGATCATTAAGTGTTACTATGATTTATGTATTCACAGTTGATGCATTTCTGTTTATTTTAAGTTCTTTCAGCTTTCAGTACTAGCTTTTGTGTTTTCTTTTTGTTAGATTTTCCAAGGTCTTATTTTTTAAAATTTTAATTTAAAATTTGTAGGAGACATCGGTTTTAAAGAGCAAGATTTTGAATTTCAGCAATCTTGTGAAATTTACTGAAAAGCTCAGTGCTGAGTTCATTGACTCTTCACCAGAATCAGCTGTTCCAGCTTGGTCAAAAGTTTCATCATCTGAAGGACAGCCGTCATCTTCTACAAAAAAGCCAGGAGGCTTTTCTAACTGGAGTAAGATACTATATCTCATGTGATGTCTCATGATTTAATGAATAAAATGACATTTTCTAGCTCTTTGGTATTGTTACATTCATTAAGTTGTAGGCATGTTCATTTTGATTGGTTGCATGATATTTGAACTTGTCTTGGAGAGTTCTTGGAGAGTTGAGGCAAGACAGCTAGCGAATGATCCACAAATCTGTTATTCTCCACTTTTATAAGGTCTGTAGGCATGTGATACCCAGAAGAACATATTTTAGACGAAGGTGTGTGAAAAGGTGATAGCTTCTTGATATTCCTGAAAATGGCGAACCGTTGGATTTAATTATTGAGCTGTAGGCTCGGTACAGACTTGTTATTTACAGTGTCAGTGAAACTTAATAAGTTTGAAATTATAAATTAATACATTAAAGCAGTCAGGGATTCTTTGTGGATGTTAGTTTTTAACATCAGCAAAGTTAGATTCATAGGTTAATGGTGTAATTATGACTATCAACACACACTTGGGCTTATCACAGGGTACCCATGTATAAAAATATCCCATTTATGAATGAAGCGTATCAGCAGATCTATACAATTAATGTCACTGGACTCTATGTTCTGTTTTGAGGTTTTATTATTCGCCTCTACACAATGAGCAATAGAGAAGTCAAGATCCCAAAAAAGAGGAGAAAAAAGAAGATAGAAAGAGGAAGGCTTTATGATAATATTAGGATATTGAGGCAGTAATGATTTGCTATAAAGCCATGTTGATAAGGCGACATTTTGCTCAGAAATTTGGTATGCGATTGTTATAAATTTTGTGTTGTTAGTTTTCTCTTTTGTTTGAGCGCCATGTCTTCCACCTCAGTAAACCTTTTGATGATTATTGCATCTTTTTCTCGTTCAGAATTTGTAGTCCATTTACTCTCTTCCTGAATGGCACACTGTTTCTTTCTTTGTTATTATCTGTATTGACTTGTTGAGGGAAAATGTATAGGTTCAAAGCCAAAAACTAAACCTAAAAAGGAAAGGTCAGAGGAAGAAAAGAAGTTCAGACTAAGGGCCAAATACTTTCTAGGAGCTCAGCTAATATCGGTCCTCGTGTTCTTGTCACTTCTCGGTGGCTCTGATGTTGGTGAAGTGGAATATGACGGAGATGATGACGGTGTAGATTATCTCAATTAAGTTCAGTGTAGATTATGAGGCTCAGCTACTCACAATCCATCTGACCAGTTTTTTGCCATCATTTTTGTAAGATGTCGACGTAATAACCCCCCAACCCTTGTCAACCATTTCTGCATGGAAAAGACAGGAGTTTTGGTTCACAGTTGAAGGGATTTGTTCCCATAATGTTTTTTTTGGAAGAAAAGAGTTGATTCATTATTTACAAAATTACAAGTAGGCTATTCGGCTAATCATGTCCAGAACGAATATGTACACTGAGTTTAAGCAGACCTGTGTTATCAAATTTGATTTTTTTTTTCAAAGATATGAGCTGAAAGTTAAGAGGTACTCCGTATTTGGAAAGTTGTGTGAAGTTTTCTAAGAACTTCCTGTATCTATCAGTACTGTACAAAGGTTCAATAAATCTGATTTACCAACATAACTCACATGTGAGGTCTGGCTGTCCGGGAAGCTTACAGACCTTACACAATGATTTATATTAGTTGTTGGCTACTTTATCAACAGTCTTTTTTAAAGGTTTGGATTGGGGTCTTTATTGGGTGACGCGTAATTTATAGTTAAACATATCGAAAATTTAATCAATACTTATAGGTTCATTTCATAATATTTTAGTTATGAATACTTTTATGAGTACAATTCAGTGCTAAATATTTTCAATTCCGAACATTTTATACACGGGAGCCTCAAGAACATTTTACTAGATTGTAATAATAAAAAGTTTTTAAGTTGTCTTTTAGAAAAGAATTTTTACAATAAATATTAATCATACCAAAATTTTCCCAGATCCAAACATCATTTTTGGGAGTGTCCTTTGAGCCTCTCTTGTGACGCAACAGAAAAACAGACAGCAAGAGAGCTACCACATTCCATTCTTGCTAATGATCTTCCTAACTAACTAGTAGTACAATAGAAGCCCGGCTTCGATCTTTACATGACCAAGCTGTAATAATTTAGTAATTACATTGACATCCAATTTATATTGAAAACCTACCTAAACAAAGAAGAAATGAAGAAAAAAAGAGATTACATTCCTTCAGCATTGGAATTAGGTGGCCACTTAACATTTTCCCATTGTTTTACCAGTTCAGCGTATCCTTCAGCTGAACTAACAGCAAATTCTGCCAATGAGCTCATAGCAACTGACATTCCGGCACACAAGACTCTAACTGCAACTTCTGCCATTTTCTCCGGTGTCATAACTTCTTCGACTTTCCCTACTTCCACCATTTCCATGCTTCCACCGGAGTCCTCAAATCTCCGCGACCCACCACTACTGTGGGCTTGGGCTTGGCCTTGAGCCAGGCTCTGGCTTTGAGAATAGATTGATCCCATTCCTGCAGCAAAGAAATCCAGCCCATCAAGCACTGCAGTCTCACCTATTGCATCGAGAAGTCTTGTCCACTGGATGCATATTCCAAAGATTGGATGAACCCCAGCAGAGCGACGAGGGGAGAAAGGTAAATCTGATGTGTTTGATGTGTTGGGCTCACGCCTCATGCATCTTAAGAGCCAGCTACACAATGCATGTATGTAGGATCGCTGAGAAGAGATCCATGATGCAAAGCAAGCTCTCCAGTTCCTTAACTCAGACTCTAGACTGTGGGCACAACGAGCTAGTCGTTGAGGGTCTATTGCAGAAAGTGTAGGATTATGTCGTCTTGATCTGTTAAGCTTTGAAGGTGTACCGGCTAACAGAAGTTTGGCTTCATCCAAAGTATGCTTTTGCATTTGGTGACACTCTGCCATCGCTTTCCACATTCTTGCTAACCTGCAATGCATCACTTCTAAATTAAAATAAGTTCTTAAAATGGACACAAACATAGTTTGTAATGACTAGTCTAGAGATTCAAGATAATTCTAGAACACCAACCAAACAATATTAGTAAAAGCTATCAGTATTCTATAACTCACAAAGTCACAAGTCTCACAAGCAACTCGCAATCTTGTTCAATGTTCATGTACAATATGAATGCCGCTGTAAACAATAATGTTTCCTTTTTTGTTTCAGTTTTAAATCAAAACATATGTTCGGACAGCCAATAAATTTGGTTTAGAATCCCAAAAGAAAATATGAAAATTAAGTGATGTAACATACCCCTGTACCAATTCTAAAAGCTGAGGCTGCAATTCCTCATCCCGTAGAGTTTCAATCCTCTTTGAAATAGCTTCAATTGAGTGTATTGAAACCTTTATTTGGGTATGCAAATCTCGAAGAGCTATCCTAGTTTTTTCCAGCGTTGAAGGTTCATCTCCTTTCGCTGCTTGATTCTTCAATTGTGTACACTTCTTCTCGTATGCCAATCGAACTCGTTCTCCAGACTGTCAGAAAAAAATAGCAAGAGTTACATATATTGAGAATGACATATGATGTGTGAAGTCATGTGAAACAGTGAAAGCCACCATATAAAGCTATAGCATACCCTGACTTCCTCGTACAATCTCTTCTCCCATGCATATAATCTGTCAAGTGTTGAATGATGGCTGCCAGAAAACATGGATGATTCATCTGATACATTACTGCTGCTTTCAGATCCTTCATCTCTTGAACCTTCTGAAAAGTTGACCAAACATCTTGATGATGAGGAGCGTGATGAGGCTGATCGGAACAATGCTGCTGGATTCAACATTTTTATAGCTGCAAACAAACACCATAGCATTTTAGATGAATACAATCCTATTTCACATAGCATTTGGCTTTCTCCTAAAACTTATATAAACGACGAGTAAGCACTACTACATGCAGTCAAACTTGCAACAATTCATCTATGTTTGAAACCACAGTTGATAAGAAATCAACAACATAAAAATACACATCTCACACTTCTAACACAAATGAAAGAGTAATTTGAAACTGTAATCAATCTATGTCAAACTTTCAAATGCAAATTTGATTAATAACATCAAATGCATGATAAATTAATCTAATGTAGTCTTATACTCAGAATACATATGTGAGGAAAGAGAAAATATAAAAGTTGTACCATACCTGTTACTTCACTTGATGCTGGTAGGCAATGAGCGCGATTAGCTTCTAACATAGCAGAAACTTCATTTGCAGCACCACAAACAATCACGAACTGAGACTCTAGATCTTTGATAACTTCATCCATGCTTGTTGGTCTTTTGTTTACATAAACAGTGAATCCTGGTGCCTCTTCTTCCTTCTTTTCTCTTTCAGTAACCCTTGTTTCATGACGATTGAATTCAACATGTCCAGCATTCGGAACCTGTGAAGGCTGTATGCTGTCATTAGTTTGTTCCTGTAATCCATTTGCTTCATGTTGATTTTCAACTTCATTTTCTGTTTCATCATCGTCGTCGTCATCATCATCTTCTTCATCCTCATCTACATCTTCAACAATTACTTCCTCCCTTGCAACATGTGCCGGTCCTTTAGAAATTTCTTCTCGTCTATGTCTTCCTTCATTGATTTCCTCATGTTCGGTTACCTCTTCTAAGTCTGGTATCCCTTCTTCTTCCCGAACTTGCCTTAATCCTGCTATATCATCATCAACTATCGATTGTTCGAGGCTACTCCTCACAGGATAACCATAGTAATCCAATGATGAAAAGGGGTTCCAAAAGAAATCCCACTGAGAATTATTTTGAGGGGAGGGAGGTATCTCAGGTCTATTATACGGCGAGTTTGATTGAGGATAGTAAGAAGAATTCCTTTGTGGAGACTGCATTGTAAAGAAACCATCAAACCCACCATATTGGTGCATTGGCGAATATGATTGAACGCGATAAGTATCAGGAGACTGAGGTCTCTCCTCAACCGAAACTGATGCAGTCCCACTTGGTCTGTAGTAGTTGATCCTCACATTCGAGTTCTCCCCAGCTTGAATAGTTGGTGCTGAGAAACACTTTGGAGAAATGGTGATGAACTTTGGGGTCAATTTCTTCCCTGGAGGTGTAATAAACGAATCTAACAAGAACTCACGAGGCTCATCGCCTTCTATATACTCACGAAGAGCACTAGAAACTCGTTTTAAGGACTGAATGTATGCAACATGACCCGAGGCAAACTTAGTTCTATGCTCAAGAGCTTGCTTGATGAACTTCTTCCTATCTTTACATATTTGAACAGCCTCTTCATCATCCAATTTCGATGAATTACATCCCATCCCTCCCTTTTCGACTAATCTTTTCGACGAGACTAATGATCCTGGATTCCAAATGGGTACCAGAATAACACAATTCTTGTATGCCTTTACCCCAATTCATAAGGTTCTCTAGGCTGTTGAATGAGCAAGTAAAGTAAAAGCTTAGAATGACAGACAGAATTACACCTTATTAAGAAGCAATTCCATAATCAAAGCTTGAAAAACCGAAAAATTAACATAAACTTTTGGATGCTTTTCTTTCTTCTCAAGTCATTTGGATAAACTAAAACTGTATATTCATTCTCACCATGAATTTATCAAAAGACTCAAACCCAGAAAGTATCATAAATCACACATTCGCAATATTTCCCCTTCTTTTTTTTTTTTTTTTTGCTTTATTTATTCTCTTTTTGAGGCAGATAATTGCTCAATGCTTAGAATGTGACAATGTGTACAGAATATATTCTGGAAAAAAGGGGAAAAAAAAAGAAGCTCAATTACTCCAATAATAAACCACTGAAAAAAAAATAATTGTGATTAAGGAAAATTAAATTTAAGCTCAATTGATACAATTAATTGGGAAAAATTCAAGAAAATTAGATTAATTATATAAAATGAGATAATTAGAGAAAACCCAGTTCAGATTTCTAGAATTGACAAACAGTAAAATTCAGTACAGGGTTTCAAGTACAGGGAAAACCCAGTTCAGATTACAGAAAAAGTAATTAAAAATAAATAAATTAAACAAAAGAAAAATGTGAATTACATTAATCAGCAGAAACCCAGTTCAGATATTGTAATAATTATGATCGAGAGAAGCTAAAATTTGCAGTAGAAAATTCACAAAAAAAATTATAAAAAAAAAAATAAATAAATAAAAAATCCCTAATTGTATATTGATTCACACTAATTTATAACAATGAAAAAATAATAATAATTAAAGCATAAAAATGAAGTGTAATTAAGTAGAGAGAAGAAGTACCAGCAATGGTGAGGAGTGTGAAGTGTGAAGTGTGAAGTGTGAGGTGAACACAAAAAACAGAGAGGAGAGAGAAAGTGTGAGTAGAGAGAGATAGAGAGAGACGTTGTGATAGGAAAAAGGAAAGCAACGGTCAAAAGCTGGAAAAGTGAGAAATTAAAGAAAAGAAAATAAATTATTAAAAAATAAGGGGGGCAATAATAAAGGAGGAAAAGTGGGGAATAAATGAAGATATAAAGAAGAATAAGACATGAGTTGCATTTTTATGTCCTTAAAATTTTCATTTTATTTTATTTTGGATTTTGGCCTATAATTTGTATTTTAAAATGGAGGTTATAAAAGTGTTATCACAAGTTAAAAAAAAAAAATCTACATGACCACCTTCTGGTTTTAATTTTTCTAGGTAGAAGATAAATTTTTTTCCAACTCTCTCAAGTGACTTTATGATTTTGCTAAATTAAGTGTAGTGTCCTTTTTTTGTTTTATAGCTAACTTTTGTAATTAAAATGGTTAAGCTAAGGTTTTTTAGTTTAAAAATTAATTAAATTATATTTTAAAATAATAAAATTTTAAAAAAATAAAATTCCACCAGCCACCATCACCATCCCGAAAGGCGACAGCCTTCACCATTCCAAAAGCCCAGCCCGCCCCCATCCCCGCCAGCGCCCAAATGACCCATCCCGCCAGCGCCCAAACGACCCATCCCCCCCCACCCACCCACCACTCAAAACCCCCAAATATCCAACCCGAAACCTCAATAAACCCTCCCCCACCTCGTTAAACCCCAAACCCGGCCCTCTCCCACCCTCGAAACCCTAGGCGACGGAGTTTCAAGGGTGTGGGAGGGCCTGATTCGGGGTTTAAAGTGGTGAGGGAGGGTTTTTATAGGGGTTTGGGTGGGGATTTGGGGGTTTCGGGTTAGGGATACGAGGTTTTTAGGTGGTCCGTGGTGGGTTAAGTGTAGGGGGATGGGGTCGCCGGCGCGAGAAAAGGGTTTCTGGGCGCCGGCGGTGTGTGGGGGTTCCGGTTGGGGTTGTGGATGGTGGTGGTCGGGGAGGGTGGTCGTGGGTTGGGGGCTCTTTTTTTTTTAATTTTATTATTCTAAAATATAATTTAATTCATTTTTAAACTAAAAAACCATAGGTTAACCATTTTATTATAAAAGTTAGCCATAAAACCAAAAAAAAAAGATAGTACACTTAATTTTGCAAACCAGAGTGCCACTTGAGAGAGTTGGAAAAAAATTTGTCTTCCACGTAAAAAAATTTAAGCCTGGAGGCCACCATGTAGAATTTCCAAAAAAAAAAAAAATTAAACTAAGCTAGATTATGTTTTATTCACCTTATTTCATTATCCTATAGGGCGAGCACGAGTCAAATTTTGTTGATTATCTCAGATTCTAGTGAGATGTTGTTTGTCCTATCGGGTGAAGGTGTTGTTAGATTTTATATAGTTTTTCTAATTTTTTTTGCACTTTTGACCAGGGCAGAGTTCAAAACTGACAGTATTTCAGTAGTTGTTGAACAAATTGGTTTGGTGAACGGACATATCCATTGGACATTAACTGATCTTCATATAAACTCTATAAATAGGAGTTTATGTGACACATATGATTGATGATTAATAATAACAATAATTAAACTTGCTTCCTTTTAGAGAAATATTCTAGAGTATTTTCTTTTGTTTTTCACAAACGCAAATTTACAAACTTCTTCCATGATTGATTTTGATAAACAATCAAAATTAATTGTCACTTCTATGTATCTCAATAGTTATATCATGTTAGGCTGTTGGCCCTGTCACTTCGTAAAGGGTCGACAATAATTAATAAACTATTAGGAAAACGACTATGATACGTACCAAGAAGAAATATCTGATCCCTCTTGTTCCTTACCCTTCATACGAGTATATGTTCTAACAGGTGACATGGGGAAAAGGAGAAAGAAAATGTGGTAGTGGGAGTACGCCACATGGTAAGGAAAAGACAGAAAATGTGTGTAAGGGCCTGTTCTCTTCAGCTTATTTTCAGTTTAGTTTAGTTCAGTTCAACTTTAATAAGTTCAGTTTAGTTCAATTCAGTTCTTATCTTAAGTTCTTTCTCTCATAAAATATTCAGTTCAGTTCAGTTCAGTTCATTTCAGTTCAACCCAGTTCAGTCAATCAGAACAGACCCTAAGGAGAACTGATGAAGGATACTGGTGAGGTATTGTGATTTATTACGGTGAGAAAATAAATGAGGCCGAGTGGATAGTTTTAATGATTAAAAAATGTCCAAAACTCATACTAATGGTGGATACCAAGTCCAAAAACAAATAATTGGACAAGCCTTAAGTGAAATATTGGGCAAATAAAAAGGTTATAACACTTGTAAGGCATATGTCTGACGATTATGAGGAGCGAGGAGTGGAGGGATGGTTACTCCCTCCATCTCCATCAGGCGAGACTAGGGTTTGACTCTTCATTATCCTCTTCTGTGATAAAATAAAATATGTTTGAGGATTAATGTATGGTATTATAGTAACAAAATACTTGAGGAGTGAGGAGTGGAGGGATGGTTAGTCCCTCTATCTCCCCTAGGTGAGACCTGGGTTTGACTCCTCCTCCTCTCCTGTTATAGGAGGGGATCCCCTGTATCTTACTGATTAAAAAATAAAATAAAATATGTTTAACGATTAAATGTACGGTATTATGGTAACAAAATATTTTTTATTTAGTGAAGGAATTAGATTTGACGAATTTAAACATCATTTCACCAATAAATCTCTATTTTGATTTTCTCTAGAACACTAAGCTACCATTTAAGATGTTGGAGTGATCAACCTCTTTTTTGCCTCAATCCTTCCTTCCTTTTTTTTTTTTTTTTTTTTTTTTTTTTTTTTTTTTCTCTTTTTTCTTTTTAAGGAAATCCTTCCTCCTAATTAAACATGCTTAATACTAATATCATTATTTTTTTTTTAAATATAACGGCCTTTAGACTTTTAACACTAATCATACACTTTAATTTTATAAAGTACTCCGTAATAAATTAGACTTAAACATGTTCTTATTAGATTCATTTCATTATCAATAAAACTAGGATTTAATTTTTTTTTTTTTCATTATAAAACTAGGATTAAGATTAAGGGAGCAAACTGAAAACAAAAATCGCTTAGTAATCCATTTAATTTCTCTCCTCCAAAAAAAATAAAAATAAAAATGGCCCTCCAAAATTAGTAGTTGGATCACAGATTACTGAAAAATTGACCTCTGAACTGATTTCCCAGCTTCACCAAACTGATATACACTCTCCCAAATCATCAAAATTGGGTTTTTTTCGTTCTTTTCAATTATAATTTTATTCCTTTTGCATTCTAGAAATGGTTGGATATTCATGGCCTTCCGAAGCAGAGGTAAGAATCCCATGTTTTAATATTTCCAAAATTATGTCTTTTTATTAATGTTAAAACTGGATTGTCATTTTCTTGCTAATTTTACATACAATTTCATTCATTAACCATTAATTTGATAATTATGTCTGCTCATTTTCCAAGCTATAACGATCTGATTTCAAGTGGGTGTTAAGTGTTCACTTTGATAATTTAGTCCTTGTTTTAAATTTTCATAATGCAATTACTGAGGTTTACATTTTGGGAATTGGGATTTTGTTTTTGTTTTTACATTTATTTTCATGTCATGTAATGTTCAATGTAGCTGAAAAATGATGATAGATTATATAATATTTATTTTTGTGTGTATGTATACTATTATTGTAAATTTCCCTAAAAAAAAAAACTATTATTGTAAATCTGTAAATTAAGCTTAAAAGTTTTTACTGTAGTTGAATGAGTTAAAGAAGGAAGTAGCTGAGATGGCTAAAAGAACTACTGAGGAAGTTAGGGTGGTTGTCTCTCCATACAGGATTTGTCCTTTGGGAGCACACATTGATCATCAGGTAATGAATTCAGTTTCGTTTTCTTAGTAATAATAGGTAACATGCTTCTATCTAATCACATTACACTATTGTATATTACTATAGTTGAGTGTATGATATTGGAAGAACTCATTGATCTAATTACTAATTTCTTGTTGCTTTGATACAACTACAACAACAAAGCCTTAGTCCCAAAATGATTTGGAGTAGTTTCTTGTTGCTTTGATATGACTGACTATTAGTTAGTGGTTGCTGCTATTTTGATGTAATGATTTTAGTGCTTCTGTTTGCTGATCTATTGTTATTAGGGTGGAGCTGTTTCGGCTATGACAATAAACAAGGGAGTTGTTCTTGCATTTGTTCCTTCTGGTAACCCTGAGGTATATTGCTCGTTTCTTTGATTTTGTGTGAGGGAATTTTGGAGTGTAGCATTTTCGCCAATTTGAGCTTCTATTGTGTTTGACTGGGTTGGGGGAAGGAGGGGGGGGGGGGGGGGCAGAGGGGAGAGGAGAAGTAGATCCGAGAGATCTTAATTGATCTGATTAGAATTTACCGAGATTGTAAAACGTGCTGATAGGATAGAGAAAAGAGCTGAAGAAATGCAGTTGGGTAGTTTGCAATTTTGTATCATGAATGATTGAAAGGGCTCAGAACAGTGGAACTTTTGGTGGAATCCAGAAACAGTTGGAATCTAAAGAGGATTTATGTATCTATGGTCCCCCACTACTCCAGTGTAAGTCTGAGGGAGAATGGTAAATGCCCTATCATGCCAGCATCATAAATGGTCGTAGTCCTAGAGTGTTTGAGTTTTTTACAATGTTAAGCAAAGGTTTAGAATAATTTTTGTTCGCCTTGCACTTTTCTCCTCTAGTGTGTTATATGGGGAGGCTAAAATGTTGTACTTTTGAGGATTTATAGTAAAAATGCGCTGGATCTGGCGTGCATCTAGTGCGCCCTATAATTACCAGAATTATTCTCACCCTTGACTTCTGTTGCTTACTTCATTCAACAGTGTATTAGACTTTGGACCTCAAAGATGTTAAGTACCTGTCAACCTTTGTCCTTGTGGTTTATTTTATGCTCTAGGTTCTGCTGTTGCACGAGAATTTTGCTTGTTTTCCCTGTAATTCTGTATTTCTCTGTTCTCTTTATAACACCCATGTGATTGTTATTTCTTAAAGAATGCTTAGAAGTTAATGGTATTAGTTATAGGCTTATAGCAAGAAGCTGCATCTTTCCCATAAACTTAAATGCTTATATAGTTATTAGATGGGTGACCTCCAAAGAATTTTCCCCGGGTGTGCATGAATGAAGATGTTAAGAAGACTCGTATTGGTTTGTGAGCTAGTCTTCAATACTACATTTGATATCAATTAGTATAGACATAGGCAATGTTGCTCTCTGTCTCATCGATGAGGATACATTTCATGCAGATGGTGTTGCATTCTGCACAGTTTGGAGGAGAAGTAAAGTTCAGGTAAGAACCCCAGAAAGCGTACATATGCCATTCCCTTGTATTTTATCATCTGCATGGTTATTTTCCATTTTCCCTTGCTTCTATCATATAATATTAATTCTCGGAAACCTTATCTTCTTTCTTTACTTCCCATTAATTCCCATAACTTGTCTTGTAATCTTGAGTATTCACCAAGATCTAATTTTCTTGCAGAGTTGATGAAAGTCGCCATCCTAAAAAGGCTGCAAAGGCAAATGAAAGTACCAATTCCAATGGTTCAACTAAATTGGAAGAAGAGTGTTGTTGGGGAAGATACGCAAAAGGGGCTGTTTATGCATTAAATAGGAAAGGGAATGTTCTCAGTCAGGTTAGAGATGCTTCTTTAATGCCTTGCATGAAGCTTAGGTCTCATGTGTTTTAGATCTTTGATTTGAATTATCATGTGCTCCTTTAGATTTTATTTGTCTTATTTTTGTTTTGAAGTTAAGATTTCCTTATTTTTGTCCCTTATTTATGTAAGTTTTTTTGACTACTCATTTAGTTATATTAATTTCTTTTAACCTTCGTTCCTGGCTTTGCCCTTGTTCATAACATTATTCATTAACCGTTTTTCACTATGAGTTAATATAGATATATACTTGGAGAATATGTTAATGTGGTCATGGTGACTATCTTCATTTTCTGAATTTCACTATGCTGGTATAATGCCAAAGATTTGCTTCTGATTGATTAGCTTTGGACATATACTTAGCTTTCTTCATGGTAAAGATTTTTGAGTTATGCATAGACCGTTCAAAACCACTCAATTATATTGGAGGGGGGGCTAGAGGTGTGGCATATGATGTACTTTGTGAGTATGTGGATTATAATTCAGTTACACCTCATGCTTGAACTTTGGACCAAACTTAAAAGTTCATGTTCATAGCTTTGTTCCAGTCAAAGGTCACATTTCCCTGTTCTGGAATTATCAACCAATGCTGGTGCCAGCAGTATATGAAATATGGCACCTGAGGGGCCTTAAGGCACTGAGGCTCAGGTTCAGAAGATGATAGCCTAACAATGCTTGGCATGAGAGATGTGCCTATTGAATTAATGTCTTCATAATGTTAATCAATAATGCAATTCACAAGTACCAGCATTCTTTTTTACGGAGTACTTTTTAAGAAATAATCTGGGAACAGGATGCTGTACTATGAAAAATATAACTTATTTCATAATAAGTGACTGTAAGTCTCTACATATATTTTTTTAAAGTGCTTTGTTGCACCAATGTGTGTCCCTTTGCCTCTTGCCCTGGGCCTTGGCTTTAGAATGTCTGATGGTCTCAATGTGCCTCATGCTTTTTAAACTCCTGCCTGAGGGTGTTCTTTCTTGATTGCTGACTTTATACCTTTAAGTGAATTGGTCTTTCAGACCACTTTATATCCATAATCATCTTAAATTTTGACCATCTCTCTAAAGCTGATCTAAAAAAGCAGCCAGCAGCTAACTTTAGCAAGTGTTTGCTCTAATTTTATAGCCATTTTTTGGATGTGTTGACATGTTCTGTATGCTGCTATCTTCATTAAGCCATTTCCTGTAATTTACTTTCTCTCTCATAATAAGTCTTCTTTCTTGGTTTGGGTCTTGAGGTGCTGCCCGTCATGACTCGTGAGGTGTGAAATGAGGATCCGGGATTTCCAAAGGATATGCACTATATAAAGTTGTTTATACCAGAAACCAGCCCAAGGCAAAACGATGCATTTTATGACAATAACTTTTTTAGCTATATGCAAGAAAGTGATAAATCCAACAAGTTCTGTTTTTCAATATATTTGACTCTTTTCCCTCTGGAGTTGGAGCATCAACTCCTGGTACTATGTAGACTATGAATATCTATACGCTATACTATCAAGAGATAGGAAAGAGAGGCTATGTTCTCCGTTGATTCACTTTAATCTATGATGTGTCTGAATTCTGAATTCCATTTTTTGCATCTTGTTGTTCTATGTGACTTTTTGGGGTATTACACAATCAAATTATTTTATATACATTTCTTTCTCACTTTGGTCATGCACACATAACACATCCATGCTTCAAGGCTTTAACATATATCCATATATGTCAATCAACAATACTTTCAAGAAACCAATTCTTACTGACTAGTCCAGGTTGTTTGTGTATGTTTCAGGGTATTATTGGGTTGATCAGCGGTTCTTCGGGCCTTGACAGCTCTGGCCTCAGCTCTTCTGCTGCGGTAAGTTTAAAGCTTACTGAGTTCTATGTGCTAAACTTATTGACAAAATGGTTGACTATGGAATTTTTACTCTGTAATCAATAACTAGTTTTCCTGTTGCTGGTAGTATCCCTAGAGATGTAGGACAGTAGGAGGGTTACTTTATTCAACCTATTGTTCGTGAACTTGTGCAAATATCTGATTCAATTATAGTAACTCATAATGTCTATGTTATTCCTTGGCATTTCAGTTAATTCTCTTCCATGTCCATGGGTGTAATATCAGTTAACTTGTCGTTTTGACAATCGTGCTCCTTTTTTATTTATCAAAAATAAATAAAAATTGTTTGGCTGATGATATTTGGCTGCAGACAGATAGTTAAAAAACTCGAAAAATTAAGACCTTTTGAGCAAGGATCTTTTTGGTTATTGTAGGAGTTATTGGCATCAGTTAGTGTTACCTAAAAATTATCTTGTGGGAAGGAAATTGATAAAATGCTGTTGTAATGACAGTGTTGAAGGATTCTTTTGACTCGTGCGTACTCAGACATGCATATGCAGACACTTATCTAGCTGTAAAATGTCATTTCTTTGATCTGCACAGCAGTCACTGATTAGTGATACTTGTTTTAATTATTTAACTAGTGTTAGGTCCGAGCGATGCCCCGAGTTACTGCATTATTTCCATGATAAAAATATTTAATTTTTATTGAATGACATGTAATATGGTAATAGTTTAGTGGCTATCACGTTGGAGTTTAAACTTGAGGTTCTGGGTTCAAATCTTGTAAGAAATCGGATTAAATGAGGAGAGCACCACGTGGCACCTAAACTTCTTTAGGAACACCTTTTGATATATAGTATAGATTTTTTTGAATGAGACGAGCTTTTGGGTTGTTTACTACATTGATTGATTACAACTTGCTGAATTCAGGTTGGAGTTGCTTACTTGTTGGCTCTGGAAAATGCAAATAATATATCAGTATCTCCAACAGAAAACATTGAGTACGATCGGTAAGCTCACATACTAAAAATGCTACTGTAATTAGGATCATGATTATTGATTTTTATTGTCTCCAAGTGTCGATGTTGACACTGACTAATACGGAGTAATTTTTTTGTATAAGTTGCAAATTCGATTATAGTATTAAAAATTATGAGAAAATAACTTTTTACCAGATTTAGTCGCAAATATGATTCTGTTACTTATTTCTATCAATTTAATTGAAATTGGTCATCTCAAGCTAGAGAATCTCTATGCAGTCAAGGGTCTATATATCAAATTTGTGTTGTATCATTCACTTTCTTAAGGCTTTGTTTATTTCATCTTATTTTAACTTATTTTATCTTAGTTCAGATAATTTCATTTAAAATAAGTTTAGTTTATGTTCAGATAATGTAAGTCAGACAAAAAAATATTTAGAAAATGCAAAGAAAATAAGTTCAGACAAAAAAAAAAAAAAAAAAAAATCTCAGATAAAATAAAATAAGTTCATACATATAAAATAATTTTAGACAAAATCAGATGAACCAAACAGAGCCTAAGTCATTATGGGAGAGGTGCTATCTTTCTGTCACCTCTATATAGGAGGATGTGTGTGTGTGTGTGTGTGTATGTGCACGCGCTGTGTTGTAAAAAATTAAGAAACTTTTTACTTCCGTATGAAATTCTGATCATACTCATGTGATACCTTGGCATGTCACTGACTCTTTTATATGAGTTAAACACTGTTGCATGAGGACTCAAATTTATTTTGACCCCTTCTTCGGCTGTTACATGGTTAGGTTAGGAAGTTTCTTGTGTTGGAAAATTCTAAATTCTAATTTTGGTAGCGGCTAGTGATATTCTTTTTTACTGGTGATTAGTGTTATGTTAAGTATATATGAGATGTAAGCCTTTGAGTGATGTTATTCTCTCTTTATTGTAGTGAATATTAAGATGGATCAGAATTTGTGCAAAATTTTGGACTACTGGGTAGCAGTAAGCTAAGAAGAGCTTCTCAGAATAGATTAGGAGCAAGTGTAGCTTGTAGGTCCTACAGGACAATATATAATTTTGAAACTCTGTTCCTGCATTTCTTTGCTAATACAGGAGAGCAAAATGAGCTTCATGAATTATTTTACAAACAAAAGTTTCTCTAATATAGAGTGGATGTTATAAGCTTTTTTTGAGTAGGGGGTAAGGTGGTGAAAGTGGATCTGGAGTGGCTTTTCTTGATTCATAAAAAAATATTGTGGATTGTTATGCATTTTGTCCTAATCAAACTTTGAACATCAAATTCCTTCACTTGTAGGCTGATTGAAAATGAATATCTAGGCTTGAACAATGGCATATTGGATCAATCTGCAATATTACTTTCAAGACAGGGTTGTCTAACCTTCATGGACTGCAAGGTACTTCCATATTATTCAGTACTCTCATCGTTTGCTTGCTCTCTAATGTTAGAACATATAAGCTGCAGTTCACTTGCATGCTTCGAGCCGATGTTACTCAGACTTTGATTCTTATGTCAGTAAATGTTGAATGACTCATCCATCATATGGAAAAAGTTCCAAAATGAGATATTCTTTACTACTATATGCATGTCATAGGGTTGAGCATCCTATCTAGGCTTTCTAAGATCTTGAAACACTGAGTTTGAGCAACAAGCTTAAACCCTGGTTTTTCCTTTTGACAACTTTGCTCTTTTCTCTGGTGTGAGTTTAGCATATAGCCACCAATTTAAAAATATTTTACATGTAATTTTCATATTCTCTTGTATCCTTGGTCTGCAGTAATATATAAATACCTTTTTTTTTTCCCTTTCAAATTCACACACTCAATTGTGTTGTTAGTCAAGTTGCCAAAGAAACACTGCTGTGAGGTTTGCAATACTCATTCAAGGGAATTTGAATAGAAATACAACTGTGTGACATGATTGATAACGGGTGATGTGTTGGAAAAACTCCAAAATAACAGAGATTTGTGCTGTATTCTATAAAGAAGATGCCCAAAAAAAAAATAGAGCTGTAGCCCATGATTAGAACATAATTGTTACCTGGAGAAGAAAGAAAACAATGATTTTGGATAATTGTTGCAACTGGACTATCATGCTCTCCTTGTGTCACTGAAGTCTGAAAGATTCTTATCCTTCTTTGGATTGTTATCAATGCATTAATCTTTCTCATAAACTGTTTTCCTGGGTTCAATACTCATTTTTGCAGACCAAAGAATACAAGCTTGTAAACTTGAAAGAGAATGACATAGATGGAGTGCAGAAATCATACAAGATATTGTTGGCATGTTCTGGCTTGAAGCATGCTTTGACTAGTGGTGTTGGGTATAATTGCCGAGTTGCTGAATGTCAAGAGGCAGCAAGGGTTCTCCTAGAGTGAGGATTTAATTTTATATGATGTCATTCTTCTTTGTTTCCCTTCATTGTTTTGCATTTCACTACCTTTTCATTATTATATGAGTACTCCTTAAAAGCGAGCGTTTGTTTGTGCTTTTTATCTAGTTATTGGAGATTTCATTAATTAATCGACCCATATTTTTTACAGGTTATTATTAAAATAAGAGAATAGATGAATTTATAATGTCATTGGATGCTTACTTTGCCATACAAAGCTTACTGTTAGTTATGCCTGTAAATACAAAAGTAACCGTCACTTGTTTGACCATTGCAGTGCTGCTGGGAAGCATGAAGTAGAGGCTGTTCTATCCAATGGTCAGGATCTGTTCATATTGCTGATTTAAAGTATTTTACTACATTTGTTGTTGACCTTATCAGTAATTCTAATGCTTGGTTCTCTTGCTCGAGCAGTTGAACAGGAAGATTATGAAGCTCACAAGGTAGTCAGTCTTATCTACCAATCTACTACGATACTGTTTATCTAGTCCTGGTAAAATATAATGTAGTTATATATTTATATACTAACTTTTCATATCACTGCAACATTTACTGAGTTAAGTTGTTTGACATTCTGGATTACAGTCATTACACTAATATTCCTAGCGCATAAAATTACAACACAAGAATTTCAAATCTTTCATGAATTACAGAAAATATTTAATTCTATCTTTTTCTAATTGATTATAGGACAAGCTAGAACCTCTTCTTGCTCGTAGAGCAGAGCATTATTTCTCAGAGAACATGCGTGTGAGGAAAGGTAATCCTCCACTCGCAACTTGCTTTATGTTATATCATCTGTTTCATTCCTTTCCAGTTTTGTTCCATGCATTGAATTATATTTAGCCTGTGTTTACCATGATTTGATTCAGGAATTGAAGCATGGGCTTCAGGTAGGATGGATGATTTTGGAAAATTAATTACCGCCTCTGGTCGAAGTTCAATACAGAATTATGAATGTGGTATGCATCGTATCATTATTTCCTCCTCTTTCAAGGTCACTGATGATAATTTCTAAGCTGTTATCCTATCCATAACAATTGCTGTGTTTTAGTTTATAATCCAAATATAACTTTCTAAGATTTTCATCGGTCATACATATGAATTATTGTGTTTATTTCGTCATAATGCATTGAAGTAATTTCTGACTCACTCTTGTCATGATTCTCCCATAATCTCAGGGTGTAAACCTCTGATAGACCTTTATGAAGTCCTCCTGAGAGCTCCTGGTGTATTGGGAGCCAGGTTCAGTGGTGCTGGTTTCCGAGGCTGCTGCATTGCATTAGTCAATGCAGATCTCGCATCGGAAGCTGCTTCGTTCGTGAAAAGGGAGTACAACAAGCTTCAACCCGAACTGGTCACTAAGATCAACCAAGAAGCTGCAGTATTGATTTGTGAATCGGCGGATGGTGCTCGTGTAATTGCTGCCCCTTAACTTGATCATACTACTTCATTCTTTACAGTCTTGTTGACTCAATCAGCTTAATTCATTTATTAGTTTATTGTATCTATTCATATGTAGCTGAATGATATCATTTTTTTAAAAACGAATCACAATCTTCTTCCCTTTCCTTGGGAAAAACCTTATAGTACTATGATTGATAAAATACTCTCTTTACATTTTGACTTTTACAGTATCTAATACACATCTTTGGCACAAATTTGTTCAATTTGAAATTGAATCAAAAAAGATATTTGAAAATTCATTCCAATAAAAGTTTAACAATATCCACATGATATAGTTATTTATTTATTTATTTATTTATTTTTTAAATAATAGTGTATTACTATAATCATTTAATAAAAGATTAATTAACTACCGTAGAAACATAACAAATAAAGAGAAAGTAGCTCATTTTTATGCTATGTGGCTGGATGTAACATGCTGTCGATAAATTTTAAATTTGGCAAGAGGTTAGGCCTTAGGGAGGGTTGTCTTGATTTATGTAGTATTTTATTAACGCAAGGTGAGTAAAATGATTTTCGCGGGTCAATTCTTTCCTAGTAAGTTGAATCCCGTGGGATTAGGAAATAGGTAAGGAAATTACCACACTGATGTGTATTTTTTTTTTTTTAAACGGGAAGTAATAATATCATTAAATAAAAGTTATACGGCATCTATAATAATAAAGATCTGTAAACCACAAATTTAGAGAAAATGTTATAACTTTTATAATCAAAATCATAACTAATTTGCATATTTGGCACTGCTCATACTCCACTGCTTCAACCGTGACGCGAGCAATGATTTTCAATGTCTTTGCATCTTTCCAAGTTGAGACCTCCGCAATCCACGCTAATGTTTTGATCGACCAGTTGATGACAAATCTCACACCCATAGGAATCCAAATCACCTTCCCAATTATTATAAGAACCCTAAAAATAAAATTCCCATCCATGAATGAGAATTAAAATCCCAGAAAATTGGGAAAAACCAAGAAAATTGGGACAGACTCTCACAAATGAAAAGAACAAAACAAACAAAACAAAACAAAAAACTAAATTGAATTAAAGAAGGCTGTGTTTTATTAAATTGATACGGAGTCCACACTGATGTAATGACTCGCTTATAAAATGGACATTTTATATGACTTCATTTATCATCACTTCTATTTTTTCCTCAATGTCATTTTCCCTTGTCAAATAAGCTTGTCAATAAACCATTGGACAAGTAATTTTGGAAGGAATTAGTGAATTACTGAATAAGTCTATTAATTCTACTATTAATTCCTTTTAAAAAAAAAATCTACTATTAATTCTACTTCAATATTATTATATACCATGAAAAGAAATATTCATTTCATATATGAACGTCTGGAAAGATTTGCTACTAGGTCTATATATCTCTACATCTTGGATGCTTTTTTTCAAAATCGATCTGTTTAAAATTTTTAAGAAAAATAAATACATTAGTTTTTTTTTTCCTACACAATTCCTTTATCATAAATCTAAAGGGAAATTGATTGTTTGAGTTTGATTATTTCTTGTTTTTATTGACTATTTTCACAATTTGAATCTTCATAACAAACTTAATCATACTTGGATCAATGATTTTTGTTGTAAATAAATGAGAAGTCTAGAGCAAATAGTATAAAAAGTAACAAGTAAGATCGAAAAGATGATCCTACAAAATAGGAAGAGTACGGTGTGTCGTGAAGTAAATTCACTGACTTGAAAATGAAATTTCGACACAACCGGGTGCTCAATTGTATTCGTCAGCACGTTCTCTAAGGCTAACACACTACTTTCACTCAAAGGCACTTTTGGGTGGAAGGTTGGAGCTAAATAACTTATGCCCAAAATATAGAGTATATGTTTAGCTTGTGTTTGATATGTATTTCTTGGTGTGTATAATCAGAAAAATTAACCTCCAATTTATAATGAAGATTAAAGAAGATGGAAGATTAAGGAGAAATCTTTTTAACCAATAAGAAAATAAAATCATAATATTCATGGTGATAAAACACCATAATCAACCTCTTAAATGGGGGGTTACAAGAAATTAACCAAGAAAAGGAATCCAAGGGAACCGTTGGAGTCCAACGGACAAACTCGCGCCCGATCAGGCGACGGAACTCTAGAATTTTACGACTCTTCTCGCACCCGATCGGGCGCCCATATCTGACCTTTGAATTCCCTTTCTTTATTTCCAACAATCCCCCACTAAAGGAAGGGGAAAAAAAAAGCTAACAAAAGATGAGGATAAGCAACATATTAGGCATAAGAGGAGATCAATACATAACTCTTAGATATTACATAAGTAACTTGAAATCTAGTGTTTAGTGAGATGAGGCAATGAATTACAAGTATAAGGGTGGACAAACCTTGATCAAAGAGTGGACGGACCTTGAAACTCTAAAATTTAATCCTAGACCCCCACATCACATACATCACTCCAAAATATACTTGAACTTCGCGAAGAGATGTACTTATTTATAGCCAAGCACATTCACCTTATATCTAGTGGAGGCTCTAGAAAACCAGCCAAAGTTTTCATACAAGATGGCTAGTCTTCACAACCACATAGGTGAGTCTTTTAGTGTGCATCTCAATAGCACAAGGACCCATTAAGAGTTAAAAAACTCAACCTCACAAACAAAATCAAACATTACAAACACTATCACCATAGGAATTAGGACAAATGTAATGTATCAAATAGCTTAAGTCCTATTCCCCTCGATGATTCACCAACTTCTTTTCTTGCCAATCCTTTCGTCAAAGGATCCGTCAAGTTCTTTTCGGACCTCACATAATCCAAAGCAATCATTCCATTTTTGAGAAATTGCCTCAACACCTTATGTTTCATACGAATATAACTCTTCTTGCCATTGTAGTTACTATGAGAGTCACAATGTATAGACACCGGTGATGAACTCTTCCCCCATAATGGAATGTCGGCTAGGAGGTTCCTAAGCCATTCCGTTTCATGACCTGCCAACTCAAGAGCAATAAGTTCAGATTCTATGGTGGAGCGAGCTAAAAATGGTTGTTTTGAGGACTTCCATGATATAGCACCTCCTCCCAAAATAAAAACGTAGCCACTAGTTGAGGAAATTTCATCATTATCGGTTACTCAATTTGCATCACAATATCCTTCTAAAACATTAGGAAAGCGATAAAAATGCAAACACTCATTCATAGTACCTTTAAGGTACCTTAGTAACCGGAAAAGTGCAACCCAATGGCTTTGACTTGGATTGTGAGTATATCTACTAAGTCTACTTACCGCATAGGCAATGTTGGGTCGTGAGCAATTCATTAAAAACATCACACTACCAATTACCATTACATTGCATAGAGCTCTTGAGATACACTAGGACTCTTGTTTTTCTCAAGCTAGCTTCATGTTGGGATCATATGGGGTATTGCAAGGCACCACATCAAAAGAATCAAATTTCTTGAGATTTTTTTCCACATAGTGAGATTGGCTCATGAAAAAACCACTACTTGTTTTCCTTAGACGAATTCCAAGGATTACATTGGCTTCTCCCATGTCCTTCATTTCAAACTTAGTAGAAAGCATAGCCTTAGCATTATTCACCACATTAAGGTTAGTACCAACAATAAACATATCATCAACATATAAACATATTATAACACAAGATGATTCAAACTCCTTAGAGTATAAACAATAATACGAAGAATTTCACAACTCCTAAGGGTGTTATCAAACTTTTCAAACCATTGCTTAGGATCTTGCTTAATACCATAAAGAGATTTCTAAACTTACACACTTTGTGTTCTTGTCTCTTCACCACAAAACCCTCCGGTTGAGTCATATAAATTTTTTCATCAAGGTCTCCATTAAGAAAGGCCGTTTTAACATTCATTTGGCGAACCACTAAGTCATGAATCGCCTCAAGGGCTACTAAGGTTCTAATGGAGGAAATTTTAGTCATGGGAGAATATGTGTCAAAGAAATCTATACCTTCTTTTTGGGTGAAACCTCTAATGATAAGTCTAGCTTTGAACTTTTCTATGGTCCCATCCGGTCTAAGTTTCTTCTTGAAAATCCACTTACAACTTATAGGTTTAAAACCCTTAGGCAAGTCACAAAGATCCCAAGTGTGATTGGACATGATAGAATCTAGTTCACTCTTAATGGCCTCTTTCCAAAAACTATATCTATGGACCTCATTGCCTCATCATAAGTCTTTAGGGTCTTCTTCTAAAAGAAACAAAGACACAACATGCTCATTCAAAGAATTCACATCAAAGTCTTCTACAAAAAAAGAAGTCAAGAAATCTTGTCCAAAGGAAGACTCTACTCTAGATCTCTTACTTCTCCTAAATTCAACTTCTACCACTTTGGTGGAAGAAGAGGGGAGACTAGAACTAGGCATAGAATCAACAAGGGGGAACATTCACACTTGACTCACTAGCATGCATATCAACATTAGAAGACCGGATTTGTTCAAAGGAAAAATATGTTTAAAAAATACCGCATTTCTAACTTCACAAATCGTTCTATCACTTAATAACATGAACCTATAGGCTGCACTATTATGAGCATATCCAATGAACACACAATCAAAAGTTTTAGACCCGATAGTGGATTTTTTAAAATCCAGAAGAGCCACCTTAGCCAAACACCCCCACACTTTCAAAATTTTTAAATTTGGACTATAACCCTTCTAAAGTTCATAGGGGGTTTTATTTAATTTCTTATGGGACACTCTATTGAGTACATAACAAGCGGAAAGAGCCGCCTCTCCCCACAAGTTATCGGATAAACCGGAACTAAGAAGCATGACATTCATAGTTTCTTTCAAAGATTTATTTTTCCTTTCGGCAATACCATTAGATTGGGGTGTGTAAGGTGGACTTGTTTCATATATGATTCCATTGGCTTCACAAATTTTTTTAAAAGAATCTTTATCATATTCACCACCTCTATCGGTTCTAACTCTTTGATCTTTAGGTCCAATTGATTTTCAATTTCGGCTTTATACTTTAAAAATGCGCTTTCGGCTTCATCTTTTGTTTTTAGTAAATACACCTTGGTATAACGAGAAAAATCACCAAAAAAAAGTAATATAATAGTTTTTTCCACCCCTACTATTGCATTTTTTAAAGTCTGCTAAATCCGAATGAATTAATTCAAGCAATTTTGTACTTCTTGAGACCACTTGCTTAAGTTATGCTACTGGAAATTATTGGTAACATTCTTTGATTGGTTTGGAGCAATCAATAATTAGGTTTGCTAGGACGAAGGGAGAAGCTGCCTTGAAGGCAGCCATGGCTTCAGAGTCTATAGTCCAAACTGGGACTTCTAATGGCTGAGTATGTTTGGCCTCAACACAAATATGACATTTGTCAAGTTTGTCATCCATTCACTAGTAGAAAAAAATGCTATTTGTAACTGACGAAATTGACCTTTTGTAACTGGCATTGTTGGTTGCGAATTCCACCGTTACAACTAGTGAAAATTATTTGTAACCGACTAATGTTAGTTACAAATAATATACTATTCGTAACTGGCTTAACTTAACACCAGTTACAAATAGTCTATTTTCCTAGTTAGAAAGCATATTATTCGTAACTGGCATTAAATTACGCCGGTTACAAATAGAGTATTATTTGTAACTAGCATAACCTAACACCAGTTACAAATAGTGTTTTTTTTTTGTAAAAAAAATAATAAAATGAAAGCAGTAGCAAATTCCTCTACTACCACCACCCGTACACTATATTTTTTTTTAAAAGTTAAGACCATAAATTATTAATAAACTTTTATAAAATACAATAATTATCAATCTAACCAATATAAGGCCAAATTTAAGCGACATCTACATATACATCATCAACTCTACAATAATACTAAATTGATGTACTTGTAAATTACAAACATATCTCACAATTCACAATAAATAATACTCTATATCTAAAAAAAAAGCTAGTTAGCTATATGATACAATGGTCAACCTTCAATTTTGACGATTTTGTCTCCATCTACTTCACAAATTTGACTTGTCTCTCTGTATGAATTTTCAAGTACGCGAAAAATCAGAGCTGATCGGAAACTTACTAGAAGTCATGCACCAGCTTGATCAACTAGCCCCTTGAGCTCGATTTGACATTTCAGATCCTGAAAATGAGAATTTACAAATTATAGTAATGAACCAATTGAAAGATTGACAGTGACTATAATATTGATAAGATAATCCTTGATGATTTTTTAAAGAGTTATATTTCTAAGAGAATTTTTACTGAAAGCCTATAACATTATAGTGCCCATAAGAAAGCCTATAACATGTTGTCCTTTAAGAAATGTAAGTAATAATGTAAGAGTCATGGTAGTATTTACAAATTTTACTGATATTATTTAATAAAAAGTATTCTGCAAGGCTTGATACTTTGATAGCTATAAGAGCTCAAAATAAGTGGCTATTGAACAATGGTAAGACTACAAATTTAAGAACAAACATGTAAGTTTGTGGGTCATTTGTAGTACATCAGCATGAAAAAGACCAAACTCTGCATTTCATAATTGTATAATACAAAGTATATAATGTGTGTCAAGGTCTTCTTTTCTACCTTATTAAAATACATTTTAAGAATAATAGGTTTAGATAAAGGGCACAAAGTCCAAGTAAGTACAAATATGATAGAAATAATAAAGGGAGCAACCCAATAGAAACACAACAAATTCCAGGACATTCAATTGTAATACAACTAAGAAAATTAAATTACACTCTGACATTATTTTTTCATATATTTTCTTTCCTTTCATCCCAATTAGAAAATTTTATTCAGAGGTATTCTTGCCATCACCTACAATATAAAATTCCAATTTGTAGAGAGCATAAACAGGACCATCACTAGTGACCCTATATACTTAGATCCTGAACAATATCAAAGGCTTATAGCTATTCATGAAAAAGTCTCTAGAGATAATTGAAAGCCAAAAGCTCTAACATATCTTGTATGGATTCAGCCGGAAGCTCAATGTATAGCAATGGAGTAAATAACAGAAGCCAACTTGAAAGCAATATTGCCTATAATCTCTATACAGCAAAACAGATACCAGAGACAGAGCCCAAAACCCTAAGATCAATAGCTGCATTCTAAATTACATGTTACTCCTCTCAAATCAATAAACTATAATACCTCCTTCTGAAGTAGAATGGAATGCTTAGACTTCTCAACGAGCTGAGTCCTTAATGCTCGAAGTACGTATTCCATGTCCATCACCTGGAAAGACGACAATTGATAGAATTTACCCATAAATATATAATAAGATAGATCGGGATATAGAACTGCAAATTTATAGGCACACATAGAAACAAAAATGCTTACTTTGCTAGGCTGATGGAGCATTTTGTTGCGTCTAGCCTCTTGAACTTCCTTCATTAATTCTTCATAGTCCTGATGATGCACATGGAAATTTTAGAGAGGAGAAATATATTCCACAAATGCTTGACAGGTCTGGCTCAATAAGCCAATCCAGAAATTGCAATTTACACACATCAATTTTCAAATTCCAAGACCAATATTAACAAGAAATATGCTGCTTAAAATTTAAATTGTTAAACTCAACCAAACTGATAGAAAATTGGTCATTCATAACCAATTTGTTGTATAAAAGCAGATTCACAATTATAAAAAAAAAATAATGCAGCTGAACAAATCTTAGATTATAGAAATGTACAATGAAAAAAATAAACAATTAATTAAAAAAACAACAAATTATTCAAATAATACCAGAATTTAGTGACTCGACTAAGGAATTTGAGCAGCGAACCAAACTAATTGTGCTTCAAACCCTAAATTAAATATAATGAGACAATTAATTAGCAGTAAATCCTAGATTGTGAAATTGAAATTTGATAATTTAACACATTACCTAAGAAGGTGCTTCAATAGAGGAAAAAGCTCAGAGGCTACTTCAATGGAGGAGAAATCTCAGAACTCGCTGCAATCACGACAATCGAAAACTTAACTCCATAAATTTCGCATGATATGCAACAAATTTCGAGTCCTAACAACAGTTTATATTCCAATAACAACAAAAATTCGAATAAATTAACTAGTGGTAAACCCTAGATTTTGAAATTGATATATTCGATAATTTAAGAAATACTACCTGATAAACTGATTTTATGGAGGAGCTACTTCAATTGGAGGAGAAAGCTCAGAGAAGCTGTTTCAATGGAGAAGAAAGCTCAGAGAGTAAGGGAGAGAGATCGAGAACTCGAGAAGAGGAGGAAAGGAGTGGTTTTACGTGTGAAAAAAAATTAAGAGTGAAGGTAAGAGGAAGTATGCGTTATGGGTAACGAAGAAAAAAAGTTTAAGTCTTTTGTTTGTATTTCAACGAGAAATTGTTTCCTTTCTTTTAAAAAAATTAAAAAAAAAATTATTTCCTTAATATTTGTAACTAACGTTTGTAAGCTAGTTACAAATTTTTGGTCAAAGTTTCTTTGACTTAATATTTGTAACTGGCGTTTGTAAGCTGGTTACAAACGCTTTGGTAAAAGTTTCTTTGACTTAATATTTGTAACTGGCGTTGATAAGCTAGTTACAAAATATTTAGTCAAATTTTCTTTGACTTAATATTTATAACTGGCATTTATTTAGTAAGTTACTAATAAACTTCCAACAATGATAAACCACGTATTAGTAACTGACATTTACTACGTAGGTTACTAATGTCATGAAATTTGTAACTAGCATTACCTTAGTCGGTTATTATTGATGCTTTCATAACTAGCATAACATACCCCAGTTATTAATAGGGTGTTACAAATAGCATTTTTTCTACTAGTGATTGCAAAGTTAATCAAATTCATGTCCTCTAATTTTTTCAAATAAGAAGAATTCAAGTGACCCAAACGGTTGTACCAAACATCCAAAGACTCAACAATATAAGAAAAATAAGTACTTCCATTCTCATTCATAACATTCAAAACAAACAAGTCATTATTAAGGTAACCTTTTCCAACAAAGTCTCCATTTTTAGTCATTACAATCTTGCCGGGCTCAACGACAAGTTTTAGGCCGGCTTTGTTGAGAAGGGCTCCCGAAACAATATTTCTCCTAAGAGAAGGGACATACAACACATTATTTAAAAATAAAATTTTTCCGGAGGTAAGTTTGAGATGAACCTTTCCTTTGCCAAGGACTCCGGCAGTGCTACTATTGCCCATGTAGACATGATCACCGTCGGTAACATCTTCAAACTCGGTCATCAAGGTCTTATTAGCACAAAAGTGCCTAGATGCTCCGGTGTCCAAAATCCACTCCACTTTGTTCTCAACCAAGTTGGCTTCCACTACCACCGCCGTAATGATTTCTTCCTTTTCAACAACATTGGCTTGGGAAGTGTTGCCATCTTTCTTTGCTCCATGCCTTCGTTTGCATTGGTATGCTTTGTGTCCAATGATCCCACACACATAACAAGCACCTTTTGGCTTTTGGATTTTGTTATTTGGAGGGAAGTTGCTTTTGGACTTGTTGTTTCCCTTCTTCTTAGAATTTTTCCTGTTTTTAGACACATTCAAAGAAGACTCAACAAGATTAGCTTTAGAAGAATTAAGAGATAAATTTTCAAACTTATCCTTAAGGTGATTAGCCTCTTCAGTTCTCATGTGACTAATGAGCTCTTGGAGAGTCATGTATTTCTTCTTGTGCTTCAAAGAATTTCGGTAGTCATTTCAAGAGGGAGAGAATTTCTCCAAGAGGACATTGGCTTGAAGTGTCTCACACATCTTCATGCCTTCACCAAGAATTTCGGTCACCATGTTCTCATATTCAAGGACTTGAGACATGATAGGCTTCTCATCATCCATCTTGAAATTAATCCACTTTCCCACCACGTACTTCTTTTTCCCGGCATCATCCGCTCCATACTTTTTCTCCAAAGAGTCCCAAATAACCTTACTTATAAAAGATTCTAGAATATTTTGGTTCCCTAGAGATGTTGAATTCTGACCTAAAATTGACAAACAAATCAAACAAAGTATTGTTCATATGGTTGAGGAGATGACCACGAATAAGCTTATTATCCTTTTCCTTTTTCTTCAATGCTTCCGTGATGGCCGCCGGATAGGATCCGTTGCGGTTTTGGTAGCTTCTTCTACCTTCTCCAATATCTCAATGACATCTTCATTCAAAACATTATTTATTTCCACTTGTTCAAAAAAGATTAGTAACTTTTGTGACCATCTCCTATACTTGTTTCCGTCAAGAGGTTCCAACTTAGAGAGGTCGGGAAGAGACTTCACAATACTATTAGCAATAGACATAATTTCGTTTTCAAATTGTTGTAAATAAATGAGAAATCTAGAACAAATAGTATAAAAAGTAACAAGTAAGATTGAAAAGATGATCCTACAAAATAGGAAGAGTGCGGTGTGTCGTGAAGCAAATTCACTGACTTGAAAACGAAATTCCGACGCAACCGGGGTGCTCAATTGTATTCGTCGGCATGTTCCCCAAGGTTAACACACCACTTCCACTCAAAGGCACTTTGGGTGGAAGGTTGGAGCCAAGTAACTTATGCTCAATATAGAGTCTATGTTTAGCTTGTGTTTTATATGTATTTCTTGGTGGGTATAATCAGAAAAGTTAACCTCCAATTTATAATAAAGATTAAAAAAGATGGAAGATCAAGGAGGAATCTTTTTAATCAATAAGAAAATAAAATCAGAATAATGATGGTGATTAAAACACCATAATCAACCTCTTAAATGGGGGGTTACAAGAAATTAACCTGGAAAAGGAATCCAAGGGAACCGTTGGAGTCCAATGGACAAACTCGCCCCCGATCGGGCGACGGAACTCCAGAATTTTACGACTCTTCTCACGCTCGTTTGGGCGATGCCAGCCCGATCGAGCGCCCATATCTGACCTTTGAATTCCCTTTCTTTATTTCCAACAATTTTGGGTCATTAATTTAGGTTAAATTTGGGGTTCATTCCTCTAACCTCTCTCCTCTCTCTTCAACCCTAGCCTCCATTGTTAATTTTTGTGGGGCTTCCATCGGATCTTGCCGGTGGAAAGCCCCAATCTAAGTTTTTTCTGCTTTTTGTTTGTCTTTAGTTTATAATAATGGTTCCTCCATTCGAGAGGAACTTGTCTCCCTCGAAAGAAAAGGTTTTTCTTCTTCGAAAGATAAGGTTTTTGCGATCTCATTCGAAAGACAAGGTTTTCGAACTCTTTCGAAAGGCAAGGTGTTCTCTGCACTTGGAATAGTATCAGGTTGTGCGGAGCTACGGTTGATATTGGTTACTCTGATTCAATGTACAAAATTATCACAAGAATTTTCTTCCTCCAAAAATTACGAAGTGACGACGGATCCACTCAAAAAGTTGTATGAGACAACGAATCGAGAATGTGCCGAATTGTTATATCTATGTATTTGAGTACTTAGTCCTTCCCAGTTAATTCTTGTTTGATTTTGTTAAATCTACTTTCTTTGTCGTTAATCATCAATTGTAGATGTCGTATGACTTTAATCAATGAAATTTAGTGTGTTTGGGACTTCTTTCAAAAAAAAAAAAACTTAATCATACTTTTTTTCTTTTAATATTGGATTAAAAAAAATCAGTTCTTAATTTGTCAAACAAATACGAAGTACATTGTAACCTACAACAAGCACGCACAACTAATAGATCATAGATCATTAGCTAAATCACCAAAATTCGGCAATAAATTCGACAAATACTTCATTAACCTCTTTTTCTTCAATTATTAGATAAATAAATCAATCCTTAATTTTTAGTCAAATACGGAGTACTGACAGGCTAAAGTCGTATCACCTAATCAAAAGTAATTCCTAAAACCACTAACTAATAATAGATAGGGAAGTAGGGTTGAATCCACAGGGAAACAAGTCTTTCTATTCCTAATTAATTATTATAATCTAAATTATTAAGTAACCTAAAGTTGTTATTTAAAGGAACTATACTACGAAGAATATGAGTAGGGAGAAATCAAATAATAAAAGACCTAGGGCATAGGTTCACCAATAAATAATATTCTAGAGTAAAACATAACAATCAATCATCAATTCATCAATTAATCAGGTCATAAAGGGCTTTCGCTACGTATTACAATCACAGAGTTAATTTGCCGGTATTAAATCTCATCTCTCGAATCTCGACCTAACCATTTATAAATTAGTATGCCTATTGAAACTAAGCCTAAACATCAATTCTCATCTCTCGAATCTCGAATCAATATTGTTAAACTCATACGAATTAAATCTGGCCAAATCTAACCGCATAGCATTAAATCAATCAATAGGAAATTAATCAAGCATTGACAATTAACAATAATAAATTACCCCTTTATATTATTTATGGATTCCCACAACCCTAGAAAGAAAACTACTCACACATAATTAAATATAAACTAAACAAAGAAATTAAACAAGTCATGATGAAAGAGAGAGAATAAATAACTCAGATTAAAGGAGAAGAAATCGTTACCAAAGTTGAAGGAAACAAGAGATGGAATTAAATAAAGAGTTGTAGAGAGAGAAAATAATACTAGAGTTTAAGAGGAAAGAGAGAGAGAAAAGTTAGAGAGAGAAAGAGAGAGAGAGTAAGGGAAGGGAGAAAAGAATACTAAACTCGCTTAACAAAAGCGTATATAAACTAAGCTCGAAAATCCTAAGTTAAAACAACTTAAACGACGCTTAAACTTCTCCTCAGAAACACGCGCCCGATCGGGCGAGGCACTGCCCGATCGGGCCCACCTTTTTTTCTTCGTGAGCTTCTCTTCTCGCGACCGATCGGGCGAGGCACCGCCCGATTGAGCGCGCCTTCGGGCGGAGACCCTTGCACTAGGCGAATGACACTTCGGGCTACTTGGACTCCTTGTTTAGGCTTGTAACTCGGCCCAAACCAAATATCCTCCTTGGGGCTTTAATCATTCGGTCCAATGCCTCATCTTCTCATAAGTCGAGCCCTTAATCACCGGCTCAATGACTCTAACCGATCTTGGGCTACGAAAGATGGTCGTGCTTCTCCAATGCTCGTAGTTGCTTCATAAAATCCCGGGAAAATGCTCCAAGAGTGCAATTCCCTATAAAACTCAACCAAAACTACGAAAACACTAGAAAACACATATTAGTAATAAAAGCGGCTCTAAAGAGCCAAAAGCACTACTAATTATGACCAAGGGACGGCGGTAAAATACTATATAAAATAGACGTATCAAGTACATCATAACCAACAAACAAAACGACCACGAACAACTAATAAAGACTCGTTCTTATGAAAAAAAAAAAACCCACTAAATTATGTGAATTACAATAATCAATCAATCAATAACTATATACTAAAAGACACACCAGCAATAACACATGTCATCTCCTGGTGTGTCCTTAGTTTTTTTTTTAAAATTAATTATAGTATAAAATCTTTTACAAAAATAATTTCTTATATAAAAAAGATTTGATATATCCTTTCACACAAACATTTATGATATAGTAGAAAATATAAACATAATTTGCGATATATTTTAATCTACTCGAGGAAGTATTCATATTTTTTTCTCTAATAAAAAAAGTTGTGCATTTATTTATTAGATTCAATCAATCAATCAATCATATAACTAATATATAAAGCTAAACTTTTAGCCAGGTCACGAGGCAGCGACACTTGGCATTCCAGCTTTTCGCCAAGTGTCGTGCCACGTTGGATAGATTTAAATAGACTTTATAAGATAAAAAAAAGTTAGTTTAAAATTCTATTTAGATAGAATTTTAGGATAAAATTGTTAGTTTAGAGTTTTATTTTCGATAAAATACAATATTTCAGATGTACAAATTGAATTATAATTTTATTCAAAAAAATTATAAGATTATAATTCTCAAAAATTATCATATAAATTTATTTTTCATATCATAATATTTTTTGGAGCGAAGGAAATAGTTTAAAGCGTTAAACATACATTTATAATATATACTAATCGATTAAAATAATATACTTCACAATCTAATAGAATTTTATCCTATGTAGACATGTCAATTAAGGTCGGTCAAGAGTCCATCTCGGATTGGGTCACTTCAGGTTACGAGTCAAGAAATGTTCAAGCCTTGCCGAAGTTTTGGGTTCGGTTCAACCCAACGGGCTTTGAACATTTATTTTATTTAAGGAAATTTTAGATTTTAACACCTCACAAAAACCCGAAAATGGTTTTTAACACCCCCATAAAAATAAAAAATAAAAAAATAAAAAAAAAATAAAAAAAATTGGTATTACCACCTCTTAACGGATTCTGTTCAGGAATTCCGTTAAGTGTGGTCCACGGTGACACGTGTCACCATTTTATTTATTAAAAAAAAAGAAATTTTTTTTAAAAAAAATAGAAAACCTAAAACCACCCCAGCCACCACCACAGCGCCACCACCGCTCCACCACCGCCCTCCCCCCAACTCACCACTGCCCTCCCCGAACTCACCACCGGCGGCGCACCAACATTCCCAACACACCTGAACCCCCCCTCCCTTTCCCGCAACCGTGTCGCCCCCAAAAACCACCAAACTCAAAAACCTCCTTCCCCAAAACGGCCACGAATCCGGCCACAAATGGCCGAAATCGGCCGGTTTTGAGGCTGAGTGGCCTTAACCGGCCGATTTCGGCCATTTGTAGCCGGAATCGTGGCTGTTTTGAGGGATTCGTGGCCATTGAGGGGTGTGGGCTTGGTTGTTTTTGGGGCCGATTGTGGTTGCGGGAAAAGGAAAGGGGGTTCATGTGGGTTGGGGGAGGGAGGGGGAGAAGACGCGTCGCCGGTGGTGGCTTCGGGGAAGACAGTGGTGGGTTGGGGGGAAGGCGGTGGTGGAGCTGGGGTGGCTGGAGTAGTTTTAGGTTTTTTATGTTTTATTTTTTTAATTTTTCTGTTTTTGGCCAATAATAAAGCGGCACGGGGCTTTATGGGCCCACTTAACGGATTCCTAAACGGAATCAGTTAAGTGGTGGTAATACCCATTTTTTGGAAATTTGTTTGGTGTTAAAATAAATTTTTTTTATGGGGGTGTTAAAAACCATTTTCGGGTTTTTGTGAGGCGTTAAAATCTAAAATTTCCTTTATTTAATTTATTTTTTGCTAATTTTTTATTTTTTTTAATTGTATTAAATTAAATCGAACATTTCTACCAACATTATTATTAGTCATTACATGCCTACTAGATAGCAAATCGTAATAAAAAACACATCAATTCCTAACTAATTTTGTATCAATGATATATTATTTTAAAATTTGATATATAGATTAAAATTTATCTTAAAATTCAATAAACAACCCGGGCATCGCACGGAGCATAAAACTAGTAATCATCAATAACTCAAAAACTATATACTAAAAGACACACCAGCAATGACACGTGTCATCTTCTGGTGTGTCTGTAATATTTTTTTTAAAAAAAAAATTTGAAATAACTGATAGAGAATATATGCAAATATTTACTTCCAAAATTAAGAAAAAATAATCATAAAATAATATATTTACCAACTTAGATATCTAACAATATCTTTATATAAATTCATTTATAAATAATTACTTTTAAATGTATAGTGATTATTTATAGTAAAATATCATGAATATATATCTTTCAAGCTAATATAATTAGTAAATGAAAAATTTTCACACATAGAATAAAAAATAATATGTCATTAGGGTACAAATATAAGAAAGCTTGAATATAAAATACAATAGGCAGTCATAAAGGATAAAAAAAATAATACTCCGTATTTTAAGTTATTTGATTATAAAATAAGAAATTTATTTTGGACCAAATTATTTATTATATTTAAATATAATTTTTTAATACACCATAATAAAGAGTGAAAAACCGTAGATGACACGAGATCTAACATAGTACGGTACTAAATACAGTCATAAAATTTTCAAACACTAACACAGCTATAACAAAAATACCCCCTACCTCTCCTTTTGTTTAAATGCTAGTCCACCTAAAAAATAGAATTGTACTTGCGTGTCCGGAGAATCTTCAACTAAGCCTTAAAATCAAAGCATATAATAAAATTTATGATTGCTCAATCAATCCACAAATTATATTTGAAAAAATATATCAACCTATCACGTTAAATTATCCCATACTAAATTTTATAAAAATGAAAATAATTGAAGTATAAGTTAATAAATAATTGCTTGACTTCAAATCCCATGTTCCTATCCACCTATATACACGAATTGAACACGGTATGTGAATGTGCATATGCCCTGCCTTGAACTAATTTAGCCGCTTTTTTTCTTTTACATTTTTTTTCTGTCCTTTCGGTTGTTTAATTTGGCTAATAATTAACAAATTAATTAGAAAAGAAATCATTGGCTAATTCCCCAAAAATTAGGGCAACATATATACATTTAAAATTCTCTAGGTGATCATTTGAGCATTAAAATAATCATTAACCACAAAATTCTAGAAGAGATGGAATAAGGAATTATTAAGGGGGTGTTAAATACCGCCAACAATTTTTATCAAAATCGCCAACATTTAAGATGAAGGGACATCAATACCCTTACTATACCTACCCCCACCACATCTTCCTCTTTCTCTTTTAATTTTTTCTCTCTCTTCACACATAAGGGCCATAACCACCACTTCCCAACCACCATCAACCACAGCAGCCAACCGGAGGCAAAGAGAAGCGGCGGTCGTAAGTTGGCGGCGGAGTACAGCGGCGAAGAGGAATGGAGGTGATGAACCGGCATCACGATGGTCGGGAAAACCAGTTCGTCACCTCGATTCGATTTTTTTTTCAATAATTTCCGGCATAAATCACCGGAACGGAAAACCGATTGAACATCACGATAACCGGTTTTGGACACCGGTCAACCGTGGACAATCGGCGTGAAAAACCGGTCATCCGGGACGGTAACCGGTTTTGGACGCCGGTTACCATGGTCAACCGACGCTGAAAACCGAATACTGTCCCGAGTGACCGATTTTGTGCGCCGGTTGTGCTAGTCGTCGGATTTAAAAGAAAACCACCACCTTCCCGGAAGGTGGTGGGTCGTTTTTCCGATGGTTGTTGATTGTATGTTGTTGGTTCTTTCGAGATTTCGGCAACACAAAAAAAAAATCTGCTACCTCTTAATTGGTGGTTGTGGGTAGTGATGGTGGGTGGTTGTGGGCAGTGATGGTGGGTGACGGTGGGCGTGGCCGTGGTGGCATGAGTGGTGGTGGCAATGGTGGTTGCTTTAATTTTGTAGTGATTGACAGTTGATATGAGGCTTGCTGCACTTAGGAGAGAGAAAGCAACGTGAGGATGAGTGAGGGTAATTTTGTCCATTAATTAATTTTGTTGGCGGTTTGATAAAAAACGTTGGCGGTATTTAGCAATCCACATTATTAATTAAATGATCGAAACTAGAAATTCAACTTAAATTTCAATCGATCTAATATAATCAAATTGTTGATAACCCAAATTCGACCTTCACGAATTACATTTGACTGGGGTTAGGGGGATTCACTTAATCCCCCCCTACTCTCAGCCTCTCAGACGTTGACCTACGTAGCTAGGTTAGCTTAACTTTGTGAGAAGTGTTTGTCTTATATGAATTTATTAACTTTACTACATTAAATTAATTAGATTTGAAACAAGTGAAAATAAGATGAGCAGAACAGACTCTTATTACTTGTCGTTTGTGGAGCATAACTAAATACCAAGAAGATTAAGCTATGAGTGCGAGTACCATTTTTTTTTTTTTTAATGTTAAGTATCAAGTACTTCGTATAATTTATTATGAATTGGTAATCTACGCGATGGCCCAATTTCCTACGAAAGTTCTTTGATCGAAACTTGGATGTTGTTGTGCAAGTCTATACTCTACATCTACACCATGTTCATAAATAATCTTTAACTATATTTGCTGCTTATTCAGAGATCTCCTGTCATTATATAGCCACTTAATAATACATCTACGGAAATGCCTCATTGCCCATAGAACCAATTCGGGACTAATTTATAATTTTTATTTTTGGAATACTAAATAATTAATGTTTGTGTAAAAAAAAAAAAAAAGATTAATTTTTGTTATGTTGTTCATATAAGAGTCAATATTCCGGTCATTTTTAATTTTCTTTACCTTTTGATAAATTAGGTTTCAATCTGGTCGGTCAAAGAGAAAACAAGTTTAGTGACACAGATCAACAATTGAGAGTAGAGTGGGAATTAAGAGAATCATCCTCCTTCTAAGCAAATATAGATGTATGGCTTGAATTTGAGATCTCCAAGTTACAAAGTGAGTTCCCCACTAAGCAAGTTTGTTATTTAATGGAAAAAATAGGCTTATTATTGAATATTGTCATGTTTGTCTCGATTTATACTTTTAATTTATCAACTTTTTTTTTTTTTTTTTTGACAAAAATTTATCAACTTCTTATTATAAGCTATGCATCCCGAAAATTTAATATACTAGCTTAAGGCCTGTGCCATGTATGGTAAGTCTAATTTTTTTTTAAGAAAATTAATTATATCCAACAAATAAAATTTGATAAAAGATACAAATCAAATATATAGAAATTATAATGTCATAATATATATATATATATATTATATATATATATATATATATATATATATATATATATATATATATATATATATATATATATATATATAAGCAAAGCAACAAATTATCTAAAAAATGGATTTTTTTAGTCTGCCCGAACTCGAGAAATTTTCAAGCGGGGCTTGATCAGGTCTAGTGGTCATATTAGTGAATACTTATTTATAAATGCATTTTTAATAAACATCAAAAATCAATCGAACAACAAACTAAGATCTCCACTAAAATTATTAGCAAAAGTGCAAACATACACAAAATTACAAATAATATATCATCTTTTTATCTAAAAAATCATTTGTTAAACACAACATTTATTTTATAGCAGTATATCAGTTTGTGATAATATGTACGTATAGTAGTAAAATTTCATAAACAAAATTGTAATTAATTTCAATATATATAGTTATATTAAATTGAAATTGAAATAAAATATTAGCTAAAGCTATTTGAAAAAAAATAAATTTAAGTGATGTTTTAAAGTAATTTCTTTAACATCTATTATGTGAATCAATTTATTATAACTTTTTTGGCAAAATATAATAATACTCCATTTAAAATATAGTTAAAAAGGAGTTGAGGTTTTTTTTTTTTTTTAAAGAAGTTGAAATAATTATTTAGATAAATGTATATATATAGAATAATTATGACACCAAATAAAAAGGAATATATAGTTGTCATAAAGATAATATAAAAGATTTGGAATGATATTATTATAGAATCAAAAAAAAAAAAAAAAAAAAGGTTAAAAAGGGAAGGGGAATTTTGGAGGGAAAAAATAGCACCAGGATGTGACATGTGTCACTCCCGGTGTCTGTTTTAGTATTAAGGTTATTATTGATTACATTAGATTTGTAGTCTAAAACTACATAGAATGGAAAATATTAAATATAGAACGAAAAGTATATGAATCATCACAAATGTATTATATGATTTGGTGAATATTTTGTTCATAACTTATAGTAGGTAATTAATGTCATTGGCTAACAAAAAAAAAATGAAAAAAAAAGGAAAAATAGGGGAGGGGATTTTGGAGAGAAAAAACAACACTAGGAAATGACACGTGTCATTTTGGTGTCTGTTTTAGTATTATATATATTGATGATTGATGATTAATGGTTAAATTTATGTGTTGAAAAGCGTAAAACTCAACATGGTGGAATAATAATTTGATAATAGGATATTACACCAGGGTGCACCATGCGCATGGTGCACCCAAAAGGCAGAACGAACATATTGTTGTTTGACAAAGAACATACCGTGTTTGACAAATAGCATACTTATTTTTGATAAAGAACATATATATATATATATATATATATATATATATATATATATATATATATATATATACATATATATATATATATATATATATATATATATATATATATATATATATATATATATAATGTTTGATAATATGTTCTTTTATTCTTATGCTCTTTAACATATGTTGATTAAACATGTTTTTTGGGTTTCAATGATACAACGTATGTTGTTTGAATTTGGCTCGTATGTTCTTTGAAGTAATGAGTGACGCACACGACAAATTCTATTTGTTTTTTTTCTTATCATATATCAAATTTAATTATTATTTTTTATAACCGTATATTCTTTGAGATTGATCAGTGTATAGTGTATTCTTTGGATATGAATTATATGTTCTTTACATTATAACTTATGTTCTTTTAACATATGTTATTTTGAATTTTGAATTTTTAAAAAATAAAATCTTGAATTATTTTTAATTGAAAATAATTTTAGAGGGAGAATTAAAATTATTATGGAAAGTTGAATTTTTGGAGAGAAAGAAACTATTTTTGGGAAAATGTTATCTTTGTTAAAGACTTTTTAGTTTATGTGTAATTTTTCATGAAATTTTAATAAAGTTTTTATCACGTTCTTTAAATAATGTCTTGAAATTCTTTAGTAATGTATGTTCTTTGTCAAACATAAACATGTTTTTTTTCAAACACACCTGAATGTTCTTTTCTAAACAAGAGAATGTTCTTTCCGCCTTTTTTTTTAATTAACCGGGTGCACCCTAATGCACATATCATGCATTACTCATAAAGTATATTTTTTATATACAAATCAAGGATAGGACTTCATGCATCATGATCGAAAAAAATAATAACAATAATGGCATAATGCTTGTATAATGAGATATTCGTACCTAGGAAGTTGTCCTTTATAAAAAGGCCACTAAATGTTCAAGATTTCCAAAACCACCATACATTTTCTTCCAAAACCAAAATCCTCTTACTAGATCAATATCTAAAAGATGTTGAGATTTAACTTTATAGTGGAAAAATTTAAACATTTTCATAGTTTTCTATACCTAGGTTTTGTCTATCTAATTACATCCATATGTTGGATATCCTCAAGAATCTATGATTTTATTATTTCTCATGTTACCCATTTCTTGATAGAGGTAAGTTACTTCATTATTGCATCAAGTTTTGGGTTCTTGATTTTAAAAAGTCTTACCTCCAAAACAACCAACCCTATCACGACAGAAGATCTAGATTTGTTCTTCACCTCAGTATCAGCCATAACGGTTTCTAGTATGTCTACCATGGAAATGGAGGTATTTACGAATTCACAACTAATTGTTATTACGATTTTAATGTTCATAGGAGGTGAAGTATTTACCTCCATGGTTGGTCTCCATTTTTCGGCCTCCAAGCTCAAATATACACCCTCCCATGTAAGAAGTAGAGTCAATTCCGTGGCTAGCCTTCCACTCCCACCTGAAAGTTTTGAGTTAGGAGTCATTGTACAACCATCATTACCTCAAGAAACTTCAACTATGGAGAAAACAAAATCAGAAATAGATTTTCTCATAAAATCCAAGTCAGTTAGGGTTCTAGGTTTCATAGTTTTGGCTTATTTACTCACAGTTCATGTCCTAGGAATTTCTATGGTACTTATTTACGTCAATGTTATTTCAAGTGCTAAAAATGTTCTTGAGAAAAAAGGTCTTAAAAAATTCACCTTTTCAATTTTTACTATAGTCTCAACTTTTGCAAGTTGTGGATTCATTCCTACAAATGAAAACATGCAAGTTTTTAGCCAAAATACCGGTCTTTTATTGATACTAATCCCTCAAGTTCTCCTTGGAAACACTCTATTCCCATCTTTTCTTCGATTTTTGATTTGGGTTTTAAGCAAGATTGGTAAAAAAGACGAGGCCAAGTATTTGATGAGAAATTCAAAAGATATCGGATTCCATCACTTGCTTCCTAGCAAGCACTGTAAACTTTTAGTTGTGTCAGTTTTGGGATTTATATGCGTGCAATTTATATTATTTTGTGCTATGGAATGGGGTTTTGACGGATTAAATGGCCTTAATGTTTATCAAAAATTAGTGGGGATTTTATTCGTGTGTATAAATTCAAGGCATACAGGTGAAAGCATTGTTGATATATCCAAAATTGCCCCAGCAATTCTGGTCTTGTTCGTCGTGATGATGTTAGTTTTCTTCCTCTCTATTATATATATTCTTTATTTTTATTGATTATTGTTCTTAGTATACAATACCAAGTATATTATTGATAACATGTTGGTTGCTAAGCTATGATGCATGTGCATGTATATTATTGTTGTACGTTAAGGTACATGGCTTAGTGTGGGATTTAATTTAGTTTATTATTTAGGATTGAAATTGAGTAATTTTATAGATATGGTATAATACTATGATTAGGAAAATTTTAATTCAATTCAGGAGTTTATTGTAAGTGAGTTGAATATTTAGAAACAACCGTTCGTTCGTTCATTCTTTTACCTTAGTTTTATACTATTCATTTGTTTAGTTGTATTCTTTTTTAAAAAAATTATTTTCTTTATTCGAGTATTTAAATAACCATATCTAGTTTTAATATTTTCACAGTTTTTTAATCCATTATTTATTGGTCAAACACTTGTTAGAACATTGAGGGTAGGGAGAAACTAAGAGAATTTCCATCTCAAACATTTTCATTTGACAAGATTCGAACTCCAAAAGCTTGTTAAGTGAGTAGCACCTTAAACAACGTAATAATATAGTTACTCTATTCAAGCCATGTACATCTCCCAACACATCCATAATTATTAATTGGACTTTAAAAATTCATTCCAAAATATGACATAAGGCTAGTTGTTTGTCCCTTGTCAAGGAATATAGAAAATTAAGTAATGAATTGCTTTTAGTCAATATTAAAACCAGTAATAAGAGGTAGGTTAAATATTAGTGGTCTTTATTTGAGGATGTTAGTTGAAATGTTGAATATTGATTTTCCTAGACTCTTATTCATTTATATTATATTCTAAAACTAGATTATATATGCATATGTATGATTTTTTTTTTTTTTTTGAAACGACATATGTATGATTTTGTCATACATTCTTAAATTTATACAATACTTGCATTAAATTATAAAAGATACTCCGTATCAATACTATCAAATACTTACTATCTCCGATTTTTGTTACTTGCAACTTTTGCCATTTTTGGATGGTTTACATTACTTGCAACATTTGTTTTTCTTTCCTTTTATGGTAAGTTTTTAGGGTTAAATTTACCATTTTACCCTTACTTTTTTTTTAATCAACCTTATTAAACTACAAATTTGATTATATTAAATTAAACCCCAACCTTAATTAAATTACTCTCATCCCCAAATTTTTTTCTCTCTCCTCCTCCAACCCCATTCTCAAGGTGGGTATGTTGATGTTTCATATCGTCGGTGTTCCAAATCGTCGGGGTTTGTTGGTTACTGAGGTCGGTGGGTTCAATGGGTTGCTGCGGAGGGTTTGGTGGGTTGTGGCTTAGATCGGTGGGTTTGGTGGGTCGTGGATTCGGGGGTCATCGGTGTTAGATTGGTGGGTTCGGGGGTCGTCACGGGTCATGGGTTCGGGGGTCGTCAGTTGCGGCTTAGATCGGTGGGTTCGGGGGTCGTCTGTGTTGGGTGTGGTCGTGGCTAAGATCGTTGAGTTAGGTGGGGTCGTGGTTTGGGTCGTTGCTGAGATCGTTGAGTTAGGTGGGGTCGTGGTTTGGGTCGTTGCTGGTTGCTGGGTTAGTAGGTTAGTGGGTTCGACGGTGCTAGATTCGGTGGTTGCTGGGTTCGTCGGTGCTTGGGTCGTTGGGTATGGGGGTCATCGGTGTTGGGTTTGCTGGGTTCGGTGGTAGGTGGTGGTGGTGGCCTGGTGGGTGATTTATGTACAACTAGGTGTTGCTGGTGGTGGTGGGTTATTTATTTTAAATTTGGTTGAATTTGTTTTTTTTTTAGTTGGATTAATACTTAAGTATATACTCTTATCTTTCAATAAACATGCTTAGGATCTTTTGCCTAGGAGTCCGCAATGTCTCTGAAAGTTGCAAGTAACAAGAACCGGAGGTAGTATTTGTATTTTTAAAGAGCTCACATATATCATTACCCTATATTTTATGATGAAAGACTTTATTTATTTATTTTCTTATGAAAATTTTTAATCGATCGAAGGAAGGTGCATTAGATTAATTAAGAGATAGATTATCCAATAATACATACAAAGCAATCTCGGATGGGACATGATTTGGAAGACTAATTTAATAATCTTAAGAGGATGTAATAATGTTTAATATAAAACATTATTTAAGCACAAATTTTGTCTCTATTGAATAATGATTGTCGTCGTCCTAGGTAATAAACGATCGTACTCTAAACATAGTCGTTGACTCGTTGTACCATATATTATCTGCCTAGGTTACCAGGGCCGTCCCAAACATTTTCGGGGCCCTGTTCTAATCCTAAAAATTGGGCCCTAATAAAAAGATACAGTACAATTTTTTTTAACTCATCTATGAAAATTTCTTAGATGTATAATTAATACCAAATTAATAACGTATGTAATTATTAATTAAATTAATAAATGAAGGTAAAAAAATAATAGAAAAAACTTGTAAAAAAATTGATAGAAACAAGCTATTAGTTTAATTAGCAAGTGTTCACCTTCGAAATATTGAAAGCTCCATTGCCGCTTATCACAATTACAGGTTACCGATTTCTTTTACTTTTTACTTAAAAATGTAAAAATAAGCTCAAAGCAAATCAAAGTATTGGGGAAAAAGACAGAGTAAATAACACATACCTTATATATGAGTAATATGACTGATTCATTGAATGGGTTTTGATCTTTTACCGAGTAAACAATGATTAATCCAATTTTTGGTGTATGGAAAAATTTGTTTAACATATAACTAACCATTGAAAGAGGATTTGAATAAAAAAAATAATAACCATTAAAAGAGGATTTGAATAAAAAAAATATAACCATTAAAAGAGGAAGGTGAACCGTGGGAGTATTTTACTCCTAGGAAACTTCATGTTTTTTTGGTATTAATGTGAGAATTAAAGGCTTATTATTAAAGGAGAGTTATTAAGATTGAAAGTTTATTTATGGGAATTGCAAATTGACAGAGGTAATTATGGAGTAGATGGATTCGGAGAATTGATTTGTAAACGTATTCCTATACATGCTGCAAACTGATTTTTTTTTTTTTTTTTTTTCTTTTCACAAAACTGGGCTCCAAGCAAAATTGGGCCCTTAAAATTTCGGGGCCCTGTGCTGAGGGTCTGTTTGCACAGGCCCTTAGCCGGCCCTGTAGGTTACGTCTTAAGTTCTTTATTCTAATAAGTAATGGTCAACCGAATCATATAATAATCTCCTATTATAAAGCCATCATTACTAATTAAGTATGTGTGTGTCTTAGTGTCTAATCCCAATTAAGACAAACAACCATCAAGCGCTTGGTGAATGTAAGTAGTTGATAAGGATTTCACTTTAAAATCTTAAGATTATAGGTTCGATCCCTGTCAGTCGCGGTTCTTAGGGGTAGAGTGGGGATTCTTTATCCTCCCTCTGCCCCCTTCATCCAAAAGTTTGACATGTGTAGCTCATGCGAAATTGTAGGGTTATCATTTTTCTTTTTAAGAGAGGCACATAACCTCCTAATAGAGTTGTCTATTAAGAGGAGCACCTTAAACGATCGTTAAAGGCCTTTTTCTAAGGTGTCCGCCTCTTTGAAAAAGTATATCAGTATATATAAACTTGTCTTTTTGTAGGCCGGGCGTGCTTTTGTTTTTTATAAGCCTCAAACTCCTCCATCCTCAACCTTTCTTTCTCACTTCTACTAGTTCGGAATATTCTATCCATTCTTATATTACTTCCGGTTCGCATTACTTGCAACAAAGGAATATATTATGTCTCACAAATAATACCTATTTGCTGCAAGTAATGCGAACCAGAGTCTTAAAATTCTTCAATTAGGGTTACTAATATTTTTTCCTACTTAATTCTTACTAATCAGACCCACACTAATACACCATATCATGCCTACCGTTTTTATCTTGCCCCCTTTTCTCCTCTTCTCTCAAATTCATGTGGCCAGCATTCAAGAAACTTTATCGAAGAATTATTTATGAAATACGTCTCAATTTTTTAGGGACCCTTTTTTAATTTTTCACCGTGAGCCCTGAAAATGACCGATATAGCATTGCTTCCTAAATAATTGTTTTAAAAACTAATTTGGAGTAAATTAATTATTCATAACTAACTGACATGAACATGATCCATGATCCCCTCCTAATATTTCAGCTGATTATTTTTATTATGATCGACTTATGTTAAGCTTAAACATAGGATCATCATTTCGATCATTACAATTCATGGCAGACATATATCCTAGTCATATATATTCGGATATTCCTATTCCTTGAATTAATTGTATACCAGAAATTAAAATATTTCCAACATTATTCCAATCCAGATATGAAGATAATAGCTGATCAACTAATTTAGAACCGATTATTATACAACCGGTTGTATCTTTTCAGTGTTTATCTTGGTGTGGTACAAGCTAGTTTTATTTCAAATGACTTTGTACACATTGTGAGGGATTTTAATTAGTGATGGAAATATTTTATGCGCGTTTTCACCCATAAATTAGAACAGATTATTTTAAGTGTTTTTATTAACATTTGCATGCATATGTACTATTACCATGCAGGTATCTTCCCCCTTATACTTCATTTCTGCCGGAGAAAGATGAGAAAGGAAAATTTGCCCAAATATTATGTAAAGAAGAAAAAAAGAATAAAAAGATTTTGAAGAATATCATTTTCTCTCAACTCAGTTACCTTGCAATATTCATCATCATCATTTGTATTACCGAGAGGCAAAAGATGGTTGATGATCCCCTCAATTTCAACGTTTTTAATATCACATTTGAGGTTATTAGGTACGTTTTTATAAAAAGTATCATTTCAAATATATATATATAACACAAATTTAACATCTATAATATCACGGAATATAACAATTTTATAAGGTAATGAAATTTTGCTCGCTAAATAAGTAAAACTCCGCATTGTCTCAACCCCTCATAATTATTGTTTCATCTCATACTCTCACACTCTCCCATTCATTGAATCCGTAAATTAAAGGTTATTTTGGAAAAGTTGCAGATGAATTTATTTAGGAAAAGTTCGTAACAAATATTTTTAAACAAAAATAATATTTGTAACTATTAGTTCTAAATAGCAAAGATAATTGGTGCACCCACAATGTGATTTTTGTAAGATTTTACATGGTCATCATGTTCCCTCACAAAGCTCTATACTACATGCTACCATTGTAATATTTGTAAAATCCAAGAAGAAAATATTCTTAAGTTAGCACTTAAAAATTGGTTAGCATTTAAATCCGATATTACTTTCTAGAGATTATATTGACCTGATTATACACTACTATGCTAGTTGACATCTATTTCCTATCATTCTGATTACTTCTAATTATGATAAATAAAATTCTAGGTCAATAATGAAGTTTGTTTATTTCAATAATTGGCAGTGCATATGGAAATGTTGGGTTCTCAACAGGGTACAGCTGTAGTAAGCAATTGAAAGCTGATCCAAATTGTATAAACAAAACGTATGGATTTGCTGGGAGTTTTAGTGATGAAGGGAAATTGATTCTAATTATTGTCATGTTTTTTGGAAGACTCAAGAAATTTAGCTTGAAAGGAGGCAAAGCATGGAAGCTTCTCTAACCCTATCGGAAAATTCTTAATTTCTCCCGATATATTACTACTTACTCATAAAAGAGATATTCCGTAATGTTTAGAATCTATCTATGTGAGTATGGAGTACAATATCGGGTGGAGTTGCGAATTTTTTTTGTTGCTGTAACTTGTAATATACTTCCCAAAAAAAAAAAAAAAAAAAAAAAAAAAAAAAAAAAAAACACCTGGTGTATGATAAGTTTGAACCTACTAATGTTTTCTGTAAGATAAACTGAAGTCCTAGCGCGCAAAGGCCCGTGCACAAAAGTCACAGAGAAGGTGAATGTTAAATTCTCGAAAAGTCCAAGCACCCCCTTTGGCCCTTTCATTCAGCCTGAAGCTGGTGTGTTATGATTTCCTAGACTTAAGCATTGAGATAATGAAAGGAGAATGTGAGGATTGTAAGAGTCTGTTGCATTTTGGCACTACCATGTACTATAGAAGCAATCAATTAAATTGTACAGTTTTCACTTCTTTTTGTTTATGGGTCCTCAATTTGTGATTTATAAAGTGTTAACTCCCAGTCTCCTAACAAGAACACCACAAGAAAAATATGGAGTACTCGTACGAGTTATGATTTCCACGCTTATCAAATTAATTTCAACATCCCTTGTTCTCTATAATAAAGAGTGCATTAATAATAACTACGCTTTCATAAAAGAAATCATCAAATTATGAAGTAGAAAAATCAATTCTCGTGATACATACATAGGTAAGCATGTTAGAAGAACATAAATCCGTCATTTATTCTATTCGATGTGTGAAACAACAAAATCATTTTTCTTTTGTCAAATAAACAAAATCATTTTTCTTTATGGCCTTGTTTGGCAATTGATTGCTGGTTGTTGGCTGTTGACTGTCGGCTGGTTTGATTGGCTGGTTTGACTGGCCGTTTATATTGACTTTTATGTTGGTTGTTTGACTTTTTATTAGTCTAAAAACATATTTGATAAAATTGGTTGTTGGATGTTATTAGTAACTTAGGTAGCCAAAAGCTACTCCAAGTAGCTTTTTCATTTTGGCTTAAAAGCCAGCTTTGAAAAAGCCATTTACCAAACACAAATTTTGGATGTTTAACCAAATGAAAAAGCCAATGAAAAGCCATTTACCAAACAAGCTCATATCTCACAATTAAGAAGTTGTGGGATCAAACCCCACTAGTGACACTTTGGGGGTGAGAATTCCCTTACCCTTCTAGCCTTCCCCCCTACTCCTAAAGTGTCTAGCCCATTAATCGGGGCGGGAGGACCTGTAAGATGTTCCAGGGCCCTTCTCCTTACGGACCTAAAAAAAAAAAAAATCATTTCTCTCTTCTCATCTATCTCTTCTCTTTCCCTCCCCATATATCCTTCATACTCCTTTTTTATCGAACTTTCTAGCAAGGATCCAAACAAAGGAAAACAATACGGTATTTCAAATTATTATTTTTTTTAAGCTGATTCATTTTGAGCTACAAACAGCCAAACACTCAATAAATCCCAAATTTTGTAGGGAACAATAGTCCCGTTCTTTGATTTGTAGGTCCAACCTCATGAATAACCTAAATCATTGAAGTTATACAGCTTTATGGTGGTTCAATTCAACAGCACATGATATTGAGCTGAGTAATGCAATCAACTAACAGAATAAAGAGTACAGAGCAAAAACAACTAATAAAGCCAAAAAATGAGATGAAGAAAACGACTAACCACCTCTCTTTTAGAAGCAAGATAATTGACATTTCTTTAGGGGAACTCTTTTCAACAATAGAGTGCATAGTAGATTAACTTACAAACTCGGGAGCCCTGCAACTCTTCCCACGGTTATAAACAATAGTACTACTAAACATAGTCAATCTACTGCCTGCTGCATGAACTTCTTAATAAACGGTATCCTGATTTCGCTGCTCATGTCATAAGTGTCTGTAATTTGCAATCACTGTCTACCCAACGCAAGGTCATGCCACGTATCTCCATCGGCAGCTGGAGTTTCTTCATCTGCAGCGATGCACCAAAAAAAAAAAGGTTATTATTTCCAAGTTCCAATGTGAGTGAGGAATTTAAGTTTCTTACAGAAAACATGATCAAGTAGTTGTAAACTTGTAACAGAAACTCGATTCTGAAATTTGACTTGTTGAACATAGTACTGTATATATTTAGAGGAGAAAAGAAAGATACCACCCCCCCCCCCCCCCCCCCAAAAAAAAAACAAAAACAAAAATAAAAAAATGGAAGAGTAATATGCAACAAAGTTCACAACTAAGAATTCAAACAAAAACTTAAGCTTATAAACAAGACAAACGAAAATGTAATAGGGATCAACAAAACTAATTATCAAATTCCTGGCCATTGTTGAAACTTATATCTTGAAGTCAAGCTCGCTAGGACTAAGAGCCTTGGTGCATGCTCAAAATCAACCACTGAGAGAGTAAATCTAATGTAACTGAATGAGCAAAACTGATTGATCCTAGTTTTGGAAGTTGTTGAAGGAAAAGAATGAAACATAAACAGGATGTTCCCCTAAGTTATACTCCGTATCTTAAAGTTAAGTTCATAAGTTCATAAAGATTTGGGAGTTGGCGCTACATTCTTCTCCAATCATCCAGTGACAATGTATTCCTCAAAAGTTATGTATTTATGTTAGGAATATGTAACACAGTCCATCAAACCTGTTGATGGTGAGATTTGAGCACTAAAGACTAAACTCTTAAGTTAAGAAGCACATAAAGCTCAGCCTAGGTCTCGTTCTTAAAGTTAAGTTCATAAAGATTAGTTGGCGCTACGCTCTTCTCCAATCATCCAGTGACAATGTATTCCTCAAAAGTTAAGTATTTATGTTTGGAATATGTAACACAGTCCATCAAACCTTAATACCTGATGATGGTGAGATTTGAGCTCTAAAGACTAAACTCAAGTTAAAAAGCACAAAAAGTTCAGCCTAGGTCTCATTCACAATCAAAGCTTGAAGAGTGCAGACAAGAGAGAGAAAGACCCAACTCCATAACAACATTCAGAAGCCTTTGCTGCTACCATAACATGGATATCAACATTCTGACTGCCATTCCCTTCAGAGAGCAGTAATAATCCCTACTGCTTTACATCAATATGAAAAAATGTTACAGGCAAATTTGGTCAAAGTGAAATTTTTTTTTACCGAGTACTATATATCGTGTAGTTGCTGGTAATAAGAGTACAGAAATACAAAACAGGATAGATAAAATTAAGATTATATTCTTCGAAGACACTTCCACAAGCACGTTATTTAAGATATAATACCAAACATCATAACGTAGCAATTGGTCATGACATGATTTGAAGTACTCACTAGATCAATAAGTCATTTATACACATTGCAATTCACACATGATATGACATGTGGACCAAGCACTAAACAGTTGTTCACTGTAACTAGAGGGAGAGGGATTTCCTATTTCTGAGACACTAATTTCATATCAATAATATCAGATTTAGGGTGAATATGATTTATTCAACGACAAATGACATGTAGAAGTAAAATTTTCCATATGTAACATTTCCTTGCATAGCCTAAGCCTTTTTACTTACACACATATATTAAGTTCATTTCTTGCAGAAAAACTGAAAATTGTTGTTTAATTATAACTTCAAGGTTTGCAAATTCTGGATACAAATGGAGTTTTTATCCAAGTTACCAGTAGGTGAAAGGTAAATCAGAAGCATTTGCTTTGTTTAAATAGCATGACCATATTCTTTATATCGAAGTACAGGACTCAAGTTGTCTATTTATAGCGGTAATATCTGTCTTCACTCACTCCTCTGTCCTCTGTAACTTGTCGCCAAAGGTGGAGACAAATCTGTCTCTGATTTAGCAGTCATTCAAGGATTTCTTTGGCAGGGCTTACAAAGTTCAAGGTATGCAACTGTCATTAAATTTACAGCACATGCACTAGGTTTACCTCTGGTTGTTAGGGAAAGGCTACATGCAAAACTCTTTCTATAAATTAGATCTATGCACTCAGAAATTAATCAATGTCATTAATCTTGATTTAAAGAGCATGATTAGCTCTAACATGTTTGTAAAACTCACTCGTCAAGTTTGTAGAAACCTTAGACCTCGGCCAATCTGATCATGTCTTGTCAAACTCTCAATATCACAACCTCACAAAATGTGGAGGGAAACCATTATTCTCCAAAGACTCCAAAATTAATCCTTATCAACGAACTTTTTGGACACTCTGTTAATAGATTTCCTTAATCCCTGAACACAACTCTCAACAAAGTAACTATATCTTCCTTGTACTTTCCTTCATGCATTCTACTTGTAAGTGTCAAGGCATATAACTGCTTTCTCCCGGTTTCGTGGTCAAATATCTTGTCCATTCTAAAGTAGCATTTGACTATCAACAAACCAGTTGATAGTAACTAGTTGAGCTTCCTAATCAACTTTCCTAAGGAGATACTAGTGAAGTATTGATTGTAAAATATGAGCTGCAATTACATGTAAATCATGTAATGCTCCTAGAAAATGGCAAAAGCAAAAAAAGTACTGTATCCACTTTGTACCTCATGATCCCCAAGCGCTCTCAAATTAAACACGGGCACATAACCACCGAGGAATCATATCACCAGAACTCAAATACAAATTCCTAATCCTCAATCCAAACAATAATCTCCAATACACCAAAAATTCAAATTGTTCTTACAAAAGGCAAAACTAAAAAGTTCAGAAATTAACCTTCATAATGCATAAATCCAATGACACAGAAATTACATGAAACATGCTGGATACCTAATCAAAGAAAAACCCTAATAAAACCCTAAATTCATTTTCTGCAGAATTACAGAAGTAATTGAAAATAAAAGTACACAAAATTACCCAGAAAATTCTGCAGATTACGATGTTCTTTAAAGTTTGAACCCCAAATGTATAAACAAAGATGTAAATAAATCAAATTCATCATTAATCAATTAAATAAATTACGGAAAGATTAAGAGAGAAGAGAGACTAACTGGGTTCATCAGCTTCTTCAGTTCGAGCAACAGCAATTGGAGGTAAATCAATATCTGAAACAAAATGAAACCCAGAAAAATAGGGCAAAGATTAGAAAGATAGAAGAAGAAACAAATCAGCAAAGACAGTCGAAAGAGAAGCAGGGGTAGTTACCTTCATCAGGAAGAGTATCTCTCATCCAATCTTCATCAACAATATCAATGAGAATGCCTAAGCTCAATAATTCCGCCATTTTTGAGTTTGTTTTCTGCTTTCTTTGCTCCACTTGATGGGAAGGGAAATACGGAGTATTGTTATGTTAACAACGGGAAATATTTTGTAGTACTTCGGGTCGGGTGCAGATCGGGTTTGGGTTTTTTATTATTGGGTTAAGTTGATTCTGGTTTGGATTTTTTTTTTTTATTATCTGTTTTAGTTTGGACATTTTTGTTGTTATGATTTTAATAAGTTTAAATTTATTTTTAAGAATTATATCATCTGACTTTCAAAATAAAACAAAGTTATTTGTTATCGTTTTCTGTTTTTCTTTTTAATCAAAAAATAGGATTAAAAAAAAGGAAAATTTATCAATTGCGAAAAAATAACACAAGTGCCTCGTTTTGCGTAACAAAAATATATCGATTTGTGGGTAACTATTTTTTGCTGTAAAAACGAGGCATTTAAATTATTATTTTTTTCTAATTCTGAGCTCGATTTAGACCCTTAAGACCTAAAATGGCCCCTAAAACCTTAACCGAATATCTTTCGACACGTACACCGATAAAAATGTTGAAACGGGTTGCAATTTACAATTTATAAGAACTTTTTGGATGCAATTTGCAATTTTTTTTAAAATGTCTGCAATTTGCAAAATACTAACTTTAAATGGCTGCAATTTGCAAATTTTCCTAAAAAAAAAAAAAAGGTGTTTTTATTTTTCGGTTGTAATTTTTTTAAAATTATCATGATTTTAATATATTTGACTATTTTAAATTCATTACATGACATCTATCATAAGATTTTAAAAATCATAAGACCAAAAAACAGAAAACTACAACAATGTCAAACGAGCTCTAACTCTTTTTATTATTGCATCCTGAATTGTGAGGACTATGAGACTAGGGACTTTATTTTTTCATGGAATGCTTACTTTGCTAAAATCAAAGGCGAAATATAAAGCAATGATTCTTTACCATTCAGAATAATATGTTTGGCTTTGAATGACATTGATGTACCATAAATCCATAATGCAAGAAGCAAACGAGTCATGTCTATGTCAATGCGAGGTTATGAGCCTTCGACGCAAAATCAAGTACAAGTGTACAACACACTTTCAATTAGGTGCCATATATAACGAAAAGTGATTTTGCAATAGTCTTTGTAACTAATGCTTTGAAAATTGTGCTTTTATAATAAAGCAACAAAATAGATATAATGAAGGCTTAAATTAGTTTACTTATTTACTTATCAAATCTAATGGTAAGTTATTATAAAAATAAGTAATTTGATTGATTAATTCAATCAACCATTCTAATAATTTATATGAAAATAGAAAGAGGGTAATAACACGCACAAGTTAACCTTTTTTTTTTTTTTTTTACAATATAATCATCTAAATTGTTTAAGATGTTAAAGTTTTTTTTCCTTCTATTTATACTATATAAACAACACATATAAAAATTAGATTCCTCACATAAACTATAACTTCAATAAGAGTGTCTGTCAAAGAAAAAAGAAAAACTTCAATTAGAGTGATTGCTAAAAGTTATATTCACATTCATATCATAATTAATAGTAAGATTATTAACACTTCACATTCATATAAGTTTTTTTTTCTTTTTTTAAGGATGCCCACCCACTTCACCGGAGCTTAGCTTTTACTACATTCGGATTCGACTCGAGTATCACACCTAGCTTATGGTGGATGAGTCTCCCAACAAGAGTTTCTGTATACGGTAAGGCTCGAACCCGAAACCTTCCTTAAGCGACACTAAATTGCATACCACTTAAGCCCACTCTTGTTGGTATTACAAGTTTACAACACTACACTCTCACAAAGTCACAAATGTAAAATCAATTTCAAAATGTAAAATCAATTTTAAAATGTAAAACTTTACGAGTAATCATCTCATAAACTTTACGTTAACCAGTTTTATTTTAAATCATTAGTCAAATTTATCCTCTTAAAAATTACATTTGATCAAAATATTTTCTATCCAATATTTTCCTTTCTATTACAAACTACTCCATAATAAATTTCCCTCTTACAAAAATCCATAATAATTATACTTCCCACCTAAATTTAACCCTCTCCTCTCCAATAGACAGGATAAAAGAGTTTTTTAAAAAATACTCTTAATTTTTTTTTTTTTTTACCCTAAACAATTAATAAGATAATTTAATACGTGGTACCCAAACTAAAAATCAATTACCTCCAAAATTTTGAAAATAAAAAAATAAATTTATCGAAGGTCCTAAAATTTATGAACAAGTTAAGCTCCCGACCGTACAGCTGGCCTAGATTGAGAAATCCAAGCCATCCACCTGGCAATCGCCCCATTATGTCTCTCTCTTTCTCTCTCCTCATTACCACCACCACCATTTCCTGTATTTCTGCTCGAAAACCTGCTTAACCCCGTGATTTCCGACACACTTCTCTCATTAATTACATTTCTGCCATTATTAATTATCCCCTGCATCCTCACCCCATCATACTTACCATACACCCGCTTTGATCGACGGCCCTCATTCATCAACATTTCTGACCGTAGATAGAACAGATCGTACGGCTGTACATCACTCCATCTCTCGTAATGGGCCCCACTTGGATTTATTATTATTTTATGTTCTACTCGCCTGTCTTTATCGACGGTTAGTAACATCCCGTCTTTTCTCCAATCAACGGCTGTGATTGACCCGTCTAGTGACCTCCTTGACGACGTCGTTTTAGGTCCATTACTAACTCGCCCTTTTTCTCCAGCAGACGAGTGACGACCCGAAACCCGCCGAGTTGACTCGGGTAACCCGAGTTCAACCGGTTCATGCTCAACCGGGTTGACTCGGTCCACTAAGAGTACATCTTCCGGGTCGACCCGAAACCGGCAAAGAGGACACGTGGAATGAGCGTCAAGCCACGTGTCAACACACTCCACGTGAAAAGCATGCTTACATTTGGGCAATAACCGAAGAATCTCTTCCGGTTCAAACCGGTTTAAGCAAACGGCGCATTCTAACCCGTCTTTTTCTCCTTGCAATGAACCGAACCGGAAAACCGGTAAAGTCTCGATTATTACCGGGTCAATACCGGAATTCTTCCTTCCGATCGCCGGAAAACCGCGATTGTTGTAATAAAACCCGGGTTCCGACGACGAGTCGACTCGCTGTTTGCAGTGTTTGGCGTACATGAGGAGAAGGAATGTGATGGAGAATAACGTCGTTAGTACGCCCACGATGACGGCGATACTGGGTTTAAAAGAGGAGAACGTCGCCGGAGATGGAGATAGAGGTGGGTTTTCCGGCGACGGTGAGATTTGACGGGAATTCACCAGAGATAAAAGGGATAATAGTGGTAGTAGTGTTGATAGTATGAAAGTGAGAAGAGGGGTTTTCATGGTGGTTAGGGAGGTGTGAACGCCATTGAAGAAGAGGAGAGAGAAAGTGGAGGAAAAAGAGGAGAGAGCAAGTGGGTTGTTATGGGGGTGAAGTGAGGTGAGGTGAGGTTAAGTGAAGGGATTTGTTGATATATAAAAAGGGAAAAGTCGTTAATGGAAAATAGGAGTAGCAGAAGAAGAGAAGGTTGTTAGAGTGGCATTCATTGTCTGGGGAATGTTCTATTTTCTAATTTATCTACACCTTTTTTTCTTTATTTTGTTTTAAATGGGAAAGAAAAGGAGGGAAAATTTAATAATAGAGGTGAAATTAATTTAATAAAGAAGGGGTTTGGTTTTGGTTTTTTAAAAGTAGAGTGTATGGGTGATATGTCTTTATGTGTGAATCTTGTTATAATGTTTGCCAACTCTATTGATTGCATTAGAGTTGGCGATTTCGGAGTACAACATGTGTGTTAAGAAAGAATTGAGATCGGTGAGCATTTGTTCGATTTGTTTTGGAATGTAATAGAGTGTGTGATATGTGTTTGATCTTAAATCAACGTTTAATATTCAAGTTGAGATGATTATGAGTTCAAAGGTGAGTTGGATGGGTACATATAGATGATTTAGCCCCTAATCATTTGAGCTTATAGACATAGCAGAGCACAACAAAATAACTCAAAAGAATATGGCCTTAGTTTAACTAGGGTCCAATATTAATGTGGTTGATATAGAACTATAAGCATAAACCTAGTTTGGATAATTGTACAGTTGTCTAAAACCGAACAGAATCCAAGCAGCCCATATGTAATGTCTACCTCTTAACAATTACGCTAATATTAATAGAAATAAAAAAGGATTAATGAAGACAAGGGGATCTTCATCTTTGGTGAAACAAAAAATGGTGGAAAAGGAAAAGAGAGTACAATCAAGTAACAAGGAAAGGACAAGGGGATGAGAACAATTAGTTTTGGATACAAGTGATTACAAGGCCAGCAAGACATGTTTTGGTTGTTTTTATTGAGTAATGCAAGTAATTAAAAAAATTAGAGGGGAAAATTGGACAGTGTTTGGAGTTGAGGTAAAAACAAACATAAAGTGCAAGAGAAAGAATGGTTAGGAAAAGGCAATTACGGAACACAAGGACTAGAAAATTGAGACAAAGGGAAGGAAATCTAATGGGTAGTTCATAGTTGGAATAAGGTAATTTTTTTTAACCAATTACCACCCCTTAAGTGATGTTAAGCCATGCCATACATTGAATTGTACACTAATCGTTTCAAAAATGTTCACACTAAATAGTTTTGTTTTTAAAAAGTTTGAAAAAGTGAGTGAAAGTAAAAAAAAATAAAATGTTAAATTAGTTTGAGAGATGAAGTAAAAATACAAAATGAATAAGGTAAGAGAACGAGTGAAAACAATGTGTAAATACAGTGAAAGTTAGGTGCTGTTTTGTTTGATGTAAAACTTTTTAAATAGAAAATTAGTTTTTATAGAAAACATATTTTAAAGGTTACGTATAATTGTAAATTAGTTTTTCTTTTCCCGTAAACAAAAAAAAAATAAAATTCCTTTGTTTGGTTGCATACAAGAAAAGTTTTAGAAAAATAAAAAATAGGAGTGAAAATGTGAGGATGGATGAGAAGGAAGTATGGAGTAATAAGGAGGAGGGAGGAAAATGTGGTTTTCCATTGTTTGTGTACTTTTGTAAAGGAAAATATTTTTCATCATTAAGGATGCAATTTCTTACAATTAGAAAATTTGTTTTCCACCCCTTCACAAACCAAACAAAAGAAAATGAAAAAAAAAAACAAAAATGGAAAAATCAATTTTAAAGAAAACAATTTACATCAACCTAAACTGGGCTTAAGTAATAATTCCATATTGTAATTTACGTTGTTAAATTTAAAATTTCCTAGAAATAAGTCAAACTTATTACAATATTGAACAATACACTGTGTAAGTAAAAAGTGAGTCGAACTTTTATATTCGTACAAGAGGGCGAGATAAAATGAATAGTAAAAACAGTGCAACATGATCTCTGTGAATTAGATCAAGATGTACTACGACGTTGCACTTAAGCCGCCAGTTTGTGACATAGAAACGTCATTATCAAAATAGTGATAGTTTGTAAGAAAATTAAACATGCATTTGTCTGTTGGTGATGATCGAAAACTCACCATTGTATGAGGAACAAGGATGTGGTTGTCATTTTGTTATGTGTTCGATAAATATTGATTCAACGACATCAAAACCTATTCATTGGCCCTTTTCTTCATCTTCTTCTTGTGTTTCAAGGATCACTTAATTGGACTAATATAATGGTGTACGTATTTTCTTTTATTTATCTCCTACACGGATTATTAAACAATCGAATCGGTATAGTAAGTAGAGTTAGATAATAATAATTTTAGTGGAGCTCGAGTAATGCTCAGTATGGTAAGTAGGGTTGGTACTTGATTATTGTAAGTCTAGTGAAAAAACTCGAGCAATGTTTGGTATGATAAGTAGGGTTGATAATAAATTTAGTGGAAGAATTCAAGCTAAGGTTAACATGGATTAGCATTAGCTAGGGTTAACTTGAGCCAAACTCAAGCTTGTCGAGTTTATTATAGTATCAGACAAGACACGTACATCCTTAATTAAATATAATGAAATTTTAAGATTTCATAATTTAAATTAAAGTGTACGAGAATTAAAAATTTGGATTGAAGGAGATTTGATTAATGTGGCTCACAAGTCGCAAGGATGATAAGAACACGAAGGGTTTGTCCTGTTTTTTCTGGCTAATCAATGAATCTATGATGATATAGGAAATTTAGCCCGTGATTTCAATGTGTACGTTATTTCGTTGTTAGGACTTAGAAGGGTAGGTAACACAGAAACCCTTTTCGTGACAAGATGGGATTGTCTTTTTTTTTTTTTTTGACACATAGATGGAATTGTCTTCGTAGTTCTGATCTTATTTTTTGAATTTCAACCTAATATAATCTCCATTTATACACAATTAAAGATATTAATGGTCAAACAAGTACATTGAAAATCATGCAAAAACCAAGTTGAACTTTAATAAATGAATGAGTATTGAACTTTTTTTTTTCGCCACCAACTTAAACTTGTGAGTGGTTTAAATCTAGAACATAAAAGTATAATGATACATGCAAGTTTTTCAACCAAATATAATTATCATTAGACACTAGTATGTTGCATTTTGTGTAGTTTTGAAGTATTCCAAAACTACTAACAATTGGGTTGGTGGAATGGTGGTTGTATATTTTTTTTTACTTCCTCTATTATCTTTTAAGTTGATACATTTTTTTTTTCGGGTGTACGCTTCAATCATTAAAAAAGTTAATATTATGAAATAATACAGATAATTTCAATAAAATCTGATAAGACTATTGTATACCGAGTATTTCGTATTTAATATACGGAATATTTGATCACAAGTACTGGTATGTCAATTTATAGATTGTTAACTAGCAAGTAGAGTAATAAAACTAACCATTATCCCTTTCTTTTTTGCAAAAATTGCATCAACAAAAACAATAGATAACTGAAGATTGAAGAATGCTAAGTACCCCACTCTTAACCTGTCCCAGTTGCAAAACAACCCATTTTCAGCAAATAAAATTTAGAAATTGCAGAATTTTCAAATTTTATTCCACCAAATTCGAATTCAATCCCAAACCCAGGTTAGTTATAATCTTTTTATGCCATCAAATTGTTTAATTTTTTTTTTTGTCAATGATTATAATTTTATACACCATATGCATATATAATTGTATTAATCCAACACATTTCCGATTACCCACTATTTTATGTTTGATGATTATAATAGAATTATCAATTTTATCATAAAGTAATTATTTTTAGAAGTATTATTAGTCTATTTTGTAAGAAATTTTAGTGTAAATGGTGGGTCATAAAATTCAGGATTTAAGGGATTTTGTCCTGTAAGTTGATTTGTGACAACAGCTTTTGGAATTTTAAGTTTTAATTACTAAAAAGAAGAGGCTGCTATTGAGATTAATTCTGCCCTAAAAGTTGTATGAAGAAAGTGTGCAATCAGCTGTTTAATGGGCAGTAAAGAACCTCCATTATAGGGTATGGAATTGATTACTATATTGTATCGATTTTGTCGAAAGGACAGCTTAGGGTATGGAATGAGCATCTTGTACACGTAGGTTTTTGAGGTATAGGTGGTAGAAATGATGATAGATCATTTGAACCTAAGTTAGAAGTTAGTGTATCATTGAACACATGTAAAATCTGGAATGTGATATGGTTTGTGCTAGGCATTAGCATGGTTTCCAGCAGTATAAATGGCAGGAAAACAGAAGGAAGATGATGATTATATTGATTAGATGAGAATTACACTAAATTGGATGATAATTCCACTTTCGAGAGGTGGATGCTCTCCTAACATGAGCTTTTGAAAGGCTCAATCTCTCCCAATAACAAACTTCACAATATTTGCAACATGTCCTTGTTCCTCCTAATGAGGCCTATTTATAGAAAAACTCTCATAACAAACTCTAACTTATTCCCCAAGCTACTACTAATAGGCTATGACTAACATACCCTTCCCCTAATATTGATTCCTTGCAGTTTGATTGATCAAGGTTAGACTTTTTCGCTAATCCGGGATGCGAGGAGCTTTGTGCAAGTGGGGATTTCAAAGTTTAACAAGTTATGAGATCTTATAAAGATTTGCCTAATTTAATTATAAAATGAGTTGTGCTTTATTTAAATATTAAAATGGGATTGGATTCTTGATGTTGTATGCATTGGTTGCTGTTGAAAAATCAAAGTTTAACAAGTTATTAGAACTTATAATGATTTGCCAAATGTAATTCTGAACTGAATTGTGCTTTATTGAAATGTAAAATGGTACTGGATTCATGATGTTGTATACTTGTATTAGTTTTTGATGGAGAACTTGGTACGATATCAATTTGAAAGTATTGTTGTTATCATCTTCAGGGTGTTTTTGAAGTGGACATTCTCTTGCATCCATGGCAATATGCCGAGATTGGCTTCCTGGATTATCACCATATACTTACTTTCCCTTAGCCCGGAAGTTAATGCCCTAGACCATTCACCATATCTGGTTTGGTACGCTTGTGAAGATGTTAAAACTTATTACTCTAGCATCGACCATCTGAAAGGTAAAGTCTTAAGCAGAAAACTGAACTCCATCATAGCAGGGCATCACTCACTGTCGTATAAAGAGGTGGTTATGTGTCTGTGCTGTTTGTTTATGCATGAATATCTGCGGAACTGAAGATTGTCAGCCTTAAATTAGGTATGGGATGCTCTTAAGATTCTTGATGCAGCTGATATTGATAAGCCAGAAGCATCATCTGGGATGTAAGTTCCCTTATTAGTATTTTTCTGAATGTTATATTGTTGAAATATACAATTTTCAATGAAGTTATTGCTGACTTTTCCTATACAGAGTTGAAATCTACTCGTCCAGAGTTGCGCCAAAGCGTTTAGCTGGAAAACCCGAAGGCTGGAACAGTGAGTGATTCCCCTGGCTCTTTTGGTGCAGCTTTTGCTTCTTTGTAGCCCATCGTGCTTGATACAATGTCAAATGTTAAAATACATCATCTTTTGGTGCAGCTCTGTGCACTTGAAGTTTAATTATTGAATTTGTAACATTTTCTAGTTTCTACCACAGATTTTAGATGCACATGTTTTTATAGAAACCCATTGCTTTACACTGGCCTAAGCACATGATACCAACTTTAATTTCCCCACTGTGGTTTAATGCAATTTCCCATGTTATTTGATTGCTTTTGACATTTAGTCTGTCTGGTGCTTATTTAGGAGAACATCTCTGGCCTCGTTTTTATGGGCTAATGCGTAGTCCATCTTTAACTGATTTGCATAACATTCGTCCAGCAGATGCAAATGGTAATAAGTTCTAATCTCATTCTTTTATGCTAGTGAGGCAATACCAGTTTAATTAATTGAGGTTTTAAGGGTTTTTTTTTTTTTTTTTTTTTTTTTTTTTTTTTTTTTTTTTTTTTTTTTTCCCAGTGAATTCATCTAGGGGAAATAAGTATTTTGGAGAATGCCAAGTTGGGTTTACTCACTGTATGAAGCCTGCAAATAAGGAAGCTGCTTCTGACACAGAAACAGATATGAAGATATGGGCACCCCCACAACGGGTACGTTCCTGTACATTCTATAGGGGTTTTGGAGATGCTACTCCTGCTTTAGTCACAGTAAACAGTGTATAATTTCAAACAATGGGTAAATAAATAAGGCAAAGATCAATAAAAGTAGTTTCAACAATGTAGACTTTCTGAAATTATCTTCACTCTTGATAGTTACATTTTGTAGTAGGTTTTTATTTTTTATTTTTTATTTTATATCTGAGAACTTGTTTAATGCTAATAATTTCACTTTCTTAAGGTTATATCATCGATTCATACTGGGTAATTGTTAATGTTGCAAATATAAAGAATTATAGGTAAGTGGATGTATTTCTGTTTTTCTTCAATGCCTCCAGGTTAGAGGAGATGTTGCACGAGCAGTGATGTACATGGCTATTCGCTATGGGTTTCATCAACCTGGTGAAGGTCCTGTTCTCCACCTGTCAGACTCTCCAAGCATGGGTAGGTTGAAAGTTGAGCTAAACAGTTACTGTAATCTAGTTGATAGAGTTCTGCAAAATATGAATTTGTCTGAGGAGGCAGTAAAACCTTCCCCAAAGGCTTCTTTTAAACTGACACATACAGCTCTTGGAAAATTCTTCTCACTGTCTTACTGAAATGCTATTTGTTGGTCTATGGTTTTGGTTACTTTGCATAACATCCTTCAACATGAAACATATTATTCTGCACTTAATATTTTGTTGTGGGTACCTCTGGAGGACTTGGATTTAAATACTTTTATCAGAATTCAGAAGGATAGTGGGCTTTGCAAGACAAGCTCCCTGGAGCTAAACTATGATGCTTTTAATGGTTTAGAAAATAAAAAACCAAATTTGATCATAGCCTTGATCATACAACGTTTACTTGATTATTATCCGTATAATTGTAACCCACCAAACTACTAGGACAATTATTCCTACTATACATATTTTTTTTCTTCTGAATTGTCCATGAAATAATTCGTTAGATGACTTATAGAGATAGCTGCTGGGAGTTTTTTTAAGTAGATGTCCATAATTGAACTTGAAACTATATTAAGTTTGCATTCTATGATATGATCATACGAGTTACTGAAGCTTTTACCTAGTTTGCCTTGTTGACTTTTTGCAGTGAAGAAGAAGATGGGACTTCTCTCTGTTTTGTTGAAATGGAATGAGTTAGATCCTCCATCCCTAGAGGAAAAGTTGAGAAATGAAAGAGTATGCAGGCTTTACCAACACAATAGAAACCCATTTGTAGATCATCCTGAGTATGCCAATCTGATATGGAAACATGTTTCAAATCACCAAAAGTCTTCTAACACCTTGAAGCTGTTGTCAATCATCCAGAAATAAGGAGTCTGAAAAACGTGAGGTATGTAATACTGATATCGCTATGTTGTTGTTACAAATAACCAACAATCGTCAAATCTGAAATCCCGGCTTACATTTTGTGTTCCGTATGTACGACAGTAGGAGTGCAACATGGAAATAAATTAGATATTTATTTTCCCCATTCACCTCTTATCCTTGATGATTTCTTTTATATTTCCCTGTGTCCTCTCTTGATTTATTTAATAGTGTTATACTGTATTCATATACTCCATATCAGGTATCGCTTGATTTTTGAATAATTCACTTCTGACAATTCTGTTCTCACTGTAGGAATAGGGAGCCATATTGGCCCATATGCCTCTTGCTGCAAGATCATAGAATAGTCCAACATACATGTCAATTAATGGATAGGTATTACATGTACACTAATATCTTCTTAGAAGCTTTATGATTTATCAATGATTTTTTCTCTATCTTCTTGGTAGGTTCTATTCTTAATGTTAGGGGTCAGTTTCTTATGTACTCACATGTAAGAAAATTAATTATATACTATTCATTGATGTTGTTTCCTACACTATTTCTCGCCTCAGCTTGGCTTGGCTTGGCTTCTGAGTGCAAGCAGCGCCAAGCACTCGAATAAAATTGTGGACATTGTTACATCGTAGATTGTGTTATAATTTGATACTGAAAACTTGAATTGTATGATCATGTATTAATGTATGAGACATAATCATTCTTTCCAGCCTCCAAAAGTGAAGTGTGGCCAAACTTAATTCTTTACTAATTAGGATTGCCTACTATGCAGTTAAAAATTTACTTGTCCTTTGAAGTTCTGATCACGTTTACGAGCATTATCAAGATGGAAATCCAGAGTTCGTGTGTAGAGCTATGCCTAGATTATGGAAGCAATGACAATTTGTATCAAAATCTCCTTGTGCTCTGCTGATGAAAGGTGTTATTCTATAATCTGTCAACTGCGCTCATGTCAGAATTTCAGAAAATGTTGAGCAGCTGAGAACCAGAACTCCCATCCTGTGGCTTGAGCAGCAACTTGTTACTTCATATCCAATTTCAGTAAGGTTGCAGATTTGTTAGGAATCCATCTTTGATATTTGTTTAGGATTGTCCAAATTATAACCAAAATATTGCTTTAGGCTGGTTTTTCACCATCATTTGACCAACTTATGCTTGCATAGTTGTTTTGATCATTATGATTCTGTGAGTTATATATCTGTAATTGGTGTTATGTCAGTTGGAGTTCAGAAGGTGCGGAATTTTGAAGATGCACTCTGTTTTGATGATTAGTTTAGAAAGAATACAAGCATGGCGCTGATCATGGTTGAAATTGGCATTTAAACATAGATTACTTATAAAACAAACGAGGGTCATCATAAGCTTAATTTATTTAGTGGTGTAACATGTTAGTTATAATGAAAGCTGAAAATGCTTCACTTCAAATTCAGAATGATGCAAACTACTACGTATTTGTGTAGTTGTAAGTTGTAATGATGAAACCCATATGAGTTTAATGAAACCATAAGAAATCTCTCATCATTTCCTGTAATCTATAATGGTCCAAGTTGAAACATGAACTTTTGAAGTTCTATTTCACCAGTGCAACTCTAACCAAAACCTCAATCTCCTCCCTCGGTGGGAACAAGGATGTCAATGATGGCGGCGATGAAGGCTGGCGACAACACCTCACTACTCCACTAGTGTATTGTGTATATGGCAGGAACATCGGCTTGGAAGGTGAAGGTCCTATGAGGTACACAAATGAAGTGTTAAAACACTCAAAAATATATTGGGTTTTAGTTGAAGCAGCCCAGTCAAAACTTATGAAGTAGGAAGGCCCATAAAAACTAATAGAAGGCCATGTAATCATCAAGGATGCAAGGCCACTTTGCGAAATACTAGCATAAGCATAACAAAACTTGACACGATGAGCACGCATACTGGCGGGCCACATACCTGAGTTTTACCAATTCTTTGACACTCGGGTCTATCATAACCCACCATTAGTAGTCATAAACAAATCAAATTTCTGATACCATTGTTTTGGCGCCTGTTTAAACCCATAAAGGCTCTCCTTCAACTTGCAAACAAGCTTTTCTGTCCTTTTCATTCCCAAATATCTGACAGCGCTCAACCCGAGTCAAAGTGTAGGGTGTCCTTTCATTGTTGCTGAATGCCATCTTAACCAACCCTTTAAACACTACTTGCGACATCTAGCTACCTAACTAGCATTCCTTAGGAGCCATATAGTGACTATGGATGGCAAATGGACGGTGCGGATGTGGATACCTCTTCCCCCATATCTACAACCACCTAAAATTTCTATACCTAATGTTCTACCCATAACGGGTACATTTAACTTGTACATTTTCTACATCCAAACCTGCCAAAGTGTGTATAAATTTAAATCCACCACTTAGATCTCCACTACCTAGGTATAACCCGCATATACCTACTTGGAACTATAGAGGATTTATTTTAGAAAATACATAAAGTACATATATGGAGCATATAGTTGTGAAATCAAGGTGGAGATTTGACAAATGAGTGGATGCAATGTGGATTAGACGAAAAATGATCTCAAATCTACCACCTACCCATTGCCCTTGACGGATTTGACATTTTAATATCCACTCTCACTCACTATTAACCCACATCATGCCTAGAGGTGTCAATTCGGATAACCGGATGGAGTTTGGGTCGGGTCTGTTCGGATCGGATATGTTCGGGCCGGATATGTTCGGATTAAAATTATCCTTTGAACTCGGATCGGGTCGGATCGGATCAAATTCGGGTCGGGTCAAATTCGGGTCATGGTCTATCGAGTCCGGGTCGGATATGGGTCGGGTCAACTCCAGATCGGTTCACTTTCGGTTCGGATAAATTTGGATCGGGTTTAAAACGGGTTTAACCGGATAACTTCGGATCGGATGAATTTGGGTCGGGTTGATTTCGGTTCGGATGATTTCGGTTCGGTCAAGTTCGGTTTGATTAAGATAAGGTTTATCCGTTGATTCATTAAATGGTCAATTTCGATTCAATTTCTTTTTGTGTTTGGCTGGATTTTGGTCGAGTTGACCAAATTTATATCCAAATAAAGTTATTTTTAAACTAGAGATATTATTGAGTTTTTACCTTATTATTGGGTGAATATGATTATTAATTACGAAACATGAAGTTTTAGTTTTCTCATTAAATCAAGTTATGTGTAATTTTTATCTTTGAGGAAAATTGAGATTGAATAATTATCGATGACTTATCATACCTATATAAGTGAGACCGAGCTAGTGATATATTGACGAGTAATAGTTACATATGGTGATATATACAAAAAAGAATGTCATTTTTTTTTAGGTTATTGCAACTTTGCAAGTTTACAACTCTTCATCAATTGTATAATCTTACGAGGCTATGAGTTCTGTACTATTAGTTTAGTTTATTACTAATTCAATTTGTATAAGATATTTGTTAGAGTTGTTAGAATTACTTTATTACTAATTCAATTTGTATATTAAAAACTTGACATTATACATATTGATAGTTAATTGTTACTATGTACATTCTTTTTATTTAAGCATAAATTATTGTATATGTAAGTAGTGTGTATATAACCGTACGATGTATAAGGTATAAGTGTATAACGCCTATAATTCTAGGATAATGCACAGTTGTATTCCGCACTTTTAACCAATAACTTCAATTTTATCAATATAACATATTTCCAACAAGTTTAAAGTAATATTAATTAGTATATTATGAATCATATGATTTATCAAACTAAACATTAAATGATCTATAATATACAAGAATTAAGTCTATAAGGGTGTGTTCTATTCATCTGATTTTCACAAACCTGACTTATCTTAACTCACCTGAATTTATATATGAACTTACTAGACCTTATTATCTTAAAACTTATTTTAGTCTTAATTTGTACTTGGGTAACCGTTAATAGAACTTATTAAACATGAACTGAACTTATTTGAACTTATTACACCTAGAAAAAATGTGAGAGTGTTTGGCGAGGTAGCAATTAGCGATAGAGGTAGCATTTAGGTAGTTTTTGTCAAACATTAAAAATACTACGAGTAGCGTGTAGAAGTAGCGGGTAGCGTTTGACAAACTTTTATTACTTTTTGAACAATATTTATATGAATTTTGATATATTTTAGTATTGCAACTGCTACTTTTGCCAAACACTTATACTATCAACCGCTAATTTGACAACTAGCCTCTACCACTACTAATTGACCGCTACTCGCTACCTTAACATCTACCCGTTACTCGACCGCTAAAAGCTATCCGCTACCGCTGCTTTTGCCAAACAGGACCAGTGAAAATAATAGGGAGTCTAATTACGGATTTTTTAATTGGTAATAATAATATTTATAATAATAATAATATTTTTGGAAGATAATAATAATAGTATTCTGAAAAAAATTATACTAAAATGAAGTAATAAAATGAATTATGTCAAAAAAATAAAAGGTAAAACGTTAAAAAAAGAAAAGAAAAAAAAGTGGAAAAAACATTCTGAATGTCTAATAGCCCAGCCCAATTCACAAAAGAGGCTTCCATATATATTTTCAAAACCCTAAAACCCTCTTCATTTCCCTTAGTTCAGCCGTTTCACCCCTTCTCTAATTCTCTCTCTTAATTTTCTCTCTCCTCAAAAACCTTAAAATCCATTCTCCATTGTTGAATCCAAGTACTCCACCATTGTTGAATTCGAGTTTTTCAGCTATCTTCTCACTCTCATACGGTATTTTATAATTTTTCATGCTTCTTGTTGATAATTTATGAATTTATGCGAATAGATCTTGTTATTTTACAAGTATACGAATTATTCTTGCTAATTTATGAATTTATGCGAATTGATCTTTCTAGTTCATGTATTTTTGTTGTTTATTTTTGCTAATTTATGAATTTAAGCGAATTAATCTTACTAGTTTATGTGACTGTTAATTTCCCGATTTATGAATTTTTTTACAAATATACGAATTATTCTTGCTAATTTATGAAATAATACAAATTGATCTTACCAGTTTATGTATTTTGTTGTTTATTTCTGTTAATTTTTGAATTTATACGAATTTATACGAATTTATACAAATAATACGTTCTGTTGCTGCATCATTGTTCCTTGTTTAATCTTTAGAAGTAACCTGTTTAAGTTCTTTTTCGCTTAATTCACTCTCGTTCCTCACCTGTTTCAGAATCAAGGTTTCTGCTTATTTCTGCGCATCTGCCATACCATCCTGAAATCAGGTTTGTGCTCTATTAACTGGATTCCAGATTTCCAGCACTTTAATAAGTGTTATATGGGCTGGAAATCAAGATTGGTGTGGTTTACTAATTTCTATAACCAGGGCAGAAAATGATTTTGTTTAATAATACACTCATTAAGTAATAAATCTTGAATTTATACGAATTTTTGTTGTTGTCTTAATCCTTGTTTTGAATCTGTATGTTTATTTTTGCTGATTTGAAGTTTCAAGGATCCTTTACTATTTTTGCTAAGTGTTCATTGTCCGCATGTTCAGTACGAATTTAATGATGTTCATTGTTCTTTTCAGCAATGGATCCGAATGGTAATTATCTTGACTCAGGTATGATTCTCCAATATTATTCTTTTTAGTTATTCAGTTACTCTAATTGTATATTGATTATGTATTTATTTTTTTTTGTTTATCAGTTGATAGCGACCTCGAGCCCGAGCCCGTTGTGGAAGATTTGACCGTACCAGACTCCGTCACTGATTTATATGCAAAGCGAAAATCATGGGTGTGGCAACATTTCATCCTTTACATGGAGGGAGAGAAAATTTTGGGTCGTTGTAAACATTGCTTGAAAACAGTGTTTCGATCAGAAAGTGTTAAGGGTACTTCTAATCATTCAAAACATCTCCGTAATTCTTGCCAAAAATATAATGAATTTAGAAAACTTCACTCTATCAGTAAATTTGATCAAAAAGTTTATTGTGCTAAGTTTGCTAAAGCCATAATTTGTCATGCGTATCCTCTTCAAATTGTTGAGCATGCTGAACTTAGGGAGCTCCATATATATTTAAATCCTCTTGTTAAGCATATAACAAGGAACACCATTCTTAAGTATTGCATTCGTGAGTATGACACGCACAAAGCTATATTGTCTAATGTATTGTCTGATTTGCCTGGCCGAATATGCTTTACTTGTGATGTTTGGTCTGCTTGTACATCTCGTGGATATATTGTCCTCACTGCTCACTTTATTGATGACACTTGGACACTTCGGTCCAAAGTCTTGTCTTTTAGATATTTCCCTCCTCCACATAATGGCAAGGATATTTATAATCTTACTGTTAAATTGATTGATGAGTGGAATCTTAAAGGGAAAGTCTTTTCTATTACTATTGATAATGCTTCGGCAAATGATGTTATGGTTGATGAGCTTAGGAAAGATTTGCTACAATCTCATTCTCTGCCATGTGATGGAAAGTTTCTTCATGTTAGATGTGCAGCTCATATTTTGAATTTAATTATAAGGGATGGTCTTGACATAGTTGATGAAAGTGTTGTTAAATTGCGCTCGATTGCAAAGTACATTGATTGGTCTGATGCAAGACTTACTCGATTTGAAGAAGCATGTAAGTCTTCAAAGTCTGGTTTTTCTGGTAGGCTGAAACTTGATGTGAAAACTCGGTGGAACTCGACATATTTGATGCTCAGAAAGTGTTTGGAAGCTAAAGTTGGTATTGATAGGTTTTGTGTTTTAGAATCTGGTTTGCCATATTGTCTAACTGCTGCTGAATGGCAAACCATACAAAATGTGTGTGATTTCCTTGAAGTATTTTATGATGTTACAGTTCTGTTTTCTGGTTCTGAGTACCCTACATCTAATTTGTATTTTGAAAACATTGCTTATATTGAAAGCTTGTTGGTTTCTGCTCATGCTGACCCTGATGATTGCATTAAAAAAATGGCTGCTCCTATGTTGGATAAATTTTCTAAGTATTGGGAAAACTATACTTCCATACTTGCTATCGCTGTTATGCTTGATCCGCGTTATAAAGCTCAAATTGTGAAGGATATGTATGACACATTGTATCATCATGATGAGAGTGCTAAAAAGGTGGATGAGGCATATTATGCTTTTACTGAGCTTTATACCTCGTATTCTGGTGTTAGTACCACTTCTATGTTTTCTGATCAAAGTAATTTATCTTCTACTATATGTGCTTCAAGTGTTCTTTCTCGGCCCTATAAGAAGATTGACACTAGAAAGGTGATTCTATTTATGTCATTTGAAAGTTTATTATTCTGGAGGTTCTTCATTTGTTTCGTGTTTGTGACTGTGTGTGTGTGTGTTTGTTTTGTTGTATTTTTAATTTTTTTAAAAACAGAGATATGTTGCAAGTATGGGCGCAAGCAGGGGGGTCAAATTTGATATTGATTCATATCTCAATTCCCCTCTTGTGCCAGTCATTGATGGACAAAAGTTTGATGTTCTTGATTATTGGAAAGGTCAATCGTCTGTGTATCCCATTCTTGCTCGTATGGCCAGGGATGTCTTAGCCATTCCAATTACTTCTGTCGCCTCAGAATCTACCTTTAGTATGGGAGGCAGAATTTTGTCTAAGTTCAGGTCAAGGTTGTTGAGTAAAAATGTCTAGGTTTTGATAACAACTCAAAGTTGGATAAAGGGTTATGATGAACCTATAGATGATTCCAATTTGGATGTTGTTAGGGAGGTTGTGCCTCAAGTGATTGATGACGAAGACTAAGAAAGTAAGAAGCTCTTTTTGCATTAATGACCCTCTTTTTGGTAAGCCCCTTTGATATCTCAACACTATTGAAGCAATTAGAACTTGCACAACTATATATCTAATTCATTCTCTGCAATCTTTACTTAGGACTGCATGAACCAGAAAATTGAAAGACTTTGTTCATTTTCTTTTACAGGTCATTTGGATTCGAGTGATGATTTTGCATCTAAATGAGCATGGAGCTGTTTAAAATCTCATGCCTTGTATATTTTGTGAAGTCAAGATTTTTTTTTGGAAGTGGAAGGCTTTTATTATATTTGAGAAAGCCATACCACATATTATTGGAGTTGGAACGTTGCAGTGATATTATATGCAACGTATTTTGTATATGAAAATGAAACTACTGAAAAAATTACCTAAGTTTGAATCATTGGATTATGTATATGTAATATATTTAATTATTATAATGAAAATGTAAGCGCTTGATATATTCATTAAAAGTTTATTTATTTTGCTTTCATAATTGTTTCTTATAGGTTGCGTCAGACTAGTAGTAATGTGATTTATATTGATATAATTGGTTATAGGTGTTGAGAAAAGAATTATTAGTTCATAAAATATAGCCGAATGGGAGGAAATTGATTAAAAATGACAATAGAATTTAGGCGGCATTTAACTAGAGCTTTACCAGCGAATCAAATAAATTCCCGCTTAAGATCTTGTGGCATTTATTAAAGCTTAGAAAGTTAATTTATATAATTGATGGTACATGAAGTAAACTTATGACTCGGGATTATTTCTTTGTAGTAAAAAAGTTAACTTATTAATAATTAGTAAATATATAGTTATAAGAACTACAATAAAAAGGTCAATAATTAATTATGGTCTGGTTAAGTTCGGATCGGGTAAAAATCAAATCGAGTTAAAATCGGGTCGGGTTAATATCAGTTCGGGTCAAAACAGATCGGATAAGATCGGTTATTTTTCGGGTCAATTTCAGATCGGATTGAGCTCGGGTCGGGTCAAATCGGATCGGTTTGAGTTCAACTCGGGTCGAATCGGATTCGGGTTGAGTTCAGGTCGGATCAAATCGGTGCCGGGTTAAGTTCAGATCGGGTCAAGTTCGGATTCGGGTTGAGTTCAGTTCGGTTACAGATCGGGTTTGGGTCTTGAATTTCTCGGATCAAATCGGATCGGTTACAGTTCGAAACGGATAGTTTTTTTCGGATCGGTTCGGGTTTGACACCTCTAATCATGCCCATGCCCACTCCAATTGAGATTTGTGCGGTGCAAAAACCTTAAAATTATACCCACTTATCATTTCTAGATTCTACCGTTGATACACTCATGAGTCAGTATTCATACTAAGTTACTAACCAACTCAACCCCAATTCCAACATTTTTTTCCGGCATCGATGGCCTATATTTGATTATTCGGGTTTCAAATTGATATATTTTCAACCCATATGAGCCTAAAGCTATTTTGTCCACAAATCCATCTGACCCATCATAGCATGGCCTAATTTTACTCTGGAAGTACATATGTTTGACCCGGCCCGACCCTTAAGCCCGAACATTCACACGGCCGTGCAACCCGAGCCCGTGTCTGATAGTGTTAGGGTTTCCACCCTAAAAAGAAGTACTCGAACTCTCTTATCTTTCCCTCCTCTCTACAGAAAACTCAACCCCCAATTTCTAAGGCTTCTTCCCCTTTCTCTCTCCTCCTTTCTCCGTCATCAATGGCGGCCGAAGAACTCTCAGCCGTCGCCGAAACCTCCATATCTATTTCCCTTATAAAGGGTTTAGCCTCCTGCGACACTTCTGTTCGATCCAAATCCCTAAAAACCATTCTCAATTGGCTTTCTTCTCAAACCCTAGTTTCCGACGATGAATTCAAGAAGCTCTGGAAAGCTCTATTCTACTGTATGTGGCATTGCGACATGATTGAAAACCAAACCCAGCTTATCAATCGTCTTTCTACTCTTCTCCCTAAACTCCCTTACCCGCTTTCTCTCTCTTACTTCTCTCACTTCCTTCTTACTATGCGGAAGGAGTGGCCCGGCATTGATCATCTCAGGTTAGATAAATTCTACCTTTTGATTCGTTTTTTTGTTAGGAATTTGTTTGTTTTGTTGAAGGAATTGAACTGGGATTTGTCTATTTTGGGGGAATTTGTTGGGGTTTTGGAGAACAAGGCTTTCTTCTTTGTTGATGATGAAGGGAAAGGGGATAATGGGTTGGGAAATGGGGTTACTTATCATGTTGTTTCGGTTTTTTGTGATGAAATTAAGCCATTTTTGCCATTGAATTTGGAGGTTTTGAACTTGTTGTTTCGACCCTTTGTTGGGGTTTTGAGTAAGAGTGATAATAAGGTGTTAGTGGGTAAAGTTATGAGTAATGTTTTTGGTAATTTGATTAAGAATGCGAAGGGTTTGTTGGCGGCGATGAAGTCGGGTGATGCCGAGGTTGATGAGAAGGGTGAGATGATGTTGTTTGGAACAATTGGTTTAGCAATGGGATATGGGACGAGGTTTTACGAGTTAGGTTCGTCTCCTGATTGTCTTCAGGGGAATAGGAAGGTGATATTTGGTTTGCAAGAGGAGTTTTCGAGGTTGGAGAAGGAGAAGGCGGCTTTGGGTATGGATGTTTCGCTTCCTGAGTTTGATGGTGAGATGCCCCTTGTGGTTTCTAGTAATGGTGATGTAAATGGGGTTTTAGAGGTTGAATTGCCTAAGAAAGAAGCTTCCAAAGAGAAGAAGTCAAAGAAGAAAAAGAAGAAGAATGAGGTTGCTAATCATGGTGGTGTAAGTGGGAATGATTCTAATGGCGATACTGATATGAGTTTGAGTGTGAGAATGAGTGTAGGGAATGAGCTAGAGGAGAAGAAGTCAAAGAAGAAAAAGAAGAAGAATCAAGGTGGAGCAAGTGGGAATGATTCTAACGGCGATACTGATATGGTTAACATGAGTGAGAGTTCGAATGCAAAAGCTGAAGATGGAGGGAATGCACTAGAATTAGAATTAAATGAGGACATGATGTCGAATCTCCAAAAGCAGTTTGAGAAGATTGCTGCTGAGTCTGGATTAGATGGTGATGGTTTGAGTGCACTTGATTCTCCGAAACCTGTGCAAGTCAGTGGCAAGCCTGGTAAGAAGCGTAAGAGATCAAAGTCAGCGGCTAATGCCGATACAAGTGGCCAGGATGATATTGAAAAGGGAGTTATGATGAACACAGAGGAGAAGAGTGGAAAGAGAGTTAGATTTGCTATGAAGAATAATATTGTTTGGAAACCTCATAATCCTTTACCACCCCAAAATGTGAGGATACCTCCGTCTTCCACACCTAGAGGGAGTGCCCTTAAGAAGGGTGTGTCCCCGGGACCCATTAGAGATTCGTCTCTAGATGCCAAGAAGAAGAAGAGGAAACCTAGTCCGCTGAAGAAATCTAGGAAGGTGAAGAGCATATCCCCCTCAGTCAAACGTGTCAAGAAGAAGAAGGTCAAGTCATTATCTGCCTAGTTGCTTCTCCATCTTACTTTTGGGTGCAGAAGTTAGAAGCCCCCCGTGTTATATGGTGTTAAATCGAAGAGATGACTGTATTCTGCTTTGTGGATTTCTGTCTTGTTATGAGCCAGATAGTAGACTGATGAATGAGGCACAGAGAGTATGCTTATATATTTGGATTTTCTATAATACCATGAATCTATGATTGCCGTTTGATCATATGGAAAGGTAGATTATTGAATTAATTCTTTGCCTATACTTATGCGACATATTTCGTGATGTGAAATACTCGGCTTTGATCAGACTGATACTAAGTTTCAGGTGAATCAACCATAAGTTTTGTATTCAAATTTTTTTTCCCCAGATTCTACTTCAATTTTGTAACTTTTTTGTTTTTGTTTTTCTAGGACATTGTAGTTTGCAACATGTTAACTTTGTTTTCTAATCGTCTAACCCAAAGATGTGTGGTTAGCTTAGAAATAGAAGCTGTTATATTTAGGAAGTAGATCCTCTCAAAAATGCTGTTCTTTGGAAAACGAAGTTCTCTTTGCTTGGTAAAAAAAACTCAGATGAAGCTATTTACACTCTTGGGGGTGTTTCTGAATATGGATCCTTAATAAAGTCTATTTACACTAAGCGACCTGCTTTTCTTAGCAGATTATATGAAGAGGGGTTTGAATCCTATACAGTACTTGTTATCTGGGCAGTGGATGTTTAGTACTCTGTATTCTTCATATATCTGCTCTGTGCCTCTTGCCTTTTGTAACGAATTATGCAAGCAATGTAGCAACTTCCCCAATTTGTGTTTTGCAGTTCTGTTTATTTAGTGAGTTTGTTAGTGCATTTGTTGGCTTATGAAATCATGAATTGTGCTGTGAAAAAGCAACTTCCCAAATTCGTGTTTTGCAGTTCTGTTTATTTAGTGAGTTTGTTAGTTCATTTGCTGTCTTATGAAATCATGAATTGTGCTGCTATATATGCATTTCACGTTCCTAGTCTTCCGACTGCTTAATGCTGAAACAATTGTGTATTGCTTAGCGGGGGAAGATGGTAGCTAGCCATCTTCAAATCCTAGCAAGAGCTTTTGCGTGTGCAAAAGTGGCAAACTACTCATAAACCTTCGGTCAAAAACTATGGGATTAGTCTCTCTATCCCTTTAGCAAGCTACTAACCTCATAATAGCTCTGTGAATATTTGAGTAAAGCTTTGCCTCTTTTCTCTCTTGTTTGTTTTTTTTTTTTTTTTTTGGTTGCACGAACGCACGTTTTATTTCGACGTAGAAAAAATATGAAAAATTAAAACGACTCATTTCTCCGAGACCAGGGAAAATGGCAATATCGTGCATCATGGTGATGACTAAGTGGGCAACAAGATTAACAACTTATTCAACGAAATTAATTGGATAAAATTTTAATTAAATAAGGCTGGATGAATCATCCTGTTTAGTGCTTTAGTCATCGCTGTATTTTTCTAATCATCAAATTTCTATAAATCAAAGTCTAATGCTTTCTACATCCAATTAACATTGATAATCAATAGTTCGCATCTCTTTTTTTAATTTTTTTTTTTTTTTTTTAAATGTTTCAATCGCCAAAATCAATTTTTTCGGCTCTTTGATCTTTGTACAGCATAGCTCTACTTTTTTTTTTTTTTTTTTTTTTTTTTTTTTTTTTGTGACAAAAGCTCTACTCATGTGTTTAATAGAGGCTTTTCTAAACCCTTTTAACCCTTTTAAAGAGTGAACAAAATAGTACTCATAAACCCATGTGCATATAGCTTAGCAAAAACTCAATTCACTTAATTATTTACCACTTTCCTTACAAAAATTGTAAAGACTAGCCTATGTAATAATTGAGGTCAATTAGTACAACAAGGTGTTATTAGGGGGGCCTAATCCAAAGGCTAAAAGGGTGTTAAAAAGGGGCAAAAGAATGAAAGAGTTATACCCCACAACTAAGTCACTTTTTCTTGGGCTTTTGTTGTTTTTTTAGTTTTAAGAAATGAAGGGTCACTTTCATGGGCTTTGATTCTATTGGCCGGTCACCGCCGACCTCTCATTCTCTCTCCTCACAAAGCGGAAGTCAGCAACATTACCAGCCTTAAAGTTTTATTCTTCTTGCATTTTTTGTTTTGCCCTAAATAAATATTCTTCTACTACCAATATCATTACTCCATATTTTATTTTAGTCCATATCATAAACTGATTAATTTAATTAGCTTCAAAAACAGGGTTAAGTGAGCTCATTACAGAAATCAGATTTTAATTCTTGTAGACTAGTCAAACGTTGAGTCGATTAGCTCACACTCGTGCAAATTTCAAAGGTTTTCGGGTTTGGTTTGACCTGCAAATTTAAAAAGTCATTTTAAGGTTGTTGTGTATATTTTCATTATGAAATTATGAGAGTGATTTATAATGTCTAATAATGTATATTATGTACATGTCAAATACTTACACGATAAGGATATAGACTTGTTATGGATAAGGCCATAAGAGTGTATTTAATTCGGTTTTAAAAGGAGTTTGAAATGGAAATATTAATGGTAACCCAAGGTCCTTTAAATTATACATTATTTAATGAAGGTTTACATATGATAGAAACTTATGTAATTGTAATTTTTATAGTGAAAATATATTTTGTACTCATGTATTGTGATTAGGATATTGGAAATGCTAGTAACATTTTTGTAAAAATAAAAATTACATTTTTTGTATAAGAAACCTACCTCAAAATTGGACCACAATTAACAATTTCAATCCGATATTTGATTCACTAAGAGGGACAATTTTGGTCTTATCGATTTTGAACTAGTTAGATTTTGGACCAGTGCATAACCCTATATTATTAACTACATGTAAGATTATATGCCCAAGAATCCAAGACAATTTGAAGTAAAACATGACTTGACAGATATCACTATTTAGCATGCACCTATATCGGTAAGTGGCATAACAATGTGCTATCAAAAATTCTAAATTAGGTATGATGGTGATGTTTACCTTGAGCCTTAAAACTTTAGACTTATATAAGACCCTTAAACAACATGAATTTTAAAGATAAGTCGTAAATGATACCAAATTTTTTTCTTCTAATAATATAATAAGTGATTTATTGTATGTATTTAGGAATGTAATAATATCATATCATTAATTAAAATCTAACAGATTCGCATCGGGTCAAGTTTGATCTAATATCACCTAGGATTTAGTTTGACAATATCAAACAAAATCAAGTTTATGGTCACAAAATGTTCAAAAATAATTTTTTTACCTCCTCGTACGATGTCATATTCTGTTTTTTTTTCTTTTTTTTTTTCCTTGTCTTCTCTTAAAAAAAAATTAAAAAAATCTGATTTTTATCTCTTTACGTTGAATAAGAACAAAAAAAAAAAAAAAAATCAACAATTTCCCACCTGTAAATGATTCGATGTAAAAGAATCCCATATTGGCAAATTACCCATTAATTAATTTTACATTATTTGATGTTTTTCCATGTCACTTTCCTTAATTAATTTTCTTCATCTTTAACCTCTCTTTCTCTCTCTAAATCTGGGCACATTTCATTGATTTTAATTTCCAAAAGTATGTTTGATTTTCTGATTAATTTATGATTAATCAAGATTAAATTACCCAAAATTATTGGCATAATTAATTAAATATAATTTTTGTTTTTGCAACAGATCATCTCTGTATTGTGGGGGCCGTTAGTGATAAGCACGCCTGGCACTCTCATAATTCCCTCCAAACGCCTTTCTCTCTCTTCCTCTCTCTCTTTCCTTACTTTCTCTCTCTTCCCAAATCCATTCAAGGGTCTTCATTTCACAATTTCATCATCAAAGGTTGAATCTTTTTGAACTGTTGCTGTTTTTTTAGCTTTGGATTTCTACCCTCTTCTTGTAATAAGGTAATTTTATTGACTTATTTCTTTTAATTTGTTTAGGTGCAAGCTCTATTTTGTTTTTGTTTAATTTTGAGAATTTTTGGATTTTGTTGATAGATTTGTTCTATTTATTGTTAATTTTGAGAACTTGGGTGTGTTAATATTAATTTTGTTTTATTGTTAATTGTTTTTAATCTATTAACTCCTTTTTTCTGGGGTGGGGTGAGTTGGGTTCTTTTGAATTTGGGTTTTTTGATCTGTTTGAGTAATGTTGATCTAGAGAAACGGGTTAGATTGATAAGGTAATTTTTTGGGTGAATGTAATTTAGCTCATTTGGTATTTGATGGGTGTGTTGGGTGTGGATTTCAATGGTATTGGTTGGGTTTTGTTGAATTTTAATAAGGTGGAAGAGGGGTGGATTTCAGTGTCTTGAAAGAAATGTTGTCTGTTTAGATTGGATGGTTGTGGAGTTTTTGGCATTTTCGAGATCGAACAAAAATGTATGTTCCCATTTCCATTCCTTGTGTCTGATTGAGAGCCAAGCTGCGTAACGGTTAATGACATTTGCTTTGAGATTTGAATGACATGAATTGTCTATTTGGTTGCCATTCCCAAAGGGTTTTGTTTTTGGATGAGTATCTACCAAATGCCGTCATTTCCTTTTCTTTGCAAGTTACAAGACACATTGGATTGGGTGTTTGCTGCCTCGGCCTTTTACTATAACTGAATGCCTTGTGGATTTGGTAGTCTATCCACATATTGCTGTCTGCCATGCCTCGCTTCTCATCACGTTTTATGTTGTTAACTGTCAACTTTGGCCTAATGCTTCAAAATTTTACTTGAACTTGTTGAAGTAATAGAGTATATTGCATGGCTTATTGAATCGATCTTTTGGTCCTGTGGGGGATGAAAGAGGGGGGGGGGGTGTTGTTGGGGATGAGGATGTTAGTTTCACCAATACCCTGAAGCTTCAGAGGATTAGTTTCAGCTTTTACCAGACTCTATGCAGTACATTTGGTTCAGAGGTCAGTAATAGATTGGGGTTGGTATCAAAGGTTCTGTGCTATCTGCTGGGGCTATTTCCGTGGAAACTATAAAGCATTTTAAATAAGGAGTCTGTGAGAAGACAAGGTCATAGTAATGAGGTGTCTGCGTAATAGTAACACTCGTTTTGGGTTTCTCTTTCGTGCCTTTATGACTTTTTGATACTTTGTTGAAGTCACGAGAAGCACTGCATTGAGTTATAGGCACCTGTGCTGTGCATTTGGCTGGAGCACAAACATCCAAGCTTCTTGTTCAATTTAGATTGCAAGGTAGGGTATCATTTAGCACGGACAAACATTGTGTGGAGTTGATTCTGTTTGAAAAGCAGAGGTCTGCTTGTTCAGAAACCATACAGGCCCCAAGGTGGATATTGTGATCTATTATCAGCATACAAAGATTGTTAAATGACCTATCTTTCCCCTTCCCATAGGCTCGTTGATTTGATATCATTTAGAATGGCTAAACTGTAGATCTGTCCAATGTTTCTGGTGAAGGAAATAATTTTGGTCTTGGGTTTTGCAGCTGGAAGATGGTGCCTGTTTGATAGGTTATCAATACTTTTAAATGTATTGCCCCTTGATGGGTAATAATATCTTTGGATAGGTTGTCCATCTGTGTTTATTGAGGGGGTTTTAGTACACCTATGTCTACATGAAAGATACTTGTAGCTTTATATATAAACCAATTGGAATGGCGGTAGAGGCTAGTTGCCTGAAGAAACCTCCAACTTCATTTTTCTAACCAATGCTGTATCACTTAGATTCAGGATGAAATATTTTATTAACCACATTTAGTCACAAACTGTCAAGGGAGTATGCCTGCCTTGCTAATAAGCAAAACTTTATATGCTAGTGGAGTAGGGAGTGCCTGAAGGTGCAAGGAGAGAGGATATATGGATTACCGACAATTTATTTTATTATTGTGCTATGCTGTGATACACACACACACACACACACATACACACACTGGGATCCATGGAGAAGATTTTTAACACACACTGACACACATATTGGGATCCAAGGAGAAGAATTTAACACACACACTGTAAAACATATTGGGATCCAAGGAGAAGGATTTTAAGATTTTTAACACACACACAGACTCACATATTGGGATCCAAGGAGATGAAAGATAAATCATATTTGAGTGGATAGAAGTTGTACATTTGGTTCAAAATATATGCAAGTTCAATCAAACATATATGCATATAAAATTCTTCTCATCTTTCTCATTTTAAGGATTTACTCATTTAACATATAGTAACTTCACCTGCTTTGATTTAACTGAATGAAGTTAGCACCAAGGACACCAAACTGCCAAAGGGCCAAATGCCGTTATATATTGGTTGACTTCAATCTCATAATTGAAATTAGTTCATTACAAAGCATTCTAATGGTAGTTTGGAACACAACTGTCACCTAATTTTTATGATGCAAGCTATGAGAGCATGCTCAAATTCAGTAGTTAATTAGCATTGCATATAAAGATCTTTCTCTATATAATTAACATTTATATTGGATACAAGAGATATATCCTCAGAATTTGGTGATAAAAGATTAAAGGCTTCCCATTAATTTGATTATAGTGGACTGTCCTATAGTTAAGGAGATTCATTTACAGGTCTTAAAAGTACCTCAGCTATTGAAGCGTATCTTTGTTGTTTATACTTTTTCTTTGGTTTTTTTTCTAAGCAGCTAGAAATGTTGATGCTTCTTTTGATAATCAGCATTACAATTTACAGTATTGATTATTTGTTTTAATTGTCAAAAAATTCTATCATTTGTTTTGTGCTTTATTTCTATTGGCATTTCTGTCTTTTTCCTCTTCCTTCTTAGGGAGAAATATGGCATGAAATGCAAAACAGTTTAAACTTTTTCAGATGCATTCTTTGTATTTTTTCCCAGGTTTTTTTTTTCTGCTACTTGATTCAAAAGTTCTGCTGTTGATCTATTCCAAAATTTCTTAATTCCTACAGTATGTCTGTTTCCCTGAGAGATCTTGATCCAGCATTCCAGGGAGCCGGTCAAAAGGCGTATCCTTTATTTTATTCATATATTTGAGTATCTGCTTCAGTTTTTTTTTTCTTCTTTTTTGCTTTAATATGTTACTCATATATTCAACTACTTCGTATATTACTTATTTTGCCATTTTAGGGCATGCTCTTTTCATCTTATTCTTGCTGCCTCGATCTTATTTTTGCTCAGCTAAACTTATTGTTTTTCGAACTGGTTGAATAGATGGGGATGACTATTCCATTCAATTTACACAAATATTTACCTATGATGAGAATAATTAGGCTGTGATTTACAGATTAATTGACAAACATAAATCCCTAAACTAGTGGGCATAATATATTCACCAAAATATTGATGATATTGACCGTGATAAGCTCAATCCTTATCACTTTGCGGCCTCCCACACCGTCTACTTGATGACGATGATAATGACGAAAGTGTTTATGTGGATGGTAGGTCACGGGAATACGCGATGGTGGTGCTAGTTTTGGTTATGTGGATATACAAAAGTGGGTAGTAGGTGGTGGGCATGGTTTTGGCTATTAATTGATGATTGATGTGTCGTAAAATGGTGGTGGTGAATGTGGTTTTGGTCGGCATCTATGAAGGGTAGCAGATGAGGAGAGACTGAGAGAGTAGTTGAGTGGTGGTGATGAACGTGACTATGGTGGATGAATTGAGGGAAAACATAGGAGAGAATTTGAGTGATGAACCGTGGCTTAAGGAGGAGAAAGAAGTTGGGTGGTGGGTATAGTGGATTTGTGGGTGGTCAGGTAGGATAAAGAGAGGAAAGATAGGAGGGAGAAGAAGAGTAATAACAAAAAATAAAAAATAAACTATTACTTGTTTTACAGGTTGCAAGTCATTTTGGATCTTTGGAAAGAGTATGCCTAATGTTGGATTATTTTGATAAAATGTAGCAGGTATTAAAATGAGAAGAGATGCAATAGTGGGATTATTCACATTAATTTTTCCTATTATTTATTAGTTGTAGTATTATCTTACGTCTCCTGTTGCAAAAACATATTTTTTTTTGAGGGAACTGTTGCAAAAACATATGCAGAAATATAAAACTATTATTCTCATAAATCATGATCAAGATGTACCTAACATAAAAAATTATGCTAATGCCATGTGACCTGCAATGATCATGTGAATAATGTGATTATGGTTAGTCTGAAGAAAGTATTGGGATTCTTTGTATTCCTTGAAGTCTAGAATGAAAGATGTGCTTCATAAAACAAGTGTTCTGAACTAAAAATTTTAACAAGCAACATCTTAATTAAGAACCAAAATGATGGAAGGATGTTTTATACTCCCTACATTATTGAACACGTTATATTTTGTTGCTGGAGATCAAACTCCGACTACATATTCCTCTTAAAGTGTAATGATGAAAGTTATAAAAGATAATATTATGAAAGTTACAAAGTATAATTTTAGCAGCATACTATTTAGTATTTATGAATTTATCAACCTTGTTTGAGACCAATTTATCATCAAAGTTAAGACGGAAAGTGAAATGCCATTTATATATGGACGGAGGGAGTAGTGATTATAGTTTGTTCCAAACAGGTTATTTACTGGATGAGATTATTATAGGAGAGGGAAATTTTGTTCAAAATTAAGCAAACAACTTGCTTAGCAAATATTCACAATCCTTTTCGGATCAGCCAAAGAGGTCTTTGTAAAATTCTTCCAAATATGTACTCTAATAGTAGCCATCCATATATAGTCTCAAGTGAAATTTGTAGGAGCAACCTTTTTTGGTTTTCAGGACCATGTAGTCCTGCTGCCATCCTAATCTTGGTTTTCAGGACCATGTATATTTGTTTTTTTGCACAAACTAATTTAAACATAATGACATTGAATATTTTGGCCTTATCATTTTGTTTAGCAATCAGTGATATTATAAGGTCTATATGGTCTACGAACTAGAATTTGTAACTATGATGTGGGTAACAAAGACAAGATGCTTATGCCGTATAAAAGTTATGAAGTACATTTGTATGATGCACAACACTTTTATTTCCTTGACAACTTGTAGAGGATTGGAAATATGGCGCATTGAGAATTTTCGACCTGTACGTGTCCCGAGCTCATCCTATGGAAAGTTTTATACGGGAGATTCTTACATTGTTTTGAAGGTAAATATTGTTTGGAACTTTGCCTTGTGCTTAATTTTCCCTCCTTCATCCTGGTACTGTTAAAGTTCTAGTCCTGTTACTTTGTTTTGAGTGGCTTGGAGTTGCACTTCTGACACTTTGTTTGGCTGCATCTCTTTTCCTGGAAATTTTTGTAGTTTACAAACTCTAATGTTGTTTATTTTTTGCTTTATTAGACAACAGCATTAAAGAGTGGTGCATTGCGTCAAGATATACATTATTGGCTTGGTAAAGATACTTCTCAGGTAAGTCTATATACAATTTGTTCACTTTGCATTTAGAGCATTATTTTAGTTAGCCCACTGTATGGAGCAACTGTTGATAAGAATAGTAGAAATTCTTGACCTTGTTAATTGCCTAAAATTTCTAATACAGCGACTTTTGTGGGAGGAGTTATATATTTAAAGTTATAAACATTGATTTTAGGATGAAGCTGGTGCTGCTGCTGTAAAAACTGTGGAGTTAGATGCCGCTTTGGGAGGTCGCGCTGTTCAATATAGAGAAGTGCAGGGCCATGAAACTGAGAAGTTTCTTTCATATTTTAAACCATGTATTATCCCCCTGGAAGGGGGAGTTGCATCTGGTTTCAAGCATCATGAAGCTGAAGAATATAAGTCACGCCTTTATGTCTGCCGAGGGAAACATGTAGTTCATGTAAACGAGGCAAGTTAATGACCTTCACTGATATGATGATGGATTCATGGGCCACTGGTTTTATATGTGCCTTTGACATGCGTCATTGTTTTGTCTAATGGCATGATATTGTGCTTGCAGGTTCCTTGCGCTCGATCTTCTTTAAATCACGATGATATATTCATTTTGGACACTGAATCTAAAATTTTTCAATTCAATGGCTCCAACTCTTCCATTCAAGAGAGAGCTAAAGCATTGGAAGTTGTTCAGTATATTAAAGACAACAGTCATCATGGAAAATGTGATATAGCTGCAATTGGTAAGTGTATCTTCTAAGATGGATGAACTCTATGAGCTTATATCTATAAAAAGACAACATCAGGTGACTAATTTGTTGCAATCTCTTTGTCTAAAACATCTCACTATTATACTTCCGCTGCAAATCAAAGAGTGTGGTCTAATTTTGCAATGATGGGTGACAATAATAATCTCTTTAGTGGAATATTGCTTTGAAATTCAGTCCCTCTCTTCACGAAGTTATTACAAGCTTATACGAAATTAGGCTTTTCTAAAGTAAACCTAGGAAGTTTATATTGCCTCTTATATTTTTCCTAGGTCCAATTTTAAGGAGTTAATGTAGGGGATGGTATATTGGAGTATGAGCATGGGATCAGGTCTTCTCCATTCTCATTTTTGTCGTTTTTATTTGATTTGTCATTCCATCCAATCTTTTCTGATGGTAAATGGTGGTATTCCTTCCCTGGAATGTCTTTGTTGGAGGTATCCTCAATGTGACAATAGGAAAATATATAATCTATTGGGCCTAGGCCTTCTTTATCGTTAATTTGTCGTTCTTTGTTGGATTTTATGGACCTGAGAGCGTGAGGGGGCATATTTTTCTGTCTTTTCTGCAGATTCCTACGAAGTACTCCTAACTCATTAGTCTCCTAAGTCTTGCCTTTTTCCTTGTCTCTGCCTAAAGTTGCTACTTAAAGGCCTGCAACAGCTGAAGCCCTGAAGGTTTAATGGCTCAAAGAGCCAATGATGCCTCTGTGTGATGTATCTTGTTAATGAAGTAAATCTCAAGTGTGTGTGTGTGTGTGTAAAGTATTGCAAGCTTGCTACCTAGTGTCGTTAGTGGCATCAGCTTTTACAAGGGATATGCCCTGCTATGTTTGGAGTACTAGCAGAGTAGCAGTTGCAGCCTTGCAGGTTCTTCTCGTGAGTTTAAATAGGCATAGATAGTAAAAAGTCCTCTGCCTTTCAGCTTCTTGGTTATTTGTAATGTGGTGGGTAGTGAGGAATGATAATGTCTTCTGAAATCAAGTTCTTAATAAACTTTTGTCCGGCAAACCGGCATAGAGACGATAGAGTAGAAACTCCTTTTTCCTTTCTCTTTGAAGTTATGCTTCCTGGGTTTTTCCTGGAATGTCGGTTACTAATGTAAGACATAATTGAAGTTTTTTTTATTTTTATTTTATTTATTTATAAACATAATTTTTTATTGGATGATGCCTATCCAATGATACTTTTCTTGTATTTGAAAAATCTAGTCATCTAAAAATTAAGGTTGTAACTAGTGGTTGCTTTTAGATTTATGTGCTTCAATGCTTTTACAGAGGATGGGAAACTGATGGCTGATGCTGAATCCGGTGAATTTTGGGGGTTTTTTGGCGGGTTTGCTCCGCTACCAAGGAAAACAGCTAGTGAAGGTCCCAAGAGTTCTGATCCTACTCCTGCCAAGCTTTTCCGGTAAGGTTTATTCGTTATTGTTACTTTTGGCTCTTATGTAAATGTTTTTGCTTTAAAACAACCAATTGATTCTGCTCTTGTGTTTTATTTTTGTCTTTTAAGCGTTGAGAAGGGACAGGCAGAACCAGAAGAATCTGATTCATTAACAAGGGATATGTTAAATACGAATAAATGCTATATTCTGGACTGTGGTACTGAGGTTTTTGTATGGATAGGAAGAAGTACCACTCTTGATGAGAGAAAAAGTGCAAGTGGGGCAGCAGAAGTAAGTTCTGATCCCTATTTTATCTCTTTCTATGTTGATATGGGATACCTTCTTATTTCTCTTGTCGTTTCTGAACAGGAATTGCTTCGGAGTCTTGACCGACCAAAGTCTCATATAATCCGTGTAATTGAGGGATTTGAGACAGTGGCCTTCAAAACAAATTTTGATTCATGGCCTCCAACTGCTGAGGTTGCTGTATCTGAAGATGGAAGAGGCAAGGTTGCTGGTAAGTGATTGGGATTTTCTGATGTAGTTTTTGAAAAGTATTGAAAGTCAGGCTCTTGTGCCACAAGTTAGTTAGCCCTTATTTCACTTCTTTTTTGGATCATGATTTTATTCAAAATTTACCTTTCATATGCCTTTGCATTTGAAACTTTCAACTCTTTTTTTGTCTATCCAGCTCTTCTCAAACGCCAGGGTGTCAATGTAAAGGGCCTTGTGAAAGCTGAACCTGCAAAGGATGTGCCTCAAGTTTACATTGACTGCACAGGAAATTTGCAGGTATAGTACGTATGGATGCCATTATCTTTATTTGTCAGTTAGATTTATGTTACCCAGACAAGGTCCTAGCTCTGGGTGCCACAGCTTGAATTTCTGACTTTGACATGTCATTACTCAATTATTTTATTGACATAGGGACTTGTCAATTTTTATATTCACAAATGTGGGTATGAAGCACTCGTGAAATACATTTCTGGTTCCAAAAGACTTTTGCATGTACCTTTTCCATGTAAATGCTGTTTGCTTGTTTTTATTCTTCTTATCTTGGGAACATGTTCAAAAAGAGTTTTTTGTTATTATATCTAATCGCTTCAACTAATTTTTTATTTTATTTATTTTATATAAGTAATAAAAACATATGTGTAGTAGAAAGACTAAGAGAGATGTCACCCTTACACCAAAGGAGGTCTGATTAGAAGAAGCTCTCAAGCTATTGTGATATCATTTATCTTTAAAATCAAAACTGTCAAGTAGTGTTTAGATGCTATACCTTGAGTTCAGCTATACAATAGCTTCCCTGAAATGGGTACTTGAATTCTTTTAAAGCATATTACCAAATTTCCAGCAGAACCGTCTTCCATTATTCGGCAGGCCAACCTTCATCCTTCCTTTCCAAGCTACAAGAACATTTCTTACAGAATAAAGATGGACCTAGCTTAACCCAAACTAGGCTAAAGGTGAGTGCCAAAGAGAAAGAACCTAAGGACAGATGAGCAACAGTTGATTTTCTATTTAAATGCAAACATGAAGTGTGATATATTTCCAACTTTTGAATTCTTACTGTTCTGGTATCAGTATGCAACTTTATCACCTGCATTGACGCTCTGCTCTAACATTGCACCCAATACAGCAATTGCTACCACATTACTTTTCCTGCACTCACAGATGCTGCTTCTGCTGTAAATCGCATGAGTGGCGTGACAATCTTGTTATAGCTTCTAATGTTTTTGCCTGCACTCACAGATGCTGCTTCTGCTGTAAATCCCATGAGTGGCGTAGCAATCTTGTTATAGCTTCTAATGTTTTTGTTTACAATGGTTGTACAGGTTTGGCGTGTAAACGGTAGTAAGAAGAGTCTCCTCTCTGCTTCTGATCAGTCAAAGTTCTACAGTGGAGACTGCTACATCTTTCAGTATTCTTACCCTGGAGAAGATAAGGAGGAACAACTTATTGGAACATGGATTGGGAAGCAAAGCATTGAGGTTAGTATTTAAAGTTTCTGTTTCTTAGCACAGTTAGCAGTCAAAGACTTGCTTGGACCAGAAGTATATTTTGGAAAATGAAATGAAATTGCATTTGTTCAACCGCCAATGCATTTACGACTTAGAATCACAATATGATGTGAAATTTCAAAAGATGACTGATTATTGAGTAGCATTGCTGTTATGAATTTGAGGATAGGCGTAAGCTCTCTTCTCACCTTATTTTAACTTATGTCAGGCAATATAAGTGCATACAAATTAAGCTTTGGGCCAATAAAACCACTACAAAAAGTTCTAATAGGTCATAGTTGCAAACAAGTACAGATAATTTTAGGCTGGTCAATAAGATTAGTCAGGTGTATAGAACATGACTTTGGTGTTTAATATATGTGGAACACAGGCAACAATAAACATTAGTTGAGAAAATAAAAAAAGGAAGAACCGGGAACCCACAGATTTACAAGGTTCAGAGTATTTGACCTGGTCCAAAGTTGGGAGGTTGATAGCTTTTAATGACACCTTTTTATAAGACGTATAAACCCTTAACATCCCTTTTATTCCCAGAACCATATAGAATATCGAAAACAGTAAGCTGTAGCCTTCTCAGACTTAAATATCAAAATCAAGTCTGAATAGAAAACTGCCCAATAACCCTTGTGACGGCAGTAATGCCCTTGCTTCGATCAGTTTGAGGCAATAATGCCCATAATCATCATGAAATAGTCACATGCACAGATTAATCATCAAAAAAAATAAAGTTTGGCAAGGTGGAAATGATTTTTATCTGAACAAATATGAAATAGTGTTCTTAATCCTGGTGCCTTTTCATATCCATTTCATGTATGAATGTATTATTTATTTATTAATCCTGGAAATGATCGTGCATGTTGTTTATGCATACAGGAGGAACAAATATCAGCCACAACCCTGGCTACCAAGATGGTAGAAAACATGAAGTTTGTGCCAACTCAGGTACCATATCATTACTGTTACACAACCATTTCCACATTTCTCTGACTAGGCTTGTTTTTATAACCTGGAACTAATATTCAATACTCTTTTTTTTAAGGCTCGATTTTACGAAGGAAGTGAGCCAATCCAGTTCTTTGCCATCTTTCAAAGTTTTATTGTTTTCAAGGTGTGTAGTTACTCAAAATTTTCAATCTTACCAGTAAAATATTCATTAGTATCTCAACTTTGATTGTGCATGAAATTTCATGAAAATTCAGGGTGGACTAAGTGAAGGATACAAAAAGTACATTGCTGAGAAGGAGATTACTGATGACACATATACAGAAGATGGACTTGCTTTGTTTCGAGTTCAGGGCTCTGGACCTGAGAATATGCAAGCTATTCAAGTAGATCCGGTGTGTATGTTTACTGTATTTTTTTACACTTGCATAGTTATGGCGTATTTATGGAAATAGTTAGACTATAGCCTTTCTCCAGCAAAATCTCTTTGTTAAAGTCTGCAAAGTGTAATTTGACCTTAGCAACTATGATGTCCCTAGGAAACTTAAATGGGAAATCTGGCTCTTATTCCTCCACATAATTATCATATGTATTTTAAATCTAAATTGGCATGTTGTTTGGTGTTAGCCCAACCTTTGAAATAAAATCAATTTCTAGGATGACCTCAATTAATGGATGTTTCTGTCTAAAGATGGCGGCTTGGAATAGTAATCAAAGGCATTGAGATATACCTTTTTGTCCCACCCCTAAATATGAGTGGAAGATTGTGTTTGAAAGGTTGATAAGAACTTATTTTCTGAGGTATTAATGCATCAGGAAGGAGGATTAAAAGTTCTTTCTTTCTAGTTTAGATCTTCTGAAATTGTCAAAGGCTCCTTAAAATAAGCCTATTATTTTTGTTGGGGCAAGGGGGAAGGATGTGAGGAGATGCTTGGGTTGTGTTCAACCTCTCAACCATTACAATCTGTTTTTTTTAATCTTGAGATTCATTTTTAATCATCATCTGCTTATTTCATATTACTTGCATTATCTAATCATGGTTAATTGCATCAGGTACCATCATCTTTAAATTCTTCATACTGTTACATATTGCATAGTGGCTCCACTGTATTTTCATGGTCTGGAAATCTCACGTCAGCAGAGGATCAGGAACTTGTTGAGAGGCAGTTGGATATCATCAAGGTTGGGAAATCTTTCTCTTCCATTCTAACCTCTTAAGACAAGGAGAGATCACTTTTTTCTTTCATTTGTGGTGATCCCTTGTTAAGTTGTTATTTAGTTTGTGTTGCTCATTAAATTTTTAGTTGTTATTTTTTATTATTATTGAAGTTTATCTTTTACATTTGTAAGATTGTTTTCTGGCACCATCTGGATTCTGGGGTGCTCACCACTTAATACTTTATACTAGCTGGGTTGTGGGGAGTGAATTGCTTGGATTTATCTCCTCTAGCTTAGTATTGATGGAACCAATAATTTATTCTAGTCTACATGTCTTTCTGCAGCCAAACTTGCAGTGCAAAACACAAAAAGAAGGAGCAGAATCTGAACTGTTCTGGCAGTTGCTAGGAGAGAAATCTGAATACCCAAGCCAGAAGATTGCTAGAGAACCTGAAAATGATCCTCATTTATTTTCTGTCCACTTTTCTAAAGGTCTTTAGCATTATTATTAGTATTATATATTCTATCTTATATGACTTTTTTTTTTAAATATATATATCCGCTGACATTTTCCTGTTTTCTTCTCTTTTATTGCTGGTTGATGAATTGCTGTTGGTCCCCAGGAGTTTTGAAGGTGTGTAAATTATGCAACTTTCTCTTATGTTTAAGCACTATTATCTTCGATACACTCCTGTTATAGTTCATTATTCCTGGTTAGACTAGTGGTGTGCAATTTTGGACGAGCATTTTTATGTATCGTACTGGAGTAGTCTTCTGCACCTTCAGCCCTTTATAAGGAAAGTGGGATGACCTTTCATAAAACTTTTTAATTCGTGAGCTTTTTCTATATCATTCGAAGCAATATTACTATAGTCAACTATAGAACACTGGTAGGCTGTAGTTCTAAAACCCAAAATCTGAGAGAACTTGATGTGGTGGTACAAGCACTTCTTTGCCCTGCAAAAGTCATCAACTAGTCTGACTACAATACTATGTGAATACATATTTTGTGACTGTTGTTGATTGTCTTGGACTCATAATGGAGTAACTAATACCAAATAACTTTTCGATAGGGGATTTTAGTTTCTTTATGAGTGCAGACTCACTTTTCTCATAGTTAATTCCATGACAATATCTGTGATTGCAAGTTAAGAAATGGACTTTGTTGAGTTACCACTGAATATTTGGTAGTATTGACCACTTTACGATACATAACTATGAAATTTTTCATAATTTAATATTTGGTTTTAGTTTTTTCAATAAAATATCAGCTAATTTAATGTTAATCACAGGTGGCAGAAATATATAACTTCTCTCAGGATGATCTAATGACTGAAGATATATTTATATTGGATTGTCACTCTGATATATTTGTGTGGGTTGGACAACAAGTGGATTCCAAGACCAAAATGCAAGCTTTGACTATTGGGGAGGTAACTTTTTATTTTGTAGGGAGCTATATTTTGCTTCAGACTTCACTGCAGATTGTCTTGAAATATTGCAATGCTGTTTTATATTAATATTTAAGACAGAAATATATCATTGGATCAGAGTATTGAGAACTTGTAATGCAGCAGAAGAGGACAAATACACCGCTGAAAGCTAGTAATGAAAAGTTGTCTGCCAGTTTATCAGTCATACTATACATCATTTAAAAAACACTCTAAAATAAAGGGACATCCTCCAAGGAACTATAAAGAGTAAAAAAATATCACAATCAGAAGACTGATGATTTAACATTTGTTATTTTAATTTTACTTATTAGCTTCATGATATCTACTCTAGGGTTTCATTGTTTTCACTTGGTAATTAATTACTTAACCTGATTCTTTTTATTCATTGGGAATTTGGGTTTTATCTGAGCTTACTGCAACTTTTCATTTGTTATTCTAGATGTGAATTTCACTTTACTTGCCGTCCTTTGAACTTATTGGAATTTATCTAGCTATCTTCTAAAGATCTTTCTTTTTTTTTTTTTTGAGGTGAAATAAAATCTTACTAAAATGCTGAATCATAATTGAGTTATCTAATATTTTTCGAGGCCCAGTTTCTCACACCATCCATTTCTAGACTTTCATGAAAAGAGAACAGTCGATTAAATGAACCTTTACTGCTAGAGTGGGCTGAGTGACATTTTTTTATTTTTATTTTTTTGATGTTAGTGGAGCTTTGGAATGAATACTGTATCAGTGATAGTTTCTTACTCTAAGTAGTGATATCAAGCCACTATCGTTTATTCAATTTTACTGAAGGACGACTTAACAGAAAACCTTCCACAGATTGTGCTGTACACCTGTACTTTTAAAGCAAAGAATTTAGTTATGCCTCTTATAAATTGGTTTTCAGTTAGTAGAGCCAATACCACTCTTGTACTCATCATGATTTTTATTAATCTAATCTTTTAACATTTTTATTTTATTAGGATGTCTTCCCTTGTGATAATTCTGAACTGTGATCTTGTTTTGTGACAGAAATTTGTGGAACGTGATTTTCTTCTAGAAAAGCTCTCCCCTAAAGTGCCTATATACGTGGTCATGGAAGGGGGCGAACCCCCTTTCTTCACTCGCTTTTTTACATGGGACGCGGAAAGATCAACTGTTAGTATTCCAGTATTTTTTGCATGATTTCATGATTGAAAGCATCATTTTAAACTCTGCATTTACATTTTATTTTTTATTTTCGGACAGATTCATGGTAACTCATTCCAGAGAAAATTATCATCACTAAAGAATGGAGGGACCCCCTCAGTGAATGTAAGTGCACTTCAGTAACCACTGCAATTGCATATCCATCCTCGTTATATTTCATTTAACTTGTGTCACAATTGTCACTGTTGTATGCTTGATATAGTTGGAAAAGGCTAACAGTTTTATCTTGTGATCCTGTTTTATGTAATTTCTGATTGATTATTCGATGTGTATCCAGAAACCAAAGAGGAGAACACCTGTATCATATGGGGGAAGGTCCAGTGTGCCAGATAAATCACAGGGCCGTTCAAGGAGTATGTCTTTCAGCCCAGACCGTGTGCGGGTGAGAGGCAGGTCTCCTGCATTTAATGCACTTGCTGCTACTTTTGAGAGCCAAAATACCAGGAATCTTTCAACACCACCTCCTGTTGTTAGAAAGCTTTATCCAAAATCAGTCACCCCAGATTCCGCCAATTCAGCTCCAAAAGCTGCTGCTATTTTAGCACTTACTTCAACTTTTGAGCAAACTCCACGAGAACCTGTTATTATACCCCGCTCTCGTAAAGGTGAACATCCTTGAAGTTTCTGTGTTGATATATAGTAGAATTTTATTCCTCTGTATCAAACTTATAAGAATCCTTTGTTCTATGCTAAAGTGAATACAGAATCTCCTAAAGAAACACCAAAGCCGGAATCAAATTCCAAGGAGAATTCCATGGGTAGCATACAAGAGGATTCCAAGGAGGATGAGGCTGAAGACGAGGAGGGACTCACCATATACCCATATGAACGTTTAAAGACAATATCAACTGATCCTATTTCTGATATTGATGTCACTAAGCGAGAGGTCTGTCTCTTCTGTTTCCTAATTGCTTGTTTGAGCTTCCACCCCACTATACCAAGAAAAAAAAAAAAAAAGCACATAGAAAAAGTTTATTGGAACATCTAATAGCATAGTTGTACCAAGTTCAGGCATATTATTAAACTTGCTATGTTTGTGCAGACTTACCTCTCTGCAGCAGAGTTCAAGGAAAAATTTGGGATGGCAAAAGAAGCTTTCTATAAACTACCTAAGTGGAAGCAGAATAAGCTAAAAATGGCCTTGCACTTGTTTTGAGCATCGTCAGCAGGTCTCAGTTTTCTCTGGAATTGCGTATTGAAGGATCTTGCCTTATGAATCTGTATGAACTCTATGAACTCCATCTACAGTTCTTGGGATCTTCTGATTCATCTGTCACTGCTTAACAGCAATTCTGACTATCCTGTGTTTTTCTGCAGTGATACTTCATTCATCTTGGTGTGAAGGGACAGCATCAGTATTTTTAGGCTGCTTCTGCTCCCAATAACTTGCCCTTTTTATTTTTATTTTTTTTTCGTAATAGATGGGTTGTTAGAAATTTATTTGATGAACATTTTTTTTTCTCCGATCCCTGCACCGGAGCAGGTGGTTTGGTACGTAGTTTTGGTTCAATTTAGCGAAGTCATATTCTTTAGGTCACAGCATGGTTGTGAGCTTGCATTTTTGTTTTGATTCCATTCGAGTCTTTGTTGAAGATTAATTGAGGAATTATAGGATTTTTAAAGTCAGTGCCATTTAGGTTGTACTGATTACTGAAGAGCCAAGGGGTTAAAGGTTTGTACAGAAGAGTGTAAAAATCTAGTCAAGAGTTAAATCATTTTTTTTAAAAATAATAATAAGGTGTGTATTTTTCTTTTATAATATTTCACTTATAATTGTTATCGTTTGGTTAGATAATTGATGCATGTATGTGGCGATGAGTTTTTCAGACACCATTCAAGGTGTGGTTGGTACACAATACTTGGTGCATTTTATAGTTCGAATAAGCTCCAAGGGCATTACATATTAATCTGTACAATGTATAATTAAGCCCTTCAAGTTTGCCATTAGGTTATAAAACCTATTACTATGCATGATATCTGTGTGGAATAAATATGCTTAAATGTAAATGCGAATCTCATCTTATTTTTAACAAAGGTTTCAAAGCCAAGATTAATCAAAAAAATCAAAGTATTTAAAAATCCACCATACAAAAGAAAGTTTTGAATTCTAATTTTTTTTAATTTAATCCTCGGGGATTTAAATAGTCTTTTAAATAAATAGGAAAAAAGAAGCTACTCGTATAACCTATTAAAATATGGCCCTTAAGTATGATGATATTTTTTTTTTGTTGGATACTAATGAAACTTTGACATAACTGCTTACCTAGTTACCTCTATACTAACAAAGGTACAACTGTACGAATAAGATGATTCATACAATCATACTTTTGTTTATTTTATTTGTTGTAAGTTTTTAGTACAACCATTTTAAACTTATTTTAATGGAGAAACTAATTCATCCGTTGTTGTAAAATAAATTCAAACAATTTACCAAAGTATTTGAACATTCTTTGGAGTGAAGAAGGTAGATCATGAGAGTAATTTAAAAAAACATAGAAGGGCAAAAGGTGTGCAAAGATCGGATTAATCTATCCTTTGTTCATTATACTTTAACTTCAACCACTGGTCCATTACTCCAACGACACGTCTTACGTTTAAAACATTTTGTTAAAAAAAGTTAACCATTAAGCTTGTTTGGCATAATTTTTTGTTTTCAGTTTTCTGTTTTTTTGAAAACCAAAAATCGAAAACAAGAAACAAAAAAAAGGAGTTTCCACTTTTTTGTTGTCAGTTTTCAAAATTATCATGACTTTAACATGTTTAACTAATTTTTGATTCATTATATAACATATATCATATTATTTTGAAAAACAAAAAACCAAAAAACAGAAAACCACAGCGATGTCAAACGAACCGAGATTTCATGTTTAATTTTATAAAAGTCTATTTAACAACATTCTATAATAGCAAAAGAAAAATCTCATTTCTTTTATTTCCTCATACATAAAACCTATAGCTATTTTAAATATGTAACCCAAAATATGTATTGAACTTTTTAAGCTATTTTTTTCCCTAACCCTAACAATTAAAGAACGAAGTAAACTAATAATTTTAGGATATCAGATTTCGGATAATATATTTTGGTGTTCAATAATGATTGAAAAAATATATTTTAAATAGTACGAGTACGTAAATAAATTTAACTAATTTAATCTATATTAGTATTTCATCACATAATTTTTATTATAAGCCAAACACTAGTTATTTTTTTATTTTTTTTTTTAAGAAAATAGTTATTTGTTTACTTGTCAAAATCTTTATAACAACCTTTTAACGTACTTAATGTGAACTTTGTTTCAACCCTATTACGCATCCCATTTACATTATTGGTAACTTTTATTTGAATCATACGGCCACATCAATCAACTAAAACTGTACCGCATCACATCGGAGTAGAGGTGTCAAAATTTAATTCGACCTGACTCAATCCGATACGATCCAATAATAATCCGATTTACATTTCAATTAACATGAGCACAATAATTCAACTTAAATCAAACCTAAACTAGACCGGACTCAACTAAAACCAACCAAACCCGACCCAGCTACCTAAATTGACACCTATATATCGTGAATTTGTGACCCTATCCAAAATTCCAAACAAAAGTAATTTTAAAAGGATTGTTTGAAATTTCAACTGTTTATTAAGTCACCCCGACCCAACTCCTTCGTCTATACCTTTGCTTGTAAAAGAAACTCCATTGCAATTGCACTTCTAAACCTCTTTCAAATTCTCTTCCTTAATTCCCCCCAATTTCAATTAATTCTTCATAAATCTTAATTCTTCAATCTTATATTTTAATCATCATCTCATCAATTCTGGAATTCGATTACTTTCTTCAATTACTCCTCAAAATTCTTCCGGAATTTGAATTTCCAAAAAGGTTTGACGAACTTAGTCGTAATTTGTTGATTTAGGGTTTATAAAGATTATATATTTCATAATTGATGTTTGATTATGATTAATTTTGAAGGTTTATATGACGAATCGTAAATCCTGTTGCTGTGGAATTTGTGAAAGCTCAAATCTTGCTTCAATTTGTACTGTTTGTGTGAATTACAGGTAAAATTGAAGTCCAAATTTCGCGATTTTGAGTGTTTAAGCTTGAAAAATCTCGTCTCTAATGTACTAAATTTGGTTGATTGAATTGAGTTCAGATTGAATGAGTATTACACCTTGCTGAAATCGTTACGAAGTCGCCGTGATCAGCTGTACTCGAGGCTAACTGATAAGCTAGTTGCCAAGGTTTGATTTCTTATTACATTGCAAAAATTCTGATAATTTTGATCACAAATGCTTCTGTATAAGTTTTTTCAATAATTGCAACTTTCTAGGGATTGAAACTTGGATGAATTGTTCTTAAGGATAGGAGAGAGATCTAATAGAGAATCGTGTGATTACGAGATAGATAGAGAGAACCATTGGCCAATTAAAGTAATGATTTTGCATCTTCGCAAATAGGAAACCATTGCAATTATTAAAGAACGAAGGAAGCATATGTGGAGTTTGTACTATGTAGGGTATTTGATCATATTTTCTCAAATGCAGCAAAATCAACTAAAAAGAAACAAAAAATCGGTTTACATAAGGTAATGCCATGACATAATGGCGCGTAAATCAGTTTGATCTCTGATGCTGCACCTTTGTCTGGTTTGATCATCATTTGTACTATTGCGCTTTAAGATATAGCTGCAGTACTGTTTTTAATGATCGAGAGAGTCGTGTTTTGTTGTAATTCATGCTCTTTTAGCATCATATTACTTTTATTGTGGAATCCATGTATGTTTGAGTGGTGTAACTGAAAAAAATAAGAGAAGAAAATAGTGAAAAATAAACTTATATGTTTTGATTGTTGTCCAATAGGGAAAGACTGATGAGCAGATTAATTGGAAGATAGCTCAGAATGAGAAGATTGCTGGGCTTAAAGAGAAGCTACGTAAATCGAGAGAACAACTTATGCATGGTTTGGAGATTTGTTCTTGTTCCATACTTCTTATGGTTTTGTTGGCTAACCATGGCATGAATATGTAACAGAGGGTTATGAATGGCAGGGAAATCTAAATTGGAGAAGGTGTCTAGTGATCTTAAAGTGACATATGGGTTGCTTGACTTTTCTAAAAATATGGTACTCACTTTGCCCCCCCACTCTCCTTCTCTTCCTTCCATATTGTTCCTGGATGTGGCATGGTTTAGAGTTTAATTTGTATGTTTCAAAATCTTTCAGACGTATATTTATTAAACATTCTTATTTTCTTTATTTTGTGTTTAGTTAGAAAAACACCGTGTTGAACAGCTGGAGAAGTCTTATCCTAATTGGATATGTACTCAGAGTTTGGGGCATGTAAGTATTGTAATGTATGCCCTTAACTAGGCTTTTTTTGTATTTTGCAGTAGATAATATAGGCCAGCTAATAGGGTTTTTTTTTAATGGCTCATGCTCATATGGTTCTCTCTGATGAATTGCAGATGGCAATAACTTCAGAGCGTTTACATAAACAATCGGTTATTATAAAACAAATCTGCAAATTGTTTCCACAACGTCTGGTAGGTTCCATAACCCCATTTGTTTTCTTCAGTTTTGGCATTTTTAATACTTTCATGTAGGATATTATATCATTGATACTTTTAACTGTGCCCAGAGACATAATTGTTAAAGCTCTTTGCATTTCTTTCACCTTTTCAGTCTTGCTTATGATTAAATATGTATGCCTAATTGCCTATATGTTGCTAGAGTTTTTAGTTTCCTAATATCCTTTTTCTCTGTATTTGTAATGTCCGAGAAGTTCTGTTTCTATTGGAAGCTGAAATTTTGGTTTGCTTCTTATGAATGTTGCTTTAAACAGATTTAGTGGCACTATAATCTGTGCTCTGAACTCCCTTCTGATTTTCTCAGGTAAAGTTGGATAATGAGAAGAAGGATGGCTTTAATGGCCAATATGATGTAATTTGCAATGCTCGTTTACCACGGGGTTTGAATCCTCATTCTGTTCCATCGGAGGAGCTTGCAGCATCTCTAGGGTATACACATTTCTTTTTTTTTTTTTTGGCTGGGGGGGGGGGGTGTGGCTTATGTTTTCTCTTATGTTTCTTTGCTGGTTAGAAATGCCATCATCATTAATCATTATGTCTTGCGGGTATTACTTTATGATTTTACTAACTAAAACAGGAATTATGACCATGTATATAGTATAACTTTTTATTAATCTCATTTTTATCACTGGATGTAATTAGGTGAAATTATGAATCGAGCTTCATTGATAACTTTATCTATATAATGGTTGAGAAATAATAATTTTATGTCCCCTGTATCAAGATATTAAGTGAATATGTAAGCAATAAAAGTAAAGTGGCGAGTGTAATGTTTCAATAAGAGCACAAATGAGTTTCAATGACAAGTGGTGTTCCTGCTTTGTCAGACGGAGTTGCTGTTTTATGCAGTGAAATTTGTTTAATGCATGTATTGATGTTGTAGTTTCTCGGAATGTTTAAATATGAAATACTAATCAATAAACAAAACAGGTATATGGTGCAACTGCTGAATCTTGTTAATCATATCCTGTGTCTGCCTGCACTTCACAACTCTGGTTTTGCTGTAAGTTCTCATTCAGATGCTTGATTGTGTTAGAAACCTTATACTTTAGCTGTCCTATCTAATAATTGGGAATCTATTATCTGTGTTTCACATATAAGTTTAATTCTTCTGTTGTTATCAATTTTGCTGCTATTCAACATGCCTAATTCTCTTTTCAGGGTTCTTGCTCTCGAATATGGCAACGGGATTCTTACTGGGATGCTCGTCCATCCTCTCGAAGGTATCAATTTAATATCTAGCTTTGAATCTATTGTTAGTTTATTACTCCCTCTATTCCTTTTTGTTTACCCGACTTTCCTTCATTGGGATGACCCAAAGTATGTGGACCATTCTTTATGTGACCACCAAGTTTATTTTTCTACTTTTTCTTTTATGTTGAAGCTGACACCTACCCTCCGACTTTTTATTTCTACTTTTTCACTTGTAAAAAATCATCCCAAACCCCAAATGACAAAAAGGGATAGTTGGTGTTACTCTAGCTGGTATGCTTGAGGATTTATTCCCTGATTGTTGTTGCTTTTTCTTCTTAATAAATCATCTCAACTGTGATATATTTTTTTTTCTGTTATCTGCAGCAATGAGTATCCTCTTTTCATTCCCAGACAAAATTGTTGCACTACTGGTGGAGAAAACTCGTGGTCTGAGAGATCAAGCCATTTTGAAGTGGCATCAGTAGAATCTGAGAGGAAACCCAAATTGGATCCTTCTGGAAGTATTAGTTTCAATTATTCTTGTGCATCACCTCATTCGTTGGAGACCCACAATGATTTGCAGAAAGGGATTGCTCTTCTTAAAAAAAGTGTGGCTTGTGTGACAGCATACTGTTATAACTCTCTGTGCCTGGATGTTCCCACTGATGCTTCTACGTTTGAAGCATTTGCAAACTTGCTTGCAACTCTTTCGTCTTCCAAGGAAGTCCGTTCTGTTTTCTCCCTGAAAATGGCGTGTTCAAGGTTATCTAGCAATACTATCCTAACCCAAAAACTTATTGCATAAGTCTTTTTAATGTTTGCTGTAATAGACTATAATATGCATCATTTCTAGAATCAGCCAATCTTGATGCATTTTCAGCATGTGAAGGAAGCAGAGATTGTTAGCCTATCTACCTCTTCCATTAATACAGCATTACAGATATACAATATGTGCTGTGATACTGCAGTGAACTTGTTGGAAATTATAGTATTTTTTTTTTTTTTTGGGTATTCCTAGTCCTGCCATGTCCCTTTTTTTTTTTGGACTTTTCTGCATGCATAGGGTTGCACGATATTCATTGCTCATTATTAGTTTAGATGTGTGTGATTTGTGAAATGTGTAGTCTTAGTGAAAAAGATAATTTAAGATACTAGACATCCTCCTCCTCTCTCCTTCCCCTGTATCTCTGTCTGGAAAAATTGTGATGATTTTTTTTTAGCTCTACTCTCCCCCCACCCTACAAAATGAAAAAGAAAAAAACTTTTGAATTATATAAGACATTTCTGATTTAGATTGAAGAGCGTCGGGCTCACACAAGTGGGAGAACACAGTTGCCATACATGAAGGCTTATTAAGTAATCAAATCTTTCCTGGGTTTGTTTTACCAATTTTCAATTTCTAATTCCTATTAGTTTCTTTGCTTCTTCCTTATTGCCTTTTCATTTATATCATTTGCAAATAAAACCAAGTTTAACAAACTTGACTATTTCTTACCATCCTCTCCCATTCTCTCTTTTTTTAGATCATGTAAGCAAGTTCAGCAGTTGAACAAATCTGTGTGGAATGTGAATTCAATGATGTCAAGCACAATGCTGGAAAGTGCTCATGCACAACCTGCAATGGTATATCTTTCAGCTACAACTCTGCTGTATTTCTTTTTGGACTACTAAGCATGGCAAAGCCCCCTACCCTCCCCAACCACCCCCTCCCCCAAAAAAGTATGTGTCAGATTTTATGTATCTTGGTCTTGGTTTTGTATTATATCGCCGTCTTCCCATTAGAACATTTTAATTTCAAATGATACATGTTGATTGTTGATGCTTCATCAGTCGTGCAGTGTGGCACTCAAAATTCTGAAATCGAGTTTAAGTGTTACATGTAAAGAATGCATCATGGATGCTGTATATGGAAACGTTGCCTTAAAATTTCATGTTGCACAGAGGATATATGAGCCTGGCACCCTCAACCCCCCCCCCCCCCCCCCTTCTCTCTTCCAGAAATCCAGAATCATTAGTCTATACATCTTTGAAATCAGCAGTGTTTTGCATTACTGCTTATGCTTGATTTGTCATTTATTTTATTTACATCAAATATGAGCTAGTTTTTATGTTGCTCTTATTTTCTCTCCTGAATGATTGTCGTTTTTCTGTTTAATTACATGGTAGTATTTCTATGTTTATAGACTCTGTATTGTTTTACTCATTTTAATTTTCTCATGCAGAGAAATATGTGGGATAAAAACCTTCCGAATTTTGCACCCAATTTTCTATATGCCAATGAAAGTGCTGATGCTAGTAAGAATGAGAGCGTCTTTGATGGATGGGACCTAGTGGAGTATCCAAAATTTCCTCCACCGCCATCTGAAACTGAAGATATTGAGCACTGGACTCGAGCCATGTTCACTGATGCCACAAAAAAGTAATTGAAACCAAATCATGTAAGTATTCTTTAACAACAAAGAACTCAGATTGATCCTTTTTCGCATGCTGTTATGAGAAGAAGATGTAGTTCTACCCTGCTTTTTGTTTGATTAAAAAATCTTTGATGTTGCTCCCTCTTCTCCTGGCAATTGTTAAAAGACAGTATTTTACAGCCATTTCGCTTCATTTGTAATTTTGTACAGAGCCTCATTTGGGTTTAGAAAACCTTTTGGTGAAAGATTTATACGGAGTAATTAAAAGAATTTTTGGCAGTAGCCCATCAGTCCACTGACATTCCATTTTAGTCTCTTTTTCTTGAACTTGACTTTTGTGACTTCCTGGTCGTATATTCCCCGACTCCAGGACTTGATCTGCCTTTCAATGCCTATCATTCTAAATACTCTGTACTCTTCAAATTCCTGAAGACCTTTAATAATCTTGACAAATTATCTTTAGCTTTCATTTTATTAAAAAAAAAAATCTAGTGTATAAATGTTATCTTTGTGGTCTTCATTTATCTGGAGTCTGGACATTTTCATACTACGTAACTGCTAAGTGGTTTCCCATAAACAAATTTATTGGATCTAGATGAGTGAATAGTTGCTGGGGTAGCTCAACTTACCTTCTTTAATCTCTTGCCTATTTTTTTCCACAGTTAGATCTTGTATGCAGTATGCACGGAAAATATTTTAAACAACTTGTACTTGAGCCTTCAACTTGTTATTCATGCCAAATAGTAATTTGCAACTTTTTCTTCATGAGAGCCTTATATGAAAATACCCTTTTTTTTTGGGCGCTTTAGGCCATGAGTCGATCCAGTCAGGTGAAATATAATAATTATTCCGCGCATTGTTATTTTTTGTGCTAAAACTCTGTTGATTTAGGGTAGCAAAATTATGCTATACCTAAGTAAGATTGAGGTTTCGGTTGTTTAAGTGCCACCGTGCATATCTATATTCCTGTTCGTCGACCTACATTCCAAGCAGCAGATATGTTGGTATTGCTGTTTCATAATAGATTATTAATGCTTTGGAACGTATGTCTTTATAAGTAAGTGTGTTGCTGTGGAAGAGTAATACACTATTGAAGATATCTCTTTTGCTGCAATTTGTTTTCCCAGAATGAATTCTAAACCAAATACTATCCTTTGTTTCTATTGCAGGTACATAATGGCATCAAGGTTAGGTTTGAGTTGTGGCAATTGAAGAAATTTGAGCTCGACTTGTTTAGCTGTAAATACGTAATCTCCAGCTTGTCCGACCCATGTAAATGCAGAAGTGTTTTAGTTGATGAGTAGTAATTATAGGGATGAGGTAGATCATGATATTTAGACTAACATCAGTTTATCACATTTATTGAGTTTATGACTGATTAATGTGGGGAAAAGAAAATATGTATGGTTTTTGGTTGTATATATAAAAGTGCAAGTTACACAAATACTCTGATAATCACAGTCTATTTTAGTACACATTTATGTAATTGTATCCAAATTTCTGTAGCTAAAATTCTTTAAAATCACTATTTTGGTACCAAAAACATTAAAAATAAAAAAAATCCGAGAAATAAATCTCATAAAATTTTGAAAAAAAAAGCAGAGGCAAACATTAGTCAGCTTTTGGCCATCATAGTCCAGCATCATTGACTCTCTTAAACTCCCTGCAGGCGTGGTTCAATCCTTGTAAGAAATTGAGGGTAGATCACCCACAACAGATCCAAGGCAAATTTGCTTGCTCATGTCTTAGTGTAGCTCGCTTTAATGAACACCATGGGTAGATTGAGACTCCTTGACCTATGTTGGAATCATAAATTGGCTTGCACAAAACAGCTCCATAGTGTCAAAAAAATTATCTTATATACTACGCAGCTGAACTAAAAACGCTTACATTTTTTTGGAATGTAGAATCAAACATGAAATTTGCAAAATACATGTATATTTACACAAGATATACAGAATGATTTTCCTTTCTTTTAATTTATAACCAAACTTGGTACTGAAATTGCTTTTAGAACAGAAGTTACAGACTATTTGCAGAGAAACGAATAGACATCCAAAATGTTGATAGTGGGTACCAGAATCTCCTTGCTAATCATGGCGACTCATCTCCACCCTCTTTGGCAAGGCTAGTTGGTTATGATGCATTTGTAGCAATCTGATGAAATTTTGCAGAGTGCCAGCACAAACAAGCTCTTATGCATATATCGGCAATCAGTTGTCATGTCCTGGGAGCTTAGACCGAAGTGACATCTCAATCTCCTCAAGTGACCGGCCTTTTGTTTCTATTATGAAGGTATAACAAAACATTGCAGATAGCAAGGACACTCCACCAAAACTCGTGTAGATTGGAGCAACACCAAAGATCCTTTGTAATTCAAGAAAAAATAGACCCACCAAGAAGTTGCAGACCTGAGAAGCACCAAATGCGCAGATACAATTATGAAATTGTAAAAAAAAATCTATAAAGATGATGACACACTCTCCAAAAACAAACAAAAGAGGGTTTTTTTTTTCCCCCTAGGCAACAATGAATTTCATTTGACATTTTGCCAACTGGTAAGAACTGGAAAGAAACCTAATGGTAAACAATGGAAAGAATGTTCAGGCATACAGGTTACAGGAAATGAAAATGTTAACTTTAGAACAACTTCCACCAACCACTTTCTTGTTCACACTGCCGAGGACCACAAAAACTGTTTGTATCCAGAATACATAACAAGCTTAGCACAACAAATAAGCACCTAAACTAGTTTTCCAATAAACCAGAATTTTTATTTTTATTTTTATGGTGCAAAACCTAAAAACCAAAATGAAATGGCCAAAACATGTACTCTCCAGTACAAAAGGAAGCAGAAGCTACTACTAGTTGATGCCGATGCAAACAATAACAGGTACTGATTAGAGGAAATATTTCCCACAAAACTCATCAAATCATCTCATTTATAACAGAAAATGTTGGTTCTAACTGTAAAGATGATGTGTAGTGCGCCAATACAAAAAATTCCTGAGAGAACTTAGGGAAAATATGACAATTATTTTAATGAGCACGAGGAATATAACTTGAGACCTGTAGTTGATGCTAAGAAACAAAACATAAAATTAAAAGAGAAGGCATATCAAGTTATATTCATACATCAAACTCCACCCTGATAAATATACTTGAGAACACAAAATATAATGATACTCTTGAAATTACTCCCTTTTCCACTTCCTGTCCTTTTAAAAATACATAAAATAGCAAAAGATATGCTCAAGGATTAACTGGTAATTATAATAGCAATTCAGGAGGTCAGAAGGGTATTTCTGATGATGTGTGTGCAGCACGTTGTTATGAGATGCACAACCAATGAACTGATTGAGATTGTGGGCGTTAAATGCGTGTATCCACTGTCTATCTTTGCATGCTTGTGTAAGTTTTAGGAGTAAAGGAAGTGCTTCTGACTATTCATACTTAGTATTAAATCAAGAACATTGATAGGATTTTCTGCAAATGATGCACAAGGAATTTTGTGCATAATAGACTGAATTTACTTCTCGTTGGTGTCACACTGCCATCATATGGGGATCTCCCTAGACTATGCCCATCATGTTTAGCATGGTTGCCACACCATTACTTTCTTTTTAAAAATTCCGTTTCCTTGTTAAAATTAAATTCAGACATACCCAGTGGACAGAGAAACTGAAACTCATAATTTTTCCTCGCATCCTACTGCTGCTGAGCTCTGGAATAATAATGCCAGTCACTGGGCCAGCTCCAATTGCAAAGGAGTACATGTATCTAAAATAGAGGAGCAAATTCAGTATATTTTCTTATGAAAGGTACGTAAAATGAAAATTTAGGAGATGGGGGACATTGGATGACCAACAATATAGGATAACAACTAACAAATCAAGCTAATATTGCTTAATGGGGAAACTGATAAACACATAGAAGCTCCATATAAAATAAGTAACATACAACAAGCTTCATTGATTGCAGGTCCCGGTGTTAATAAATCAGCACCAAAGCTCAGCACTTATCCAAGAGAGTCTCATCCAGAGAATAATTGGGGCCTCTCAATCACTAGCAGATACACTTTTCTCTCTACTAAAGGAATTAAAAGACTGAAGATGTATATGACATTCTTCAAATGAATGGTTGATCTAGTGCTCGTGATAAGTATAGCACTTCTAAGATAGAAGTTTATGAGACTCAAAGTCCATGCAGAATTGAAAGGTATTCAACATCTCAGAGTCCCTAGCCAAATACTCAAATTATATGCCCACTAAGCCTACAAGCTTGTAAACAAAAAGCAACCGCTCTTTTGCTTCTTCTAGTAAACTAAATCTAGTTTAGTGTTGAGGACACATAACATAAAAGGCAGAAAAGGAGTCACAATATCAGTAAAACACTAAGGTGCACTGATACAAAAAATGCTCAAATGCATAAACCCTAGAATTTGTTTGGTGTCAGGTCAGATAAGGATAGGTAATGAATATACAAGTATTATTTACATGGGAACATCTCTACCAAGAACCACCAAGCAAGTTTTTTTTTTTTCATAATCACATCAATGAGTCAGTTTAACCCAGACGCCCAATTCAAGCTGGGCCATGTACTATCTTACGATAGAACCAGCCTAGCCCAGTGTTCAAAGCAGCAATTTCAGATTACAGTACAATATTCGGGAAACACATGTTAGGTTGTGTAGTGTGTGGAGAGTGGTTCAAGAAGGCAAGGGAGAGTATAGCTTTGGTAGTTAAGCTATGAGTTGATTGCTTGGTACAAAGCAACAATGAAAGACAAGGGCTGACTTCAAATGAGAATATCTCTCAATCTAGGAATGATATTGAGATGTTTCAAGTTAGAGGTGATAGCTTATCTCAAGAGCTTTCCAACGACTGGTCATAAGCTCAATTTGGCCAAGAAACGAGGAAGATATGGCTGTTTTACGAGAAGCTGTTCAGCAGAGGAAATCAGAGCTCGCTCCTATCCTTTGGAGCGCCCGCTCCACTGGGTTTCTTGGGGCTCTGTTTTATCGCGCTTGAGCCTCGGTTTTACGGTCTTGATTTCTTCTTTGTTAGTAACTTGTATTCTTAGCCCTTGGATTATTTGCCTTGTATTTGGACTATATATACTCATGTGTCATTAATTAGGTCATGATGTTAGATTTAAGAAAGAGAAAAAGCCTCTTGAGATTAGTTCATCTTCTTAGGGTTTAAGAGAGTGAATTAAGAAAGGTGTGAGCTTTCATGGTATATTGAGAGCCTGTAATCATCATCATCAAGTTACTCCATAGTGGATTGGTAGGTTTTCTCCCGGCACTTGGGTTCCCACGGTAAATTCATTCTTGTTCTTTGTTTTACTTGGTTTTGTTCTTCGATTATTGTTAATTGTCGTTAATCATAAACTTGCTAGTACATACTTAATCCTTTCAACACAGTCGCCCCATCCCAGTTCACTAAACTATTTTCAAGATTATTTACAACAAAATTGGGATAAACTTGGTCTTTCCAGAAACCAGGGACTGAATAGACTTAAGTATGGGCATGGAACACAATACAATATACATACACATTACCATCCCTTTAATTATTACCTTGTACCATACAGGTCGTGAAAGGTTCAAGCACATATTAGAAGATTATAGGCTTGGAACAGCTCAGCAGACGCCATCAATCCTCAACAAAAGAAAGTCGCAAATTTGAGTTAACAAAAAGCATACCCTAATGTACCCAGGATTGATAAGTTGTGACTGACATCTTCATCTGGGAAGCTGATGGCATATGCTGCAAGAAACATCGACACAGCCTGCAAAATTTAGTAAGGTTACATTATCTAGAAACTCATAAAGGTATGACAAGCTGATAAAATAATCACATTATCCTTTCCACATTCCAATCCCCCCCCCCCCCCCCCCCCACCCCCTCTTCTTTCCCAAATGTAATAAAAAAATTTGTAGAGAGCAGTTTTGTGCTTCCCCCATATTTCTCTACGCAATCCTCCTTGATCCTGCAAAGTCTGACATAGCAGTGTAATTTACTCTCTGCCTATAGGCACCCATTTCCACTAAAAAAACTCACCATTCCCAAATAACTTCCAATGAGAAGTCTTCTCCTTCCTTGCTTATCAATCAAGTACAATGCAGAAAGAGCCCCTAAAGTTCACATAAAGAGTGCAACTCAGTGATGAAGTTATAGAAATCAATTGATATAGGTAAACCAATTGATAATATCCTATAATTAAAAACTCTACTGTGCACAGATTACAAGGATAACCAAATCCTTTTCAGCCTAAAATTTGACCTTGGTAAGATGGTAACAAGGAATTAGACTATTGAGAATAGATGGGCAAGTTGAGAATATAAACTACTTTATATTATATAAATAGAAATGCATTGAAGCAAAGAAGCATATATAATGTGTTACTGCACCTGCAAAGTTGGTGAGCCCAACATACATGCTTGCTAAAGCAGCACTTGTAATCCCAACATCTTGAAAGGTCAAAGATGAAAAATAAAGGACACCATTTATCCCTGCAAATTGTTGCAGTAGAAAGAGAACCTCCTACAAGTGCCACTGCAACAATTAAAAATAATGAATCAGACTTTTGCAAATAATCAACATTATCATGTCCTCATCCAAACCAAGAGAAAAGAAGTTGAGAGCATAGAGTGCGGGAACAATTATTAACTTCCCATGAATATATAATACTAATAACTAAATTCTACTTAGTAGGTACATTAATAATTTTTTAAAGGCTACTTTGAATTTTAATTGCATGATAAAGCAAGCCCTGAGCCCCAGAATTAATCAGTGAAGTAACAAATACAAAAACTAAAGCTGGTGGGAGGTATAGCCTATGGTTTCATCCCCACAACTCCCTCTCATCAAAATACTTAGGTCCAAAAATACCGGTGCCCCATTACCCACTGTTAAAGGGGTCTAGGAGTATAGGACTCAAACTCATAGATCATCATTTGGTCCTTATTGTGTTGAAGGATATGAAAGAGCCAGCACAGCAAAAGAAGCTTAAGCTAATGGTTACATCTCTCCTTATGATTATAAGTGTTAATAGGTAAAAGTTTATTAGAGGCCTTGGTATAATGATATTGTACGATATGGTAGCTACTTTGTAAGAGATTGAAAGTAGCTAAGCTACTTCACACAAATATTAAAAATACAAGAGCATCTAACTTTAGCAGAAGCCCAAACATGCAGATTAATACTAATACAACCTTTATAGTTTGGCTCCTTGAAGAGTTCCAACCAGTTCGAGTTGGTATCTCCCTCAGTTCCATTAAATACCAACTGAAACTCTTCTATAGCACTATCAACTTCTGAAGGGCCCCAAAGGTTACAAAGAATAGATTTAGCATCGTCAAGTCTCCCTGTCTGCATACACGTTGCAGTCACAGGATCAAAATAGATAAGACAACCAAGCAAAAAAAGAGTATCTATTTGTAGAAGACATACTTTACATAGCCATCGAGGGCTGTCCACTGCAAACTGCATACCAATCATAAGAAGAAATCCAGGGATGCTCGCAATGTATAGCAATGTCCTCCACCTAGAAACAAATTGAAGGGTTAATGAAATAAAGATTCAGAAATCAGAGGGCTGGCACGTAACTCAAGTATGTGAAACCATTTTCAAAATAGCATAATCTTTCACCTCATGCCAGGTTGATTAATAGTAAATATCATCACGGAAAGGCTACAGGCAAATAAGTTGCAACAGCTCATCCTACCTCACTGCCAGTGCAGCATAACTATCAAGCTACTTAAACTAAAGAGCACTACTTTTTCTTTCTAAGGGGGTGGGGGGAGAGAAAAGGCTAAAGAATATTGAAAATTACAACTAGCACCTATTATGTCTACTACTACTAATACTACTAATGCTGCTGCTGCTGCTATCTTAGTAAATACTTCATATATTATTGTTCCAAGTCTACTACTACTAATACTACTGCTGCTGCTATCTTAGTAAATACTTCATATATTATTGTTCCAAGTCTTCCAACCAATATTTCTGCTATTAGGCGGTATTTGTGAAGGGTGGGTGTCAAGAGACACTCTTTATCAAAAAAAAAATACTCCCCATTGTGTAAAATGAATATGAATCTTTGACAGTCTAATGATGCTGCCGGTAAAGGATATAGGGTAATAGCGACCTCAAATTCTTTCAAGGACGAGATTCATATTTGGGAATTGCTGGTCTATAAAAAATAACATCATAATGAGATATATGATACAATGTCCAGATATCTCACTTGAGCTAGAAATCATGCAGTAACATCAACAAAGAAGTTGCCCAGAGCACCTAGGAATGCAGCACAACTCCACCTTTACATGAGCCTCAAAGAAGGACATTTGACCCCTTGGACAAAAAAAGCTAACTACCCTTGAAAGTTGAAACAAGCAGCTGTCTCATGTACTCCATCATGAATAAACAACTTCAAATTATATACAGATTTTAACTCCAAATAACTAGCACACCATTGGCCCATGTCACCTACAGCTTATTCAACAAATTTGGCTCTTCTTCAAAAACAACCCTTCCAATTAAACTAATAAAACTATATCTGCTTTAAAGCTCATTTGATTAGGATGCTTATCGCTCAAAACTTTTCAACGTCTTCAAGTGTCCTCTAATTTCAACTTTGAAATCCCAAAAACCTTGAATTGACTCCAGCTTTGCTTGCAAAATTTCATTGTATTTTTTCTTTCACAAAGCTAAACCTTGTCGTCCATCCACCCACTTTGAACACCACCATACCGCAGTTGATCACAAAAATTATGGTGCATCAATTCACATAATGGAAAGAATTGTAATTTAGGATAATATAGTGTCTTAAGCAAAAATTATAACCTCCAGGCAGTCACAAATAAAAATACCCAACACATTAATTCTCAAGTATAAAGTACAAACCACTGAGAAAATAAATATGCATATATGTTAGATGTAAACAAAGTATAAAAGCACACATGCTTATACATGTATGTGTTTGTGTGTGTGTGTTCCCCGAAAGTAGTCTGTTTCCTTATGCTTCTATATGATGGTTCATCAATTACTTTAATACTTCAGAAAGACAACCGAGCTGAATCTGACAATGGATAAAAAGAGTACAGCAAAAGGAAGCCCAATAAAGCATTAAAAATGAAATCTAACAAGAACAATCTTCATGAATCAAAGTCCGAATAAGGAGAAAAGAAAATAAAAAAGCTCCATACCCAACCAAAATTACAGATTTGATCCTTCCAAAGGGAGCCTACATCCTCCATTTTGCAGAGTTTTTGGTGATTTTTAGGACCTATAAAAATATATTATCTGTAATTTATGTCATTATTTAATACCTTAATTCACTAAGGGACAAAGTAGATTAGTAGAATAATTATGCTCCCACCATTTTTTACTATAAGTCATCTAAGTTGTAATATATTTAGAAGTATTAGTGAAACAATGATATATTTGATGTGGTATTCCAACTATAGTGGAATAAGAAGACAGGTGTCTTAATCAAGTCACAATGTTTTTTAATTGAAGGGTTCCTACGGTCCTACCTCCTATGTGTAATGAGCAGTGTGCTATAACATATAACAAACTATTAAAAACAGAGAAATATTGTATTCGTGTAATGTTACATGATGGTAGCACTAGGATGATAAATTGATAATGGTACAATTTTTAAAAATAAAAAATAAAAATAAAAATTTAAAAAAAAAAAATCAAATATCTGAGCCTTAACCCCCGTGATGGGGTTGATCACATGAACCAAGATTTTATTTTCTGTGTCTTCAACCAAGATTCTCTCCCACCATGCCCCTCTATCAAGTGCAAGGAGAGCATTTTTATAATTAACATAATAATATCATATTATCTGCATGATGCCTCATAGCTAAAGCAAGATCCAAACCTGGTGGGATTCTAAACAGAAATTGTTCATAATGGAGTACTATAACAATAAAATAAGAAATTCCCATCAAAAGTTTATGAAACTGCTGCAACTGTAAGTAAGGGTGAGTATTATCTCAGTTATCTGTCTAACCAAAACACATTTCTTCAGTAGATAATGGATACCAATTTTTATTACAAGAACTTACCAATGTGGATCATTTTCTGCTGGAATTGCAATTAACAAAGAGGCTATGATCCCAAGACAAGTACCTATCTGGCACAATGATCCCAAAGATCCCCTATATTTTGTCGGTGCTACCTACACAATAGCAATAGTAAATTGATAAAGCATCAGTAAAGATAATTGTGGAGAAACCACTCTGTTTTCAAAATTAAGTATGTATTCTATGCTGTGTTCTGTACAATTTATTTTATTAATTTAGCATTTGAGTGCTTAATTTCAAAGAATACTTCTGAATAATACTGACAACAAACATTATACTGAATAACAGTAATAAAAGTTAAAGTAACATGTGGTTAATGATAATCAAAATCATAAAAGGAAAAACCAGCTCAATTTAGAACAGATAGGTCAGGCTAAGTGGCAACCTGAACATAATCCTAATCTTAGCCTATCCAAAGAGGGAAGAAAGACAGCCCTTAATCCCTGTCATGAAGTCCGGCCTATTGTTGAAGTTTTTTTTTGACATAATGATTTTCCTATTATAGAAGGAGGAGTTTGTAGTAGATTAGAAAATTTAAAAATACTTTCGAATTAGTAATATACATTTGTATGTTCTCCTGCTTTACACACAGCACCCAATATGCTTCTATACACAACATCAATTAACCTTGTAGAGCCTTAACAAAGACGTCACAAATTCAAAGTGATGAACTCATTAAACAGTAGTGCTGAGCTCTACTGCACAATCACCAAGCCAGGCGCACTCCAATACTCAAATCACTCGTAGCTGATAGCGGCTCTGGTGAAATATTCTCATTTAAAATTGTACAGCACTACCAAATGATCTTTCATCTATTGGCCCCTGAATGATAAAATATCATTGCGCCCACTAGTCCTCATCAGGCAGAAAGATGGCCCATTACTCCCACAATTTCTCAAGCTCATGAAGACAAGAAGAGCCTGAAGAGGTACAACGGCCAAGTGGAGCACAGTAGCACAATGAAGTGGGATTTTCAGAAATTCTGTATATTTGAGATAGTACAATGGAGTCCTATGCATAGAAAAGAAAGGATGATAAGTGAACAAGAATGGAAGGATCCAATTGATTAGCAAGTATGGAGTTACCTTAGCTAACTTATCCTCACCAACACCAATTAGGGCCCAGCAATATTAATAAATCATATTAATAGAGTATTAGTTTATAGAAAGAAGGTATTAAATCTCGGCCGCATCACTGCATAACAACTGCATTGTACAGGATTTTGAGCTTACCATGACCTAAAAATTAGGCCGCAACAACCTTATTCCATCCAGATTGCCCGCAAAAGTGGTAATGTGATCGCAACCGCATCCGAGAAGCAAAACCATGATAGGTACTATCTTTTTTTTAACAATACACTTCATTAGTTCATTCTCACTAACCAATAACTTGCTTAAAAATATATAAGGCTAGTCAACTATACAACACACTGTAAAGAAATAAAACAATTGGAAACATTATAAAAACGGGAATAATTCAACCAGAAAAAGAAAAAGGCCTTTATGATGAATATTACATTAAAAAAACACACTGTAACTAATTCTGCAGTACCTCTGATATGTAAATTGGTACTAGAACTGTGTTCACCCCAATACCAAGGCCCGCGAGAAATCTTCCCAAAAGTACTTCATTAACAGAGTGTGCTTGTGCACTGTCAAGATATGAAGCAGACAGCTCAATAAGTAAACAAGAAATCAAAATTGCTTTAGAAATTATCAGAAGCTATGCAGCTTATATACAAATCTAACAATTGAAACATATAAATTCATACACAAATGAGATATCTTCTAAGCTTGTCAAATATTAGAAGTTTGAAATTTTAAGTAAAAAGATTCTTAATAGCTGGGAAGGCATCAAATTAAGGGAGAATGCAACAAAATGACATTAAATGAGAAACACCAAAGGAGGGTTCAACCATGGACAAAAGAAAGTTATAGCCAACAATATCATGCCTTAAAGGCTATTGTTTAGTATTCTACTCACAAAAATTCTTCTGTTGAGATTATATTCACCAATTTGCTAAATAAACTTTTCTTCACAGCACCTTCCATTGAATCTTCTCTTTATTACTGCCCATGCAGGTTAAAAATGCTCTAAGAAGAAAACTTTGTCTACCAATTATCATTGGAGAAAACCAAAACTGATTCTATTTCTCTTCAAGAATTCAACATTACAAATATTAATAGTGAAATGGAACCTCCCTTGTCAACCAGCCAAATTAACTTGCCATAACTTCTGATATTAAAGAGTACACAATTATTTTTTTTTTTTTACCATTAGGAAGTCTTGAAAAAGAAACACACTAATGATTCTAGAATATGGATACCAGTCCATGCTATCACCTCCATAAGTCAATAAGTGAGACAATTCCAGAATTATCTGAAATGTAAAACTTTAAATGTTGATTTGGATATCATAATTCCAAAGCTCATGCCAAACAAAACCTTGATCCAATCCTTACTTAGGATTTTTGAAAGGAACAAAAAGTTTAATAATGAGCAACCCACCTAAGATGGGTTTCTAAATGCCTACTTTATGAGAGAAAAAACTAATGAGCAATACCTTCTCACTCCAAACACCCCCTAACCTTCTCTTACAGGGCCTCTTCTTTGTTTGCAAGCCTCCAGAGAGACTTTGCCTTGGCATGACTTCTTCATTTATGATAGACTTCCAAGACAACACAATCTTGCTAGAGTGATATACATATTCCCACTAACACAAATAAAGCACTTATCACTATCAGGTTTGGAGGTTCCTAGTTGTCTCATAGAAAGTCACATGTAATCTTCAAATCCCAACTCACCTACTGAGATTAATAGTCTTCTTGACAACTAAACTTGAAGTGCAGCATATATGTAAGTTCAAATTAACAAGTTCACAAAACCTCAAAACATTTTCCTCCAGAAAATATACCTGGCAAAGAAGAATTGTGGATTATTGCTCACAAAACTCGAAAATGAAGAACACATAGAGTGATTTTAAAACAAGTACAGCTTCCAAAGAGAAGAATGAATAATTAATGAGCGCACTACAATGAAGAAAGGTAATCATAAAGAATTCAGTTGTCCTCTCAAGATAAGGAAGAAGGTACAACAGAAAGATGATGTTAATCAATATAATCATTTAAAATAATTAAACGCAAAGAATGCAACAGTGATAAGAAGACATGGCAACTATATTGCAACCAAGAATCCAATATCATGACAACAGTGTCTTGAAGTCCCACCAAATGAAATAAAGAAAAAGGTAAGAGACATCAGTAGCATAAGACTCTGAAAGGCAGACTGAATCATGAATCAAGCATAAAATGGAGCAAAAAATATTAGAGAAGAGATTTGGCTTTTGCCAAAAGATGCAAATAAGAAAAACCCAAATTAAGAATACCATAGAAAAGAAAATAGAAATGATCCAAGTCATCCACTTCATCCCAAACTAAACCTTAAGTCGAATTTGTGATTGCCCCTTCTTCAAACCCATAGATAACAAACCAACCACAAGACCCTAAACCTTTTACCAAATCCCAACACTCATCATTATAATCACAATCAAATCATCTCAATTACCAATGAAGGAAGCAGCCCTCATATATTCAAAAGTAAACCTTGTAGGATCAAAAGAACCATAAAGAGGAAGAACTACTGATTTAGTCTGCAATTGTAATTGTAAAAATGACTAACAAAAGGAAACAAAGAGAGTTATAAATTTACCAGCTCTCATAAAAATAAAAACAAAATATATATATATATATATATATATATATATAAAATTATATAAAAAAAAAAAAGCCATTCGATAGACATGTTCACATAAGCCATGCGTTGGTGATGTAAGGAACATAGTAGAATGATAGTCATATTGCAATAACAGTCATACTGCTACCACCATAACAAAGACGTGATGATAATTTTTACTATGTATAAAAAACAAAACAAGTTTGTTCAGCAATTACCTCAAAATAGCACCAACAATTAATGGGATAGAGTCAATTTGAAGTGTGCGCCGACAGCCAAATTTGTCAACCAAGGCGCCTGAAATAAGACTGCCAATGAAGGCACCGACAATAAATATGCTCACTACAAGGCCCTCTAGTATAGAGTTCCCCTCAAAACCAAGTTCTCGTGCCACTGACGCAATAGGGCCATTCATGACCTCTGCAAAAAAAAAAAAAAGCATATACTGCTATCACTTCCTAATTAAAGCTCGTCATACACTCATAACAAACAAAATCATGGCAGACAAAAGATGAAGCATATATGAATCACGAAAAAGCATCAGAATTTGGAAAATCAGCTAGCACTGGAACATTTACTGCCATTCAAGAGAAAGGTATCTGATGAAAGAAACAAGTTAACATTCTTCTTCCTGGCCTGTTACTTCAAACCCTTAAATTACGATCAAGGAGACCATTGCTTTAATAAATACATCTGTTACTTGCCTTCTTTACTTAATAGTAAGCATGGCTTATGGCTTTTGCAGAGGAGGAAAAAATATACACTAAAACAACACTTAGCCACTTGACACGAAAAACAAAATACTTCCTCATCAAGAACTTACCCAATATGATACCCAAATAGAAAATTAGCCATGGATGCTGCCAAAGCATGGGGAAATGCAGGCAACCATCCCAAATCAATCTGTTTTGCAGGATCATCATTCCCTTTAAATATCTCCTCCGCTTTACAATCTACATACATGATACATCTCAAATCAAGTTTCACAATATCCATCAAACACAAGCAAAAGAAAAAATTCAGCAGCTTTCATTTCTGGCACCAATTATGAGTTTAAGGTTTATCTTTATCCCTACATAAATATTCTAGACTTCATTTCAAACAATTTAACAGCCTAAATAAATACAGTACAAGACGTAAATATTAGAATTAACAGTGCTCATCAATCAAATTAATAACTAATCATTTTTCACAAATGGGTCTGAATTAAACAAAATTCAAAGAAAAACATAGAGTTATATCTTACTATTTCAGTGAGTATGCCACATCTCTATTTTAGGATTTGATCATTAATATCATAATAATATATTTGTCCTCAACAATTTCATGAATCACAAAAAAAAAACTATATAGTAGTATATCAATCAAATGTGGTTTATTAAAGTGGGACGGACGAAGCGAATAATAACAAAGAAAACCCATCAAAATAATTACAAATGGATCAACCAAAAACAACTCAAACCTGGTATTTGGGTTGAATTAGAAGTACCCTCCTCCTGAAACTGGTGCTTTTCAGAGGCACAAACAGAAAACTGTTTCTGGGGTTTAAAGTGACGAAAACGCATAGAATTATGGAGAGAGAAATACATGATTTTGGTGGAAATGGAGGTGGGTTTCGATGGTAAACCGCTAAAGGGAGGATGAAACGCTGTTACTGTCTCCATTCTAGCAACTCTTACTACTGTAGTACTGTTAGGTTCCGTACTAGTGGCTTCTTGAGGTGAATTTTTTTCAATTGTTTGATTGATAGACTGATAGTTTACTCCGTACTTGCTTAGCTCTATCAGTAGAGAATTCAATTAAAAAGTGTTCATAGGGATGTGTGATTTTCGCGTATTGGGAAGCGGGAATGAAAAACGTATAAGCCCTGTTTGGTAAAGAGATAATCGATGAGATTTTAGTCTTTTTAGGTGTCATTAGATGATTTGATCTAGGGATGTCAGTGTGGCGGGTCAAGTAGGAGATCCGCCCAAGTGGGGCGGGGATGGGTCTCGGTTTGGCGGGTGGTGGGGCGGGGATGGCGATAAAAACCATACCCGCCATGGGTGATGGGGCGGGGGTGGATTTTAAGTTGTACCCGCCCCATCCCCGCCCCGCCCCACTTCATACCCGCCCCATCCCCACCTCATACCCACATCTATATATCTTTTAAAGCAAAATTACATACTTTTATACTATTTATAAAATAATTACGTGAAATACAATATTAATTATAATACTTTGTATGACACTTATATTATAACACAAAAATGTGTGTAGAATGTTTTATTTTATAATTCGTATCAATTATGTAAGATTGTTTATTTGAGATACGGAGATTAGGTGGATCTTGGGTGGGGATTAGGCGGGTCTTTGGTGGGGATGGATATCCAAGTGGGGGGTGGGGCGGGGATGGTTTTGGAGTTGTACCCGGTGGGGCGGGTCGAATGGGGATGGGGATGGGGGTGGGGATGAAAATATTAGGTGGGGATGGGGATGGGAAGGCCAACATCCGCCCCGCCCCATTGACATCCCTAATTTGATCACAAAATTATATAGTAAACAATTTTTGTAGTTGATCAATAGATGATTTAAAAAGTTTATTGGAATTATAATCAACTACTCCCTCCTTCCCTTTTTATACTTCTCATTTAGAATCTTGACACTATTCATAATGTGAGAGAATCTTCTAAATTACTTTTAACATGCCTCGTACAAGACATACGGAGTAACATAGTCATGATGGGTGCTAATTGATTCGTCTCGATAAATAGACTATTAATATTCCATTGTTATATTTTTTACTAATAAGCAACTAACGATATTTATGGTCAAAGTGTTGTATTGGCAAACGTGCAAGTCCAAATGAGAATTATAAAAGTGGGCGGAGGGATTAATTTGTAAAATCGAACAGCTGGGCATTCAGTAAGGGCTATCTGAATACTCGTATTATTTTAAAATACGTTATCAATCAATACTATATACTAACGTAATCACCAACATTATCCCAAAAGTACACGTTTCGTTTCCACACCAAAAAATTTCCTGCAAATTTTTTTTCCTTTTATTTCCTTAAAACATAATAAGATAATTTGATAAATAAATAAATAAAAATTAAAAAAAAAAAGAGAGAGAGAGAGAAATAATATGCAGCTTAAAAAATTGAACAAAAACAACAGCTTTAAATAAATAAAATATTTATTAAATTGTTAATCTATAAAATATTTATTCCCTTTAATCTTTAAAATGTATTATTCGTTTTCTACTGATAAAAATTTTAACTCAATTTTAAATTCATAATTTTTAAGCAAACTACAAAAATAGAGATATTATACATTAACGTATGTCATCGTAATTTGATAACATAATTAGATATTTAGATGTATACACAATATATAAACAAATACAAACTTATATTAATTTATAAAATAAGTTTTTTCCTGTGAATATCCAAACGTTGCTCGGGCAAATAACTAGTATTATCTATATAAGTGTTAGGCCTTGTTCATTTCACCTTAAAAAAAATATTCAATAAAAATAATTTCAGTTCACTAAAAATAAGTTCAGTTCAATAAAATTAATTTCAGTTCAATAAAAATCGGTAATTTTAAAGAAGAAATATAATAAAAAAAAATCAATAAAAATAATTTTAGTTCAGCAAAATTAATTTCATTTCAGTAAAATTAATTTAAGTTCAGTAAAAATAATTTCACTTCACCAAAAATAAGGTGAAGTGAACGGGGCCTTAGTCAAAATATCTAATGCAACTAACTTATCAAATCAGTTAATACAATCAAATATATCAAACAGTTATCAGCTAATTACCAACATAATATTTTGCCAAACAACTATTGATTAAGGCCCTGTTCTCATCATATTATTTTCAGTTCAGTTTATATTTAATGATATTGCTAATGATATAAGGCCAAATTTCATACTTTTAAGCTTATATTACAACAACGACAATAATAAAAAAAATAATAATAATGATAAACAGTTGCGGCCGGCAAAAGGATTCAAGAAGAACACCCTCGTTCCTACATTGGACACTAACGCTAAGATCGGCATCTTCGACAAACCACAATGATAATCAACAGTTGTGGCTGGATCTGGAGGACTATGGGAGGAAGGAGAAATGGACGAAGAGAGAGAAAGTTGGTTTGGGGCTAGGCCTTGTATTAATGGGAATAATAAAGAGGAGGGATGACCGTTGGCTCTGTTGCTTTTGTTCCAACTTTTTTTTTTATTATTTTATTATATTATTATTATTTTATTTTTTAAATTTTGATTATTTTTTAAAAAGTGTTTTGTGTTCTTCTTTCCATTTAATATTTTATTTTTTAATTATATAGTATATGTTTTTAAAATCTTTTGGGGTTCCATGTTTTTAATAGGGTATTTTGTTTTTTACCACCTCACAAAAACACGAAAATCTCTTTTACCACCTCCCAAAAAAAGTATTTTACTTTACCACCTCATAAAAAACACGAAAATAGGTTTTACCACCATTGAACTGATTCCGTTTAGGAATCCGTTAAGTGGGCCCATAAAGCCACGTGTCGTGTTATTATTGGCCAAAAAAAGAAAAAAATAAAAAAAAAAAGAAAAAAAATAAAAAAAAAAAAAAAAAAAAAAGAAAAACCTAAAACTACCCAGCCACCACCACAGCGCCACCATCGCGCCACCACCCCCTTCCCCCCAATTCACCACAACCCTCCCCGAAACCACCACCCGCGTCGCACCACCAGCCCCAACCCACCTGAACCCTCCCCCTCCCTTTCCCACAACCGCGTCGCCCCCAAAACAACCAAACCCAAAACCCTAGATCCCCACCACGGCCACGAATCTGGCCACAAATGGCCGAAATCGGCCGGTTTTGGGGCTCAGTGGCCTTGATCGGCCGATTTCAGCCTTTTAAGGTCAAATTCGTGGTCGTTTTTGGGGGGATGAGTTTTGGGTTTGGTGGTTTTTGGAGGCGATACGGTTGTGGGGAAGGGAGGGGGAGGATTTAGGTGGGTTGGGGCTAGTGGTGCGACGCGGGTGGTGGTTTCGGGGAGGGGTGCGGTGAGTTGGGGGGAAGGCGGCGGTGGCGCGGGGGTGGTGCTGCGGTGTTGGCTGGAGTAGTTTTAGGATTTTTGTTTTTTTTTTTTTTAATTTCTCTTTTTTTTTTTAACAAATAAAATGCTGACACGTGTTACTGTGGGCCACACTTAACGGAATTTTTGGATGGAAACCGTTAAGTGGTGGTAAAACCTATTTTCGTGTTTTTTATGAGGTGGTAAAGTAAAATACTTTTTTTGGGAGGTGGTAAAAGAGATTTTCGTGTTTTTGTGAGGTGGTAAAAAACAAAATTTCCTTTTTAATATATTTTTCATAAATATTTTAATTATATAGTATATTTTTCTTAAATATTTTAATATGTATATTTGTATATACACATATATATAATAATAAATAATCAAAGATCATTAATCCGTAGTTAAAACTCACTAATTAATAAGTTCAGTTCAGCTCAGTTCAGTTAATGAGAACAGGCCCTAAACCCAGTACGATTGCAATATCATTTAACCCTTGCCTTATAAGCACTTCATTACCGAACTCAAAATAGACGTAACTCACCATGAGTTAAGTCATGTACGGCTATAACGATTTTCAGTAACCATGTTTGTTAGCTCCGTCAAATGCCTTCTGGTATGCTAGATTGCTAGATATACAAAAGGCTTATAAAATAATTTTTTAATTAGATTTCACGGAACCTGAGGCATTTTTATTAGTATAATAATAATGCTAAACTTGAGATATTTATTAAGGAGATTAACTTGTTATTCTGCGTAAAGTCTACTTTTCATTTTTTTTAGCAATTGGACTAAAAAACACTCCCGAAAAGTTTTGATTGGACGCAGTGAATAATATAATAATAAAATGAATTAGCATGAATGGCCTGAAAATGTACATTAGGTGTTACGAAGTAACAAAAAAATAAGCACAATATCTCAATAGGAAAAATATTGTGTAGAACGGACTCACGTGAGTCCAATCATACAAAAAAAAAAATTAATTATTAGAAATAAAATAATAATGATCAGATTTTAAATAATAAGTATCAAAAATTAGATAATAAGTGTCAGAAATTAGATAATATTGGTCAGGAATTAGATAATAAGAATCAGAAATTAAATAATATTGGTCAGATTTTATATATTAAGTATCAGAAATTAGATAATACTCCGTAAGTGTCAGATATTAGATAATATTGGTCAGAAATTAGATAATAAGTATCAAAAATTAGATAATATTGATAAGGTATTAGATAGTAATAATGGTCAGATTTTAGATAATATTGATCAGTTATTACATAATATTCGTCAGGCAAAATAGGATTCGCAACTAATCATTCATTATTCCCAGCTTTCTCTTCCCATGGGACTTCTCACTTATCACTTTGTTCCAACCTCACTTTCACTTTCTCTCCTCCAAACCCCCCAAAATACCCCAAAAATGTCGTCATCTTCCCTAAAACTCCTCCCAATATTCTCTCTCCTCTTTGTAATCCTCTACATTACACTCCATGTAGAAGCTCAGGTACAACCACGATGGTTCCAACAATTCCAACCTTGAACCTTCTCGCTGGTAACTCATTAGATTGAGAGCGGTGTTCGTATCCTCCTCATCGGCGGCGGCGGTGGCAGTAGTTGTCCAGGTTTGCGTTCAATAATCCGCCATTAAAGAAGAATGAAGCTTCTACGATGAGGTAAGGATCCAAATCAGGAGGAGAGAGAAAATGTGAAAAAAATGGTGATGTATGAAGGATTGTAAAAATGGAGGAGAGAGAAAATAGAGATGGTGTGTTTGAAGGCTATAAACTGGACTCACAAGAGTCCGTTCTACGCAAAACCTTCTGATCTCAATAACTCGCTTATAAGAATACTATACAAAGTATTTGTCACATAAAATTTTACTCGTATTATAAGTATCATTTAATTAGAGTAACCAACCCGAACCTAATCTTGTCACCCCCTAATTTTATTTTTTGGGAAATTGTTCCGTGTATCCTTGAGGTTTTAAAAAATGCATCGTGTCCCCTTGAAAACTTTCAAATGCATCGTGTACATCTAAGGTTTGCAAAAAAAAAAAAAAAAAAAAAAAAAAAAAAAAAAACCTAGACTCGTAATGAATGGTAATTTTGTAAGATTGAGACCTCATAAGCATCAAATTATATGGAATTATTACATTGTAATGCTTATGTAATGCTAAACCATTTAATTATCAAGTAAACTTAGAAAATAAATCAAACTCTAACATAAAAAAAATTAGGATTTGGAATTATCAATGAAGTTCAAAGTTGGATGTAATTTTTGCTCTTTGACAGTTTTACTGCACGAATAAATATAAAGTATTATAAGGGAGTGTGTGAGCATGATTTTAGTTTTTGATAAGTCAATGATATGACATTTGTTAAATGATCAGTGTATTTTTTTAAAAGACATCAAAAGTACACGGTGCATTTAAAAGTTTTTAAGGATACACAGTGCATTTTAAAACCTCATGGATACACAGAACAATTTTCCTTTTATGTTGCAATGGGCACACCTTTTCGATTGATTAATCTGATCATTAATTTTTTAAAACAAATTCGGAAAATTGTAATCTAATAATCTCACCTTTAGTCAGTCTTCCATAAACAATCCCACCTTTTGAAATTCCAAAAATAATCCCGTCTTTGATAAGGATCTTCCACTAACAATCCCTTTGACCTACAACTTGTTAAACAGGTTAAAAAAATTTTCCCTTTTTTTAAAAAACTTAATCTCTTCTCCGACCACCAGTCACCACCATGGCCACCCCAACCCTCACCCTTTACCACCACCTCCACCCATTAGGCCACTACGAAACTCCAACCACGCCGGAGAACCATCACAACCCCCAAAACCCAAACCCCGCCCCAAAAACTCCACCCACAGCCCCGAAAATCCTCACCAACCTTGAAAACTCAACCAGCTCAACCCGAAAACACTATTGACAGCCCCAAAAACACCACCCACAACCCCAAAATACTCCTCCCGGCCCTAAAAACACAACCCTCAGCCTGAAAAACTCCACAAAAACCACCCAATGAAACCCACCTATACAAAACCCACCACCCCCATGAAAGCCACGCCTACAGCCCCACAAAACCCCAGCCCCGAAAAACCCACCTAGCTTAGCCCTTAAAACTCAACCGCCAGCCCCCAACAGAATCCCACACCCCTCTCTCCGCCGCTCCCACTCCCCAGTTGCCGATTTTTGGTCGTGAGGATGCCTAGTTGGGTGTTCGAATTATATCATCGTTGAACTCCGAGATTGTGCGAAATTGATGGTCGTGGAAGGGGTGTGCAACTGGTGGTGTTTTCGGCCTTGAGGGTGGTGGTTGCAGGGGTTGACGAGGAATGCAAGGGCGGGGATGGGAGAAGAGTGCAGTGGTAGGGCTGGCCTAGTGCAGGGCTGGGCGTTTTGTTTTTAATTAGATTAGTTTTTTTTTTTTAATATTAAAAATTAGACTAAACCTATTAAAATCCGACACATGTCTAATAACTTAAGAAAATCGGTTACCAAAACAATCTAACCGGTCAGAGATTGTTAATGGAAGATAGGGGCAAAAGGTACTGTTGTTTCTGGAATTTCAAACGGTGGGATTGTTTTTGAAAAACCGACTAAAGTTGAGATTATTAGATTATAATTTTCCAAAAAATTATTTATTTTTTATTTTTTTAGGAAGATCTGGTTGTTGTTGAAACGTAGTACAGTACTATATAAAGCGGACAAAATGGCGAAAATAGAATCCTGTACGAAAAAACTTTACACATTTTAATATTAACTGACGAACAAGAGAGAGAAAATCAAAGAGTGAAGGTGCAGTGAAGGTGCAGTATGTGAAGATAATCATGGCGTCTTCTTCAAGCGACCCCAAAAATCCTCCTCTTCTTCCAGTCGAGTTCACCAAAGCCGCCAATGGCCTTGACAAGGTCATTCTTCGCGAAGCTAGTGGCGTCTCTGCCGAGGTACTTTCTCTCTCCTTCGGTGCATTTGATTTCTGGATTTCTGTCGATTCTTCGATGTTTTTCACGATTTCGTTTTCATTTGTTTTGCTGTTGAGGTTTCTTGATTTTTTTTTAGCGGCATTTTGTTGTTAATCGGATCTATTTTGCGTATGTTTGATCGAACATTTGCGTGTTGTCAATGTTTTGCGATTGATTTGATGATCGAAAATAATCGAAATTCTGTTTGTTGTTTATTTGCCAGATTCTTGAATTCTTTGCAAAATGACGATGTTATTACATACTTGATTTTCGTAAATGCTTCAATTGAATCGCAAACTGTATAATCGTTTAACCTATTTGTAAAATTGTATAATCGTTCATGTTAGATTGTTAGTTGTATAGTTGTGAAATTGTGTAATCGGCTCTTATTATACACGATATTCTTTTTTTCTCTTTTCTGTATGAAGGTTTACCTCTATGGAGCTCATGTCACTTCTTGGAAGAATGAGAACAGGGAGGAGTTACTTTTCGTAAGCAGCAAGGTGAGTTAATTTTTGTTTATAACCTGAGGATTGAAACGGAGGTAGTATTTTCAAATTTTATTACTAGATTGATGTCCTAATTCATACGAGTGTCTTGTGCATATTGTCCCTGTACATGTTGGATTAGTTAGAGCCTATACACATGATATCTTGAAATTCAAATTTCTTGTTGGATGCTAGTATTCAACTCCATTGTTCTGAATCTGAGATTTCTATTTCCATCTACTTTTACTGATATTTGTTGTGCTGTCCAGGCTATCTTTAAGCCCCCAAAACCAATTCGCGGAGGCATACCAATATGTTTCCCTCAGGTATATGCTCCCTGCCTCTACCCTTTTCTCTCCCTTTCATTATTATTTATCTTCATTTCCCTCATGTGAAATATGTACCATATGGTGCAGTTCAGCAATCATGGAATGCTTGAAGCTCATGGATTTGCCAGAAATAGGGTTTGGAAAGTTGATCCTGAATCACAACCTTCTCCTGCAAACACAGCTAACAAGTCTTACGTTGATTTGCTGCTGAAACCTTCTGAAGATGATCTGAAAATTTGGCCTCACATGTAAGTTTTCCCTTTGATGAAGTGATGGTGTGTTTGAATATTGACGTAGATCCTTATATTTTCTAAGTATAATATTAGAGAGTATTTCCTTCCTTTTGTTTGTCAGTCACGTTGCTGTACCCATTGAATTGAAACAACTTATATCTTTTGTAGTTTTGAATTTCGTCTGAGAGTAACCTTGGCCCCTGGAGGAGATCTGATGCTGACATCACGAGTTAGAAACACTGATACAAAGCCATTCAACTTTTCATTTGCTTATCACACCTATTTCTCTGTTTCTGATATCAGGTATTACAACATTTTGTGCTAATAGTTTATTTTTTAATTTTGTTTTTTCAATTCCAATTTTGTCACAAGTCAGTATAATACCACACATGTTATGTCTTCTTGTACTTTTTTTTTGTATTTGAATTGTCCTTATCTTTCATGCTGATACAGAAACATGATTTGATAAGCTGGTGTAGAGAAAGTTGTCAAACTCATTTTGACTCCTGCCTTTGTTGACTAGGCGTGCATGTACATTCTTCTGATTCTTTCTAAAAGTAGGAATCAGTTGTCTTTTTTTATGTCCTTTACTCATGCCTTAAGTTATGAATGGCTGGTTTTATGTAATTTTCAGTTCTTTGCATGATGAGACATAGTTGAAAGTTTATACTGGTTGAAAATTTGGATGAAACAATTGTAAAATTTTTGTTGGTCCTGGGCTCCTGGCTTCACAAGGAGCTTGCTTCAAGCTTATAAAATAAGAAAACGTATAAGTTGCATGTTCTGGTCTTGAAGGTCACAACCTACTGACTTGCAAAGTTTGGAGGCTCAAAAAATGTGTTTACTTATGTTTATTGAGTAGGCTGTTGGTTAGGAAGTCTACTGACCTATAGCTTGAGAACAGAAGAAGCAGATTGCAAGTTTGTGAGTGTGGGGCTCAATTTTGTACACTTTTGTGTTGAAATTTCTTAGTGTTCCTAGGTGAAGGTGAAAGTGCTTTTTGGTTACTACCAATTAGTTATGAGATGGGTGCTGTATATCTTGTTGGTTGTGAATTGATGATTCATATTTATGTTTTGAACAAATTTTGCTTGAAGAAGAGCTGATATAAACATCACTATGAAGCATGCATCTAAACTTAGCTGTCGACCTAATGTAGATGTTAAGATATTACAATCTATTACAGCTAGTTTTGAACCTTACAAATTTGCTTGTTATCTACTCAGTGAAGTCCGGGTAGAAGGATTGGAGACTTTGGATTACCTTGACAACACGAAGGGCAGGGAGCGCTTTACTGAACAGGGGGATGCCATCACATTTGAAGGAGAAGTGAGTGTTGCTTTCTTCTTTCTTTCCATCCTCCTGGTGCAACATGAAATTTATCAAAATTTGTTGTGTATCAATAGATTGACAAGATATATCTAAGCACGCCCACTAAGATTGCAATCCTGGATCATGAAAGGAAAAGGACATTCGTGATTCGTAAAGATGGACTACCAGATGCTGGTAAGAAAATCCCTAGTCAATTTTCATGAAATATATATATTCCAAGAATAGTTACGTGTAAATGTTGCATTGTTTTAGTGAATATTTATAGCTGACTAGATGTAGCACTTGGATGGCTGTGCTGAGAAAGCTGTCATTATCTTAAGGATATATTTCTGTGAAAATTTTAATGCTGTCAATCTTTTTTTTAGAAATTTATATTCCTTTTTTTCCTTTTTCACCTTGTGTAAGGCTGGATAATTGTGCCTTTTTGTGAAGTTGTGATTGTTGAGATATTTTCTAAAAGGCAAGAGTTATATCAAAACTTCTATTCTTGCCGAAGTTGATTTTCTTTTTTTAGAAGTAACCTTTTCATGTGTCAAATTTGATGAAATTCTTGACCTACTGACTGACTGGCTGGCTGGCTTACATAGTTCAACTGAGAAATATTATTCTCTTTTGTAGTGGTATGGAATCCTTGGGACAAGAAAGCTAAGGCTTTGGCTGATTTTGGAGATGATGAGTACAAGCATATGCTGTGTGTGGAACCTGCTGCAATTGAGAAGCCGATAACGCTCAAGCCGGGTGAGGAGTGGAGAGGCAGGCAGGAACTATCTGCTGTTCCATCTAGCTATTGTAGCGGGCAGCTTGATCCTCGGAGAGTTCTACGAGGAAGCTGAAGTTTTGTTGTCGTCAACGTCCTGTACAGGTTATTTCCTAAATCTAGTTCCCTTTATTCTTAGAGTGGTTAACCCTAGGTATGTTAGGATTTAGGACTTTGGCTATAAACCAAACCGTGTTTTTGCATTTCATGGAAACACAAAGATTGGTTAGAGGTAAGGTTAATTGTATTCTTATCTTCCTAGTGGATCTAGATTGTGGTGCTTACGTTTGTTTGGCTACCTTTTTGTTTGCATGATAGTTTTAATAGACTAGATTAATTTTTCAGTTCATCGCATGAAATTAGTTCATTAAGAAATTGTCTACCAGACTTTTGTGCACCTCTTTTAGCCCCTGATATCAATATGTGGAACACAAAGCATTCTCTGGCCTAGTGGCCTCTGACATCTTGTTTTTCTCATCTGCCTTTTGCAAATGTATTTAAAATTTCGAATGCTGTGACATTATTGAACCATAGCTGCTGTGCCAGTTAATCTCTTATCAGATGTGAAGAATGACTAACCTAGGCCGTATGGTTTTTTTTTTTTTTTTTTTTTTTTTATGTGATCTGGATCAAACTTTTCTATTGTTTTGTCCCAGTAATCTATGATTATTAATTAATGATAGGATTTCCTTTCCATCTTCTGAGTTTTCTGATCCAATTTTTATCATGTATTCCTTTCTGGGTGACAGATGGGTCTTTGTGGAGCTCTTTGCATATTGAAGTTGGAATAGTGAGGTGGAATTCATGCAAGTTTACTTCATCAGGTTTCTATTTTCCTGTTTTTTCTACAATGGGTATATGGCGGATTTTTGAGTCAAGAACTTGATCAAATAATGTTTCGTTATAATTGGATGGCTATTTTTGGTGGCATGTCAAAGCGGAACACTTGCGCTGACTATTAGAGTCAATACACCACTAATTGTGGTTACAGAACTTGCATAATGTAATATCTTTGTAGTAGATGGACAAAGCTCTTGCTTTCCTTTTTGACCTAAATTTTGAAAGCATGAATTTTGAGACATAGATCTTTTACAAATATTACCTATAATTTTTTCATTTGAGTTGCACAGGGCATGGTTTATGATGTTCAGGAATGGATTATTGGGGATATAATCCCTAAATACAGGAAACAGGGTAATAAGTTGAAACAGTGTCGTCTGTTTCTTGAAAATTGCACCATTCAGTTTTTTCAAGAATGGATATTACTCTTAAATATATTACAGTGATCAAATTTGTTTGGGAAAGACTGGCTGATCTTGCTTCGGTTAAAAAGGCTTTAGTTTCTAAAAATGTATTTTGATACTCCATATTTTGTTTTCCTGCATAGTTTGATGATATTGTCTTCAATCCGTTTTGTTTTCCTGTAGTTGATTTTCAGTTCCGGTACCTTAATAGTTGTGCAGCTTGTGCATACTTGTTTTCCTTTACTCTAAATTTTTCAAAAAAAAAAAAAAAAAAGTTGGCAGTCTTGCTTATTAAAGGGTACTGCTAATGATCTTTAGTTGAAATTTTTTGATTTCTTCTTTATTGTTTTACAAAAAATTTCAGTTTTAAACTATTTTACAACTTGTATTTGTTACTTTAAGAAATTGTTTAAGAAATTTAAAGTTTGGGACCTAACTACAGTCTAAATATATGAACTTGACCAAAATAAGATTTAGAATAGTTTCCTAAGGTATTTACTTGTATATAATTAGGGGTTGGCTGTTTGGTTACATAGAATTGTATCTGCAGGGAAAAATGGAACACACGCTTGATATTTGCATATGCACAAGTACACGGACACAACTTTTTTCAGACGATGCTTTGTTTGGAATTAATAGTCATGTATTACTCGTATAATTTAGGATCTCTGGAAAAATAGCACTGTAGTTAACACCCTCTTTATATGTGTTCACAAGTTGAATAAAGAAAGGATGACATTGATTTTGTGTTATTAGCACCTTACAAGAATAAAATTGAAGAAGATATGAACATTATACATTACCTTAAGGCAAAGTGGAGAAAAAAAAAAAAATTATAGCGACACTTGCTGACTAATTTGCAAATACAATCCTGAGCCAATATTGTCATCCTGATATATCTCTTTTACTACTGCTGCTCAAGTTCTTGATCCATCAATCGATTCCTTTAATCCATCTCGTAAAAATCTGAACAGTCTTCGAGATCCTGCTTCAGGGTTGTATTTAGCAAGGTTGCTACTAATACATGGATTGCAGATGGGAGCTTAGTTCCCATATTTGCGCAGTATTATGTTAGAAATTTTCAACAGGTTTACTAAACATGATACATTGTTGCTAAGCGTAGATTAGGCAAAGAGATCAAACAAAAATGTCAAAGTTAACCTGGCTAAAAATTCTTAAAAAAAAAAAAAAAAAAAAAAAAAAAATTGGCTAAAAATTGGCGGTGTTTTAGGATAGAATCTTTATTAAAGAAACCTACGTTTATGCATATATAATCACTCTTAAGACCATATTTTTGTTATTTACAGATTTACCAAACAAAAGAGAGTCTACATATCAGGTTATCCTCCGAGATTGCTTAGAAAAATATTAAAGAGTACATAGTATTTTTTTAAATTTTTTTAAAAAAATTCTACTAAGGATCTGTTCACATTACTGAACTGAACTGATTGGAGCTGAATTGAACTAAATTGAGCTGAAATGAATATTTTATGAGAGAAGGAAATTAGGAGCTGAACTGAACTGAACTAAAATTAAGTTGAAGTGAACAGGCTCTAATTATGTTAGTATAAAACTCAACCGTTTAGACCATAAGCTAATAATTCTAGCTTGATTTGCATCCAAAAAAAAAAAAAAAAAAAGGCTTGACAATCTGCGGATAGGATCATAGGAATATGATACAATAATTCAACGTAATAATCTTATGATTCGGTGCAAGATAGATTATCAGATTTATTAAGATAGAAAATCAAAATATAATGTGGGATCAATGATTCCACTTAACTTATGTGATACATGTCCATGATACCTTGATTTCATGTGAGCAAAATATTTTGGACAGCAAATGACAAATGTAATAGACAGCAAATTATAGTTCATCCATTTGGAAGTTAATACAATTTTGAATTTTATTAATACAATCATTATATTCCATGTGAATTTATTACAGTAACTCTCATTTGTTGTTTTAGTTAACTGGATTTTTATCGTGTTGAACTAGCAAAGGGATGATGTTATGATATATCTCATTTAACCGTAATTGGTCTGCACTATCACTAATGAATAGACCATGGTGATTTATTCGATACAGAATGAAGCTTACTTAGGTGTCAATTTGGGTCACTGGGCCAGATTTAATTGGGTGTATGCGCGTTGAATCTAGTTTTTATCATTCATGTCAAACTAAATCTGGCTAGGGTAACTTATGTTTTTGGGAGTGATTTCCAAATCAATTTAGTGTTCTGGGAATTTGTCTCCCTCCACTAAAAACAAAAGATGTGGCAAATATCAACTTTGATTTATTTGATTTGATAGATCAGTACTAATAAAAAGTAATAATAATCCTGTCTTTAGAATAACTAAGGGCCTGTTCTCTTCCGTTGAAATTCAGTTCAGTTCAGTTCAGTTCAGTTCAGTTCAGCTCAGCTCAGCTCAGTTCAGTTCAGTTCAGTTCAGCTCTTATGTCTAATGATATTGCTAATGATATAAAGCCAAATTTCATTCTTTTAAGCTCATATTACAACGACGCAACAAATAATAATTATTATTATTATTATTATTATTATTATCAATAAATAATAATAATAATCATGAATAAATAATAATAATAATAATAATAATAATAATAATAACAATAATACTAATAATAATAATCAATAATTAATTATAATAATAATAATAACAATAATTAATATTAATAATAATAATAATAATAATAATAATAATAATAATAATAATATCGATACAATTCATTGTTCAAATGGTTCTATTTTTTTGATACACATTTCTATTGTTAATCTTATTGAGAAAATTAGAGTACTACACAACTTAAACTAATTTTCATAGTCAGTTAGTTCTTCGTCTTCTTCTTGTCTACCAAGCTCCTCCATTACCTCGGCATTCCTCTGAACTGACTCCCATATCTGATCAGTTATTTCTTGTCGGACAATATCCATAGCTGCTTTTCTGCTACATGTAAGTGTTTTGTGTTCTTTTGTCATAATACTATTTTATTTTAAAATTAAATAGTATATGTGTTTAAAATATTTAGAGGTTTCAAGTTTTTAATATATTTTCCATAAATTTATAATTATATTATAAATTTTATAATTATGTCATATGAAATAGTACATTTGTATATACACATAGGTATAGTAATATATAATCAAAGACCACTAATCCGTAGTTAAAAATCACTAATTAATAAGTTAAGTTCAGCTCAGCTCAGCTCAGCTGATTTCAGTCAATCAGAACACGCCCTAAAACACCTAGCAACAAAACTCAAATCTTTATCACTTCAATTAATGCCCATGTTTTTTTTTTTTGACGGGAATTAATGCCCATGTTTAACACAGTATGAATTATATCAAGTACAATAATTGAATTGTACTCGAATACGTTAATCGCATTCAATTTTGATTTGAATTAAAACCAAATATGACCCATTAAGAAGTACGGAGTACCTTATTAAACTTAAATGGTTACAAATTGTTCATCACTTAAATATGGCTCGAGGTGGACCTGATTTTAATGACACGCACACGCGTGCCATGCTTTCAAATACAAGTATATCAGATTTCACATTTGAAATACTTTGTATTTCAGTGTATGCTTCTGTCTGCCTCTGAACAAAATCAACCAAGGCCAAATTTTGTGAACCTAATTAACTTATCTTGCTCCCAATTTTATGTTGTCATAAATTTTCCTATTTCCTCTATTTGTCTCAGCCTCAAGATTATTTAGCAAAATTAAAAAGTAAATAAATAAAATAAGTAAAAAGGTATTTTTATAAAAAAAAATATATCTAAAATCAAGAGAGAATGTCAGCTAGTTTAGCAGATATGAATCTTGAAATTACCTGATCCACAGAAAGAAGTAAAGAGGAGAATGAAAATGACAGCAACTAACTGAAGCTGACATTTTTTTATGAAAAAAATATCTGAATATTTAGCAATCCTTGCACAAATTCAGCTCAATATTTAATGTACCTCCCATCAATAAGGAAAAATCCTATATGTACACTTTGTCACTAATCTGGGGAGCAAAATCATCTTCATCACTTTCCATAAATCACCTTACAAGCGGTATTAGCAAATACTCTGCATAAAATAGCTGCAAGGAGAAACCACCTTTCAAATGATTATCGATGCAATAACTAAAATCCCGTCATGGAAGATGATCATTGAAGACCAAATGAGTTTATGACAAAGGAATAAGACTAGCAACAAAATACCAAATGAGCATTATAATGTAGTGTACTAGTGTCCTGACATCAAGGGGTAATATGGCATCAGTATGAAATTACTCGACATAATACAGTAAATAACTCTACGGTTTTATAATTTTTAGTTCCAAAGTCTATTATTAAGTGTCAAAGGAACTGAAAGCAATATCAGCAGTACCTAGACCATATCAGAACAAACATAAAGCTACTCCACCTTTTGGAACAGCAACTGGCATTAACAAAGCAATAATAAGGGTAAGACTAAATAGGGAGCCGTCTTACCTTCCAGATGAACATGTAAAAAGAAGTGATTGCAACTTTGCTGCTAAGATCAGTAGATTTGGCACTTCTCCACAGCATTGCAGCCAATATACCATGACCAACAACCTACAAGAAAAGAAATAATGGAACGAAGTCAAACCTTTTTCTAGCCTTAATCCCTATTTTCCAACATTGAATAAGATTCATAAGAATAAGGCTCAGATATATATCATTTCTATAATTTTTATATATATATATATATATATATATATATATATATATATATATATATATATATATATATATATATATATATATATTCAAAATTCAATTATCCAATGAAGAAGTGTTGGAAAACTCAAAACCATGGTGAAGGTAGGGTAATTATACAACCCTTTCCAAAGATCATGTAAACTATACAATTTCATTTCAGGGCATATCTCATGAATTTCAATTCCATCTACCCTAAACACTGGAAATCTAGTAGCCAAAGAGCTTGTTCTTCTAAAGATGATAATAAACAATCTAGGGTGACTTATGATAGCTAAAACAACGTGGAAATATTTTCTAGAAATACCAAGTATTAATTGGCCTCGCCAGTATTCTATCATGGGAGTTTCACTCATCTATGGTGAATACACTAGTTGTCAGTCCATAATGGTTAAGCAGTGACAGCAACCATGTTGCACAGATATTCTCGATCTTAGATGTGATAGCTCACTGTGAATAGGTATTAGGTACCCTAGTGTTCAGCAGCAATCACGGTTAGATTAGACATCTAGATATCCTACAGAAAGAAATTTTCCATGCCTGTTTTGCTTATCAACATCTCGTAACATCAATAAAAACTTTCTTGAAACTATGGACCGTAAATCTTCTAAAAGGCATCTAAATTCCAGAAATAATTGACATGCTTTTTTAAAAAGTCAATATAGAAGCACATTGTACATACCGTGATAAGTTTGCTCCAAAGAAAGGAGGATGATGCCCCAACTAAAATGGCAACAGCATAAGCAATTTGAAGTAGAGAAATACAAATCCAAAATACCTGCCAGATTTGCAATAATAGAATTAAGCTGTGAAGTCTGTAAATCACATATGCTCTTTTTCTTTTCCCCTGTGTTTATTACTTAATCAAAACTAACCCGCTTTTGTCCCAGTCGTACTGTAAATGATCGGATACCAAATATCCTATCACCTTCCATATCAGGTATATCCTGCATAAAAGAGTGGTTCAAAATGAGTTACTGGACAACATTGAGAAATATGTTTATGGGACATAAATTAATCACAATTCACAAGAGTATCTTAGTACTTTAATTATTAATACATCATTTCTAGTTGAATCTAATGACAGATGCATTGTATGGCCCCGGTTCACTTCACCTTATTTTTGCTGAACTGAAATTATTTTTACCAAACTGAAATTAATTTTGCTGAACTTAAATTATTTATACTAAACTGAAATTAATGTTACTGAACCTGAAATTATTTTTACTGTTTCTCTATTATATTTTCATCTTTAAAGTTACTGATTTTTACTGAACTGAAATTATTTTTGTTGAACAGAAATTATCTTTACTAAACTGATTTTTTTTTTTAATTGAATTTTATTCTTTTTAAGGTGAAGGGAATTGGGCCTAAGTTAATTTGTTGGCAACTTAATTGTCTTTTTAAGCACGTCAAAAACAAGAAAACCTAACCAATGTGTGCAGTTCATACTGTGCAGTTGTGCAAAAACAACTTTTTGACGGTCTTAGAATTTTGCATTAGTGAACCATTGCAAGGACCGGTTCAAAAGCATGCCAATTGACAAACTACTTCCCATAGGAAATCATTATATATTCTATTTAGTTCCCTAAAAAATAGCAACCCTTTAAATAAGGAGCCATTTATACAATATAGTTGGAGTGCGGGAACACTCTAAGAGATAGAATCAGAAATGAGGTTATTCGCAAAGAAGGTAGGTGTGGCAGGCATTGCAAACAAACTAAGGGAAAATCATCTGCGTTGGTTTGGGCATGTAAGACGGAGACCCGAGGGTGCACCGGTACGAAGAGTGGAAGAGTGGGACCATGGAAGGGTTAAACGAGGGAGAGGGAGACCGAAAATGACTTGATTGGAAGGATATGGCGTATATGGATTTGCATGGGGATGAGGCATTGGATCGTAAGGGATGGAGGAGGATCTTTGTCGATGATTACACATAATAATCAAATTTGGTTCATGTAGCCGAGCCCACTTATGGGATTAAAGCTTTGATTGATTGATTAAACAATATAGTTGGTGTTCCTGAGATTTCAGTAGACAAGATACATATGAACAAAATACAATAATATTTTCTACTATGGCGCTTAACACAACAGTCATCTATCAAGCAGATCACTATTTCAAATGGAAATGAGTTTTACCTTAAACAATGCTATAACCACCGAAAAGAAACTCATAAATGCAGTTGCAAAAATCAATGGCCTGGAAAAGATAGCTGGTCGTCCAAAGACATGCGTCTGCAGTAGTTGCACACAAATTGAACACCTTTAGAGATAGTAAAAGATGAACAAAACTTAATGAAGTTTATGCATAATTTTTGAAGACAATATAGCAATGTATGTTCACAATTGGTGAATGAGCAACGGGAAATAATCAAACAAATTTCTGGATAACTATATAAAATCAATAGTTTTGGTAGTATATGCTATGTTTCAATAACCAAATGGATATGCAAATACCAACAATATTCATGACGAGGGTCAGAACACCACCTGCATGTGCAGGAAAAAAGCAATTTGAACAATTATTGCTCGAACGGCGAGGATACATATTGCTGCAACAACAGCAGATCTCTTCCATCTCAACATAGGCAGCTGAAAGTTCAAGAGCAAAAAATAAACAAAAATTACCACCTCATACAAAAGTTCTAAATTTTAAAGCAATAAGACATCATACTTGTCAAACTACAGCAAAGAAAGCAAACCTAAAATTGCAAAAAAGGGTTTGAGAGATTCTATTGAATTTTTTCTAGAAACTTCCTCATTTATAAGAGCAGCTTTTAGATATACTCAGTCCCTTTGGAATAAACACCAGCTGGATTTCCAAAATCTAGTGAAAATAGCATCCAGATGTTAAAGAGCACAAAGAGGCTACAATCTTGTACTAAATGGATATAAACAGAAAATACAACTTAAATTTGGAAATTTGATCACCTGTCTCTGTGATCACGGTGTTTCTCAGTCAGGGCAGAGTTTAAACCTAAGTAAAATATTGCTACGTAATATGTTCACCAGTCATAGAGACATTTGGTTGGTCACTAAACTCACTACTGTCTCCGTCAAAATATTTCAACTTTATGACCATAGTTTGATTAGCAACCACCAAAAAACAAGGAAAACCAAGCATCACATACATGTCTCTGACAAACCACTAGAGCATTAAACCTTACATTTATGGAATATGCTGTACCAAGCACAAAGCTGACAGAAAGAGCCCAGAATAAGGGCCATGAACCAACAACTGACCACAGCCAAAAACTCTGCATGACAGACAAACAAATAAATGAGAATAACACTTAGTAATCCAAGAAATCTAGGACGGAATGAACATACATGGAGATAGCAATTTGGGATGAAGAACATGCAATGCACGGACATGAATGATAAATGTCTACAAAAGGATGGAAGAGCAACCAACAATTTGGTAATAGGAAATAGTGAAATACAAATCTTGAAATAGATGTATGCAATGCACAACCCGAAAGCTGAAAGCATTTCATAAGCTAACAAAAATTATGTAGTCATTCTCAGCTGCGCATTTAGAACTCCTTACCAATATGGCAAATGACGTAACAATGAAGATACCAGTTCCAGTAGAATATTCCCCGGATGCGAGAGGAAGATATGGTTTGTTGACCTATAACCACATTAGGATGTACACACATTAGATACCATGATCCATGTAGCATGAACAACAAAAACTACCCAATATGGATTTTACCAACAGCAGGTTCTGTAGAGGGACTACTGTACTCCGCCTTACACTTAACCAGTGTATACTAGTGACAAGGTTATTGACCCAAGTTAACTGAGTATCAAACTAATACACAGTATTGTCTAGCAATGTTAAATACAGTCCTTAGTGATTTTTGATTTTTTTTTTAATTTTTAATTTTTCCTTAGTAAATTGATTTTGTGGCAGAAACATGATGTTTTTTGAGATTGGGTCATACTTAAGCAGCTTCAAGTTAGATGCCTCATCTCATGGTTCTGTTCGGGGTTATATCAACTAATTTCATTGTAGAGAAAGTAATATAAACAGCATATGCCAATATGTATTTGAATAAAATGATGTGGATTGTAAATAAATGGAAGGCAAGATATTTCAAATCCTTACCTTGTCTATCTCTATGTCAGATATCTGATTCAAACCTACGATGTATATATTCATGAAAAGAGCAGCAATTATGGCCTGAAAAAGAGTCATAGATAATTGATCAGGAGAAGCATTTATTGATAGAGAAAACGCTTCAAATATACCTAGGTAAGGAGGACAGTGAACACATATATTCAGCATTACCTCTAACATTCCAGTGAAAAACATAGGAGAAAAATCTGAAAGCTTCTGCACTGCAAGTAGAGAAACTGAAACTATGCTCAATGCCTGTCATCAAAAAGTAAAACATCCAAGTTATATATCATAAATTTCAAGAGCATAGGCATACAAGTAGAATCAGAAGGAATGAAGAGATGTGACATATTAATAAGACAATCAAAAGGTTGAAACCTTAGAAAACTTAACTGTTCCTATAACTGTGTGAGGCCTTGAAAACCTATAAAAGGCATCCAAAAAATTGATCACTGAATTCCAAATATTCTTGGGTTCATAAGCGTTTGGTTCAGATTCAAGCGACTGTCCGTGGCACGCAACTACCAAGCGTTTTCTACTATATGTCGGGGACATCATATGCTTCCTTTGACCAGTTATAGTGTGATTCTCCACCAACTGTCGCTGGTACCTCACATTGCAAATTCCCTCTATCAGACTCCATTCTTTAAACTTCGAGCCTTGGATTGCTAGATCAGAAACATCGACCATAACATCAGTCTAACACTATATCAATGGAAAAGGACAGACAGACAGACAATCAAAAGGCTCCCTAGATACATTCATGGCTAGTATGATTTTTTTATTCTTCTCTGCATTCACATGTTTATGTTTTTAATATCATACAACCATATGGAATTGAATTCTCAACAACAATAAAGCATTAGTCCCAAATTGATTTGGGGTCCGCTAACATGATTCATCATAAGGAACCATTTGTGAAAAACGAAATATTCTACCAGGAGCAGAAAAATGACAGTGAAACTATTAACTTAAACATCAAACTCCATAGTGGTATACATTGATCAACACAGGATTAATTATCATTACCAAATGCATCAATAGTGTACTTCAACCTTCAACAACATGTAACTTGAAATGAAGTGAGTACCAAAAACCAATAGTAACATTTAGGAATCCGCTTTGTCTACGATTAATTGAAACTACAACGATTATTACAAGGTTAGCAACACACCACACAAATACATAATCAGAAAAGACAAGCATCTTATGATTGGATTTTACAACAAGCAATAATATCGTACATGCATCTTCTACCTGACTAATTCTAGTAACAATACTAAATTTATAAACCCACATTCTAAAAATATAGATAAAAATTAAGAAAAAAAAAAGGGCAAACTTTAATCAAAACAAGTCAACAACCACCATTTTGCACAAGAAATTAACAGTTTAAGTGGGGATAGACAAAACATTACTAAAACTGGGTTAATTTTTTCCAAAATCCCAACAAAACCCATCTCTTGGAACTCTATTTTAAGCAAAACCCAGAAATCAAAGATCAAGAATCAATCAAAAAATGCAACTTTCTAATCAATAAACTTAAAAATAAAGCAAAGGATTAGAAACCTTACAATTTCTGAGTGAAGGAAGATGAACAGCAGCTGATAAATTGTGTGAATCTGGCCTTGTAAATGACCCAACTATTAATGAATCCATTGTACCCTCTCTCTATTTTTCTCTCGGAAAATTGCTTGTGAATCAGGCAGGAGAAAGACGCTTCCAGTTGTAGCAACTACTCTATGAGACTATGACAGTAATCAGTGAGGAAGATGACACACACTGACAAAACTAATTCTTTTAAAAAATTTGAGGGAAAAAACCGGAATATATAATTCGTGTTTTCTTTCACGATTTTAATGTACTCTGTAGACTGTAGTTAGAGATGGACATTGGTCAAGTCGACACGAAAGTGGGTTAGGTGTGACATGAATATGGTTTGACTCGGCACAAATTCGTTATAAGCCCTGCATGACAACTCATCGGTGTGTCATGGATCGTGCATGAGTATGTGGTGAATAAAGTAATAATTCAGGGGGTATTTTGTGAAAAAATCATTAATTTAATTAATCTCTCACTCTCTATTAGGCCTAATTTTTTTTAATTGAATTAAACTGAATTAAATAACAATGAATAGGGTTTCAAAAAAAAAAAAAAAAATAACAATGAATAGAGTTGAACTTAAACTAAGTCCAGCTCACTTCATTTGAGGTCTTCTTTTTAACACTTTTTTCATCATTTAAAGATTACTCCATTTATTTGAGAAAAAAAGTGTTCATTTGAATTTGTCCTATTACTCTTTCAATATGTTTTTTGATCTCAATTGTTCTTTTTTCTCTCTTTTAATATGCACAACTTTATCAATCTGTGCATAACTTTGACTAAATTTTAATACAGTGACAATTGAGATATAACTCATAATTTGTAAGAGATAACAATTAAAAGACGCAACATTTAAGAGATTTGAGATTATTATATACATGTAGAGTACGTAGCTCTTAAGATATAAATAGTATCTCGTTATTATAGCCTTAAGGGGAAAAGTGGTGTACTTAATGAATACGAAGTATATAACAAATTATTTTTATATATATATTTTTTTTTGTTACGAATAGAACTAGTAGTGAAATCAAATTTAGCACCACAACATTTCTTTTTTTAATGTATATCAAGTAATTGTACAATAGTTTTGGGCAAATGTCGTATATGAGGCATGTGAGTATATATGGATGGTCGTAAACACCCAAAAAAATATTTGGTTGGTCGTACCATAGATTTTTTTCAATTTAAAAGCTTCATTGCTGAGAAAGCGGTGGCTGAAAAAGCGGAAGTGGGTGGTAGAAGAAGGTAGCGAAAGGGGTGTGTATTTGTGTAGGTGGACTCACGATGAATTCGTTCTAACACAATTTTTTTCGGAGTACATATGGGTCAGTGGTACTATAGATTTTCTTCAACAAAGTTTCAATTGAAAAGATTCATTGAATCAATTTTTTAAAATCTACAAATCAGTTACCAAGGTTCTCTAACATATTCAATTTTCCATAGTTTCCTCTTTTTTGTGAACTTTTCATTTCGTACATGATCATCACTAACTTGCTCGTACACTTTCTTGTACTGTCGTTCATAAACTTTCTTTCGTTGTCCAAAAACGAAAGAATTAACTCAATGAATTGTATGTTTCTCCCAAGAAAAAGACCGGTATGTTGAAAACTTTAAGTCATAAATAAAAATAAGAAAAGTATGAAGTACAAACAAAAACATCACACTTGTAAAAATACAAAATGGAAAAAATTGAAGGACATCGCTCAAATATATCACACTCGTACTAGTGCACATCCAATCTCACCACTGAGTATTTTTTAACACAAATGTATATGTGTAGCTGAACACATAGTGTGACCGGGGTTACTCGAGTTACTCGGTCAAGGGTTATTTGAGGGATTCAGTCAGAAGTTACTCGGTCAAGGGTTACTTGAGAGATTCAGTCAGGGGTTCCTCGGTCAGGAGTTCCTTGAGGGGTTACTCGAGTGTTAGCCGGTCACACGATGTTGTCAGCCACACAGAAAAAAAACTCAATTTTTTTAAAATATTAATTTTTAAATTAGGAAAAATTGAAGCATATTAAATTATTAATGTTTTAATTCTCCATTTATTACCTTTACAAAATTATTGCATATCAATTATCAAATAATACATTAATGGGAAAGATTACACACACAAAAATTTATAAAATACATACATGGTACTCCTATAGTCCTATGTAGCATCATTTTGTAAATAATACCCTCCCATACGGCCATACCCAAATTAAAAAATAAAAAATAAAAAAGTAACAAACCAATTTACTCTCATATTTTGTGCATTGCAATATTCAAAAATGGAATATAATTTGTGGATGGAGAGGGTTTAAAATTTATTTACTCATAATATTTCTTTTATTATTAAGATTTATAGGTTGCTAACAAACAATCATATAACTAATGTATAAAGCTAAACTTTTAGCCAGACCACGACACAGTGACACTTGACATTTCAATTTTTCGCCAAGTGTCACGCCATGTAAGATAAATTTAGACAGATTTCATAGGATAAAAAATTTAGAATTCTATTTTCAATGAAATTTGGATAGAATTTTAGGATAAAATTGTTAGTTTAGAGTTTTATTTTCGATGAAATACCAATATTTCAGATTTACAAATTGAATTATAATTTTATTCAAAACAAATTATAGATTGTAATTCTAAAAAATTATCATATAAATTTATTTTTTATATCATAATATTTTTTGGAGCAAAGGAAGTAGTTCAAAACGTAAAACATCCATTTTTAATATATAATAATCAATTAAAATAGTATATTTCACAATCTAATATAACTTTATTACTATGTAGACCTATCAAGCAGGGTCGGGTCAGGTCATAAATCATCTCGGATCGGGTTGCTTCAGCTTACGGGCCAAGAAGTGTTCAACACTTGCCAAAGTTTTGGGTTCGGGTCAACCAACGGGTTTTGAACATTTTTTTTTATTTAATTTATTTTTTGCTAATTTTTTTAATGTATTTAATCGAATATTTTCACCAATATTATTATTAGTCATTACATATCTACTAAATAGTAAATCGTCACAAAAGAACATCAATTGCTAACTAATTTTATATCAATAATATATTTTAAAATTTGACAAATAGATAAAAAAATTTAATAAACAACGTACCCAGGCATCGTAAGAGGCAATAAACTAGTGATATAATAAAAAAAAATTAGCAATATATAGATCTCACTCAATGCAGGCATAAAATTAGGCTGGTGGATAGTTGTTAAGTTCAAAATTCAGTAACAAAGACTACGTAAAAAAATCTAAAACACAAAAGGTCTAGGAGTTTAGGGTGCTACCTTGGGAGCATCGTAATAGAGGGCAAGGAGGAAGAGTAACTTTTGTATACATTCGATATACAGTAAATTATTATATATTGGGGGTCACTTTTATCATATTTAAGGTCACTTTTACAATTTTGCATAAATATTTTGTAATTTTTATTTATATCAGGGTCACTGTTATTCATATTAGGGTAACTTTTGCTCATTTTAGAGTAACTTTAGTACTAATGTACGGTGTTATTATTATGCGCAGGAATGCCGCCACTTACGAGTGGTTCTTTTATACTGGCACAGTTAGCTCCCGTGTTAGTACCCCTTTATTGGGGCAGGTTAGGGGGGAAACCCGTTCAATGCGTAATCAAAACTAGATAAATTATTTAGTTATTTAGTTGAGAAGTTTTGTTGAATGTTGTGTGCTTGATAAACAGGTGCATCAAGTTAAGTTGTGTGTTGATAGGTAAATGCATGTTAGTGTGTTTAATTACGCTTATGTACTCAGTTTTGCTGATTGTGTGTTTGTGGCCCTTGTCTTTACCTTGACCCTATGATGATCCATTTTTAATAGAGAGTAGTGGAAACAAATAGAGAGAAGCTTTTCAGGTGATGAAGCATATTCATGATAGGCATGAGTGAAGAGCGAATCATGCTAGTTTCCATAAGTTTATGATGTGTTATTGCTTTTAATTATATTATGATATTTCTATTGCGAGACTAACATGAGGGTTTGAATTGGATTAGTTGTTAAGGGCCTACAATGGTTCCAAGTTGTAGGTTTGACTTTGTTTTACTTTGGTTTGACTTTACTTTCGTGAGTTGACTTTTTAAGTTGAGTCATTTAAAAATATTTTAAAGGAGAGCCTTCCGTTGTGTGTCTTTGATAGTTGCCTTAGCCGTTTTCACGGTGGCGGTAATATCTTAGATTTTCCTATTTAAAGTTTTAAACAGAGCAAAACATGTATTTTAAAAGAAAGGGATTTCTAGGGTGTTATACTTATAGCTAAAAAAGTAAAAGTTTTATGAGGCAAATTGTAAAGAACAAAATAATGGGTGAAATATATAAGTAGTAACTTTTTTTTTTAAAGGGAAAAGGGAAGAGGGGAGAACGTTTATTGTTCTATTGGTGATTGGTGATTGGTGCTACTCCTAAGATCCTCAATCTGCCATTGTTATCAAGTATGAAAAAACACATGATTAATGTGGGATAACCGAGGAAGTGGGCATCGATTCTTCGAACATTGAATAACCTAAATAAAGAAATAACCCAAGTCTACAAAAAGTGCCAAGAACTAGGTTGTACAAGTACCACTAACAATGAATGGCTCCAAAGTTGCAAATTCAATGCAACAAACAATATTAAGGGGTCGTTTGGTTCGCACGGGGTAATCAAAATAGAATGAATAAAGGGAATGAAAGAGAATGGAATGAAACCCTTTCCATATGGTATGTTGTTTGGTTTACAAAAATCACCACCACCACTCCAACAACCCATCTGCCCACTTCTTTAGCCACTCCACCGCCCAGCCACGACCTCCCCCACCCCTCTCCGCCCGTCGTCGAACCTCCCCCACCCCTCGCCGCCACACAAAACTTTCCCCCACCCACGCAAAACCCTAGAAAACAATCTCCTCCCTCTTAAATCGTTGGTCGTCCCTTCCCAAAGCCACCAAGTTTCGAGAAAACTCAATCTTGCTTTGTCTTGAGGTTCAATTTCTAGGTCTAGTTGAAGAAATAGAATGCAAATCTTGAGAATCGAGGGGAGGACAGAGAAAATGAGGAGAGAGATAGACCCTATGGAGATGCGAGTGTGTTCCGGTGAGGAGAGATGGAGATACGACGAGTTCCGACGAGGAATGGGGAAGCTGCGACGAATTCCGGCTAGGGGTGGGGAGCTGATGCAAGTTCCGACGAGGAGTGGGGAAGCTGCGGCGAAATCCGGCGAGGAGTGGGGAAGCTGCGGCGAATTCCGGGGAGGGGTGAGGAGCGGCTGTGAGTTCCAGCGAGGTGGCTAGGCGGTGGGGGTAACTAGTTACTGGTGTATGTATGGTGGTGTAGTGGTGGCTTAGGAAAGGGAATGGAAAAGTCTAAAGGGGTGGGGAATCAATGTGGACTGATTTTGGGTAAACTCAAAAATAAAAAAGGGGAATGGGAATGAAAAAACTGACAAACAAATAGCAACAAAGGGAATGAGATATGTTCATTCCCTTTCCCTTTGATGATTAACCCTAACCAAACGGCCCATAATATTGTTATACTTATATTATGGACATGGTACAAGTTGCCCATGTAAAACCACACATTGCACAACCGTTTCTTTGTGAAGCGTTACCACAATCAAGTAATCGTACCAAGGCAGTAAAGCCAGAATTATAGGCCACGTATCTCTGACTTAAAGTACTAGTACTTTGGTACTCTGATCTATGCATCATTCTTTCATTATTGGTGTTTGTCTATGCATGATGGTACTTTTGAGATTGAAAATAAAATTATTTATACCTATGAAATTATCATGGATAGGATGATATATAATCCTATCCTCTTATATTATTGCTTCGATTTTGCCAATGGGCTAATTTTTTTTGGTAATTGACTATTTGTACGAAATGATACCGGTACCGATAAAAAGCGAAACTTCCCCTTAAATCTTGTTCTGTATCGGTATTTCTACCATATTGCCCTATTCTTGTCAATCACGTGGAGAGTTGCTTCTGACCACATGGATTCATCGCCCACTTGCTATGCCAGCTACATGGACCGACACGTGACACCAACTTGGTTATATTCTTATAATATAATATCCGTGCATAATTCACTTATAAGTTCTAAGGTACGATTTTTTTTTCTCTCTAAACCTCTCTCTCTCAAAACTCTCTTTAACCTCCTTTCTAGCTGACTCATATTTAACATGTTACTGACTTTAGCATCAGAGCATTTATCCCTGGATTAGCTTAAATTATTCACGTTAACTGTGTAGGTATCCAGTTGGACGATAAATCTTTATCGACCCCAGACATCAGTTACCGGAGCTCATCCGAAACACTATTGATTTTTGACTGTCACAGATTAATTGTTGGGGAGAATAGAGAAGGTAAAACACTTGTTAAAAAAGTTACTTAATCAAATCTTGTGATTTTCATATTATCTAATTTTCATTTTTTCTAATAGTGTCATAGTGTTGGAATGTCTTCTACATCCGTTTTCGTTGCGGATAATGCATTTTGGAGTTATAGATTGGAGATAAATTTGTTTGGCAATATTCAAATGTTCCTGACTATAACAAATGTAAGAAATGTGAACAAAAAATAATTAAACAATACATATATATATTTATGTGGTTTACTGATAATGTGTTAACTATGTTTAAAAATAAGAACGATGAAGGCCCCGTTCACTTCACCTTATTTAAACTGAACTAAAATGATTTTTACTGAATTGGAATTATATTTATTGAACTTAAATTATTTTTACTGAACTGAAATTAATTTTACTGAATTGAAATTATTTTTGCTGAAGTGAAATTATTTTTACTGATTTTCTATTATGTCTTCTTAAAGTTTACTGAAGTGAAATTATTTTTGCTGAACTTGAGAGATTGTTATATATACCCGGGTGTACCGTACACCTATGAGTATTTATTCTCATTTTGATAATTGTTATTCATTTTATCATCAATTGAAGAACAAAAACTAACCTTAGGTTAGTTGGGTGTACGGTACTTCCGAGTGTATGTAACAAATTCTAGCTGAACTGAACTTATTTTTACTGAACTGAACTTAATTTTACTGATTGAAATTATTTTTACTGAATATTATTTTTTAAGGTGAACTAAACAGGGTCGAAGTTTTTATTGATAATATTTTATGAGGAATATTGATTAAAGTATTAAAACATAAGGAATATTAACCAAGGGGGCTAACAGAAACGGAATAGGCTCAAAAATATGTCCAAATAAAATTGTAGCCCAAACATACAATATGAATTTGGGTCCCTTATTCAAGGCATGTCACATTTGGACCCCATATAGTGTGCTTGGTCATTCATAAGGGGCTAAGGACATATAGTTTCAACTTTCAAAACGTATTACAGTATAGTTCCCGTTTAGCTTGAATTTTACGAGTGTAATACAATGGGAAAATATTGATTATTGTAGGGTTAATGTTGTTGGGAAATTTGATTTACCGGATCACAAAAATACAATAAAAATGGACAAATTTAAGATTTCGAGGCATGAACAAAATCACTTTTTCAAAGTAATATTTCGACTCTAATATACACACTGGGTATCACGAAATTACTAGGAGATACAACGAATATAATCACAATAGTGTGTAATATGTTTGTGATCTAATGTAATCAAACTTTTGTAATTTATGATGATGATAATTAGGGTTGCAATATGTTTCAGGAAGCAGAAAATAAACCGACTTTTCTTCAATCTTTCCTCATCATATGTTCTAAGAACATATATATATACTAGCAGCAATAAACAAGCAACAACAAAGAAATAACCGTCAAATCAGCCCAAGGCACCACCCGCGCCCGACCGGGCAGATCTGAAGATGAACCCTAAACCCTCACGCGCCCGGCCGGGTGGCGGAGGCCTTACTAGGCGGTGAAACCTAGATTTCAGAAATGGCTTCTCATGCCCTGTAAGGCAGTGAAGACCTGACCGGGCAAAAACCCTACTAATCTCCTTCGCTGCTCTCGCACCCGATCGGGAAGCGGCGGACTTGTCGTCCTTCTCTTCCACTTGCGCCCTGTCGGGTAGAGCTAGCCCTAATCGAACTGCTTTGCTTTTCTCTAAACCAAGGTAATTTGCTACTAATTGCTTGTTTAATTAATTCACAACACCTTAACCTAAGTAATTCAATTAAATAACATGAATTTTATCCACCATTCTCTAAATTATTCAACAAATGTGTGAGATAACCAAGACACCACCAAACCTCGCTCATTCAAATAGAGAGTTTGAGTAGAAATACGTAAATTTAAGAGTTTTAATTTTTAACTCTTTCGTTAACTTAAATGGATTAGCGAGGGAGATAAGATAAGGAGAATTTGTGTGTATGTCCATTTATATTTGAGCTAAAACTAAATGATTGGAAATTGATTCATTATGATTGTTATTGATCATGAGCAAATTTATTGAGATATTATCGTATATTAGGAGATTTGATAGAATATTTCCTTATATTTATCTTTTATATTTTAGTTAATTCCTGATATCTTTGTAACTCTATATATTCCCAATTATTTTCAATGAGAAGGCAAGCAATTCTACTCTAATTATTTTCAACTTCTCTCTAACTTATCATGGTATCAAGAGCAGGTTATTTTTTTTTTTCCTTCAAAATCACAACCATGGCCGGTGGTGAGACACCACCTTCGTCCCCTTTACCTATAATTGTGGGTAATGCAAAAATTCATGAAAATCATCTATATCGTCAATTTGATGATACTTGTTGGATTATAGATACCGGAGCTACTCATCATGTTACCGGCAATAAATCTTGGTTATTTGACACTCGTTATATTGAATGTCCCGTTGGATTGCCGAATGGTGAAAGTGTTTTTGCTACTTTGGAAGGATCGGTCAAATTATCCGATCAAATAACTATCTCTGGAGTCCTTTTTGTGCCACATCTTAATTGCAATTTACTTTCCGTTACACAACTCAGTGATCAATTAAATGTTGTTGTTCAATTTAACTCATATATGTGTGCTATACAGGACCGACTGAAGCAGCTGATTGGAACGGGAATTAGGCGAGATGGACTATATTATTTCTTTGGCAGGCCGAATATGGTGCAACGGGTGTCTGTGGTTGAAACAACGTCAGATTTGGAGCTTTGGCATAGAAGAATGGGGCATCCTTCGAAGAAAATAGTTAAGTTACTTCCGCACATTAGCAATAAAAGTAGTTTAAATAAAGGTTGTGAAGTATGTTTTCGTGCTAAGCATCCTAGAGACAAATTTCCCTTGAGTGAAAATAAAACATCTAGAATTTTTGAGAAAGTGCATTGTGATTTATGGGGTCCATATCGACATGTTTCTTCGTGTGGGGCTCGTTATTTTTTAACTATTGTTGATGATTATTCAAGAGCTGTGTGGATTTATTTGTTGATTGATAAAACAGAAGTTTTTCAGATGTTTATGGCGTTTGTTGCTATGGTTGAAAGGCAATTTAATCAAACAATTAAAATTGTTCAAAGTGATAATGGAACCGAATTTAATTGTTTGATTGATTTTTTCACTGCTACTAGCATTATTTTCCAAAGCTCTTGTGTAGGAACCCCTCGACAAAATGGTAGAGTAGAACGAAAACACAAACATATTCTTAATGTTGCGAGAGCCTTGAGATTCCAAGCTAAATTACCTATTTATTTTTGGGGTGAATGTGTTTTGGCCGCAGCTCACTTAATAAACCGAACTCCCACACCTCTTCTCCAAAACAAAACCCCATTCGAAATTCTTTTCAATAAACCTCCTTCTTTTGATGCTATTCGTACCTTTGGATGCTTGTGTTTTGCTCATAATCAAAAGACTAAGGGGGATAAGTTTGCCAGTCGGAGTAGAAAGTGTGTATTTTTGGGGTATCCGTTTGGGAAGAAGGGATGGAGGTTATATGATCTCGAAACTAAAGAATTTTTTGTGTCTCGTGATGTTAAATTTGTGGAAGAAAATTTTCCTTTTGGTTGTCCGGATGATGTTAATATTGCTTTGGAAGTACATGATGTGCCGGAAGACATTCACTTTGATTTTGCGGAATATGAATTTGAGGATGCACAGGTTGATTTAAATGGTGATTATAATGGTCTACATACGGCAGGGGGGAACATGGAGCTGCCCACCCCACTGCCAAGGCCACTCAAGGCCCTGCTCAAGGCACAGCAGGCCACTCCGCGACCAGGGTGCGGGAGAGCTCCCCAGGCCGCGACCTGGCCGCGGAGCAGCCTGTCGCAGCACCTCAAACAGGGCACTCCGCGACCAGGCTGCGGGATAACTCCCCAAGCCGCGACCTGGCCGCGGAGGAGTCTGCCGAGGCTGCTTCTTCGACCAGCACAGGTACACAGCCGCAGCCACACACCGATGCCGCCTCTTCTCCATCCGTAGCCCAGCAGTCTGATATGGGGCGCGGATTTCGAGAAAAATATCGGTCTGTTTTGCTCCGTGATTATGTTACGCACTCGATTTTTGCCAATAGTCCGTCTCCTTCTTCCAATCAGTCTTCAGGTACTCCTTATCCTTTAGCACACTATATACATTGTGACAAATTTTCTGTGAATTATCGGAAGTTTATTTCAGCTGTTGTTCAAACTAAAGATCCGACAACTTTCAAAGAAGATATGCAATATGAGGGATGGCGTAAGTCCATGAATGAAGAAATTCGAGCTTTAGAGAACAATGGTACTTGGACTTTGGAGCCTCTTTCCCCCGGGTAAAAAGGCTCTAGGAAGTCAATGGGTCTATAAGACCAAGTTTCTTGCTAATGGTGAAGTTGAGCGTCTAAAATCTCGTTTGGTGGTATATGGGAACCATCAGAAAGAAGGTGTAGATTATGATGAGACATTTGCTCCGGTTGCTAAGATGACAACAGTTCGTACTGTTCTTGCTATTGCGGCCGCCAAGAATTAGGAAATTCACCAAATGGACGTTCATAATGCGTTTCTTCATGGTGACTTGGATGAAGAAGTTTACATGAAATTACCACCCGGTTTTCAGAGTTCGGATCCTTCTTTGGTTTGCAGATTGAAAAAGTCTCTCTATGGTTTGAAGCAAGCACCTCGATGTTGGTTTGCTAAACTCACCAAAGCCTTAAAATAGTATGGTTTCAAACAATCTTACTCTGATTATTCTTTATTCACTCATACTACTCGTGATACTCAGATTACAGTTTTAGTGTATGTTGATGATTTGATTATTTCTGGGAACGATTCCGCTGCATTGACTGTTTTTAAGGCCTACTTATGTGACTGTTTTAAGATGAAGGATCTAGGTCCTTTGAAATATTTTTTGGGGATTGAAGTGGCTCGTAGCTCTGCAGGTTTATTCTTGTGTCAGCGAAAATATACTCTGGATATTATTTCTGAGACAGGCTTGTTAGGAGCAAAGCCTAGTGGTTTTCCAATGGAGCAAAATCACAAATTGGGATTGGCCACCGTCGAATTTCTTTCTGATCCAGAGTCCTATAGACGGCTTGTTGGTCGATTGATTTATCTTACTGTCACACGCCCTGACTTGGCGTATTCAGTTCATATTTTGACTCAGTTTATGCAGCAACCTCGTAGTGAACACTGGGATGCTGCAATGAGGGTAGTTCGATACTTGAAAGGGACTCCTGGACAGGGTATTTTATTAAGCTCTGATTGTGATTTAACTCTGCAGGGTTGGTGTGATTCAGATTGGGCTGCTTGTCCTCTTACTCGACGTTCTTTATCTGGTTGGCTAGTTTTTCTTGGAAAATCTCCTATTTCATGGAAAACTAAGAAGCAACCAACAGTTTCTTCTCTTCTTCGGAGGCCGAGTATAGGTCCATGTCTTCGTGTTCTAAAGAGCTAAAATGGGTGAAGGCTTTGTTATTGAGTCTTGGCGTGCAACATCCAAAGGCAATTAAGTTATTTTGTGATAATGAGGCAGCTCTGCACATTGCAAAGAATCCGGTTTTTCATGAACGTACAAAGCACATTGAGATCGATTGTCACTTTGTTCGTGATGCTATTACTGAGGGGTGGCTATCTACTTCTCATGTTTCGACATCTTCACAGCTTGCTGACATTTTTACAAAGGCACTTGGGAAAGCACAATTTGATTATCTTCTCTCCAAGTTGGGCATTTTTTATCCCCATGCTCCAACTTGGGGGGGGGGGGGGTATTGAGATATTATCGTATATTAGGAGATTTGATAGAATATTTCCTTATATTTATCTTTTATATTTTAGTTAATTCCTGATATCTTTGTAACTCTATATATTCCCAATTATTTTCAATGAGAAGGCAAGCAATTCTACTCTAATTATTTTCAACTTCTCTCTAACTTATCATTTATGTCGTCAATTTTCAAAGATTTTTGCATGATAGATGTATGACAAGCAATCAAATCAAACATAAAGGACAAACCAAGGTATTTCTCATATTAGTGGTACATACTAATTTGTTTCTTTGCGATGTTATTAAAGTCAAAACGTATTCCCAAACAAGTAAGATTAGACACAGCCTTTAAATTTGCTAGACCTCTAATGTTAATTAATGACAATCAAACCTTGCTAACCAAAATAATTAGTCCCGTCATTATTTTTGCTTCCATTATCTATATCCTCACAAAAATTAATTTCATGGCTCAATAAAAGATTCTCTTCTATCATAATTGCAAGCATATAGAAAACAAAATAATTGAACTAGTTGATCGAAGAACATTGCACGAAACAATGTTATGTCTATGCAAGTGCGAAAACGATAATAGTAACTCCCATGTAAAGCGGTTGAGCTTTTCCTTAAACTTGCATGTGCTCCAATGTGAGTTTCTTTACTCCAACAAGTAATATTATTATTATTATTATTATAAGCAGCATGTTTTTATATTATTGTAGGGTTATAATCTTTAGCACATGCCTTTGACACATCTTCCTATTCAACAATTTCCACTCATATCATTTGTTGGCATTTCGAGTACTAATAATTAATGATTTAGTCAAAGAAGATATGTACTTGTCATTTGTTGTATGAATCTATTATTATAATATTGGCTAAGATAAGATTCATATATAGAACTTAGGGGTGAGCAAACCGGGTACCCGGTCAAAATTTTAGGACCCGGACTTGGAATTGGTTGGAACCGGGTCCTAAAATTCGGAACCGGAATTGGAATTGGTTTAACCGGGTCCTAAAATTTAGGAATTGGAATTGGAACCACCGGGTACCGGTTCCGGTTCCGGGTACCCACTTATGTATGTAATTTTTAAAATATAATACAAATTATAATTCTTATTTTAGTTAGTATCATTATTAGTGTTTAATACTTATATTTATATATGCATTAAGCTATTTGTACTCATGTTAGGTATTAATAATACTTTTTTATTTTACAAATTAGATACATTTAACATATTTTTATTATCTAAAATTTATTTAGTTTAGGATATATTGGGTAACCGGGTACCCAACCGGTTCCGGTTCCAAAAAGTTGAGAATTGGAATTGGAATTGGTTATAACCGGGTCCTTAATTTATTACCCGGAATTGGAACCACCGGGTCCAATCTCGGTTCCGGACCTGTCGGTTCCTAACCAGTTCCGGTTCCAATTCCGGGTACCCGGAATTTTTGCTCACCCCTAACTCCTTGCTTGATTATTTGCATGGAGTTTACATTAATGAGTCGAGTTAAGTAGGGTTGAACCTGGTCTTGTTTGTCGTATGTCCGAAAATATAACAGTGAGAGAATATAAGAGTGGAAGAGAGCCTATCCACGGCTTATTAAGATCGCGTGGGCCATGCAAAATGTTTGGAAATGCTCCCTGTGGAATTATAGTACAATAAGAATAAGAGTAACTTGTTTTGAGTATGTATACTAGCGGCTCTCTTTAGATTTTCTCCTATAATCCGATTAATTGTTTGAAATATATTAAGTGGATCGATGTCAATTCTCACAAACACATTGTATCCTATATTGGTAGTGTTGTAGTGGCCAAGTGGATAACTTATAAAGTGGATCATGCAGGTCATGTTTTGACGACGGGTCTAGGACAGTATGGCGTGAACATGATATTTATGTATAGTTACATGTTCTACTTGGGACTCGTTTGGTTACAATGGGAATTAACTTTTCATAGTAATTTATAATTCATGGGAAATTATTTCCTTCCTCAAATTCCTAGAAAATTGCTTTACTTTGTTTGGTTAGCATTAGGAAAATTACAATTCCTAGGAAATTTAAATGACCTAGGGGGGTGGGTGAGTGAATTCCCACATTATGTGAGAAATTGAAACTCCTATGAATTTCTATTTCCTCAATTTTGCACTTTTTTAGTTAATCAAATAACACATCAATAATAATGCAATTTCCTAGGAATTTTGAATGCCTACATAAAATTACATCAACCAAACAAAGCCTTACATTTTACAAAAGTGAAAGTTGAAAATCGTAAAATCATCCTAGAAGTACTTCATACGGGAGTAGAATTTCTCTAAAAAGTTGTTTGTAATTGATGCGTGGAGATTTCTCTAAAAAGTTGTTACTCACTCGTAAACAAATTAAAATAATTTATTTTCTCAACATCCCTATTCATAAGGGAGAAGTCAAAAAGGTGAACAAAACAAACTCTCGATTAATTCTTCTGTCTTTAAATATTTTACAAATCTAATATATATATAAAGGAGAGTTTTTTCCCGAGTTAAATATGAGATTATTAATTTCTTTTAAAATAAAATATTTTAAATGACACATAAGCAAACATGGTAAATGAGATTTCTCAGTTTAAATTAATTAAATATAAAATATTATCTTTTCATATCAGGAATTTTATCTAAATATATAACAAATTTTAGCACATATATATAAATAAAATATTTTAAAAAATTCAAACAAACTGTGCATCGTACGGATTTTATCTAGTACTAATTATTAGAGAGTACAAAAGTAGTAATTAACAATAATATCTATGGATCGCATGGTTTCAAAAATAAGTTAACGTAAGTAAATACATAGATGTTGATATTTAAACTCCAGGTAACATTCTAAAATCATGCTCCAAATATTATATAAATCATACCACAATCTGTTTCAAAGCAGTTAGAAGACTCAAACTACATACCAACATACGGTGTTAGTTATAGCATTTTTCATACAATTACGCACGCAATTTATTTAATTTCTTGTCAACATGTATACAACAAATTACTCAATGTGATCTCAGAATGTTGAAAATTTTATCAATTTATTATTATTATTTTGAATATTTTATTGGCATCAGATCAACTTTATTTTTGGTGTTTTTTTCAGAAGAAATAATATTCAAATAAGGGCCTGTTCATATTCACTGAACTGAGCTGAACTGAACTGAACTGATTGGAGCTGAACTGAACTGAACTGAGCTGATTGGAACTGAACTGAACTGAACTGAACTGAATTGAGCTGAAATGAATATTTTATGTGAGAGGGAAATTAAGAGCTGAGCTGAACTGAACTGATTGGAACTGAACTGAACTGAACTGAACTGATTGGAGCTGAACTAAACTGAACTGAACTGAAATTAAGTAAATGTGAACAGGCCCTAAATAGTCATAAATCTGACGAAAAATTATACAAGTACAAAGTACAAACAGATGGTTTATGATGAGATTTTGGACTTTCTTTATCACATGGGCAGTCTAGAAAATCCAAGAGTTAATTTAGCTTTTTCAATTTTTGTTATGACATTTTTCATTAGATAATATTTCATACATGTACAGTTGTCCGTAATAAGCTAGGGTGCTAATCAAGTTTAATTATGACTGATTACTTAGGTTCAATCAACTATATTCGTATGATAAAAGCATGTCTAATCAAATCAAAATTAGGGTTTGTTTGTTTCACCTCATTAAAAAAAAAAAAAAAAAAAAATCAAAGATATAAATTCAGAGAGAAAAAACTTTAATAATTTTAAATAAAATAATTTCAGAAAAAAACTAGTAGAACCAAACAAAAAAAAAATACACGACTAACTACTCTCTCAGTTTCAATTAATATACGAGTTAGTCATTTAACAACTACTCTCTCCGTTAGTCATTTAACACCGTTAGTCCATTAACATTGTAAAATAAATTTGTATTGTATTGCGTAACATACGAGTTGAAATAAGATACTACCTCCGTTAAATGTCATGTGCAACTTTGGAATATTTTATACGTAGTATCTTATAAATAATACCCCAAATTTGCACATAACATTTAACAGAGATAGTTCACATAACATCAAAATCGGAAATTTTAAGTTATTTTCTAAGAATAGATAATTGTAAATACTACTCTCTCCTTTTTTAATACTTGCTTCATTTCTACTTTATGCACTATTTTTTATCATACTTTGACTAAAGTTTGTGATTTATACATACTCCCTCCGTATTTTTTTAAGTGTTACAGTTTGACGGGCACATAGTTTTAGGCAATTTAATTAACTTAAATATAAATAAGAGGTAAGTGGGGTAATTGGAGTATTAAAAATTTGTAAAAGAAAGATTGTGGGTTAATAGTTTATTGAAAAGTAATGAATGTGAGAGGAAAGATATAATAAAAAAAAAGTAGTAGTGGGTTTGGGTGGGGATCATGAGAGGAGAAAGATATAATATTTTATTGTAGTTTTTTGCTAAAAAAAAAAGTGTAACACTTATTAAAACATGGTCGAATTTGATAAGTGTAACACTTATTAAAAGACGGAGGGAGTAAGAAAAAATAGTCTTGTGGGTACTTGTTAGAATCGTCTCAATGAATAATAAATTATTTCTATTAATTTCAATTGTTATAATTTATACTTATTAATACTTAAAGATATAATTGATCATAGATTTGCATCACCATACGTTTCCAAGAGAAAAGGAGCAAGTATTTAAGAGCGGACGGACTATAAGTATATATAATTAATCTAATAAAGTTAAATAAGTAAAAATCAAATGAATTGAATAAATCATATCAATTTCAGTCAAATGGCACTGGGTCGGGCCAGCCTGAAGCCTGGCACGACCCAACATGAAAAAAGCACGACACAGGCACGAAAAAAGCACGGCACAGTATTGTGCATATGGGCTGTGGGCTGCCTTTATTTGGAAGAAGTATGATAAGGTACAGTACGATCGCAAAACATACTAAAATCAGTGTAATTTTGCTTAGGCACGCAAATCCGATACCTTAACACATTACAAAACTCATAAACTGGACCTAACTAACCCCAAATTAGATAGGTTTGGCACCAGACACGACCCAACACGGCCAGAATCATCTTTAACATTTTCAGCCGTCAAGCTTCAATATATTCTCCGACCCATACAACCTTATCAAAATGATGAGAACTTTACCTGTTAATTTGGATGCTAGTGGCATAAGGTTCAGTGCATGCCACCATGTGACATTGCATTAGCTAAGGAACTTACAATTAATTTTTATTTTATTTTATTTTATTTTTTTTTTTTTTTGAGTGGGAATCTTGTGTTGTGCGCATTTGCGATGTACGGAATTATATAGATGCTTCAATTATACGGATGATATGATCATATGCCTTAATTTAATCATGGTTATTAGCGTTAATCATAAGTTCTTGACATTATTCAAAGATGGTAAGATATTTGGCACTTTTTTGTACATTAAGACAAAATTAATTAATGGGAATTAACTATCAAATTCACATGAAACTAGCTACGTACTTGGTACTTCCATGTTATGTACCACTAGTATATGACAAAATGCAATCTTATACTAGTAGTTTAAATTATCAACGCATAATATATATGTCTATATATAATAATAAACTTTACAAAATATACGGAGTACAATAGAAATTAATTATGTCATCTTTTGCTTTATTGTACATGATAAATACTTTATTCATTTCTTTTTATCCGTAATATTTTGATTTTTATACTATTTATGTAAACTATCAAATATTAATTAACATTAATCATATATATATATATATATATATATATATATATTTCCTTTTACTTATATAAAATCCAAATGTAATCATATTAAATATTTTTGAAATAATTTCTACGGAGTATTTTTTTTTTTAATGTATTAATTTTATATATCTTGTGTAAGCAAATAATTTAATATATTAACATTCAAAATTATATGTCAATAAACATAAAAATCAAACTATTACAACTAATCAAATAAGAAGAATATTAATTAAGAACCTTCCAACCAAATTAAAGCCAATCTCTCGTGGATCATGACACGAGAAACTTTTTCATGTCATCTAGTAGATATCAAATCTTACCTTATATTTTTATCACCTAACACTTTATTTTTATAATTTATGCCTCTTTTGATGATGTCAAAGCTAAGGTTAAAATATTTTTAGCTAAAGGATACGAACACAAATCTAACTTTATAATTTTGATTCTTCACTATGAATCACATAAACACATACCTATATAGGGGTGAGCAAAAAATCAGGGTACCCTGAATCGGAACCGGAACCTGTTAGGAACCGCAGGTTCCGGAACCGGAACCTGTACTAGAGGTTCCGGTTCCGGGTAGCAAATTGGAGAACCTGTTGTAACAGGTTCCGGATCAGGTTCTCAATTTTTTGGAACCAGAACCTGTAGGGTACCCTGTACCTGATAAAAATATCACTTAATTTTTAATTATACACTAATTTGTACTCAATTTTTAAATAATATATATCAAAATTGAAATTATAAAAATATATATATTAAATTTGTAAGATAACTACTATTAGTTTGTCTTATTTGCGAGCTGTAAACATTATAAATTAGTGACTAACCGGTTTTTTATTAAAAAATCTACAAAAAGTTAGTGAGTATCTTATAATACAGGGTATCCTGAATCGGAACCGGAACCTGTAGGTTCCGGTTCCGGTTCCCAATTTCTAGGAACCTGTTCAACAGGTTCCGGTTCCGGTTCCCATTTTGAGGAACCTGTTGCAACAGGTTCCGGTTCCGGTTCCTGAAATTTTTACAGGGTACCCTGTTATGCTCACCCCTATACCTATATATGTACATTTTACATTATCCTTCCTAGAGAAAAAAGTAGGTCCATCCTCATAATAATTACTCTTCTCGATGAATTGTTGGTTCTCTTGATTATAAATGTCATCTATGATTTTTTTTTTTCGAGGGTCTCGCTTGATCGTACATATGCAAACTTGTGGAGGAAGGGCCGAAGGGGCATCCTAGGGGACATTGCTGCTCCTCCTCCTCTTTTTAGTTTTTACCTTTCACTTATCAATTGTTACTCGAATTTTTATGTAAATGAGATTGATAGAGTGGTTTTGGTTGGGGTTAGAAAGTTGAACCTTTAGTATTTACTTATGTTCAAGAGTAACAAGTCAGATAAGCTCTAATAAAATTTATTTAGGCGTTTGAAATATGTATAATTATTTTACAAAAAGATTCTAAAATTAGAAACTAATAAAGCTTAGTTAAGCTACTCAAATGGATATTTTTTAAAAAAAAAATAGACGTACAAATAAGTTCATTTGGTCGAATATTTTTTTATTGCACAATATTATAAGCTCTATTCACTTCACCATATTTAAATTTATTTATAATTTAGTTAACTCGAGATAGATTTCAAAAATAAGCGCTTACAAGTTTGGAGAAGATAAGTGTATAGGTTTAATGAAATCACTTAAGATAAGTTCAAGACTAATAAATCACATGTATAAGATATAGTTAGTTGATTTTAGTACTTAAAAGTTGATATAAGTATTTCGTAAAAAGGTTCTATTCACACCACTTTATAAAACTAGTTTTGTGCCCTGTGCGATGTCCGGATTGTTTATTAAATTTTGAGATAAATTTTTAATGTATATGTCAAATTTCAAAATATATCTCTAATACAAAATTAGTTAGCAATTGATGTATTTTTGTGACTAATAATAATATTGGTATTTTTTTAGAGTTATAATCTAATTTTTTTTTGAATAAAATTATAATTTAATTTATACAAATGAAATATTGGTATTTTATCGAAAATAAAACTCTCAACTATATCCTAAAATTCTATCCAAATTTGATTGAAAATAAAATTCTAAACTAACTTTTTTAATTATCCTATGAAGTCTATCTAAATATATCCAACGTGGCGCGACAGGCGAAAAATTGGAATGTCAAGTGTCGATATCTCGTAGTCTGGCTAAAAGTTTAGCTTTATATATTAGTTACTAGTTTTGTGCCCGTGCGATGCCCGGGTTGTTTATTGAATTTTAAGATCAATTTTTAATCTATATGTCAAAATTTAAAATATATAATTGATACAAAATTAGTAAGGAATTGATGTGCTTTTATGACGATTTGTTATCTAGTAAGCATGTAATGACTAATAATAATGTTGGTGGAAATGTTCAATTTAATACATTGAAAAAATAAAAAAAATTAGCAAAAAATAAATTAAATAAAATAAATGTTCAAAACTCGTTGGGTTGACCCAAACCCAGAACTTGGGCAAGAGTTGAACATTTCTTGATTCGTAACCTAAAGTAACCCTATCCGAGATGACTCATGATCCGACCCTGACTGGTCTCCATAGTAATAAAATTCTATTAGATTGTGAAGTATATTTTTTTAACCGATTAGTATATATTATAAATGGACGTTTTACGCTTTGAACTACTTCTTTCACTCCAAAAAATATTATGATATAAAAATAAATAAATTTATGTGATAATTTTTGAGAATTATAATCTAATAATTTTTTTGAATAAAATTATAATTGAATTTGTACATCTGAAATATTGGTATTTTATCGAAAATAAAACTCTAAACTAACAATTTTATCCTGAAATTCTATCATAAAATTCTATCTAAATAGAATTCTAAACTAACTTTTTTTTATCATATTAAGTCTATTTAAATCTATCCAATGTGACGCGACACTTGGCGAAAAGTTGGAACGCCAAGTGTCGCTATCTCGCGACCTGGCTAAAAGTTTAGCTTTATATATTAATTATATGATATGATATGATATGATTTCGTAAAAGGTTCTATTCACACCACTTTATAGTGACAGTAGATTTAAATTTATCTCGATGCAAGGAGCTAATAAGACTTTATTGACGGTAAATCAACATTAAATATCGATCCTTTATTATATATATTTAAATTTATTCTTCCAGAAATTATCTTATCTTTACCCTATTGTGAATGGGATAGAGACGTCCAAGGTATCGTTGTTGATGACTTTCCTCTATATTAAGAACTCAAACACTCAATTAGGAGTATTTACTAACTCAACCCAAAAACGACAATGTATGGCTAACAGCCCAATTCGGTGTCCGATATAGGTACCCCATAGACGCTCAATGGTGGCTGCGATTGGTGGTAATGATAAAGTGATACATGAATTATGATGAGTTATGGCCATGGACGGTGGTTTTGACGATGGAGAGAGAAATTGAAACGGAAAGTCAGCTACTTGCTCATAAAGTATAAAGAAAGTTAACCGAAAGCTGTACATTGCGTAAACATGCCTATTTCAGTCTATAATTTGCACAGATTTTTAAATATTTATGAACAAAAAATGGATTTTTTTATTACATTGCAACGTGGAGTTTAACATGGATGTGGTAGTTTTAGGTGATGGCGAACATGAAGAGAGATTGAAGGTAGCAAAGTGTCGAACTCGGTCATATTAGTGATATATTTGGTGGCTATGTTTGAGGCCTTTATTGTGAGGTTATACCCAAGATGAGTGGTTTTGAATATTTTTGATAGGTTGAGGAAAGTGTAATCTTTACGATAAGTGGCATCTGTGGCGGTAGTAATTTTCGTTGGTGGTGGTTTTGATGATGAGAAAATGAAGCTTAAGTAGGCTAGTTGAGGAAGTGGTTGTTTTGTGACTGTTAGGCACACTTTGAGGTGAGTTTTCGACATGTTGAGGCGGTGTATTCGGGTGTTGATTGGTGGTGTGTGTTCCCTACAATGAGATGAGTTAATTTGTGATTGTGATAAGACTTTGATAATTTTGAATTGAGTACAAAAAATAGAGTAAGCTTACTTGGGAATCAATCAATAGTGAAGAATGTAGTCTTTATTGGAAAAAGATGAATTAATGTGAAAACAAAGACTTAGGAACAATGTTTATTATGTTTAGGAAATAGATAGCGAAAACGGTTTTGATGATTTCAGGTAACAATTACTGAATTACACCAAACTTTTCTTCAGAAGTGTGAAAATTATGTCTAGAAAAGTTGAACTTAATGTAAATATGAAATGATTTTGGCACTTGAAAGTTGGAAAAAATGGAAAAATACCATACCTTAGTGAAATATTGCAAGGAGTTTTAATTTATGTAACATATCTTGAGGAAAGCAGCATGCACCAGTATTCCTGTAGTTTCTGCTGCTGGTTAGGTGGGATTTTAGATTTTTTTTTTTTTTTTTGGGACTATGGAGATCATAATTTATAATGCTAGTAGTATGTTTAAAGGTTTCTTTTTCAACGTTTAATTAAAGTTATTTAATCATGTCATAGAGGATTAGAGGGGCATATGTATATATATATACGTATGTGTAAATGTGTAATGTGTATCTCTGAATTTGCTCGTGTCAAATTAAGGTTGATGAGAGCATTATTAGGTTTAAGGTAGGTCGGGTCATATTTTCTTTTATTTACACTCGTGTTAATTTTTGGATCGAGTCAAAATCAATTCTTTTTACTTTGAATATTCACATTAAGTACCTCAATTTAAGGTATGTCTTAAGAGGAATTTCACTAGGAATCTTGTAAAGGATGATTGCATTACAAGAAAAATGATCGACTAACACACAAGTCTAGTGGGTTAATTCATCTATTAGCAACAATTGCTTTTAGGATGGAACACAACTGATTTTGTATAGAATGATGCTCTAATCTGACGTAGTACTTGTTATAAACCCATTAATTTTTTTTCTAGATTTTATAGACTACCATTACACCAAATACACTACCAAAAATCTATCTAGTTTAATATTGGTAGGAATGTATTGTTTGTAACTCTGGATTGTGAGATCCTTTAAATTCTCGCCCTATTCCAAGATGTTTTATACTAGTATACCTTATTAACATTTTCGTTTTCTTTCATACTATTTAATCTCCCATGTCAAATTTAAAAATAAATAAAAATAAATATATAATATAATCCTTAGATAGGTAATGCCGTTGTTATTTATCAATTTATTATCCTAATATAAATTAAAGTACTCCCTCCGTTCCTTATTTACATTCCTATTTTTAAAATTACATGGAAATTAAAGAACTTTGAGTAACCTTAAAACCCGTGATTGGAAAGTAACGTGGGAATTACAAGACATTTATTGTTGTCTTTGAAATAAACAAAGATAAAATGATATTAAATAAAGCACATGTCATCAATTCTCTTTAAAAAAAAGGACCAATCACATTTTTTGGTGAAAAATAAAAGGACCAATCATATTTCAGTACAATGCTGCACATGGTTCAGAATATTTAAAAGGGTGAGTGCCAAAATTATGATTTCTGTGCCATTAATTGCAAAACAAAAAAATAATAAAAGTAATGTCATATCACAACTATTTAGGGATAACTTGGGGATCTTTGGCAAAAATTTACTTACTAAAAAAGAAAAGTAAGAATGTAATTTTAAAACACTCAAAATGAAAAGCAGGAATGTAAATAAGGGATGGAAGGAGTACTCCGCATATTATTACTTGTTCGTACTATATTCTAATGCAATAACTTATTGTAGTTCAAATGCAACAAAGCTTTATATTGTAAATTCTTCCAACTAAATGAATAATAGTGTTCACAAAAACACGAAAATTTGCATATTAATAAACAATGATCCTTAAAATAACTTTGTACTCTATATTACTTATTCCTTCTAAATATCAATACAATAATTTATACTACGTGTATGTTATACTTCTATCAAAAAAAACATATATTGACATTTATATACGAGTATAATATAGTTATTTATTAAAAAAAAAGATATTTTTATCTGATTCCATTGTCATGTATTTGTTAAATTTAAATTCATTTGACTTCTTTTTTAAAATTTTTTTTATAAAAATATATAATATGAATTTTAACATAATAAAAATTCTTAAAAACATAATGTGAATAAACCAGCTAATAGTGACCCTCCAATACCTATATGGCTATATAAAACTAAAGTGCATAGTACTTTTTTATGGGATTTGTCCACGTACAAATAATGTTATTATTGGACCAAATAATTATATGGCTGTAAGTTGTTATTTGTGAAGAAATCTTCTTCTTTTTCCATCTTCTCTTTCACCTCCCTTGCATATCAACCGCTAATTTAACATGTTCACGTTGTTTTTTTTGCCCTTTGCCTTTGCTATTTTAGTACTTCGAATATATATATACTTTAATTTCTAATTTGTTTATATTGGAATTGAATACGAAAATTAAAATTTGATCGGTCAATCTCTTCTAAAAGCTCAGCCTAAATCATAACAATTTAACAAGTGTTAAACAATTTAAGGTACGGACAATAGACCCGACTTTTGTTTATCAATATTTATGGGTCATTTCCCTCATAAAACTTAATTAAGTATATTGTCATTGGTAGGAAAATCTGACCTATTTAAGCTTATTTGTCTAAATTTTAAATTGATTTGAACGCTATTTTATAAAATGAATGAATATGAAATATGAAGTAGTTGAAAGATGGCATGGTTCACTATATCTAACTACCCAAGTTATCATGAAATCCTATTTTGAAACTTTCAAACAAAATAGTCAGCTTTATAACTTATAAGACAATATGAAATTATTGAATTATATACTTCGTATTTTGTTAGTCAACTCACTTAAATTGAACTATGAAAGTACTATAATAATGACATTATTATATAAAAAAAAAGGGGGTTTAATTAATCTAGTAAAACCTAGAAGCATATTTTATTTTTTTTAGTAAAAGATAATGTATGTAAAAAATTCATAATAGTGACTTTTTTAATAGTATTATTAAATTCAACGGATAGAAGAAATTGCGGTTAAGCATCAACTAGATAAGTTGGTACATAAAAGAGGCAAATAAAGCTGGAAAAATAAAAAAGAAAAAAAGAAAAATTGAAGGTCAGAAAAAGGTATATTTAACCGAAATAAGCATGTATAAAAAAAATAAAATTAAAACATACAAAGTACAATGGAGTATAAAAAATAAAAAAAAAATAAAAAAAAATACTTTTTGCGTTTTTTATTAGGTGCATCATTTTGTATCAATAAAAGTTTTAATTTAGATACATTAATTTCTTTTCTTTTTTTTTTTTTCTCTCTTCTCTTTCCTCTCTCTTCTAGGGTTTTAGTTTTTTTGAACTTTAGGCCGGAAATAGTCTAATTTCTTCGGAAATTAGATTATTAAGAAATTAGATTATTTTCGACCCTTTTTCTTTAATTCAATTTAGTTTTTAGTTTTGTTTTACGTTTTGGTTTGTTTGTTTTATTTTGTTTTGTTTTGTTCTCCTCATCTGTGAGAGTCTGTCCTAATTTTCTGGGCTTTTTTCAATTTTCTGGGATTTTGATTCTCATTCATGGATGGGAATTTTATTAGGGTTCTTATAATAATTGGGAAGGTGATTTGGATTCCTACGGGTCTGGGAATTGTCATCAACTGGTCGATCAAAATATCAGCACAGATTACGGAGGTCTAAACTTGGAAAGATGCAAATACATCGAAAAACATTGCTCGTGTCAAGCTTGAAGCGGTGGAGTATGAGCTATGCCAAATATGCAAATTAGTTATTATTTTGATTGTAAAAGTTATAATATTTTCTTTAAATCTGTGGTTTACAGATCTTTATTATTGTAGATGTCGTATGACTATTATTTAATGATATTATTACATGATATTACTACTTCCCGTCCAAAAATAAATAAAAATTTGTTATAGTGTATCTAATAATTCTCCCTACATTTCTCCAGTCACATGGTCCTTTTTTTTTTTTTTTATTTATTTTTTTTTATCTCTTCTCTCAACTCCAAAAATTATCGTCTACAATTACAAAAGTGTTAAATCTAAAAAAAAAAAAGGAAATAATTATTTTATTTTTATTAAAAAAAAAAGGGTAAAATAATGAAACGTTAAAATAGCTTTTAAAAAGGGGGAACGGCCATGGAGAGAGACGCAAGTGGTGCTCGTGAATTGCCAGTCTATAACTTGTTATGCTCCAGCATGGCCACGCACTTTCTCTCTCTCTTATTACTATTTTTATTCTAATTATTATTATGGACCCCCAAATCATACTATAAATTAACTATATATTATAAAATAAATATACAATTATACTCTTGAGTCTTATGCTACAGCCTACTAGCTTATTATGATTATAAATAAACTAATCATGAATTAATAATGTTAATCCTTGTTGTGGTTGCTGCTGTTGCAGCTGATGTTGTTACAAATGAGGGAGCTAATCCTTGATGGAAAAATTAAAATAAAAAATGAAGATCATATTCGCATCGTATGATATTTACTAAACTCAAATCATTTTTACTGAACTTTTTCTTTGAAGTTACTGAACTTTATTGATTAAAAATAAATTATACTAATAAAATTAACTTAATTGTTTTTGTCAATTTAACTTAATTTATTTAATTGAAATTTATTGTTGTTGAAATGAACTTATTTTTATTTGAATGTTATTAATAGATTATATAAATCGATTTTAGACTTCAACCATCAAATTAAGTTTTTGTTGAGTTTTAGTCATTTAACATAGTATCAGAGTCAGTGTGACTTAATGGTTACAGATTCAAATCTCATCTACCCCCATTTTCAAGTGAAATATTTCGCACTGGATATGAGAGGGTTCACACTGCATTCACATTTCAAGTCCAAAAGACTTTTATGTGAGGGGACGTGATAGAGTATATATATCGATCTTAGATTTCAACTATCAGCTTAAAATTTTGGTTGAATTGGTCTTTTAACAGTTATTAATCTAATGTGTATGTTGCGAAAACTATTGTAGTTATTAACGATTTACAAAATGTTGACTGTGACACTAAATAAATTGTACTTTCATTTTGAGGTTTCGATGGTGAATCTTGAAGAGATGGCTTTGTTTTGGTCTTACCTCACTTCCACTCTACATGATATCGAGGGCTCGTCAAAAAAAAAATATTAAGGGCTTGTTTAGTTCATCTTATTTTTGCTTATCTAAATTTGTCTGATTCAGTCTAATCTAATTTGATCTGACAAAACTTTGACCTTAAGTGTACGATAATCTATAAGGAAAAAATATATCAAGTAGGGTCTTGTTAGATTCATAATTAGGTGTATTTTTATTAATATGTAATATATATATTTTTTTTACTACGAAATCAAAGATATTTCTTATTTTTTCTGATATCATCTGATTTGAACTTATTTTTTCTGATCTGCTCTTATTTTTTCTGATCGGATCTAATGAACTTATTCTTTCTGAAATAAGTAAAAATAAGTTGAACCAAATAAGGCCTGAATTAAACTTTTTTCCACTCTAATCTACGTGTTTATATGGTCTATATATCCACTGATCTAAATAAGTGTGTCACTTTAACTCATACATGTGTCAATGCACATCTTTGACCATTTTTATTTTGTATTAGTTTAAATTATTAAAATTTGTTATTATGAAAATGTACATTGTGATTATTCCAACAAAAGTGAACATAAAAAAAAAAAAAAATGGTTTTCATATTAAATAGAAATGAAGGGAGTATTGCATTTTTTTATTTTTTTTTTGATGGAAGTATTGCTTGTTTTAGTTCTAAATAGTGGGTAACATTTAGGACTTGTTCTCTTCAGCTTAATTTCAGTTTAGTTCACTTCAGTTCCTAATTTTCTTCTCTCATAAACAATTCAGATCAGCTCAGCCTGTTCACTTTAGCTTAATTTCAATTCAGTTCAGTTTAGTTTAGTTCAGTTCAGTTCAGCTCCAATCAGTTTAGTTTAGTTCAGTTCAACTCCAATCAATTCAGTTCAGCTCCTAATTTCCTTCTCTCATAAAATATTCATTTCAGCTCTATTCAATTCAGTTCAGCTCCAATCAGTTCGGTTCAATTCAGTTCAGCTCAGCTCCAATCAGTTCAATTCAGTTCAGTTCAATAAATGTGAACAGGCCCTCAGTTCAGTGAATCAGAACAGACCCTCGGGCTTTGTTATCTTTACCTCATATTTATTAAACTTTAATCATTTTTGCTAAAATTTTTTTTAGTGATTCACTAACTTTTATACACAACCCCATAGTTGATACATTTTTGAATTTTATAATTAAATTTTTTATCAATAGATTGATTAATATAAAGTCATACGACATCTACAAAGAGATTAAGATCTTTTTATTTTTATTTTTTTTAAAAAAATAAGCAAGGCACATGTCATTAATTAACAAACAAATTGTCCATGAGTACATAGGGCATCACTATATCCGGACAATGATTTATATCCATACTTTGGCCTGTTCACTTCAGCTTAATTTTAGTTCAGTTCAGTTCAGCTCCTAATTTCCTTCTCTCATAAAATATTCATTTCAGCTCCTAATTTCCTTCTCTCATAAAATATTCATTTCAGCTCTATTCAGTTTAGTTCAGCCCAATCAGTTCAGTTTAGCTCAGTAAATATGAACATGCCCTTGTTCTAAACCGAGAGGAATAATATGTGCTAAAGCAAGAGATAATTAAGGACTTATTAATAAGATGTACTTGTATAATACTTCTATGATGAGTCTTCAACTTTTTCTTTTTACTTTTTTTACCTCTTAAAAAGAAAATTAGTTTGTAAATTAACGATAAGTGATTAGAAATTATTGAGATGTTGTGTCAAAGAAAAAAAAACTTACTTTTTTTACCTCTTAAAAAAAAAAAAATTAGTTTGTAAATTAACGATAAGTGATTAGAAATTATTGAGATGTTGTGTCAAAGAAAAAAAAAACTAAAAAAAAAAAAATTATTGAGACGGACGTATATGTGTTTAACTTTATCAAAAGAATTCCTTCGTATTGAATTTACTCCGTAGCCCATACAATGATTTTTAATCTTACCATTTTTTTAAAAAAATGCGAGTTTAAGAGAAAAATTGAAAAAAAATAAAAAATAAATAAAAAAAGCCTTAATCCTGCTATGGTGACGACTCAATGTGAATATTAGTGGGGGACCCACAAACTCTAGAAAGTCAATGATCCCCTTAAAGAAATATCAATGAGAGACTTTATAATTAGTTAATTAATTAAATAATGAATAATTGATAGATGATTATGGGGGCAGTCCAAATTTTACTAAAACGACCAAAGCAGCCGGCGGTAGGTCCAAATTAAATTAACCATTCCATCAATCCTAAGCCGTCAAATGTGAATTTTTGACTCTTTATATTATTATTTAAGTCAAATTCAATTGCATTATTTTCATTTACATCCACATTTTCATTGTTTTCTAATTCTTTCTTTCTTCTTAGTTCTTGTTATTACGGTAACAATTTGAATTGTTGTCGTAAAGGGCTTGCTACAAAGTACAATTTGACTAAAATTCCATCCACAAATTGTTAATTGGATTATGCTAATAAATATTCATTATTCTAAGAGATAGATTTTGTTTTTGTTGTAATTAATTAATTAATCTTTTTTTTTTTCTTCTTTTTGTGTGTATGGGAGCGCGCACATATTTGCTTTAGGTGTCCCTTCAAACTTGGGTGTTTACTGTTTAGAGTTGTTAATGTGACAAAGTGGGGTATATGAAAATTCTACTTTTATGTTGTAAGACTTGTAACTAGTATTTTTAGATGCTTTTCATATAACATATCAAGGTGTAACAGTTATTTTATTGTTGGAATTTTAAGAGTTACGAATTTACGATACCTGTGTATTTCATTGGAGTAATTATTGTCTCACTAATACTATTGCATTTCAATTTTATTCTTTATATATATATATATATATATATATATATATATATATATATATATATATATATATATATATATATATATATATGGGTTCATGTGAAAATACATCTCTTATGTGAGAACACTCTAATATATGAGAACAAATCTACCCGTTGATTTGCTTAGATCTAACCGTCCATTTTCACTATTTCATAATGACATATATGTAAATTTCATAGCTTACATCTAAAACTCTCAGCTACTTATTTCTCTCTCTCTCTCTCTTTCTCTCTCTCCCTCTCTCTCTCTCTTCCCAGTGTGTTTGGGTAGAAATTCATCATCAAAATATGGTAAGCTTATCAATTTTATCATCAAATTCTTCTACGTTAATAAATTTTTTCAATGTAAAATGTTCAATTTTTTTTAAAAAAAAATTCATTTTACAGCTTAATTTTTTTATTTTTTTTTCAATTTGTGTTCGATTTTCTTGGATTAATTTTTTCAATTTGTGTTTGGTTTTTTTTTTTTTTTTTTTTTTTGCTAGATTTGTTCAATTTGTGTTCGATTTTTTCGGCTTAGTTTATCACTTTGTGTTCGATTTTTTCAATTTCATCATCAAATTTTATGAATATTGTGTTTGTGTTGATAATTTAGATGATATTTTTCTAATTTTGTGTGTTTGTGGACATTTAAGTCCCTTTTTGCTCAATTATTTTATGTAATTGTGTTTGTTTTTTGGACATGTAACGTTTTGATGTTTGCTAGTTACTTGTTAAATAATGCAGTGTAAATATTTTGTGTTTTAAGGTAGTAATAATTGAGTTTTAATTAAAGGAATGCATGTAATGTGCACACCCAAGTGTTTGGTAAAAGTTTCTAATATGATGTTACATATGTCTGAGTTCTAATTAAGGGAATTTAGATTCGCTCTATATGTGTAGTGGCTAGTTGATAGTTTATTCCATTAGCTAGGTTTTAGTTGATTTTGGCTGCTGATATGTTACCGATGTCACAATAATGTAGGATTACATTACAGGCACTCGGGAATTGAGAAAATATAACAACTTAGTGAACTAAACTAATTATCAGTTAGCAGTTAAAATAGAGGCTCATTTACAATAATATATAATCAAACTAATATATAATCAAAAAGGCTGAAATCTAACTGATATTTAATCAATGAAGATGAAATCTAAACTAGGAGGAACATTTACAATAGATAAGAAATATTGCTCATTTGATGAATGAACAAAACATTGGTTGCTCATTTGATAAATGAACAAAGAATTGTTGCTCATTTGATAAATGAGCGATACATGAGAAAAAAATTATTTGCTCATTTGATACATGAGCAAATAAATGTCTTCTCATTTGATAAACAAACACAAGAATAGTTTGCTCATTTGACAATTTGCTCATTTGACAAATGACCAAAAACTTATTGCTCATTTAATAAATGAGCAAAGAATTATATTTTTTCTTCCTCGCGTAGCACTAATTACTCTTTGCTCATTTGATAAATGAAAAAATAATTGTTTCTCATTTGATAACCTTTGATAAATGAGCAAGAAATTGTTTGCTCAATTGATTACGTCTTTACTCATTTCCCCCTCATTCTCTTTTCAATGATTTTGTTTTTTTTATATCTTCTTGATACTCCCCTCTATAGGCTAGAATATAGTGAATAATTTGGTATTAAGGATCTGCCAGTGGTTGATATAGATGGTGTGAAGAATCCTGAAAATACTAAAAAATGAGAAAACTTATTTTGAATGATATAGGCCCTAGGTGGTAGCCTATATTTTGGTAGCAGATGATGATAAATAATATTGAGATTTCTGAACACATGGGGAGTTGTTATATGTGGTGACTTTGTAATTATGTTAGGATGCAAGCTACCTTGTTTTGCAAACTTTGTACTAATTTTTGCAAGATTATTGGGTTTAATTGGTTTAAGTTAATTGATGCACTTTAGCATATGAAGTGCAATATTTTTTTTATTTATTACAGTATTTTTTTTAAAAATCAAGATCAGCAAAATTTGTTTGTGGTAAGGGATGATAGTGGCCTTGACTGTTGGACTGTCAAGATGGATTAGTACAAAAGGTAGGCAAATGAGCAAATTAGTTAGTTGCTTATCTGCTAATTGAGCAAATAAATCTTGCTCATTTGTCAAATGAACAAGCAATAATTTGCTTATTTTGCAAATGAGCAAGTAATTATTTGCTCATTTTTCAAATGAGCAAATTGTTCTTTCCTCATTTGTCAAATGAGCAAATTTTTCTTTGCTCAAATGATGACATTTCTTTCTTTTATAGAATGCTGGCTATGGCCAATATAGGGGTTTCTTAGTACTTATCATCTATAAGGGAATCACTTTCATCTCTACTTTGCAGCTCGCCTTGCTACTTTTCATATTCTAGTATTTTACATGTATAACATGTGCATTTGTTTATTGTATTTGTTCATTTTATTAAAGGCCCAAAAGAGGAAATCTGGATTGGGCAGAAGAATCGAAGCCCAATCGAAATCCAAGAGTAGCCCAAGTGGCCTTGCCCGGCTCAAGGGTCTTCGCCCGAAGGCATGCCCGGCCGGGCGGGGCGAAAGAAGGAAGGGTGTTACTTCGCCCGAGCTCGCGCCCGACCGGGCACGAGAGAAGCTTTACGATTAAAAAGGGGTGCGCCCGACCGGGCGCGTGTTTCTGGAAGAAGATTAGGCGTTGTTTTAGTTTGTTTAAGTTTAGGATTTTCTAGCTTAGTATAAGTATGCTTTTGTTAAGCGAGTTTAGAACTACTTCTTACTCTCTTTCTCTCTCTAACTTTTCTCTCTCTCCCCTTAATAAAACTCTTAGATTAGATTTCTCTCATTGTTTCTCTCTCTACAACTCTACAACCTTGTTCTTAATACAATTCATTATTTGCGTTAATTTTGGTAACGATTTCTTCTGTATTATTTTCAGTAATTTAATTTCTTTATTTCATCATGTCTTGTTTAATTGCTTTGATTAGTTTAGATTTAATTATGCGTGAGTAGTTTTCTTTCTAGGGTTTATGGGGATCCATAAATAATATGAAGGGGTAATTTATTATTGTTGATTGTCAATGCTTGATTAATTTCCTATTGATTGATTTAATGCTATGCAATTAGATTAGGCCTGGTTTAATTGTATGAGTTATGCAATATTGATTCTAGATTCGAGAGATGAGAATTGATGTTTAGGCTTAGTTTCAATAGGTGGACTAATTTATAAGTGGTTAAGTCAAGATTCGAGAGATGAGATTTAATACCGGTAAATTAACTCTGTGATTGTAATACGTAGCGAAAGACCTTTATGATCTGATTAATTAATGCATTGATGATTGATTATTATGTTTTACCCTGAAATATTATTTATTGGTGAACCTATGCCCTAGGCTTTTATTAATTGATTTATCCCTATTTTTATCTCCCTTAGTTAACTCCTTACATCTATAATTTAATCACTTTATAATTAGATTATTTTAATTAATTAGGAATAGGAAGACTTGTTTCCCTATGGATCGACCCTTCTTTCCTATCTGCATAGTTAGAGGAACTTAGGAATTATTTTTGACTAGGTGATACGACTTTATCCTGTCATTAATCATAGAAAAACTTTGTCCAAGTATCTTAAATTCTTGATATAGTCATAGACTATATTTTAACCTTAATTTACATGTTAGTTATTTTTTTATTTTGAATGTTTTGTATACATTAACCTACTAGCTCAACGGGTAGAGTATTGTGCAAATGCACAAGAGATGTGGGTTTGAATCCTACGTAGGCTCATTTGTGTAATGTGGAGACAAGAGTTTGTATGAAATTTTAGTTGTAACAAAGTTTCTATAGTTATTAATCATTTCAAACCAATTTTTTGCTTGTATAATTTAGTGCTAATATAATATTTTTTTTTATTATTATTTTGGTCATTTATAGAGATTAACCTATGTAGGAATTGAACCTACATCCCCTATGCATCTGCATAGTGCTCTACCAATTGAGCTAATAGGTTTATTTTATCATATGTTTTAAATCATTTTTCTATGTTATAAATTTTTAATCAACTCATTTGATAAATCAACAAAGAATTGTTTGCTCATCTGATAAAATGAACAAAGAATTGTTGCTCATTTGATAAATGAGCAAAGATCAAGATTTGTTTGCTCATCTGGTAAATGAGAGCAAAGAATTATTTGCTCATTTGATAAATAAGCAAAGAATTGTTTGCTCATTTTGTATATGGACAAGGAATTTTTGCTCATTTGACGAAATGAACAAAAAATTGTTGCTTATTTGAAAAATGAGCAAAGAATTGTTTGCTCGTTTGATAAATGAACAAAACTGTTGAACAAAGAATTGTTTGCTTGTTTGATAAATTAACAAATAATATTTCCTCATTTTGACAAATTAAATGAACAAAGAATTGTTGCTCATTTGATAAATGAACAAAGAATTGTTTGCTCATTTGATAAAATGAGGAAAGAATTTTTTACTCATTTGATAAATGAGTAAAGATTTGTTTGCTCAAGAATTGTTTGGCTCATTTGATATATGACCTAGGAATTTTTGCTCATTTTATTTTTATTATATTACTTTTCATATTTAGTTTGCTCATTTTAATAATATTTGCTCATTTTACATATCTTTTATTGAATTTATCAAATGAATAACATTAAGGTTGAATGATATGACAAAAACAGGAAATTTCATGAAAATTAGCTTTAATTAATGTAAAAGTAACATGAAATAGGAATTTTTTGAATGAAAATCCTAAATTGAGAACACTCAACTCAAAAAATCATAATGTCAAGCTCAAATAACCAAAATAAGAGCATTCAAATTCGAAATTTTCCAGAACACTAAAATTTGATAATTAGAACATCAAATTCAAAATTTTTGATGAAAATACTAAATTGAGATAATTCTATTCGAAAATTATAATGAAAATCCAAAATTAAGGCATGATAATCGAAAATTACTTACTAAAATTATGTATAAGTGAACAAGAGGAGAGAGAAAGTATTGATCCTTGAAGCTTCAAGCCATTGATGTTCCACCTTCAACTTAGGAGAGAAAGAAATAAGCTGGGTATTTTTTTCTGAAGAGAGAAAGAGGTTATGTTGGATGTTGGATTTGGATGGGTTTTGTATTTTAATCTCAGTTATTGAATTTCATATAATCTAATGGTTGGTATTGGTTCTCACATAGATGGTGGTTCTCATAAAGGGTGGTTCTCACCGGATTAATACACACACACACACACACACACACACACACACACACACACACACACACACACACACACTAAGGGTCTGTTCACTTCAGCTTAATTTCAGTTCAATTCAGGTCCAATTAGTTCAGTTTAGTTCAATTCAGCTTCAAATTTCCTTTCATAAACTATTCATTTCACCTCTATTCAGTTCAGTTCAGCTCCAATCATTTTAGTTCAGTTCAGTATATGTGAACAAACCCTTAGACCTAATGTATCTAAGTTAAGAAAATAGCAAGATTTACTATCTAAAAAAGGGTTCATTAGTTGTTGACTATCTGTGTATGACCTAGTGATAGGCCGTCATTGAGCCTACCAAAGAATAAGTCCTATCTTGGTCTCACTAGCTAATAGCAAGGGTAAGAAAGGGTCGAACCCAAGAGAGGCGTTGAATCAACCACCGAAATACTACCGCATAAATAAGCTAAGTGAAGTTGAAGTGGGTTTGGTTTGGTGTAACAAGTACTAGTTCCAGTTAACTAAAGCTAGGGGAAATTAACAATATTTAGAGGATTTTAGGGCTCGGGTTATACCACTCAACTTCATCACAAATCACGATTAGCATGCATAAACAAGGTAAAATAAGGGGTATAATAGGGGAAATCATCTAAAGCACCCAACTACTCTCTCAAGCTAGAGGGATTACTTGAATCATGAATACAACCTACTCTCGTGGTTACAAAGCATAAAACAAGTGTTAAAGCATAATCACGATGACATAAACATTCCCTTGACTAGAAATTTCTATTCTCATGGCATTTCAAGTCAATCAAGCATAAGGGAGCTAACTCAAGTTCATCTCTCGATCCTTCGTTGAGAAAGCTTGGATAATAGTTTTAGCAATGGCCATATACAAGAACTAAGCAATTAAACCACTTAAGCTCAACTAATTAACACCCAACAAGTACCAAATTAGCACATGCAACAAGTAATTAGTGACTACATTGAGGGTTTTACCCAAACCCTAGAAAATTAGACTACTCACAATCCATGGAGATTAAAGCAATTAAGGATTTCAAACAACTCATGAGCATAATCAAACTAAGAGTTAAGCTAATTAACAATCTAATCATACAAGAATCAAGCAAATAATTAACAACTAAGCAAGAAGAAATAGGGGAAAAGAGTAAGAAAAATATTACTAGAAGCTTGAACTTGAATAACAATGGAGGAGCTTGTCTTCTGCAATGATTGAGATTGAAAATTCCAAGCAAATAATTAAAATCTAACTAATGATTTGAGAGTATTTGTGTTTCTACAATTACAAACTAAGAGGAAGCACTAAAAACTTGGATGCCGTACAATTGAGCCAAAGGGGGTATTTATATGACCCTCAAATAAAAAGGACGGAGAAAACAAGAGTCGGGAATTTTTGCAGGTGCGCACGGACGTGCCAGAGGTGGCACGGACGTGCAGCCTAAGTGGCACGGACGTGCCACCCTAAGCACGGCCGTGCAGATTTGGGCAGTAGCTCAAACTTGGGCCAGGTGAACTGCACGGGCGTGCAGCTTATGGCACGGACATGCTGGCTGAGCTGCACGGACGTGCTGAAGCCTTGCACGTCCGTGCCAAATCGGGCAGTAGCTTGGTTTGGCTGGGACACTCCTGCACGGCCGTGCAGGACATGGCACGGCCGTGCAGGGTCTTCTAGGCCCTTCTCTTCACATTTTCTTCGGTTTTGCTCTATTGTCACGGCTTCTAACCTTGGTTTATCATCCATATGCCTCAAATGATCGTTTTTGGACCTAAAATCTCAACAAAAACACTAACAACCCGTGAAGCAAGGGATACACAAAAAGTAAACGAGGCTCAAAATCACCCTAAAATCATATCAAATAACAAGTTATCACCTAGTGAGGCGATAAAATCCATAGCTCTATTAGCTTCTCTATAGATGCGCTAATTAACTTCATCCATCAACAATTGAATTTTCCAAGAACATGTTATATATTAGGGCCTGTTCTCTTCGGCTTAACTTCAGTTCAATTCAGTTCAGCTCTAATCAGTTTAGTTCAGTTCAGTTCAACTCTAATATATAAGTTCAGTTCAGTTCAGTTTATCTTTATGTCTAATGATATTACTAATGATAATTAAAGCCAAATTTCATACTTTTTAGCATATATTACAACAACGACAATAGTAGTAGTAGTAGTAGTAGTAGTAGTAGTAGTAGTAGTAGTAGTAGTAGTAGTAGTAGTAGTAGTAATAATAATAATAATAGTAGTAATAGTAATAGTAATAGTAATAGTAGTAGTAGTAGTAATAATAATAATAATAATAATAATAATAATAATAATAATAATAATAATAATAATAATAATAATAATAATAATAATAATAATAATAATAATTCAGTTCAGTTCAATTCAGCTCTAATAAGTTCAATTCAGTTCAGTTCAGTAAATCAGACCAGGCCCTTAATCCCAGTATAATATCTATTACACTAAGGCCCTGTTCTTTACAGCTGCTCTGCTCTGCTCTGTCCTGCTCTGCTCTGCTCTGCTAAAATCTACTCTGCTTTGCTCCGCAGTGTGTGGAAGTGTAGGGAATATTGCAAGCATCCCACACTTGAGCCCCACTGTGATCATACACTTAAGCATGGTGGCGTCCAAAGGGAAAGAAGCTAGAGCAAAAGAGTCGCCAACAAGTTTTAGGAACTTGTAAACTGTTCACAGGGTGAAGGTTACACCCCTTCACGATCCATGAGATCGCTAACTCCATAGTAGTCTGGAACCATGACTGGATATTCGGGGATGAAGATACAAATCCAACCTAAAAGAGATTGAACCTGCCCTAATAATAGGCCTCTACTTTATTCTTCTCGTATTCATGTGCTCTTTCTGACTAACATGCAATCAATAGGTTAACCCTAAACCTGTTTAATCTATGTTGGTTGAATATTTAATGCACAAATAAAACTATTATTGGGGTTCACTTGAATTATAATCATATTAGCCTAAACAAGATTATTAATTATCTTATTAAGCGTGATTACAAGTATAAATTCCCTTTAAAACATGCATAAAAGGCGTGATCAAACAATAACAAATAATAATATAATATCAAGCAACATAATAATAACAATCATCATCATAATAATAATGTTAACAATAGAGCATAATAATAATAGCAAGATCCTAGGCATGATACTAACAAGATTAATAACAAACCCTAGCATGTCACCGAACATTAAAGATCAAAGTTTTATCCCTAATATGATATTAACATGATATTAGGAATTAAAATAATCAAAGCATGATTTCTATATAACAATTAAATTACTTACTTGGATACCTCGTATCTCTTTCTAATAACAAAATACACGCGTTAGTAACTTCAAGGAAAATATTAAACAGTAAATCTAATCAAAGAATTGAAATAGGATTTGGGACCAAACCCTCAGAAACTATCAACCTTTCACGTCTAGGGCGAAGGCAACTTTGAACTTGGCTAGGTGTGTCTAGAATTTGTGAATGTGGAATTTTGTAAAAGGGGAAGTTTAGAAAAAGAATAGAGGGAGAATAAGCTTCTAGCTTTAGAGAGAAAGAAGAGATGATTGTTGATTGTAAATAATGATTGTGAATCCTTGAAAACGGGGAGATACGACTTCTATTTATAGAAAAATAGTCCGAAAACGATAGAAAATACTTCAAATTCTATACGGAATAAAACTGGTATTTGTCGCCAGGCAACAAACATCAGCGCTAGGCGATGGGATTAGCGCCAGGCAACAAACATTAGCTCCCGGCGACAGACATTAGCGCCGGCGACAGACTCTGGCGACAAACTCTGTCGTTTGGCGCTAATTTAAAGATAAGATGCGCTTGTACGTAATCCTTTTCTTAATATGATTAAGCAGTAAATTTCGTGTTTATCAAATTAAAATGATGTTTATCATAAAACTCTTATTTTATTCCAAATAAAACTCTTTAAAATATAATTATCAATCCTAATATCATTAGAATTTAAAAGAACCTTATAAATATTCTAGAAGATTAAAATAAATGCTAATAACTTTAGGAATAATAATTAATAGGCCCTCCTCTACATCATTGGGCCACATATAAAATTCATTTCGAGCCCAATTTAATATTTTGACCATAACTTCCTCGTTACTCATCGGAATTGGGTTTATAATATATCGTTGGAAAGCTCTTTTCGAGCCCAATCCAACTACACAATTATTGGACCCTCATCATGGACCAAACTAAATTGGACTGACTGGCTATTTCATAAATAGAGTGTAAAAAGAAATATTTTCAAAAATAGAAAGAGAGATATTTTAATAAAAACAACCACGTCACTAGAATTTCCACACTTTCACTTCGTTCGATAATTAAATGACGTGAAAGGTATTCATTACTGGGTTTTGTTTTGGAGAGGCACATTTGGGTGTCTACAGGAAGCCTAGCCCTGCTCTGCTTTGCTCTGTCCTGCTCGGCTCTGCCCAAAAGCTCAAAAGAACAGGGCCTAAGGTTATCACCCTCAATAAAGATACGGGGCAATGTTCGTTCAGAGATTCGGCAAGAAGTAATCCATTTTGAAAAGCTATGGCTCCAACCATAAAAGATTTCACGTTAATATATAGTATGTGAAAATATGATCTATCATTTACATATTTTTGGACCATTAGAAAGGTGCCATGTATGTCTAGATGGTTTTATAATGCCATTACAATATCTAATTATGGAACTATCTAATACGTTACCAAGCCTTTGTAGATATAGTCCCTTCAAAGTTGAGCATTCAAAGTTGTCAAATTCATAAAGTGGGGTGATAATGATAAGATAATGTCAAATCTATGTTTTTACTTGTAAACTAGCTTAGTGTTGCAATCTAGTACTCTGTATTAACTTTCATTGAGCATCCAATCAATCACCTTTACTCCTATATTTTTTTCTTTTTTTTTTTTTTTTTTTTTTTTTTTTTTTGTGACAAACTTTACTCCTATATTCAACATATTAAGTTACGTACATTGTTGGACTATTCAACAATATCATGCATCTTTGATTAACAAATTTCTTTAATTTCAAGCTATTTTTCCTTTATGAAGAATGATCCACATTTAATTTATTACTAATGTTGGTTGTGATGCCCTTATTAAGTATCAGTACTATTTTCATATATATATGCATCCTAATTTACAAAGTTAGAGTCTCAAAATTTCTCAACCCCACTAACTTGGTATTATTTTCTCTTATATTTATGCAGTTTTATTAGAAAAAGACCATCCATGTTATCTATCGTTTTTCACATTTACTTTAAAATTATGTATCATAATAAATGTAAAAAAATTAATGTGGGACGAAAGATGTATATTGTTATTTCGGTTCCTCCACTTCTCTAATTTTTGTTTCTTATAAAAAAAATATCAGTCGTAATCCCCCCTAAAACAGAATCGCTCTCTCCTCTCTCCTCTAAAACACAGCCCCCTCCCCCCGTAAACCTAGGTGCTCGCCGAAGATTTGGTGCCGCAGCCGTTTCTCTGTTGAGTTTCCCCTCCCCCCCCCCCCCCCCCCCCCTTCACTTCTTTTTTCTCTGTGAAAGTCATCATTCGATCCTCCGCGCGAAGGTAAAGCAGATCCGACCTTGGAAGGGCTTCAATTTTCAGGTATTTTTTAAACAACGAGAAGTACGATTGTGTTAGTGTTACTGAAGAAACAAGAAGTCAAGGCTAGCCTTAACGCCGCCGTTGAAAGGGTATCGATAAAGATTACCTCGACGGTAAAGGCCAGGTGAAGTTAGGGTTAGGGTTTTCTCTTTCCTATGTCGAAGTTTGGTCGAGGTGGGGCGAGTTCTTGCGTTAGGCTACAAAGATCGATTCATTGTCCTAATTGTGTTTTAAGGTGAGGTAGGTTCTGCTTTGTTAGCTTCTTTAAGGTGTTTCACAGTTGCACTGTGTTGGTTCTTTGTAGCTTTTGTAAGTGATGGCCTCTTTATTAGTTGGTTTTCTCTTTCTGTTCTCTAATTTGGTGGATCTCCATGAGGTTGTTGTTAGGTGTTGTTTAGACTCTAACCATGTGTGGAGCTTAATTATTTTGGTAGTTGAGGTTATAAAGGATAAAGGAGTGTTGTTGTAGGAGTATTGTTTTGTGTTAGTTTTTGTCATAGGGGTTACAAGGTACTATAATGTCTTGTTTGGTTCTAGGTCGATGGTGGTGAAAGTTTGTTTTCGTTTAGAAACAGTGGTGTTTGGTAAGGAGTTGGTTGGTGTTATTTGGTCTTTTTTCGTGTTTTCTTTCGATTTCAACTGTCGGAAGATCTTTGGAGAATTGGAAATGGTTAATTCTCATTTAAACTCAGCAATGGTTTCTCAAATCGTTGCACGGCGGCTCCACAAATGCAAAGTTTGGGGGCTCATAGCATGTCAACAAAAGTCTCTCTTCTTGAGGAGAGACAAAAAGTACCAGTTTACGGCACTGAGTCACAAGTTGCAGCTCTTTTCACCTGGTGTGGCCTTGACACTACCTTTTTACCAACCCTTTTGCCGTTAATCCTAGTCCTATGTGTTTTGCTCTTCAACAACAATTTTTACTCCGTCCTCTCAACTGCTCTACTAGTTCTTGCAATGACTCTTCGAAAGTATGATCCAAGACAAGCGAATTTTTCTTCAAGCAACCAAGATCGTTCAAACAAGAAGTTTTTAAGTTTTTGTATTTGTTTACGTAGGTTTGTAAGAGCTAGTTTGGCTCATCTAAGTTTTGTGGTGAACTGTTCATAGTTTGTAATAGTTTGAATTTATTGTTGTCAAAAAATAAAATAAAATAATGTTTCTTATACATCACGCTTTAACTTATTGGTTTTTGCCCAATTTCTTTTAAACCTTGTCGAGTCCTTGTTGATGGCCACTCAAATTCCACATCTTTGATGGCATGCATGCATGGTTGCATGACAATTATAAAGGAGGATGATGGCAACTAGCTACAAATTTCAATCTTTATGTGTTCTTAATTTTAGTAGATGAGGTCAATCAAAGTTTTGTGTAATGACATTCTTTTTGCACCATGACCATGAATCACTTTGTGTGAATGTCAAAGGATATTATTAACATGATTCAAGGAGTCTACAAGTCAACCTAGAATTTGGAGAGTTTAGCTGCTTATATTAGATATTTTTTAACCAGATTCCAAGCTTTAGGATTACACTTCATTCATTTTAAACCAACCTTACGATTAGATTTATATTTTTATGTTTACTCATGTGTAACATTAAAAAAAGCGGAACAACAAAGGTAAATGTGTAACTATGGTATAATCGTAATTTATTACAATAATATAGTCTTAGGGTCTGTTCTCGTCAAATTATTTTCAATTCATTTCAGTTCAGTTCAGTGTTTAATTTCCTTCTCTCATAAAATATTCAGTTCAGTTCAGTTCACCTCCAATAAGTTAAGTTAAGTTCAGTTCAGTCAATCAGAACAGGCCCTTAGTAGCCTCTTAAAGTAGTGTGTCATCAACTCCAAAAGTTTAATTTGTTGCTCATATTGAAATGAATCATTGTTTATAAGGGTTGTGTAAAAGGCCTGATAATGTAAAATTGATGACAATTGTTGCAATCATTCAATTTATTGTAGGGTGATTTTTATCAATTTATGGAAAATCAAAAACTTGAAAAATTTACATCTTATAGATCTCTTGAATAAAGCAATACATATACATCTTTTTGTTATCCTATGTTTGATCAATTGTTGATTGATTTGAAAATGACTTCAAAAGCTAAATCTATCCCATGGAAGATGCAAAGAACATACATAACATCCCCAATAAATAGGAGAACCTAAACTTACTTTAGCATACACAAAGTTTGTTGAACACTAAAGTGGAGAAAATAGTATTACAAGGACGTTACCTATTGCTCATTGGCTAGTATTACTGTGTTTTCTAAGTCAAAATTCTACAAAGAGAATCTAAAATAATTGTTACTATTTTCTAACCTGTCCCTATTGCCCCCATTTTCTTGTCTCTAGATCCTTTTTTATGTAGAAAATTTTGTAGTAGTGGCAAGAATCATCAAGCTAAGGTCTTCCAATTTAAGGGACAAAGGCACAAGGCAACTTCCTAAAGTACGTATTTCTAAACTATAGCATATTCACTTTCAAAAAGTTACAAAGTATTATCCTTATTCTAGATGCTTATATACTATCTCGACATGAATCTATCTTGATCTAAATGACTTATTTATTACTTTTTATCTTTGAAAAGAGTAATTAAAGATATGGTTGAATAAACAGTATATATATGATCAAACATTAATATGCTACATCACTGTTGACTTTCCAAAGTTAAGCAAGATTTTACCGGACTTTAAAATAAAGACGCTCTTTTGGGCTGCCTAAACTCCCACGAGCAAGGCAGCCAATAGGAGGGACAATTGATGATCAACTCTAATCAAAAGTATTATTAAGTCGGGATTACACATAGGGGACAAGCAACTCTTACCCATTCCAAAGAATGCCCTTTCAAGGTATAGTTTTATCATTACTCTATAATCAATAATTACCATTATTTTAAGCATATGATATTAGTAATAAACTAGTGTAATGCTTAATGTTGTGATGTTACTTTCACATTACGATGAGGGGAGAATTATGTAAGGCAACATAAAGTGAGGTGATGAGCAATTGAAGGAAGAAGGGCTATTATTGGGTCATCGTTGACAAGTGTATGAATGATCATCACTTGCCCCTAAGATGGGTGGGGCCCACACTTACATTTGAGAAATTGGAAAGACAAAAACGGTATCGATTTTATTACGCATCCTAGTCATTTTCAGTTGTCCTAATCTCTCCGTCTTATAGCTTCAAACAATTGATACTATTCTATTTATAAGTCTTTTTAATTACACTTCACTAATTTTTTTTTTTTTTGTCCAATGAAAATGTTAATATATACAAGTACATATTACAAGTGTATCATACTTTTTTTTTCTTTCCATAGAAGAGACTTTTCATGATATAAAAAAATTGGAAACTATACTTGTCAACTATGCTTGATAAACTTCCTTCAATTCAAACATAATAATTAAAATAAGTAGTTCTTTTTTGCTAGCTAGACTAATTTCTAAGTTTACTACTCTTTGTATTTCTTTTTGTTAGTCTTAGCTTGTTTTATTTATTTCACATTTCTTTTTGCACACACTTTTTTTAATATAAATGTTTTCAAGTACATATATTATATTAAAAATTTTGACAATGTGAAATTATATATTCCATTCATTTTAAATATTTTCTCAATTTCTTCTGGGCACGTATGCCAATGTAAATTTTTGAATAAGTATAAATTATAACAATTGAAAATTAATAATATATTCATTGAGAGGATTCCAACAAATACCCATAAAATTATATTTTTTTCTTATGTATAAATCACAAAAATAATATTAGTCAAAGTAATATAAATGAATAGTGTAAAAGTAGAAATGGAATAAGAATTTAAGAATGGAGGGAGTACATATTAAGCATTTGAGATTAATCAGTATAATCCTACAAATTCATGCGTATATTTTTTCTTATATATTTAATCAACAGCTAGCATTGTAGAATCCATTTGCATTGAAAAAAAAAAAGGCTTATATATCCTTAGTTTTGACCAAAAAAATAATGAAGCAATATTAATAATTTGAACTGTAATATTTAGGGTCTGTTCTCATTGACTGAACTCAGCTAAATTGAACTGAACTGAACTGAACTGAGCTGAACTCAGCTGAACTGAACTGAACTGAACTGAACTGAACTGAGCTGAACTGAACTGAACTGAACTGAACTGAAATGAATATTTTATAAGAGAAGGAAATTAGGAGCTGAACTGAACTGAACTGAACTGAATTGAGCTGAACTGAACTGAACTGAACTGAACTGAACTGAACTGAACTGAATTTCAACATAAGAGAACAGGCCCTTAGTTGTATTAAACGATATCCACATGTGAGTAATTTTTCTTAAATATTTGAATTAGTTATCGCTGGAACTTATTTAATTGAGACAATATCGTATCATATAATTTTGGGGATTATCTTATAGAATACTAGGTTAGTTTGTAATAATAAAAAAATTTACTTGTAAGTGTATGTAATATAAATACTTTAAGCAAAATATAATAAATTGTGATCCCTCACAGAGTCTCAGTAGATTTATTAAGCTAAAATGAAGGATATGATGTTAAATATTCTAATTAAGTTCATAGTTATAATAAAATTTTAAAAATATTAGCATTCTTTTTTTATTCATTATAGAAAATTTGAATAATTAATAATGAGTGAAAATTTTAAACTCTACCATCACTAATAAAATGTGAGAGATTGTTTTTAATGAAATAAATCTGTGTAGAGGAAAAAAGAATGTGAATGTGACCAATTATCAATTATTTTTATTCCATAGGAATAGAATTTGTGTATTTAGTCAATTTAGTTCTAAAAGCTTTTAGAAAAATGTATAATTAATCAATCATTTCCAACATTAGCTTTACCTTGAAAAATGATGTCTATAATAGTTTTGGAGGGAAATTTTTTTATAAAAAGGTGTAACATGGATAGTTATGATGTCAGCGGTAATTACTTTAATTTAGTTATAGATTTGGTTAGAAGATATTATCTTGTATTTTAGGCAATTTCCATCTTCTGATTCTAGGGTAAGGAATATCGTAACATATATATTTTCCTGCAAGTTAATGAGAAAGTAAGTCGTGATCATAAGAATTCGATATTCGTGGTATCAGAAGGCATGTTGGGTTGTGTTGTGATTTGAGCCAGTATTATGGACAACTCACATGTGAAGAAAAGTGTTGAGTCCATGAGCAAACTCACATGTGAGTGAAAATATTGTCCTACATTGAAAGAGTGTAAAAATAAAGATGGGTCATGTGTATCCCACATTGAAGAATGTGTGACTTGTGTCCACTTTATAAGGATAAAGGGCTACTCCCCTTATTGTCATATGGTTTTGTGGTAAAACCTCCTTAGTCGTATAAAGTGGACAGTTGTGACAGGTGTAGCTCATGCTCGTTTATCACATTTACATTGAAATATATGAAGATCATAAATAGTTTTATAAAAAAAATAAAAAGTAGAGAGAATCTATCTATAACTAATACTAAAATAATTACCGCTGATATTATAACTATCCACATGGTGGTTTATATATATATATATATATATATATATATATATATATATATATATATATATATATATATATATATATATATATATAAATTCCCTCAAAAACTATTATTGATATTTTCCTTTTTTTTTCTTTCTTTTCTTTTAAAGGTAAAACTAATGTTTGGAAATGATTGATTAATTATACATTTTTCTAAAAGGTTTTATGACTAAATACACAATTTCTATTCATAAGGAGCCGAGTAAAAATAATTTTTATTCCTAAAGAGTAAAAATAATTGCTATTCCAATTGATTTTTTTTATTTGTATTTTTTTATTTTTCTTTTAAAGGTAAAACTAATGACCGGATAATATTTTACCGTTGAAAAATATAACAAACTAGATGAAGCCCGATGCTTCATTTGTATTTTTTAAAACAAATATTTTTTGTATTTAATGTGATAAAATTTGTTATTTTATTCCTATCATTTAATATTTTATTTTAAAATAAATTGTGAATTTCCTCCATTATATATTTAGATAAAATTCCTAATCATAAAATATATTATATATTTAATTAATTTAAACTTTAAAGTCTCATTCGCCAATTTTGCTTATGTACATATGAATTATTTAATTGTATAAGAATTTATAAATGGCAAAAGCTAACGAATATTATCTTATTTAGTTGGCTATAACCGAAATTTATAATCTTATATAGCGTTAATAAAATTTAATCTTATGTGGATTTCTAAATACTTGGGAAAAACCCCTTTATATTATAATTTATAAATTATCTCTCTAAAATAAAAACAAAATTCTATTTTCTTCTTAACAAATTTACCAATCAAAGACGGCGTGGGATGGAAGATGACAACTCCAACAGAAGTTCATTTCATGCATCCTCAAAGCAACCGACATGTCACTGGTTGCATGAGAGAGATATGATACTCATTTCCTTATTTTACTACGGAGTAACGATTATGACTTACGAAGTATTTTATTAATGTTATTAATACTTATACAGTTAGGCACTGTTTTTTAGAGTTACTTTGTTGAAATCTGCTCTGTTTTTGCTATGCTCCATTTAAAAACTTAAAAAAAAATAGGACCTTATACGTTTATAAGTAGGGCTTGTTCGGATTGATTGAAATGAGCTGAACTGAATATTTTATGAGAGAAGGGAATTAAGAACTGAGCTGAACTGAAAATAATATGAAGAGAACAGGCCCACAGTTATAATGGTTTCATTAATCATTTATACATAGCAAAATTATACTTATTTATTTATATTTAAAAAATGATTAATAAGGACATGTAAAGGAAATATTAATAATATTTTTTATTAAAGAATATTAATAATTACTTCGTATTTAATGTTAATAATAATGCTGATTAATGTGTAATTTTATCATAATTTCACACACATATATCTATTTCAAAAATTCACAAATGTATATCATTTTCTGAAAGATATTTTACGGAGTATCTTTTGATAAAACTCTAAGAGTTGCATATATCCTAAGCCGTTAATTAAAAACATTAACTCGATCTCAAAACTCATTCAATTGGCTAAACTATTGAACTACAGAGTAATTACTTTTTTTTTTTTTTTTAATTATTTTTCTGTATAACATTTAGTGTTGTTTGATTAGCTATTTTTGATCGGTCAGATTGAAACTTCCTTTGTTTCTTAATTAAAGGTGCATATCCTATATATAAAGTGAAAGGGGGTTTTAGGTGATAAATTTCACTTTTGCCACAATACCCCTCTCAATTTTGTCTTTTTTTCTTTCTTTTTTTCCATCTGAAAAGAAAAAACAGAGAATCAAGCCTAATATATTCCCACAATACCCCTCTCAATTTTGCATATTTGGTTAAAGTATCCACGCTGATACTCAAAATCCAATGGTTAAAATCTTTTCTATTTTACTATTTCTATAACACTCTACTTAATAGTTAATACTTCGTATGATTCTATGAGTACGAAGTACATAATAATATTCCTTCCGTCTCTTTATTGGAGCCCCCTTTCTCTTTATTAGTGTACTAAGGGCCTGTTCTCTTACGTTGAAATTCAGTTCAGTTCAGTTCAGTTCAGTTCAGCTCCTAATTTCCTTCTCTTATAAAATATTCATTTCAGTTCAGTTCAGTTCAGTTCAGTTGAGTTCAGTTCAGTTCAGTTCAGTTCACCTGAGTTCAGTTCAGTTCAGTTCAGCTGAGTTCAGTAAATGAGAACAGGCCCTAAATGTTAGAAAGGAGACTCTATACTATATACTATCTATACTATATATACTATATACTAAGGGTCTGTTCACATTTACTTAATTTCAGTTCAGTTCAGCTCTTAATTTTCCTCTCTCATAAAATATTCATTTCAGTTCAATTCAGTTCAGTTCAGTTCAGCTCCAATCAGTTCAGTTCAGTAAATGTGAACAGGCCCTAAAGTAATCACTAGAGGGGACACTTGACATGATTTTGTGAAAAAATATCCCTCCAAAATGCTTTATTGTATTTATTTTTATTTTTGTTTAAAGGATAGACATTAATAAATTCAAATTTTTTTTAAAAAAGTTACATAAGTTATTTAATTTCAATTAACTCTATTTCAATGGACTATTATTATATCATACTTTATAAATCCGTGCATTGTACGGGGCCAAAACTAGTATAGACAATAAGCTCCGTATTATATTTGGTCTCACCAATTTCCTCCACACTGATCAGTGTGCGCACTTACAAGAGGGGCGGGGGCGAAGGAATTAGTATCTATGAAACGACCATTACTAAGAATGCAATTTTATACTTCCTCCGTTTTTATTTAGTTGCAACACACCCCTTCGCCACGTATTTTAAGGAAGATATTAGACTAGGTAAACGGATAAATTAATTTACAAAATTTTACCACCTATAGAAAAAAGGGATAAGTTACTACGGTTTAAATTTCATAGTTTAATTAATTCGTTTACCTAATTTAATCACCTCCTCGAAAAATATGTTAAAAGGTGTGTTGTAAATATAAAGAAACAGAGGAAGTATATATAATTGTAGTCACAAACCTCCAAATCCCCAAAACTCAATTGATTTAAAACAACATTAAAAATAAAAAAAAAATAAAAGCAATTAATTTCTTTTACGGTATAAAAAGGATACCAACATACACACAAAAATAGTCTTCACTTCACTCACTCTCTCTCTTCGATCACAATTCACAAATTAACAAAATTTCTTTTTCACCCAAACAAAAAATAAACCCCCAAAAAAAAAAAAAAAAAAAATTAAAGGGCCAACTTCATTGAATGGCTAACCCACTTTAATTTTTTTCCTCTATATAATCACTCTTTTTCCCCTCTTTTTTTCTCAGAGTTTCTCTCTCTTTTTTTTCTCTCCTCTTTCTCTCTCTACTTTCTCTCTCCTCTAAAGCACTAGCAGCAGCAGCAATGGCGAAGGCCTTTAATCTCGAAGACATTAAAAATGAGGCTGTTGATCTGGTAATTCTTCACTCATTCCAATTCCAATTCAATTTAATTGAACCTTTTTTTTTCATTTATTCTTGGTTAATTGATTTGATGATATTCATAATTTTTTTCTTTAACAATTAGATTAGTTGTTTCAGGGATACTATATCATCCCACCCCGTCCCGATGAATTACAATACATCGGGACGGGATTAATAATTAGACAAAAGAGCACAATGAAATTGTTCGAACCCAGTTCGAAATCCTCGAAACTGGATTTCGAACTGGGTTTGATTTATATGTTCACTTTAGAGATCTAATTTCAATTTTTTTTTTTTACTTAATGGAGTTTGATTATCCGCTATTGGGTATTGAAAATTTTATTCGAATCAATTGAATACTAAATTCCAATTGGTCACTATCAAAGTATCAAGTTAGTGGTAAAATTGAAAAAATGAAACACAAAAAATAAAATAAAATAAATGTATTTTTGGAAAAATAAAGTCAAATTAGGGGAAGCATTTTTCGCAGAAATAAGTCAAAAATCAACTGATTGACGGTATTTTTTGAGGAATTTGTTTGAAAAGATAATAATTTTAATTATTTTTTTTTAAAAATTTTCTGACCTATTTTTCTGCAAAAAGATGTACTCAGTCCATCAAAAGATTCTTCCTATTTTACCTGCTGCCGTTGGTCCCATTTTTTTTTTATTTAATTTTTATTTGATTTAATTATTATTTTTGTTAAAAAAAACTGTTAATTATATTTTTAATTGTCATTTTGTAATTATTATTAGTATTATTTCAGTCGGCATAAAATGACCGTTGAAATTATTGTTTTTCTCACCTCCCTCAGATCTCTACTTCCACTAGTTGTGATTAAAATTAAGTATACACAAATAATTTCATGATTTTTTTCTTTTCAAATTTTAATTTTTGAGCCAAGATCTTGACTTTATGAGATTATTGTTAGTTGAACATAATATAGAATTTTTTTTTGATTGATTTTGATTTGAGATCTTGTTTAAATAGGTAGATTTGATTTTCCCATTAATTTGCCTTAATTTTTTGACGGTCTACTTAAGATTTGTTACCTTTTGACCATTTATGCATGTATGAGAAGTTAAGGTGTGGAAAATTAAAATTCTAGCCTTACTTTTAGCATTTCTGTTACTAGTTCACACATACTATTTCGGTCCTGTTTCTGTACTAGTTGTCGTATTTCGCTCATAAATAACTAAGAATATGACATGATTTTACGAAAGTACAATACGGAATATGAGTTACCTGTCGCGATGATTGACTATTAACGGAGTATAACATGATTTTAATGAGAACACATTTTCCAAACATTGAAAATATGGGTATGTATAATTTGACTATTATAAGTTGGGAAATAGTACTCGTAGTAAAGTTATATTCTTATTCTCATGTATTATTGAGATATTATGACTCATACAAAACTATTATTTTTTGTTTCTATAGAGTATTTAATAATATGATTAGATAATTGGTAAAATAAAGTTTATGTGATGGAAATAAAACATGGGAAGAAAGTGTCATGCCACTCAATTTTATGATACCTTTTGGCTATTTGTGTGTGAACTTTTCCATGTAAACAACGATGGCAAAAAAAGTCACGTACCCATATTTCTCTCTTCATTATGTCTAAGATCTACTCCTCTAAGGCACTAACCTCTTAAATATATTTCACGTGAATTGCTTTTTACTTTTCTAATTTTTAACCGTATCTTATCTTACGGGGTTTAAAAATATCATTCATAATAAGTCATACGACATTTACATTAATCAATTAGATATTTGAAACACGATAAATAAATCAATTCACACTATAATAAGTCATACGATGGCTACAACAATCAATTAGTCATGTGAAACGACGATAAATTATCCAAGGTTACAATCGTGCCGTGACTCGGGTTTGTTAAAAAATGAATTAATTTCACCCTTGAGTATAAAGTCCTGGTTTGTTTGGTTGAAATGGAAGTTTTAATTGATTGATCCACTTTAATAGGGGAAAGCACGGAGATCAAACGGGCATATATTGGGGAAGTCAAAAAAAGGGTGTTATTCCTTAATTACTGACATTTTGTTAAAGTTTCCTTTGTCACGGGGTTACCAAACAACTAGTTATAGTTTAGGTTTACTTTTTAATCAAACTTATCTAAAATTAATGTCTTGGATTTAGCAACTTCATCCTCCGTATTAATAACCGTACTAGATTCTTGCAATTTGACCAGCGGATGTTTAGTTTAATTATTTATGCCCGTACTTTCTCTGTTTTTTTAGGTTATATCACATTGGAAGTGTTAATATCTTTCACCATTGAGGTTTTATTATTATTGTTTAAAATAATTCGATGCCCACAAGCTAAGAATTTCTTTTACAAAGCAAATCGAATACTTTTATTACTCATTAATTTGATTAAAATTTAATTCAATTTTTATACTATTATAATAGGAACTACTTATTAGACCCCAAACAATTATTTGTTTAGAATTAAATAAATTAAATGCCTAGTTGGGTATCAAATAATTCAATAACAACTCATATTCCTAACAAGTTGGGGTGTGACGTTTTATTTAGGTACTCATATCCCTTTTAACTACGTTTGTTAATTTATTGCTTTTTTTTTTTTTTTTCTTCTTCACTTTTTCAAACAAATAGGTATTTTAATAAAATATCTATTAGCAAAAAAAGGCTTATGTAAGAAAACAACTTTGGTGATGTTAGGTCCATTTATTATGATATATTTTTTAAAAAAATGTCATATTTTTAGTGGAAAAATCTTGGTGAATAAATAAATATCTTGGTCTATTGGAGAGGTAGAGAGCCAATTTCGGTAAAATTTGGCTCTTTCCAAGCTTTTGATCATGTTCTCTCATTTGGTAGATTTAGATTGAAAGGTGTATTGGTTGAGGTGACATCCTTTTATTGTCATCATAAATTGTTAGTCTCAACTTTGTCCCGATAATTCTAACATAGAATTGTAATATATGTGATTATTAATTTCAAAGGTAAATAAATACCCTCGGCCACATGCTGTTATCACTGGCTAGGGTCACGACACTTTATGACATGTTTGGATTTGTGTGCTCTATATCTATAGATTAATCAAGTTTCACTGTTCTAGTGTTTTTCGAAACGGTTTTGACTAACTTAATTTTAATGAATTGAATTTATACTTAAATAAATGGAAGCTTCTTTGTTGTAGTTATTGTTGATTGATTGATTTATATTTATACAACTAACAAATTAAAGTACAAAAACTAAAATAAGTTTGCCTGAAATAGATGCAAAGTACCTTCCGTAGTACTCCAAAAAAAACCTTAATAAAAAAGGAGAAAGAGTAAAAAGAATTTACTCGTTTTACGCTACTGATTCAGCTGTACTGACAAAACTCTAACTGAATAACTGAGTTTAATTTTGGGGTCCACTTTACTTAATTTCTACCTTGGGAATATGAATTGTTGGTCAAATTTTTGTTTAATTTTATTATTATTGATTATTGGGAATATAAATGTCAAATTTTAAGGTGCGTGTGAAACACGCGTTTGTTAAAGCGAGTGAAATAGCCAGCCTGAAATTTCTCTCTCCAAAAAAAAAAATAAAAATAAAAATAATAATCACTCAACTTTTTATCTGTCATTCACGTTACTCCAGACTGTTTTGTTGGTTTTCCGTACCAACGGCTTTTTTGGGTCTTCGTTTCCTACCGAGTTGACTCAGTTTATATTTTATTAAAAAAAAAATAATAATAAACAATAATTTAAATGGAGTAATGTATACTGTATACAGATATTTTCTGATTCTATTTCACTCCGTATTATCTTGATTTTTATAAAAATATTTTGATTTCCTTTGAAAAAAAAAAAAACTTAACTTAGCATCATTATATTTTAAATTTAATTGAAAATATAAATATTGTTATTACTATTTAAAAATGAACAGCACAATTAAAAGTAAATTTTTTAAGAAAATAAATTGGTTGAAATTAGGAATTAACAAATTTGATTAGTCTATTTATATGAATTTGATCAAATTTAGAAGTCTTTATTTCCCTCCAAAAAACATTATGCCTTGTACATTGATCATGAAAGGATAAGTGTTTTCTTTCACAAAGACCATATAAAGTAATAGATTTGTAGTTTAACTTGTGGCTTGAACTGTATTGATACATTGGGGTACAGAACTTGACATTTAATTTGTAGTGTTTGTTTATAGTTTAGTCACTTACTAATGGGAGCATGAAATTTTGTGGCATCATCCATATACTTAACTAAAGCCGCCTTTTTTGGCCATCTTATCAAAGATACTTGAAGCTTAACTTTTACATTTTTGTTACAGGAAAACATTCCTATTGAGGAAGTGTTCGAGCAGCTGAAATGTTCAAGGGAAGGGTTGACCACCCAAGAAGGAGCCGACAGGATCGAAATCTTTGGACCCAACAAATTAGAAGAAAAGAAGGTTATATACTGTGGCTTTAGCTGCTAAAGATTACTTAAAACACTTGCTTCTGAACACGAATTTTTAACATTGTTATTTTGTCATGCATTTAACAGGAAAGCAAATTCCTCAAGTTTCTTGGGTTTATGTGGAACCCCTTGTCTTGGGTTATGGAAGCTGCTGCTATCATGGCCATAGCACTTGCAAACGGAGATGGGAAGCCACCAGATTGGCAAGATTTCGTTGGTATTATTTGTTTGTTGGTCATTAACTCTACTATCTCTTTCATTGAAGAAAACAACGCTGGAAATGCTGCTGCTGCCCTCATGGCTAATCTTGCTCCAAAGTGTAAGGTATGATCTGAGATGATGAGTTCAATACAGTTTTTGTCTGATTGAGAAGTCAAAGACATGGACCTTTCTTATGTATAAGACTTGAGAAGGCATTTCCCTACTTTTGTTTTGGAGTAGGAAAAGGTCATGTACTTTTTTATATTATATCCTTAATGATGAACTATATCTTACCTTTTTATATTTCTCTTTGGGTGTGTGTAGCTTCTTAGAGATGGTCGATGGTCTGAGTCAGATGCTGCATTGTTGGTACCTGGAGACATCATCAGCATTAAATTGGGTGACATCGTCCCTGCTGATGCACGTCTTCTTGAAGGTGATCCTTTAAAGATTGACCAGTCTGCCCTAACAGGAGAATCACTCCCTGTGACCAAGAATCCCGGAGATGAAGTTTTCTCTGGTTCAACCTGTAAACAAGGAGAGATTGAGGCTGTTGTGATTGCCACTGGTGTCCACACTTTCTTTGGAAAGGCAGCCCATCTTGTCGACAGCACCAACCAAGTTGGTCATTTCCAGAAGGTTCTTACCTCCATTGGTAACTTCTGTATTATCTCCATTGCTGTTGGTATGGCAATTGAGATCGTTGTGATGTACCCTATTCAACACCGTAGATACAGGAGTGGAATCAACAATCTTTTGGTTCTCTTGATCGGAGGTATCCCAATTGCCATGCCTACAGTGTTGTCTGTGACCATGGCTATTGGGTCCCACAGGCTGTCTCAACAAGGAGCTATTACAAAGAGAATGACTGCCATTGAGGAAATGGCTGGTATGGATGTGCTTTGCAGTGACAAAACTGGTACCTTGACTCTCAACAAGTTGAGTGTTGACAAGAACTTGATTGAGGTATTTTGCAAGGGTGTTGACAAGGAGCATGTTCTGCTTCTTGCCGCAAGGGCCTCACGTGTTGAGAACCAAGATGCTATCGATACTTGTATGGTTGGAATGCTTGCTGACCCCAAAGAGGTATTGTTACTACTGTCTTGGTGATTTGCATATTTAAGAAAGCAGGTCTATATTGTGTAAACGGTTCAATGTTTCAGTTGGCTAATATATTGTATAATGGTATATAGGCTAGAGCTGGAATTAGGGAGGTTCACTTTCTTCCATTCAACCCAGTGGACAAAAGGACTGCTTTGACTTACATTGATGGCAACGGGAACTGGCATAGAGTCAGTAAAGGTGCACCTGAGCAGGTATTTTTATATTTACTTTCTTTGAAATTTGAAGTGTGCCATTTGGAATTTTATTTTAGATTACAAAACTGACATTTGTTTTTCTTCTCTTGTCATCACACAGATTATTGACTTGTGCAATTGCAAGGAGGATGTTAGAAAGAAAGTGCATGCTGTTATTGAGAAGTTTGCTGAACGTGGTCTTCGTTCATTGGGTGTCGCAAGACAGGTTTGAATTTGAATGATATACATGTATATGGATTCTGGTTATTTATCAAAGGCAGGCTTATAACTTTGATCTAAATTTGCAGGAAGTGCCTGAAAAGAACAAGGATGCTCCAGGAGCACCATGGCAATTTGTTGGTTTGTTGCCACTTTTTGATCCTCCAAGGCACGACAGTGCTGAAACTATCCGCAAGGCCCTCAACCTTGGTGTGAATGTTAAGATGATCACTGGTATGGAAATCATCTCTTAATGATTCTTGAATTGTGTCATCTCTTTTAGCACACTATATGTAATTATTAGGAGGTTGCTGATCTTTCTTTTGGTCCAACATTGCAGGTGACCAACTTGCTATTGGTAAGGAAACTGGTAGAAGACTTGGTATGGGAACAAACATGTACCCATCCTCAGCTTTGCTTGGCAATGACAAGGATGCATCCATTGCCAGCCTTCCTATCGATGAGTTGATTGAGAAAGCTGATGGATTTGCTGGAGTTTTCCCAGGTGAGATATATCTTCGACTAAAATGTTGTTAAAGGCGATTGCAGTAACCTCATCTTTTAAAACTTAGCATTGTTACTTTATCTGTTGCGCAGAGCATAAATATGAAATTGTTAAGAAGCTACAAGAGAAGAAGCACATTGTTGGTATGACCGGAGATGGAGTCAATGATGCCCCTGCTTTGAAGAAGGCAGATATCGGTATTGCTGTTGATGATGCTACTGATGCCGCAAGAAGTGCTTCTGACATTGTTCTCACTGAGCCTGGTCTCAGTGTTATCATCAGTGCTGTGTTGACCAGTAGGGCTATCTTCCAGAGGATGAAGAACTACACTGTGGGTTTTGTTTACTTGTATCTTTTTATTTTCCTTTCTCATCATTTTACCGAATTTTTTGTCTTACCTTCCCTTTCTATTATTTTTCTCATTGATGCAGATCTATGCAGTCTCCATCACCATCCGTATTGTGGTATGTAAAAGTCTTACAATTTTTCTGAATTTCGTGATTCATCATTAATCCATTTTCTGATTAACCGTCTAATTAGTTCTTTTTAATTCTGTAGCTTGGCTTTATGCTTATTGCTTTGATCTGGAAATTCGACTTCTCGCCCTTCATGGTTCTGATTATTGCCATCTTGAATGATGGTAAGAATTGATTAAGTTGATCTTTTATATTTAATTTAAGCTTCTCTATCTAAGTTATACGAAAGAACACTTAAGCTAAAAATCATCTTTTTCTTCTTTAAGGAACAATCATGACTATTTCAAAGGATCGAGTCAAGCCATCTCCAGTTCCTGACAGCTGGAAGCTCAAGGAAATCTTCGCCACTGGAATTGTTCTCGGAGGTTACCTAGCTTTGATGACTGTCATTTTCTTCTGGTTGATGTCAGACACAGACTTCTTTTCCGTACGTAACCATATTTTCATCCTTGGCATAATTTCATCTTTCATCAAATTAAAACTACTTGTGTTACTCATAATATCCACTAACGGTTTCTTCATCATGTAGGAAAAATTCGGAGTAAGATCCATTAGAGGTAACCGTGAGGAAATGATGGCTGCTCTATATCTCCAAGTGAGTATAGTAAGTCAGGCACTCATTTTCGTGACCAGGTCTCGCAGCTGGTCCTTTGTTGAGCGTCCTGGTATGCTGTTGATGGTAGCTTTCGCGATTGCTCAGCTGGTAAGAATTGTGTTGTGAATCATCCTCTTCCTCTGTAAAACAAAGAACATTGTAAAGAAAAGTTGTCTAAATGTTATGATTTATGATTTTTTTTTTTTTTTCCTTGGTCAGGTGGCAACTCTTATTGCTGTATATCCTACCTGGAACTTTGCCGAGATCAAGGGATGTGGATGGGGATGGGCTGGTGTAGTCTGGCTATACAACATAGTCTTCTACTTCCCACTCGACGTACTCAAGTTTGCCATCCGTTACATCTTGAGTGGAAAGGCATGGCTCAACTTGTTCGAGAGCAAGGTGTGTGATCTCTCATTTAACTCCCGTCTACTCTAAGTTAACAATACTTTGCCACAATTTCTTTTTGTTGATACCTAAAAACTATGAAACATAATTTTTAAAAAGGAGTAACAAAATTTTGATAATGCTAATGCAGTCAAATTGAATATTAGTAACTTAATTGTGATGATTTTTGTTGCACACAGACTGCATTCACCAGCAAGAAGGATTATGGAAAAGAAGAGAGAGAAGCTCAATGGGCCCTTGCTCAGAGAACTCTACACGGGCTTCAAGCACCCGAATCTTCTGCTCCTCTCTTCCAAGACAAGAACAGCTA